>NC_134758.1:3232131-3850167 GCF_050436995.1 Anticarsia gemmatalis
CATAAGTAGCTTTAGCCTAATAATATATTTACTAAAATGCCGCTTAATGCTGTCTTTCGAAAGTAATCGAATTTGTTTACGTCGACTAAACACTAAGTAGAACTTTTCTCTTCACAACACTGTTCGTCACTATACAAAACCTTCTTCATTGTCATCAAAACCTTTACCACGACAACTAAGCAACACTAATTAAACCCATCCAGATTGAATTGACTGTTGATACAGCGTACAGACGGACTAATAATAACTGAGCGACACACAAACCAATTTCACCAGGATATATGCAAATGGCTCCATTCCTAGCTTCAACGGTCGCACCTGGCTATCTTATTGGAGGTTATAAGTTGTGCAAACTGCTCCTCTCTACTCTATATCATAGAATATTTAGTTTCTAACATGTACCTCTCACTCTTACACATACATCTGTCCCTTTCTATATCAGTGCTGAGAATTTGTCCCGTTATTGGAATCTGTGAGTTATGTTCAACTTATATGTGTATTCGTCTTTGAAATACTTGCGTAGTCAATCTCTCCGTTCTGAATTTTCAACGTTGGTTTTTGAACGGTATTTTATATTGAAACTCCTGTATTGATTTAAAGGATTTGTTTGAAATTGTAGGAACGTTTGTATGTTATAGTTTGCTCTGATTTTTTGGTAGGTTTTAAAATTGACACGATATTTTATCTAAAACGCAGACATGTCGTGCTTTTTAATAACATACAGTCTAGTTGTTAGAATTGACAATAATATTTACAGTTTCTATAGCAAAATTTATTAAAAATAAAAGTGCCTGTACCTCTTGCAATATAACAAGAAAAGCCAATTTAAAATAATCTCACCGCAGATAAATTCAAGTATCAAAATATATAATCTAGCAATAAATAACAAGCCAAGGACGGTATAAACCGGGTCAGGCCCAAAAATGTCCGAAAACAAAACAAAATGACCCAAACAAAAGCATAATATAAACAGAGGCTTGTATGAAATAAATGTCAAATACTAATTCATTTGCGGCTACGAGTATGACCGTGTCAGCGGCCATTTTACAAAATGGCGGCAACACTACGGAATTACTTTAATATTTGTAGACAATTAACTCGAGACCGAGAGAAGTTTAAATAAATATAGCCTTGATTAAGATTTGATTAACAGATACTAAAATCCGGCTATGTTGTTTTTAATCTTACGTGTTACGAAAATGCTTTAGTTTCCACTTTACTTTCTACTTATAATATAATCCCAAGTATTTCTTTAATTTTCATCCGTAACAACATTACAAAATGACTTCATACATATATTTATATACTACATTGATTTAACGAACGAGAAAATGGAGTTAGGTATATTACATTTCAACTAGACACATTAATTTTCCCATTCGGTACAATAAAAGACTCGCAATTTTACGCTCAACGCTCCATTCATTTTGATGGGTATTTAGGACTTCAATTCACTGTCGACATCGCTACAAACAGGACCAGATGTAGAAACTAAAAAGGTCTAGATAAAACGTCCATCGGGGAATTAAATTCTGTGATTTCGCTCGAGGGGTGCGCATTCCAATTGTACACAATGTTGTTAGTCAGCATGAGAAGAGTTTCCAGTCATGCTGACTCATAACATCGGTGTGTCTGTTCACAGGTGCGGAGCTAGCGAGGCGCAACACATGATTCAGATACTAAACAACAAAAAATGTGTTTGATTGAGATAATACTTAGTGTTGATTGTGTACGGCGGACGTGCCAGTGTAGTGAACCCTCGCACTCCAGTTGAGAAGACACAACATTGTCTAACAATGGAATATGGTTGAACTACCTCTCAACGACCAAACTGTGCTTCCTACAATGCTCTCGCGCAGTGAAAACTAAATCAACAAAACGAACTAGCTCTGACTATATAACATATAATAGTATCGTTGTAAATATAGATTTTATAAACAAACCTCGTCGTTGTCTACGTGTTTTAAATTTAAACTCTAATCTTAGTAATATTTTGAAATTTTTTGAATCATCGAAGCGGTTGTCGTATTTTTGTGATATAAATAAATGATATCAATTATAGTAGATGTAATTAATTTAAGTGGCAAAACTGGGTTGTGATGTGTATATGTAAGGTGTATAGTAAGTAAGGTTGTGTGTGCCCGCTTGTTGGGCGTGTTGGTTGCGCGCGCGCCGCGCGGTAATGTTGGGGGCGGAGCGTGCACGTTGTGACGTATCGTTTGGCGCAGGCGCGGCCCCGCGCCGGTAAGATGCGAGAGCGGCGACGCACGCTCCACCGCACCGTCGCTCTGCTGTTCGCCTACCTCCTCTTCCTCAACTGTCAAGTCGACGCTGCTGGTGAGTCACATTCTTCTTTTACTACTATAAGACTAGACCCTTATTTGTTCAACGCGAAAAACTATCTTACAAGCTTTACATTAAATAAAAGAGATGCTGTAAACACTGACAAAGAATCAGTGACACATTCAGTGTAATTTTTAACTAGAAACTGAAATCATACCTGCCTCTATTTCTCATTGACTGAGTTCCAAAAAACACACACTAGGTAACGAACACAACTCAAAGACATATCTCCATTCCATACATTTTCAAACTGATTGGATTGGAAAGATTGTAGAGCCGTTATACGATAGGAAATCAAGTGCGTCCTTAATTAGAGGAAACTTGTATCTTTGCAATTATCACTTCGGTATCGCGGGAAGATTCCTTAACGAGCGTATATATTGGGGTCGAGCTGATAAGCCGTTAACTGCCGAACTTGCAATCACCTTGAAGACAGTCCATTTGCACCTAAAAATACAACTACGGTTTATATAGCTAATGTTGGGAGTTGTGGAGTTTCTGTTAAATTGTAGAGCGATTTGGCTCGCTTTCTATTGGATTATATTGAGGTTTGAGAATCTGGACTGTGTTAACGAAGAATTTGTACCTATATTTGGGAGAAAGATTTTGTCTGATGTATATTAAAAATGACATTGCGTAGGTGCACAGTTTGTTTTAATCCTCAAGATGATTTAACATTTTTTTAAAGGAAAATCGTTCTCAAATTATGCAGCGAATAGAATTAACACAAATATTAAGATGTAAAATGTTCTCAAAATCTAATATCGAATCCATCCAAGCAAAAAACACACACATGAACACGTCAAAGACAAGATGGGGACCGGTCAATGTCACGTTTCGAATAAAGAACACAAACTTTTTAAACAAATAAGGGTCTAGTCAAACCTGCATGTTAGAACATAAGTAAAAAACTATTTGTAAAACGAACTGACGAAATAACGGCATTAATATGTTTTAAGTAAGGTCACAACCTGCAATTACAGGAAAAGTGAATATTTCATAGAAATAACGATGTCGCGTGCCTGTTACGTATTTTATTCAGATTTTTACCTATCATGGTATGTGTAATTAAAAATGTCGTCCGCATTTAAATTATTTCACAATTACATTTTTAATTGAAACCATCAATTAGAAAGTTTATACTTTATGTATAGACTTACAGCAATTATGGTTCATTATGAAGAATTATTTTATAGTTTTTATCGATGTTTTTACAGTTGAGAGTTCTCATCGCGGATTAATTATGAAATAATGAAGCTGTAATATTATTATTTTACTATTAAAATTTTATACAGCTAGAACACTAACCGAAAAAAGCAAAGATAGCGATATCATTTTTTTTTCTTTAGAATTGTATCTACTCGCATGATACAAATGAGAACCTGATATGCTTATAAATATATCATGTTCGAGAAACGATAATTTTTCTGTATCATATAATAAAAATATTGAAGTAAATCGGTTACCTACCGACATTAAAGTCTACTTATTAAAACTGCATATTAATTTCATTTCAATTCAAACTTCACAATTTCGTTTGAACTCACAAAAGCCACAACAAAAGCACAAACCTTAAATAGTGATATGAATACGCCATTAGCGTAAAACATTAACATAAAATTTTACCCAAAAATCGGGGACTATTCTCCCATTCTCCCCGCATAATTATGTACTTGCTTTATGAAAATGAGACGTAAAAACGGTTTTTATGGTTGGAAATAAAACGATGGGTAGTATAAACTGTTCGGGTACTGTTTAGTATGCGTAAGTTGTATGAAAGACATGGCGCAGTAGAAAGTCGTAGAAATATGGACATCGTGTGCATACAATAACTAGTGAAGTCGTGAGGTCGTTTTTTTATAAAATATGTGGGTCGATGTTTTGTTACGGATGCGTGATGTGCTTTTAAGGTGTCTGAATTTATTTTTGTTTAGTTTTTCCGGGGTATTTTTCTTTGGGGAACTGTGAGGTAAGTTGTGTTTGATGGACAGGCGAGTATAAAGTGCTACTTTACATTTTTGTTATAAGCTTATACAATAATAAAAGTATCAATGTTTTTTCAATATTTATAAAAATGGATACTGAATGAACAAAATATAATACTTTTATATCAAATACAGCTGAACTAAAATTAGTATGCGATTGTATTCCCAAAACAGATTCGTACGTCCGATCTATTAATGCATTCCGTCCCACACCCGCGCTGTAAAAAGGGGCCACATACAAAATTCGGGTCGAACGGATCCTAACGAAAATATAGAGAAATTAGATACACTTACTGTTGTTTTACTTCTTAAACGGTAACAACGTGACATTACGGACACTCGGCGGTGTAATTTGCATAAACGGTCGTCGGCTGGAGCCACGATAAAACCTTACCGTCGAACTTACGAACGCAATTAATGAACCTAAATGATACAACACGGCTAGCCAAATTACGCTTTTTACTTCCTTCAACCCTTTGGCTTCGTAACACGTGGTCGGAATGATATCCCGCTGATTTGTTCCGCCGTATTGTTGCTTTGCTACACTTTAGGGTTAATCCTTTTTTACTGTTTTATATTCTACAGTTGTGTGTGTAGTTTCAAGTTGATAAAGTTTATTGACAATGTTCCATTCAGAGACTGAATAAAAATAAAATATAATATTTTATCCTTTAGAGATCGGTTCGTTACAAAATTCAATGTAGTTATAATGACTGGCAATGCTGTGAACGTCTGACGTCACCAAATAGCTTCGGTCGTTAGCGCGCGCTAGATCTTTAAGGTGCTCTGAAAATTGACAAAAGGTGAGGGCAGACTGTGACGTCAGGTGGCGGGCCTGTCGTTATAACCCGCCTCAATGCCACACCTTTACTTAAAATAAGATGGCGCGAAACAAAAAGAAAACAACTTCGCCGGCGCACCTTCCCGCGACATTAATTCTCGATTAAGAATTTTATTACAACCGTAAAGGGAAAATGCTTTACGTTTGCACATATTGGAATAAGTAAAAAAGATTTCGTATTAGATTCCTTTACGACACCCCCAAAAATATATTACAGACGTGACTATTCGCGTCTATCTCGATTACGAATGTCGAATCGATTTGTGGAGGAAAAAAATCGGAAAAATCTGACGGAGCCAGCCACCGGCTTTGATTTGCATTTTAATATGCACAAGGGAACGGGGAACGAACCTGTCATATTGTGCAAAAGTGATCATGTAAAATAGATGTGTGCCGGAGATCGATCGGGAAACAATCGATACTCGCATCGAGGTCACATCGATGCGAGAAAAATACGAGACCTCTTCTCGCCACCTTTATTCGAGTTTTTATGTCAACCTAAAGGAAGGCTGATAACATTCTACAATACAAAGAGCGATATGGAATTTCTTCGGAAATTCATTTGGGATGCGAATTCTTTATCTAAGTTATTTTGGACGGTTGTGTATGTAAGAAAATTTTCTTTAGTAGAGGTATTTGTAAATAAAAGTAGCCTTTGATATCGTTTACCAATGATACAGAAGTTTATCAACAAATGGAACAGAGTATTTTTAACTGTGATCGAAATAGATACCTTTATTGTCTGTTCTACGAGTTACATGTCTCTACATTATGTAATATACTTTTGATACTCCCACTGGATGAATCTTACAAACGTACAGGTGACAATTAATTATTTTCAAACTGATAAAGATATTCTCAAACATTCACAAGAGTTCTTAGTTTAATTTTCAAATATAGTACAAAAAAAACATTATTTTCTTCAGGTACTTCAATTAACTTAAGAATTCAAAAATCCACATGTAAAATCTCAAAGGCAATACCGGTTTTAATTACCGTAAACCAGATTCCGTACTCGGGAATACGGAACCGAATAATTTACATCTAAAACGTGGAACTACGCACATTTGCTTAACGCAGGAATTTCTATTTTCATTAAACACAAGGTTCATCCATTTGGTGAAGACAAATCAGAGGTACGGTGGCGTCACGTGTCCTCTATCGCTCGAGGACATAATCTAAATGCAAATATGTCTACGTCAAGCCCTCGAACGATATGCCATGGTTTTGACGGCGTTTTGTCCCGCCCTGTTTTAGATGTTCGCCGAATGCCACCTCCGAGCTAAAAGATTGAAGCGTTCAGCTGTTGATATGGTGTTAGATTGTTTGTTGAGTAAGTGATTGAAATAGAATGAAGTTTGGTTTCCAAAAAGCTAGTAGCGGGATATGAAGTTTCATCCATGTGATACTCATCACCCAATGATGATGACTATCTATATATTCAACACATACTATCTACTGCTGAACATCATCCTATCCCACAGTATGCCATAAAATAAATAATATAGTAAAATAAAAGTATCAAGAAGATTTTATCAAAATTAATTTATAAAATAAATATCAAATGAACGTTTATTTATTCTACAAATGTATTATTTAGAGTGGCAACACTGCCGACAATAAAAGTAACCACGGGAACAATAAACAAACGTTAACCACTTAAACAAATTAAAATATATTTACCGACCTCAAATTAATATTAATTTATTCAGCAATAAATCCTTGAAACAAGGCTTTGAAATTAAGGCGATAGACACCGCAGTTATTTAGAATCTCTATTTATTATATTCTCATGCGCCATCCGATGTTAAATTATAGGTTAATTGTAATATTATTTAGCACATTTGAAAAAGTTATTTTTTTTTATTAAGAACACATTATACGACTGAATAAAAACCAGGGTGATTCTTCGAAAAAATCAACATTTTATTCCAACGTTATTGATTTCGAAGAACCTCTATAGTTTCTACTAATTGATATGTCAATTAAAACTAACACATACTCGACAAGTCGGAAAATAATCAAACACTTACATTGGAACAGCAATAAATCATTGAAACAAGACTTTGAAATTAAAGCGATAGACGCTGCAGTTATTTAAAATCTCTATATATTATATTCTCATGCGCTATCCGACGGTAAGGTAAGTAATTGTAGGTTATCTGCTGAATATTAGTAAGTCTCAAGCCCACAAGGCAACGTTACATGAATCCTAGAATTAGGGACACCAGACGCCCCTAATATAAATTATTATTTGTCAAGTTTCGCCCGAGTTCAGCTTTAGTTTATATTGTTCATAAATACTATTGAATTCATGTTCAAATATTATATTCATAGTTTTTAATATTTAATTGTAAAATACGCACTAAATTAATTTACATAAATTTATGCTGATTTTAAATCTGACTTTTGTGTTGTTATTCAAAATTGTGATAAAAAAAACAGTGTATTAAATATTCCACATTCATATCGCATTTAGAACACAAAAATCACATTCGCGAGCATTCAGTCTCTTGGCGGAATAATTCAATTTTAAATCTGGTAACCCTTGTTCGTTCAGAAACGCCCCCGGTATTCGTTCATGAATATGAATGAACGATAACTACGCCTCTTGTAGATAACAATTATTTCCAGTGAAATCGATTCTATCTATCGAATTCTATTCCAAAATATTCGTAATTTATCGTTCGCGAACAACAGTAAGAATGATGAATAGTCTTTTGTTTAAATTAAAAGATAAAAATCAATATGCGAAAGCGTATTTAATTATAATTTAAAAGCATGTCGTGACTTTGATAAATATTAGGTTAATACAAAATTATTATAACTTCCTTTTTAATTTTATAATATTATTTAACATATTGATATTTGAAATTGTTTTTTTATTTATTTGGAACAAACATATATAAAACTGAACTAAAAAGCAGGGTGATTCTTCGAACAGACAACATTTTATTTCAACGTTATTGATTTCAAAGCACCTCTATAGTTTCTTTTAATTGATACGCCGCGTCAATTAAAACTAACACATATCTACTCGACAAATCAGAAAATAATCAAACACTCCTAAATTAGAACAGTTACACCAATTTTCTCCAATTAGATATCCTTCAATGAATAATTGAAGTAGACGTAGTGCCGTCTTCGGGAGCATTCGGCAGTTTCCGTCAGGTTTCGTCGTACCAATAATATGGTTTTCACCGCGCACTGTCGAAATGGTTTGAATTGAATTTCCATTGAAATGGAATTCTTTCTACGGCTATTGATTTTGGACTGGCTTGAATCAAGTTTCATATGCCAAATATTTAAAGGTGCTTTAGGTGCAATGAAGTAGAACGCTTTTCGTTATTCATGATTTCATTTTATATTCTGTAAAATATTTAAATGAAACGCGATTTTCGTTTTTATACTTTAACATATTCTGTCAATTTACAGAAATTGAAATACTTTGCATTTTAAACAATAAAGTAGACTTAGTAACTAAATTGTTTTATAGAGTACCACAAAACAATTGCCGCCAAAAATCTGAATCTCAAGAATTTCATTTTAACCCACAAACACAGTGTTGCCAAACTAATAAAAAAACAAAAGGCGTCCCCAACCGCGGAGGTTTTTATCGTGAAATTCCCATCTCCCTGTCCGCACACAGTTAGATATTAATCCCGGCCCAATAATCGCTTCTGATAAGAGATTTTCTTTCGATCCCCAGTAATAGGAAGTTTCTGCATCGACGGTCTCTCCTATTTAAGTTTAATAACGTTTTGCAGTGGATCGCGATGCCATTGTTGGGACCGTGCGACCGCTCTGCACCAACTATTGTTTAGAATTTGATAGTGGTTTGGTAACAGGCTGGCCAACTGATAAATATAATGGGATTGTTATGAAGTTACAGCGTTTGTTTCCCGCTCATAATATTTGGAAAGTTTCTGATGTTATTTGTTTGTTTCAAATTAGTTGCTGATTGGCCTTTTTGTATTGATTGTAGTTTGTAATATATGTTCAGTTATGTTGTTCAGTAAATTAGTTCCATTTATTTATAAACGGTTTCTAGAAATAATTTAGACGTAGTTCAATTAATATGAACATGTATGTAATTTATATTCGATCTAGAATTATTAGTTTATCTCAGTATACAAAGTTATTAATTGTTTGAGTACCTATAATGAAAGTAGATACTGGCTAAATAAATAGATATACCTAGTAGAGACACAAAAAAAAAACTCGTAATAAAATCTTTTGTTTATTTTGCTTAAAGTGTAAGCACAAAATGTTCTCAGACAAAAGAATACTATTATTTTCGGAATGTCTCGTTCATTCTCTCACGTTTAACACACACATTTAAGGATTAAAAGAGCGTTACTCTGGATTTCTGCTATCGTTGTCTCCTGCGATTTCCTCTCTTTCTTCCCATTTGTCGATTCTTTTACAAACAAACATAAAATTTTAACATCCCCAGTCGTTCTCACCGTTCGTAATGGTGCCGAATGTCTTTAGTTGAGCTCTAAAACGACCGTCTAAGTCTATTGTCTCCGGTTTATCCGAAGAATTTCACTTCCGTACCATTAATTTTCCATTTTGCCCCTAAATCGACTATTGAGAGGCTCATCCGACGAATTTTGAGCGACGAAATTTTCGATAACTTACTATTATGTCGCTCCGGTAAACGATTACCTCAACATATTTTGTCTCTCTCCCTATATGCACTACCCTCACAGTACATTAATCGCTTTCATCGTATTGAACGTTCGCGTCATAATATAAATGTACAAGAATATTCAGTTGGGAAAAGTGTATTTCAATTGACGTTTCCTACTTGGAGCTTACGCTTTTACATAAAGTGCAACGCAGAACACGCTTACGGAGATTCAGTCTCAGATTACAGATTTATATGCACTTTCCGAGGCTCTTTGAGAGAATGCAAAAACAATCTCCATGAAACAAGAGATAAATTTATCAAAGCACACAAAGACTATCTCGGCTTGCGTTCATAATTTCCAACTAACGCTACAAAAATTGGCGAGTGACGTAGCACGGTGGGTCTTTTACCGAGGGTGTAAGCAAACAAGCCCGGAGATAAGCTGCATTCAAGGCGAAATTGTGAAAGCGCCGAGTACCGCCAACAAAGAACCTTATTAACCTGCCACTAACTAATGGACGACGATAGGGTTACAGAATGACCCGACTCGAAAGGTCCCTTTGTAATGTTAATACGGTATATTGTAATTTTAGGTCCATTCTCTAAGTTTACTTGTCGTTGCATCGGTGTTCCAATTATAAAAATTGTTTTCAATTTTTTTTCCTATCGGCTTGTAGGCCAGTGTTGAATGGAGGGCGAGTTGAAAAGGCGAACATTAAAGAGATCGAATTCGCGCCCCTCTAAAGATGGTATCTCGAGTGGTTGGTTGGCAAACCTGTTCTCTTTGAGTCGACTTTTTTCATCCCCTTATAGTCGGGTCGGCGGAATGCTAACTAGTGTGAACCGTGGCCAGTGAACGATGAAAGGAGATGTACACACGATACATGCATAGTTTAGTCGGTGCCTTTGCTTGCCAAAGTTAATGGAAGCTGGAAAGGCGTGTGTATGAAAGCGGCTGTCTTATCTCGGCCGTTTAAGACTTGAGTCTGGATGTTTATCGCAAGAACACTAGTCTTGTGAGTGAGCTTGTGTTTTCTTAGATAAGTGCGTTAACTTTGTAGGCATGTGATCAGATACTGTTAATCTTAAAAGCGTGTAAGAATACGAATGGTTTTAGTAATTTGTTGTCTACTTCTGTGGTTAGTTTTACGTACATGCGTAACATAAAACTTATTGTAACGTCTGTTGTTCTTTCTCATAGGGAGTTGGCGGCTACTATTATACTACTAGTTAGCAACTACTAAAAACTTTTATAGTGTGACAGCATAAAGACTAGAAACTGACTAACCTAAACCGTGAACAGTAAAATTTATATTTAATTGCAAACAAAAAACAATACTATTGCAGAAAACAATATTAGGAAATAAAAAACACCGATTCACTAAACTCTAAATATAAAAATACAAAATAATACATAAACTTTTCACCGCAGTAATTACTCGAGCGAGTACATTCACAGCAGGCGGAGTCGCGGGCAGTAACTAGTATCCAATATGAACAATTCCATTAACTCCATGCGGTTTACATCACTATAAAACACCGTAGCATTTCGATCGCTAGTAATTGCACGTTACTTTCGCCGTTTCATATCTGACTTCTATAAAAAATAATTGACATAGCTTTGCTGTATTGGATTTTGTAGAATAACCCTGTTAGGTGACGGAAATAAAATATTTTATTTATATTTTTATATTTGCGAATTGAGAACGTATGTATTCAATTTAACGTCGCAGTTTTTTTCTTAATTAAAACATTGTTTACCTACGGTATCAAAAAAGAATTTTTTACTCTTATTAAGTAATAAAAATTCTCTCAGATCATATTGTTTCAGGCTTTAATTCATACCTGACAATAATTTTAAGATTTATTTATTCAGATATTTTTTTCAATACTATAGAGATACAATTGAAATCACCATGCAAATAATTCTATTCAACATTACTTTTCGAGCGACAAAAAAATTTCATGGTTTTCACAATTTTATTCCCGCCAAAAATACACAACGCCATAAAATTTAAATAAAATCAATAACACGTCAGCGATAAAGCCACTGAATCGGTTATTATTTTCATTTTATATTAAGTAATGTATTACGGCCAGTATTAAGTTCAGAATATTTGATGATGAAGCGGCCATTTCTGAACGTTCGATGCTACTGTCAGTTTTAAAAATGGTATGATATTAATGAAGCATGGAAAAACAATAAATATTGACTTTTAAAATGTAAAAAAAAAAGCTTGTAGTCTTGAAGGAAGGGTTTTTTAGTATTTGATGATAAAATGCAATAACGTTGGTCTAAAAATAAATATGAATAATTCTTATTTTTGCATTTAAAATTTTCGCGAGTTCAGTTTACCCAGTGAGTTGGTAAAAAGTTTTATTTGTTAATAAAAACAAATATTATTATTTTATGAAACCGAACTTAACTAATATTAAAATACTTTTTTATTATTTAATCGTAAAGTGCAATAAATAATACAATACCCAACAAAACCGAACATCAATACGTTACAAAGTGTATTACCACAAAAACATCGATTACTTCCCGGCGGCCATGACATCGAATGATTTCCTCTTTACAACGAAATATCCATCAGATTAGCGCTATTCTCAGAAACTCTATTACAACATTACAGACCGATGTCGTGTACTATGACGTCATTGTTCAATTGTAGCTAGTTCTAGGAATCGGTGTTAATGACCTTTATGTCAAAATTGACAGGTTGATTTTTTTATTGCCATTACGATGATTAGTACCGTGTTGTTTTAAAAAGGCATATGTGCTGAGTGAAAATTTTTACAGATCAGAATTCAAGTAATTAAAATTTTAATAAATAGTTTTTTTTCCAAGAGAATAAGTAAATTAATTAATAAAGATTTAACGTAAAATGTATGTGGCTTAATAAAAATATCGGCAAACAAACCAGGTACATAACTTGCAGGTAAATAAAACCAGGTAGATCAGATACAGGTACATATAAACTAACAACATTTCCATACCTGGCATCTGTCTTGCGAACTGCAAAGAACCTTTTATCCTGGACATACGAGGGTGAGCCAGGGCCTGATATATCCGGGGACAGTTGTCCAACTCTTTGGTGTAAATAATTATACGGATTGTGAGCACGACAAGTTATTGGACAAGCGACAAACCGCCGCCATGTTTGCGGTGAGGCCAAGTTTCGAAGGATTGGCCTCATTTACAAACTGTTTTTGCACAGATTAATGGCTGGGCGACCTTTATTAGCTTGTTATGGGAGTTAGTTTAAGGAGTTGAAAAAACTGTGATACTTGAAGCTTTTTGTAATCAATTTGTTGACGAATATATCCGGTGGTCTCTGCCTTCCACCCCTATGGGAAGAAGGCGTGATATTATATATGTATTGTCTTATTTGTAGTTTAAAATCACAATTGTCAATTGAAGTAAGAATTGAATAAGAATTATCATTTTTGAAATGTTTATGGCAATTTTGAAGTGTATAATTTAAGTTGCAAAATTAAGTTTTATTTTACATAGACTCAAGTAAACTCTACAAATACATACATACCTAGTCTTTCACTTACTAAATAAAAATCGAAAACATACAAAAATGTTTGCCAGTAAGCTTTCAGCGGCAACACAATCAATTTCAATGAAATGGACACGAAAACAGAGTCTCATACCTGTACCATTCTACCTGTAGTACCTGCATAACAGGTACATTAGCGTACCTATAAGGCCATTCCCCATTTGTCTAGCTCGCTGTAAATGTAGGATAACACGTGGAGAATCACAGGCGGTGTGATTCAGTTAATGTTACGAACGCGGTCGCCGCTAGTGAAACGTGAGACCGACGTGGAATTCAGACCGTGATTTTGAAGGCTATTTACCAACGTGTTCTGGGTTACATTATCTGTGCTTTTCTAGCGAGGTTATGTTTCAAATTGCCGTGTGAATTATACTGAATAGTGTGTTGAAGTAAGCTGTATAGACTTTAGATAGATTCTTGTATTATCAATGTGATCTATTAACTGTAAGACCGCGTCTTTGCTTTGAATTTCACCTTCTTTCTGGAGGGAATTTCCGACAATTCTTTTTTAGTACTCCTCTACACTTTCCAAGGAATTTTCATACCAAATTTCAACTTTCTATGCTCAGCAGTTTCGGCTGTGCGTTGTCCATCAGTCAGTCTTTCTCTTATATGATTAATTTTGTGTCGATTTTTATTGGAGCTTAAATATACCTACTTAATAAACCTAGCAAATAATCTTTTTAAGACTTTTGTTATTGTTAAATTCCTATGAAGCTATTATTAAATTTTATCGCAAAAGTGAATTGATAATGTTCATATGAGAAATCAAGCAACAATAAAAAAAAATCTTCGTCACATAGGACGTCGCTTAAAATTATAAATCGAATCACGTTAAAATTTGAATTACAGTTTTAAATTCGTTTAAAAATTAATTCGGACGTTAAACTTTGCCTTTACTCAGTCCATCCGTGTTAGACAAATATAAATCGTAGCAACATAACAGACGGACCTTTTTCAACTCCATACAGGTTAACGCTATACATTAAATGTCTTATCAGCTCTGGCCAGCAGATAACGTGTTGCTAATGGTAGCTATAACGCGATTCAGTCGAATTAGTCCGCCATGACTTTTTACGTTATGAAGCCAGATATTAGCCATTAGTTAGAAGCCTCTATGCCTCAAATAAAACCCAAATACAAGGTTATAGTAACAGTCGCAAGGCCATTGACCAACCGTCGAGGGGTTTAGGGTTCCGCGGATAAGGGTCCTTAAAACAAGGGTTTATCAAGGGTTACAACTATTAAATGAATATAGATTTACATATTTTATGTCAAAGATAAAGTCTGTTTTGAAACAAAGAACGGAACGTCGCATATGAATTTAAAACTATTTTATGTTTGGACTTTTGAATATGGAACGTCATGTGAGTGTGAACACTCTCATGCACACGTCACGGCTTTAATTCCAATGTTTTTTTTTATGTCGAGACTAGAGTTGTGCCGAACCACAGCACACAAGTGTAATTCAGATTCTGCCATTATTTTTTAATTAACATCGCGTGAGCCAGGCCCCTGTCGTGACAAGGGGTAACTTTACAGCCTACCGGTTTCTCTCTTACAATTCGTTATACTTTGACACTGGCCGGTTTACAGTTGAAAATGCAACCGTCGCGATGAAATTACTAGATTACATGTACTTACTTACATTTATTTTTACTTGAACCGTACTCGTAAAGTTTCGGCTGATATGGTTGGTTTTAGTTCTTTCCGGTCATTTTCGGTTTTAGTGTTTTTACGTAGGGTTTATTTATAACACGTTTTATTTAAAACATAGTTATGTTAACTATGCTCTTTTTTGTAAAGTAATTTTTTAGTGCAATCATATTTGCGTAAAATCATTGAGGTTATAAAGAATAGTTTTATAAAGAATATATATAACATTCGCAACCCCAATATTTCGAAACAAATCTTCCAAAAAATAAGGCAAAAGAATGACCACACGAGCGGCGAACCAAACTAAAATTCAAAGGTCGAACAATCGGCGCATCAAAAGGCGAAACTTAACCAAAACTTGTCCGTAATTCACAGAAAGGGATACCCGCATAAAATATACTGGGGGAACTTCGATTTGACCCAAAAATTGACCGACGTAAGTGGCCAAGGGAACCGGCCGGTAATAACGGTCGACCTATGTATATCTGTGACTTCATAAAAACGCACTGCCGAAGGGATTGAAACGCGTTATAAAACACCGGCTGTTGCTTTTTTTCTTCGGATCGAATGGGTCAATTTTAAAAATGTTCGCTGTTCGTTTTTCGATTGTAGTGGCCAGTGTGGAACAATTGTGGTTCTTGGAACTTGTGTCTTTATTTGAATAGTGAACAAAGATATTCTTTTGTTTTTTAAGATTACGTACTTACTATAAACAGATTTACGGCCGATTTTCTTATCAAAAGTAACAGCTTAAGTAAAAAGGACATTCATATTTGTTCGTCATTTTTTTTTTACCTTAACTAAGTTTTTACCTTTGATGTTACTTTTGATGAATAAACTGGCCGTAAGAGCGTCAGTATTGTCAACGATATTAGCCATAAATAACTGGTCATAATCTGATCTTATAAAACGTTATAAGATCTGACGTTTCATGGCGACAAGGGCGAAATTGTTCCAATTTATCACCTGTTTCCTCTCATACGTCCCCATTAAACATTGTAGGTGACTCCCGAACTGTCACATAAACATGTAAATATAATAAGGCGACATAAAGAACAATTTTTATCACACGAGTTTTTATTATGAAGCTTTATTATTTTTACGAGGAGCGCGGAGATTAGGGGAAAATGCTGACGCGTGACTTGAACGAAGGCAATAATGTGCCGGTGTTTGAGACGTAATCGTTTATAGATGAGGCATAGACTAAACAGCACTAATGCTCAAAAGACACGGTTCCCGTCTGTCACTAAATTGCGAAAAAAATATTCAACCAAATTATCAGGTGCTTTTTTATAACGCCAAATCTTTTGACTTGCGTTGTTATTTATTTAAGTATCTATTTACCTAATATTAATAATACCAACTATTATTATTAATTAAAAGGTTTCACTTGGTAGGTATATCAACCAAGTTGCACACAAAATCTTTTTTAAAATTTTATTTTGATGTTGATATAATAGACTTTACACTAACCAAATCGTAGTAAATACTACTTACAATTCATTCTAAATAAAAACCCACCACAAGTTCTTAAATTATAATTTAATAAACCCCACAACATACAACACATCTATACAATATTTTCCTCTGTATTTACTTGTTCAACCGGCGTGACAGTGCGAGCCGCAGGTGTGCGCTCGCCCTTAATTATGAAATAATTTGATCTGGGACACACAGTTTTTTGTTTGCTCCGTCATATATGAATTTTATATACATAATATATGGAGTAAGGGTATGTTATTGTGTTGTGGGAGTAGAATTTTGATTCAGTCACTTTTTGTTAGTAAATTATGAATGACGGAATGAAAAAGGAAATAAAGGTTTAGAGGGATAAGTGTGATTAGTACTTGCAAGTTAATAAGGTTTTAATTTTGTTTTTGCATTGTTCTAAGTATAGAGACTGATTACTCTCTTACAAGTTTTATATACATCGAGCTTATCTTTCGTTTACTAGTAAAAATCTCAGTTAACGAAAACAATATATTCGTTTGAACATTTCTTATGTTTATTATTATTGACCTTGAAATAGGCTTGTCCTTACTAAGGTTATAATACACCTTCAACTATGCTGGCATCTCTAAAATTATAATTAATTTTGTATAAAGACACGTCAAGAATGAAAAAACAGTGCCTTTTAATAATTTACAGAACATTCTAGAGAGTTACATAGATTCTTAAACCCTGATACCTATATTATAAAATATTTGTAAATACCTACAGTTACAGTAAAAGTTTTATTTTTGAATGAAACATTTATTAAAAACATTGTGACACGACATCTGTTGTGTTTGTTCGATCTGTCAGTAAGTTTTTAATAAAACTGGCAACAACATCGACTGGCTTACTTTCTACGTGTCAAAAGGCTTGGCTTCAATGTTCAATATTTAGATTAATAAATAAAAAATGCAATTATCATATTTACGAAGACCAAGCTGAATGGGCATAGTTCCTTTACCTGCTGCAATTAGAGCAGAGAGAAAAATAAATAAAATGTTAGTTTTTTATGATTTTCGTGGTAAGATTGAATTACGTTACTATTATTATATTTATTAGGTAAGAATATGTATCAGAATAAACATTTTTCTAAATACTACCGCTGAAATCAGTTTGATCCAGCAGACTTAATAAAGGCGAGGCTACCTATACTATTAAAATGTATAATAACCTATAAATTATAAACAATTAATATTTACCTACATAGCTTTTTGATAGTTAAAATGCTACAATAAACATCGATACGAAAACATAACTTCACAATTTCATCGTACCAATTAAACCGCCCTCTCAAGTAAACAGTACACGCGTAACGTCCAACCCTGTATTTACCGGTAGACATAATAAAGTCACGTGTCGTGCACAGTATCTAGTATCTACTGTGCAACACAATGAATCAATAACTGAACGTGCATAGTTGATACAAGTGCACTTTATTTACTTCTTGTTTATTGTGTATGACTGTAGAGCCTGAGCAGTTATTTTGAGGGTAGTTATTGATTGTATGAATTTATGTAGGAATTAGGCATAATGTGAATTAATTCAAAATGTGGTGACTTAGTTAGTGACAAAATTGTTCTAGCAGCTCGAAGGCCTACGATATGACAACAACCGCGATCGACTTCTAAATCACAAAGACTTGACGTTTAGTTCAA
The DNA here is from genome assembly GCF_050436995.1 of Anticarsia gemmatalis. Classification (NCBI taxonomy): domain Eukaryota; kingdom Metazoa; phylum Arthropoda; class Insecta; order Lepidoptera; family Erebidae; genus Anticarsia; species Anticarsia gemmatalis. Next base: position 3,250,311 of record NC_134758.1, read on the forward strand.
ATACTACTTACTATGCCATCGCCTATCTACAGAAACTTCACAATTTCATCGTACCAATTAAACCGCCCTCGAAACTAAACAGTACACGCGTAACGACAAACCCTGTATTTACCGGTAGACATAATAAAGTCACGTGTCGTGCACAGTATCTAGTATCTACTGTGCAACACACACATGAATCAATAACTGAACGTGCATAGTTGATACAAGTGCACTTTATTTACTTCTTGTTTATTGTATATACTGTAATAACCGATGAGCAGTTGTTTTGAGGCCAGTTAGTATGAATGAAGTAGTTATTAAGCACAATGTGAATTAATTCTAAATGTGCTGACTTAGTGACAAACGTAGTGATAAAATTGCTCAAGCAGCTCGAAGGTCTACAGTATGGCAAAGACCGCGATCGACTGTTCACGCGACCTATAAATCACAAAGACTTGTCGCTTAGTTCGAATACTACTTACTATGCCATCGCCTATCTACAGAAACTTCACAAATTCATCGTACCAATTAAACCGCCCTCGAAAGTAAACAGTACACGCGTAACGTCAATCCCTGTATTTACCGGTAGACATAATAAAGTCACGTGTCGTGCACAGTATCTAGTATCTACTGTGCAACACACACATGAATCAATTACTGAACGTGCATAGTTGATACAAGTGCACTTTATTTATTTCTTGTTTATTGTATATGACTGTAGTAACCGATGGGCAGTTGTTTTGAGGGCAGTTACTTTTTGTATGAATTTATGTAGTTATTAGGCAAAATGTGAATTAATTCTAAATGTGCTGACTTAGTGACAAACGTAGTGATAAAATTGCTCAAGCAGTTCGAAGGCCTACGATATGACAACAACCGCGATCGACTTCTAAATCACAAAGACTTGACGCTTAGTTCAAATACTACTTACTATGCTACTGTTTACAGAACGGTGAGCGATGTGTGATATTATGAGGAATGTGACTAAAATATATATATCACAGCCGTGACAGGTATATTAACATAAATATTTTGAACAGTTGCACTACTTAATAAAGAACATTCAGCCGTACATTGCAACACAAAAACATACTAACGTGCTAATATTTCTTCTTTACACGTGTAATTATAACAAACATCGTAAAACACCTTTAAACTAACACGTTTCAAATTCAAAATGGCGTCTTGCATAATTTTTTTTAAAACGTAAGGAAAATTCGTTACTAATGAGTCGTCCATAGCTAGTTGCGCTCACCTGTCAGTAAACTATCTGTGGGTGAAGCATCCCTTAACGAGATCATTCTGTAGATTAGTGACCGTTAAGTGGTTATTATAACTGAGCATCTCCGTGCTTTGGATGGTACGTAAAAAGTTAGTACTGATTGTCAATTAAGATGACAGTCGTTAAATCACGATATGGGCCTTTCGGATAGTTTAAACAGCTTTGACACTAGGTTGACTAACTGTGCGAGAAAATATTAAAAAAAAATAGTTTTGTTGAACTGTAGAGAGAGTTACTTTGCGGTAGACTCGTGAGGTAATCACTGTACGAGTGTGTCGAATGTAAATACTACTCGTGTAAAGTGTGTGGTACATCACTAGAACTGTCATTACGGAATGACGTCACTACATTTAATTGTCATTTGAATTTTATAGCGTTTTGTACTGTGATGGTAAAGTGTATTTTTTTTTGTTTAATATGAAATTGTGTTCAATTTTTTTGTTAAATTAAATGGTAAAGCGATTTCTTACACTCAGTGGTATCGAATAGCGCTTGACAGTTAAATTGCTATAAATAAATGTTTCCGTAGTGTAATAACAGGTTAGAGGCGTTGACTACTTTTTCTTAGAAAAATTCTCGATAGCTACTCGGTTTTCAATAGTTGATAGTGGTAGAAAATCGCTTTTTTATATAAGTGCTGCTATAATGCAGTAAGCTACTTTTTATTTAAGGAGGAACGATGACATTCTTTAACTTTTGCGACCAGGCTTGTGAAATTTAGTTTTCAATAAGTAACTGGGGTTTGAAAATTTTAATCTTACGTATTTATGGAAAAAGAAACTGTACACGTAAGTGAAATTTCATCTGAAATTGTGCATCCGGTTTCGCATACAGACATTTTGTTTTAAGTGGAGACAGTTTATGGAAAAACCATAAATGTAATAATTAATGGTATTATTGATTGATTTACAGCTTTATTCGTTTATTTTTATTGGAATGCGCTCACATAATATGGTGATTTCTGTACAAATTAATATGGTCAATTTCCTAGAACACAATTCTCGTAATTTAATAATATTCACACTCGTGTTCAATCGTGCGTTTCCATTCATATTCGGTAATGTTCCCATTTTGTCAATAATTCCGTTTATTATATTGACAAAATAATATAGCCATTATGCAGGTTATTACTTATGATTATTATTTTTATAAAGCCAAAGATATGAGACACCACTGTGAAGAACTGAAAAAAGAAGTTGTAGATGTTATTTACATATATTTGGTGTTCTAAATTTAGCTTGTAACTAGCACCCATTCCTGTTTATTGTGGTCTAGACGAATATTCCAATTAAACACAATAAACAAAAACGTAAAATATCATAAATTAACGTAAAAAAACACGTTTACCAACAGCATTCTAAGAAAAATACACCAACGAACGCAAACCGTGCAGTCTCTAGCATAAAAAATACGTTTTCGTTTCCCAAGGAAGCAATTTTCAGTTTTATCAAAGACTGAAACAATGAGCGTTATCTTAGTAAGTTCGGAGCTGAAATGTATGGTGTGTTTCATATTATGAATTTTATGTTATAAATTGTTTGGTAGAAGCACGCGAGGCTTGTTCTTCGTTTATCATGAGTAGCTGCTTCTGATACGATGTTTTGGCACAGTATATAATATTATTTTATATTAATGGCACGTTTTGTATAGTAGATTAGATACTGTGCAAGTGTTCCTTTGGGCTGAAATTATGAAGTTTGAAGTGTAAAGATTATTTTGGATATTATCATGCTGTATTTTTCGACTATTAAAAGTAGAATATGATAAAAATTGCACTGATAATTGTTTATTGAGTCGTTTCATGCTATTAAAAAAATGCTAATGAGTATCGTGGTTACAAAAATATACAAAACATAAATACATACTTTTTGTCACTGTCATTTTTAGCCCAAATAATGGATGTAAATTTATTAGACTAGGAATACAAAACTTAAAAGTATCAAAATCAAACAGCCAAACTATAATCATAATCTTCAACCAATAAAATCACCAATAATCCTTGCAGAACTTAATAGGAAAGCTCGCTAATCTTCAGTATTTGACAATTACGGGCCATATTGATTGATTGAGTGGATAGGCCCTACAACTTAACTCATTGGATATAAGTTCACAACTTACTGCTTATCGCCAAACGCAGCTATTTATACGACACTCAATGGGTTTTGATACTTGAATGTTTAGTTTTAAAGTACACGTATTGATTAATAAAGATTTATGTAGGAGTTAGTTTTCGTTGTCAAATTTATGGAAAAACTCATTATTCTAACAAGTTAGTTTTCATGTACATATTGATGAATAGAGACTTATGCAAGAGTAAGTTTTCGGTGTCTAATTTATGGAAAAACTCATTATTCTAACAAGTTAGTTTTCATGTACATATTGATGAATAGAGACTTATGCAAGAGTAAGTTTTCGGTGTCTAATTTATGGAAAAACTCATTAATCTGTCATTCTATTTTAATTAGCACTTAATACCATTTTTAATACTCAAAATCTACCTTTAAGGTGAATTAAAGTGACAGTTATTTTGAGTGGCGTTACGGTATCAAACCCTAACTTTACGCAAATAGTTTTAATATTAAAAAATAATCTTGACTTTCAGCTAAACTTCAATCTCAAAATAATAATATGTAGTTACATATTCAGTGACTGAACTACGATCAAGTTCTTCTCGATTCACACATCATACAAAATAATATCCACACTAAAACATTGTTTTAAAAAGTCGCCCGCGAATTCATTCACAAAGCTCCCATCTTCTGTTTTTCACATTCAACATTGAAAGTGCCTAGATCGATACGCAGCGGTGTAGTACGTTAATTAATTAACTAATTACTTCACGGTCTTACTGTAATTAATGAGGACAAGTCACTGGCCAGTATTAATATTTGCTCTTTGCGGTTGTTATAGATGACTTTGTATTTTTAGCGCTTGGGAAAAGAAAATTGAGGCGTGGGAAGCGTAGTTGGACGACAAGTCGGGCAACTAGTTGGGCAAGTAGTCGTTATAATCTGAAGGTTTTTAGTTCTTTCATTTAATATCGGACAACTAGTTGGGCAGCAAGTCAGGCATCTAGTCAGCATCTATTTTAAAGTAAAGTTACTAGTTCCTTCATATTGTATCTTCGCATAAGTATAGTCATGTCCAAAGGTTAAGGAAAAAGAGACATCTTTTGGTCGTCATCAATATCAAACTATAGACTTCAAGTGTAGCTGCATACAAAAGGGACATTTTAAGGTCAAGAAAACAGTAGGTATTCTTACAACAGGTATATGTTTAAGACCTACACATACATCTTTCATATTCAGATAGTACCTTCGTTTCCCACAATACAACCGTCTATTATCTACTCATACCTACACGAAACAAAACATACCATTGTTAGCGTTTTCTAAGAACCGCTCTTGAACTTTTATACATAAAGGTTGGATAAGGTGTTAATGTTACAAAGGTATTCAGATTGTAGTGAAAGATTACTTTTATATACAAAAAATGTAGGTATAATATAGGCTCTATCTATCTGTTAAAGTTACGACCCGTTTAAAACCTTCTGGATAAGTATCAGTTACCAATGGCAAAAATCAAAATGGTGTTTTTTTACTAAATATAATATGGAAAAGAAATGGAAAACCGACTAGTTATCGAAAATGTTAGTATGAAAATCATGTCTGCGCCCCTAGTGTATTCCGTTCAAACTATGTTTATTACTTCTTTTTAAATATAAAAAATTAAATAAATATTCATTTATTTAAATATACTGACGGCATCTTTTTAAACGTTTGTTAAAAAATTTGCCACAATTTGCGACTTCAATCGCAAGAAAATATTTACCGGCGTAAAAAGTAATTCTTTGTGTTAAACTAAGTTATATGTGTACCAAATTTTATCAAAAGTTTTGGCACGATTAATTAGGAAACACCCATACACCTACCCATTATGCTCAATTATAATTTTACTACAGATTTTTTTCAACTAAATCTGCCTTTACTTGCATACATCACAAGTCATTAAACGAAGCACCTATACTCTTAAATCACATTTTAACCCACATTACCATAAAAAACAAGCAAATTATGACACACCGCGGAAGTTTTTAAGGCGCGAACGTATTTCTTCATGGGCGATAAAGCCGCGTGCACACCGATCACTGTATTTAAGTAATCCTGTACATGATTTACGTTGTGAAGTAGCAATAACGAGTAATTTGAATAACGTTCTCTGTAGTGCTTTATTGGTGGGTTAGAAATGATATTTTTTTATTTCTTGCATTTGTGTGCTGGAATTTATGTAGTCTGAAATTGTGTTTCAAAGAATTGGTTAAACAACTGAGTTAGTACGACCTGATGTTTAAAATTAACCATTTTTTACCGAGATGAAACCACTAAATAGGCTTCTATTTTACAGTTCTATTAACGTATAGTAAAAAAAATAACGTTTTCCTATTTTTGATGGACTAATTACAATTTGTTTTTTGGTAGTGTATCCGATCATTCCTGGGTTGTCCCGGGTTCAATTCCCAGATCGGACAAAGAACTTTTAGTATTTTTTTAATTTATGTAAATTATTCGCTATAGTACTCCGGAGTATGACACAAATTTTAAACGGTGAAACTTGTGTGTATTTTATACACCTCTGTCCACACATTTGGTTATAACAGGCGTGATGCTTTATGTAATAAGATCTTTTGTTCTGTTACCCTGAATTTCTTCTTCCTTAATCAACACAATATATTCGTCCGCAATATTAAAGCCTAGGTCACACTCACCGTTATTAACTTAGCTCCGTGTCCCCGGGTCATTTCGTTGGACAGTGTATCGTACACCTAAGTGAAAGTAATATGATTACGACAAGTCTGTACGTACTGGCATTAGTTTTGTGATAATTTATAATGCGTATATAAACTATAATTAGTTTAGGTCGCCACGCCAACACCATTGCGCCGAGAGGTCTTGGGTTCGATTCACACACGGAACAATTATTTGTGCGATTCACAAATAGTTCTTTCGGGTCTGGTTTTACTTTGTGTCGTTGTTTCTAAGTTTGTAGAAGTCCCCGCGACACAAGAGAAATTCTTAGTGCGGGAGTTGCCTTTAAAAAAGGAGAAAAACGATTAATATTTCAATGATTGTTAATTAACAAAATAAAATATTTATATACCACTATCCCAGATATGATATATTAGTATTTGATATTAAACTTGATAAACGAATTCAATATTATGATCGGCGAAAATGAAATGTATATTATTAGTCTACACTTATAGTTACAACTGTCATGAAGACCGACGATCATAATCGCCGCTAAGCTTCTACATCGTATGAATATACTATACAATACTATAAGTATACAAATTATACATATACTATATGAACATAATACAATTAATCGCCATGGAATGTAATTGGATTGGCCAATATCAAAGCCTTGCGACATTCTCGAACATATTAAATATTTCTTATATGAATACTGTATTGTAGGAATATCTAGATTATCTAGGCAAGAATAGACTTTCTTTCAGTCTAGACTTATTGATAACATTGACGGGTTTATCCTGGATTTGGATGTGATATTTTTTACAAAATGTAGGCTGCTTATGATATGATTTGTTGTATGTTTTATTGAATTGAAGAGTATTGTCAAATTACTTTAAGTTCTATACCTATATATGTACCTTCAATATATCTATAATATATAGTTATAGTTATTCTCACATTGTATTTAAATAAATTTAACCCATTAATGTCCCACTGCTGGACAAGAGTCTCCTTCCGTAATGAGGGAGGGGTAAGGCCTTGAGTCCACCACGCTGGCCAAGTGCGGGTTGGAGACTTTGCATGACTTCAAGAACTCTCAGGCATGCAAGGTAGCATCACGTTGTTTTCTTTCACTGTTGGAATAAGTAATAATCATTTTTAAAACACACATTATTTCGAAAATGCATTGCTGTGTTTGTCTCATAGAAACTTGACACATATTTTTATTCTACTCCCTATAAGAAAGCGCCGTTAGTCGTTCCCACTTTATTTACAGACATACATTGTGGTCCTAATTCCGGGATAATTTAACTTTACGTTGACGCCGGTGGATTAAGTTCGACCCACACGTTACATACGTGTGTTTATTATGTATACTGTATATAGAATGTTTATGTAGAATGTATATAAGTTGGTGTTTTTATGCTAAGACGGTGAGTGTGGGTTGCTTTTTGGGTTTTAAGTTTTACACAAGATAGGCAGTTTTAAGGGGGGAAAAGAAGACCTTTGCCTAGGTTGCACATTTGGCTTAAGAAATCAGGTATAGTAAAGTGGCTATATTAATTTTGTACAACTTAAAAGCGACATAAGCTCTATAATTAGTATATTTTAGTGCGTGCGTGTTAGTAAAAACGCGTCTTGCGATCGAGGTAAATATTGTTAAGAAACTATGTTTTTATAAATTTCATATAATATCCAAAATAAATGTTTGCTTAATGAGAAAACAGAGAATTAAATTTTATTATTTTTATACATTTCAGTATTTTAGTTTGCTCTAAAACGCCAAATACATTTATTTAACAATCAATACATCTTTTAATACTACGGAGCATTGACTTAATAAATATGCGGTAACTAAAAACTATTCAGGAAAGCCTACAATTCATAGTCTTAGTACTTAATACAGATTAAAATGAAGCCAGCAAACACCGGGTGAGACCGGGTGCAATAAGTATTTATGTCACAACGACAATTACATAACAGTTGAAAATTATGTTATCCGCCCGTCTGCCTGGCTAAATGCCAACCAACTGTTTTATTAATACGAAACAAGAAAAATTGCTAGTATTTTACATAAGTTTGTTCATATTTTGTAAGTAAAATAGCAGGTTAGTAATGCAGAAAATGTTGATGAAAACTAAATGATTGATCGCGCGAGCTGTAGTCAAAATGCGTTAGCCGTTGTCGGAGCGAAACAATTATATTTTTGTAATACACGACTTATTTATGTGTTTATAGACTTTCCTTAAAGTATTATTTGAGTTGCCCTACATTACTTACAATTGGAAGTCACAACCCCTCCGCAACATGAAGCAATACCCCACATTTGGAATGTACAAGTTACGCGAACTTTGCGTATCGAAGTCAAAAAATAAATCCACGAATTTCCGTATCCCAATAATGTATACTTTGTACATTTCCTCTCGTACCCCTGAGACTAATGATTATACTTAGGTATACGGAATTATTAAGTATTTTTTGCATTGCCGGCCGAAATCTTGGCGGGCTCTTATTAATCACTTCCTGTATTCCTCTCTAGAGGCTTTTTCCATTTTTTTTGACCGCAGGATAATAATAAATTTGTCTAATTTGCATTTCATTTTAGCGTAATTTCTCGGTTGGCCTATATCTAAGGCCGTTGATTCGCAACTTTTCGTTTTAAAATATAAATTAGGTCGGTGGGTGTCATTCGTATCTCTGTCTATAAACGGGATTAAGTTTCCAATTTGTCATGGATTATAAAGTGATTTATAATTCCTTCATTTTTTTCTCGAGAAAGCCAGCGGTATTATTATGTCAATCTTCCTTTTTCGGGACTTCGTTTCCATTATACGTAATACCTATATTATAAGGTTGAGAAATTCAATCACGATTATTTATTGCTTAACGACTAGTTATAAATTAAGTTATCAAGACGATTTATTGAGAAACTTTCAGACTACTACGAAATTGAGAAGAAATATGACATCAACCTTGATAAAGTTTTCGCTCTATACTTTATAAATAACTAGCTGACCCGCGCAACTTCGCTTGCGTCACATAAGAGAGAATGGGTCAGAATTTTCCATGTTTTTGTAACACTTTTTACTGTTAGGTACTCTGCTCCCATTGGTCGTAGCGTGATGATATAAAATATGTTTTTTTTTCACGAAAAATATTCTCAAAATTATTTATATCTCTTAGTACAACGAAGTCGCGCTAAGGCATATCCGCCATTAAAACAGTTGCCATGGCAACGGAATTTTGTTAATTCAATGTCATTATAATATTGATATTTCGCGACTTCGTTGAATTTTCTGAATTTTCCCGGGAAATGCGTCATTTTCCCGGGGTAAAAAGTAGCCTATGTCCTTTCTCGGGTATCAAAATATCTCCATGCCAAATTTCATGCAAATTGGTTCAGTAGTTTAGACGTGATTGAGTAGCAGACAGACAGACAGACAGACAGACAGACAGACAGAGTTACTTTCGCATTTATAATATTAGTATGGATTATCTTATCGAGTGCGTCGTACTCGTAACCGGCTATCCTGTATGACAAGATGTATGAATGTAAATTAAACTAAATAAATTTGTATGGAACGTAGCAAGTCCGTTTCTTTGGTCTCTACCTAAAAGACGTAATTTCATATGTGTATTGAAAATGTTTAATACCTACATACGCAAAAATCTCGTGCACAGAATATATACGATTATTATAATATACACGTAACACATAACCCTCAAAAGGTCACATTTACACCCAACACCGCAAAGTTGGGGCAATCAATTCAGCGGGAAAAATCCCATGTAACAAAAATAAACGTATCGACGGTCAGACTCATCAATCATTAGGCGATGTGATAGATGTTGCTCACGATTGTAACGCTTCTTTATTTATATGGTTGTAGCAATAGAGGTGCAAGCGTTTGAGGGTTAGGTATGTGTGAAGTGACGTAGGAATATATTGTTCTTTGCGATTATTGTAGTTATATTTTTTTGTTTTTAAAATGACAACTCTTGCACTAAGAATTGCTCTGTCGCGGGGACTTTTGCGACTGTTGTATTGATTTTCTAATTTATTTTTGGTTTTTAAACACACAACTCCGCACTTCTTGCGTCGTGTAATAACGGACACAAAATACAACCAGTCCCGATACAACTATTATCACGCAAATTTTCATAGTGGTTCCGTGTGGGAATCGAACCCACGACCTCTCGACGCATTGGTAGTGGCTTGCCGATCACACTAACCACTGTACCACGTATGAGTTGTATTTCTAATCTTAGTAATTTTTTCGATGTCTAAATTGGTAAATATGTGTGATAATATTTTAACACTAACGCACTTTAAAAAGGGGTTATGGAAAATTCCGGTGAAATTATTAAAACATTTTGCTTAATATAAAATATATTTAAGCGCCAAAAATATTAACGAATTCGGTTTGGAAACAACTATAATTTATTTATTTTACAATTCACAGTAACAGTTAAAACGTCAACAAAATATTGAATTCGTGATATAACTTTTCAGGCATTTCCATTTTTGTACAAAAAGCATAGGTATAAAAATAACATGTGCTCATGTTTTCAAGCATATTTAAAAGTATTTATCATTTAAATGTTTGTTACGAAAACAATAATATAAAAATATATTTATTTATGTATTTCTCACAACTTATAACTATCGTTACAGATGCTACCCAATAGTAGTATGGCACCGTTGTATACTTATACATAAGACTTAATCTATGCATTTATTAACAAAAATATTAATAGAATTTTAAATGAATTAATCTTCAAATGTTATAACATATAGCATTATACTAGCTTTCCGCCCGCGACTTTGCCCGTGGAATTACACCCCCTTCTGGGGAGAATTTCCAAAAACCCTCTTTTACCCCCGGTTTCTGAGTGTATTTAACGATAGTTTATCTATTTAATAGCGTTTTTTTTATATGAGTTTTGGCATTATTGAATAGATAAACTACCGCTAAATGTGCTTCAGAAACTGGGGGTTAGAGCTCCTCTTGACTTTTTAAGGAATCTTCATACTAAATTGTAACTTTTTATGATCCGTAATTTGGGCTGTGCGTTGTCTATTAGTCAGTCAATCAGTAACTGAAGAGTTTAAAACAATAATTATATGTTTATTATACAACTAAAAGCTAGTATTACCACAAATATTAAGGATTTCGAAACAAATATTTTTGTCAATGGAATGTTAATTTAATGATTTTAATTACTTATAATCGAACAGTTTGTATCATTGAATTATTAAAATTGCCTTTACCAAATAGTTTATCTATCAGTACTGTTAAATAAATTTTAGCGACATTAATTTATTTATTACAAATTATTTTAAGCTAATGTGTTATTTAGAATTTATTACAATTAGTGTTTCATGTTTGATTGATGGTAAACATTAGTTAATTATGCTTTTAACATATTAACAGTGGACGTGTTTTGAAATGATATAAGTACGAGTATTTTATAGCCTGATTTGTAAACAAAAACAACTACAGGAGAAGACCATTTCTATCTTACTTATATTATAAATGTGAACGGTTGAATGTTTGTTACTCGATCACGCTAAAACTAATTAAATAATTTAGATAATATTTGGTACACAGAATCTATTTAACCTGGATTACCAAATAAAAAAAATTGATTAAGGGAAAACTCTTCGCGCGAACGCAGTCGCAGGTACAAACTAGTTTAAACAAAAAAATACCAATGACAAAATACCTTTAAGATAAAACGTAACTACCCACACTATACATCACAAGCCCGTAAGAAATCAGTTTAAAGGCCTAATATAGAAGGGCCCGGTATCAAAGGGCCCCAGTATCGCGGGCCCGACCGATACATCAATCATGGTGACAGATCAGGGCCCGTACCAAAAATAATAGATTTTAACCCACATATTAGATGGTGACAGATCAATTTGTTTCTAACTTCCGCCTTTGTTTATAGTCTGTGGTGTTTGGGAATATTTATGGTCGGTTTAAATCGAGGTTTGATATAGTTTAAGGTTTATAAAAATTATTTTAGGGTAGAAATGATACGTTATACGAATTTAAAACAAGGAAAACTTAGCTAAATGTATTAATATTTTAACATATTTCCAAAAGCATGTATACTGCTGTACTTTTATTTTATATGATATATTTAGTACTAGATATTATATAACTCATCCAGCAGTTTATTTCTGAAATATATAAAATAATTATTTATTATTATGTGTACATACAAAAAAACAAAATTCACTTACTTAAACAGAAATTTAAAATTAAGGAATAGGCGCTTTAGTACCTTATAAAATGTCACATTGTACTTTAACATCTCTACAAACATTACTAAATACTAAATCATCTTATTTAAACAAAATACAGTTAAAATAACAAACCAAAGGTATACCCAAAATAATTATTTACCCATCTATCTTGCTTGTTTCTTCAATTCCCTTACCACAGCAATCAAACCGCTAACTTTGGCAAAACGTTCATAAACACTCACACTATTACCGCGGCCATTTTGTTCACAATACCTACTGATATTACAAATATGAAAGTAACTCTGTCCGTCTGTCTTTTCTTTATTACTAAACCATTGAACCGATTTATGTAAAATTTAGTATAAAGATAGTTAAATGAACCATAGATAGTTTGAAACAAGGAAGTTTTTTATCCGACAATCCTACGGGACCGGGAAATATGCGCGACGCGCGTGCATTATACATAGGTACATACATAAATACACATCTACATATTCTACATAATGTCACGGCTGTCATTGGGCACGTTACCGATCGCTGAACTACTATTGAGTTCAATTCTTAAATAAATGAGTAATATCAATACCACTTTGTCCGACCTTGGGATCAAACCCGGGACCTCATGATAAGCAGTGTGATACAAATTCAAATTAGCTTAAATCAATTATTGTTGATACATTAATAACCCATTCTAGAGGTATAATCCATGCGGACGAAGTCGCGGGTAAGTGCTAGTTCAATGTAAGGTTGTTTATTCAACAATTTATAGGGTACAGCGTAAGTTATTACGGTTAGCCGATTAAATAATATTTCCATAGGTTGTTACCTCACGTGGTTTCTAGATAGAGCAAGTTCGAGCCGGTTTAGGGCTGCCTACTGATACTGAGTTTTGGTTGTCAGGTGTGTTTTAGCTTTGTAGGATTTTCTGTTGTATTTTTATATGTTTATTGTGCCCAAAGATATAGAAAAAAAATATTATGTGATACAGTTATTTATTTGTTCGAAACTTTGGCGTGCATTTACACTAAAAAAAATAATTGTACAATATTGAATTCAATTCACAGCAAAACATTTTTTTTCGATATCGGATAATGTAGCCTATTTCAACCAACGATGATTGTATTTTTTTAATGAAAATCACTTGCAAGGAATTGATAACTGTAACTTTAATTCAGAAGTCTAGAAATGTAGGTACAATAAACGAAAACCTAACCTTCACTAAACTTCATCTACCAAATTCTACATATTCCACCTGCCAGCCCTACATAGTCTCATATCATCAACATTTCCCCGGACTCGGCGGATAGTTCATAAACCACTACGTAATACTTTCCTGCAACTATATATCGTTACGTCACAGTTGCTCTCACTATGGCCAGTGTGTTTAAACTTACATTATATTTCAGGGGATTTTTGAATTTGTTGTACCTGTTTTTTCGATGAGAAATTAGAAACAATTCTATGTTCATTAAAAATACTGTAGCCTATTTTATTTTTTCATTAAAAATCATTCAAATATTATTTCGATTGTTTGGTACTCTTCTCTCCGAGTTTGATATTTTTACCTAGCTATTTACTATCACCATTAACCTACGTCAACTTAATACTTCACAACTGCAACGTAATTTCGGGTCTGCATGATTAAAAACGAAATAAAAATATAATTAACAACTCTCCACTATGTAATAAAAAAAAAACGATAAAAAACATAACACGAATAGACAAGCGCTAAAATAAAACACGGTTCTAATTAAATCGTTGGATCCACAGAAAATCGATAAAGTCTTAAGTGCCTCATCTGTTTATGCAAATATACTCTAGCCTAGGAGTTGGCCGTCATCGATTTAACCCTGTTCCATTAACCCCGCATTAATTGATTCATTGTTTAAGCCCCGGCTTAGGTAGAGGGCGCATCGCCGGATAAAAAAGCCTATTGTTGGACTTTCGGCTTTTTTAGGATTTCGTGTCAGTTTATTTTTGTTTTGTAAATTTTAAGGGTGTTGACTGTGTTGAGTCATCATTGAGTCTGGCAAAAATAAAAATTATGCCAATTTCTTTAAATAATTTATTCTTGTTTTTCACAAACGTGTTACCTTGGTATATTTGTTGTAAGATTTGTTCCATTTCTATGAATTAAATGCTGATATTTTAAATTTAATTATTAATGACTTAAAATTAAGTTAAAATATTTATTTTATCATTCTATCAAAAATGTCTTATCTGTATGTACAAAAACCAACTACGACTACGACGAATGATACAAACAATTTTTTTGCCCAAATAAAAATATAAGCCGATACAAAAATCGGCTTTAAACAACCAACAAACTGCAAAAGCACTTGGAAACTCTACAATCTAATAGCTGGTTCACTTGCACCTGACAGTTAGTTGATGTGGCCGATTTCATAGAGTTTGTGGAAATATTAGCAACTTAAAAACGGTCTTATTAATTCTACAAAGAGATCATTTAGCATACCAAATATTACATTTTTTGCCAAGTGCCACAAGAACTGTCTAATGATAATGAAAGCATTTTTTTTTTGAAAGAAAAGTGTAAGCCGATACAAAAATCGGCTTTAAACAACCATCAAACTGCACAAGCACTTGACAATCTAATAGCTTCACTTGCGCCTTACAGTTAGTTGATGTGGCCGATTTCATGCAGTTATGCGATCGTTATATTACTTGTTCAACCGGATGAATCAGTTTGTCGGATAGTTGCCAACGTGTTACTAAGTTCCACTAAATTTCTGTTCAATAGGTCTGGTTTAGTTTAGACAATTTTATCAAAGAGTTTTAAAGAATAAGCATTGATTGCAATAGCGCAATTTTTTACATATGATACTTTTGAGTATCGAGAGTTTGATATTCAGAATTTACTAAACGTTCCTTTTGTAATGCACCCGCAGGCAAAGATGATTTTTTCGTACATTTGTTGATAGATAGTCGGTTCCGCCAAGATAACATTGGAAATGGTTACGTAAGTTTTATGAACCGCTTTTTTAATGGGTACTTTTTTATCCCATAAAGGCCATAGAGAAATCTATTTTTTTTTAATTTCTAATTGCATTTTCATAAACACTCGAATAAGTATATCAGTCTGTGAACTGCAGTTTTCTAAGAAAAAAATTACAAACAATTTTGATGAAGCAAGCTAAAATTTCCTTTAAAAATATCTGATTGCGCTGAGCTGTGAATCCAAAACCTTTAAAAAAAGGATAAAAATTGGAATCGAATTTGGCTGATATCGGCTAGACGTAATTTCGCTTTCGCTTGAATTTTTATCCAGTGAGGTGTTATAATTTTGGGCTCCGATACATAATTTTGGTAATAAGATATACGCATGAAATATTTACACGCAATCTGCTTGAAATTATTTGATACAGGTTTGTTAAGTGAAATTTCAAAATAACTATGTTATCCCTACTTCAATTACTTGAAACGAATTTTAGTCAAACGTAACCATAATTTTTAAAACAATCATTTGTCTTTTTAATTACACCGTTCTTATTTCAAACATCAACAAACGTAATTACACGACCAAGAACAACAACTTAAAAATTCAAATTGAGAACTCGCAAGATGTGTTTTTAAACGCTGTATCTATTATAAAAACAGAAATTAAAAAGCGAAGAGCGCAGAGACAATGCGAGAATGTAACAAGGATGGATAATTGTTTTCTTGATTAATTCAGAATGGGGAAGTTCTCGTTTCCCTAGACAATACGTCTTTACATGAAATGTATAATTAAAATGTTCTGCCGTCAATGTTGGGATTATGGTGGAAAAGATTTATTCTAGGAGTCGGAATATATCTTGCGGCTTGTTATGATCTTTATTGCTTCTTGTTCAACATTGTGTATTAAGAACTCATTTATAAACGGCTTACTTTTTTCCAGCCAGGATTTCTTTCTATTAAAGCATAACAATCTACTAATAATATAAATACGAAAGATTGTGAGGATGGATGTATGTTTGGTACTATATAACGCAAAACTAATGGACGCATTGTCAAGAAATTTGGTACACATATAGTTTATAATCTAGGTTGAAACGATATTTATAATATTTATATATATTTTTAGTGATATTTCCCAGGAAAGCTATTCATATGGAAAAAGTCGCGGGTAAAACCTAGTTATTTACAAGTAATGTTGTATTGCTTTCGGTATTTGAACATTTTATACTGAGAATTGAGTTTCCTGGTTAAACGTTATATTATTGACGCGTAGCAACTTCAGCTTTCAAAGTTCAGGGGATGTTAGGAAGTTAGCCTTTATGTTGTTACAACATAACCACAGTTTAAGTTTAATCGTTGCATATAGTCGTATTTACTAACAGATCATATGCAGCTTCAATAAATATTAAACGACTATAATAATGAAGCAATGAGGAAATCGTGGCTAAGTTACCGGCGCGAAAAGATCTCTAAGGTTAAGCTACGCTTGCCCAGGTTGTTCCGTGGATGGGTGACCTGACAGGGTGACATTTATACCGAAAACCTTCATGTTTCGGAAAGCACGTCAGAAGCTTGAAAGTCTAACAACCAGCCTTACCGAGAGGTATCGTGTTATTACCGAGGTAACTGGGTTGTTGTGGTCCGATGGGCAGTTGCTCCACGTAAAATACTGGTACCCACCTGCATGTGGTGAGACTGGAAGCCGACTCCAACAACGTTGGAAGTAAGGCTAGGCTGATATATTTTCAAAATCAAAATCAAATCATTTATTCATTTAGGTCAAATATTGACACTTATGATAGTCGTTACAATTACTGAATCTACCACTAGCTCGGAAAGAGGGTAGAGCCTTATGAGAAGAGCTAGCAAGAAACTCACGGCCACTAGGATTACTACTATTAAGAATGAAGCAAAGGGTTTGCGTAGTATCTATATAATTAATACGCATATTACATTTGTAGAGCGTACTCTATTATTATCCACAATATAATTTAAAGTATGTATATAATATAGTCATATCTGAATATAATGCAGTAACTTTTAATGAGCCGAGTTCTCAAAAGCATATTCAAATGACATTTAATTTTACATACCCACATGTCTAGGACGATTAACTCAAGCATGTGCTTGTCAAATAAAAAGACCTTCCATTCTTAAACATTTTTTATTTTACTTTGAGATTTTTGCTTGCCTCTATGGCGCGGTCGGTAGTGTATACGAATGCCGCGCAAGGAGTCTTGGATTCGAATCTAGGGTTCCGCTAATAAGACGCTGCGATTTTCTGTTAAAAAAAAATCTCAGAGACTGCTCGGAGTTAGAGAGTTGAGGTCATAGACCTCCGTGCTCCGGAGAGCAGTTAAAGCCGTCGATCATGCGCCTGACCTTACACTGGTCGCGCCGGTTATCCTGTCCCACCTTGTTATGAGAGTGAAGGAATAGAGGGTGTACTTGTGTAATGTGCACACACTTGGACACTATAAACAAAGTTCTGCACCGTTTCTACTTCAATGAGACTGACCACCGTTTTGAAGATCGGCTAGGAGGACATCATTAATAAAAAAATGATTTTTTTTTTCAAAAAGACTACTTTATTATGAGCACATCAAAAGAGGTTTTCGTTTGAATAAGTTCGGATTTCGTATGCATCCAATTTTTGTATTTCACATGTGGCGTTCGATTTTCATTCGTAGTTCTGTTTTAATATAGTTAAGTGCTGAATCCATTTTTTGTACAACCACATCTATATTTGCTGATCACATGAGTTCGAATTGACTTACAGTTCAAATTGGATTGTTTTTGTAAATACTATGCAATCTAAAAATGTTTATTTTGAATGAAAGTTGCGAGTAATATCAGACTTTAATAAATTCCCGATTTTTTAATCATTAGTTTACTTTATTTTTTATTACTTACGTATCTATTTACTTACTATCTGTCAAACACATTCATACATAGGAACACGTCCTTTTCCCATAGAGGAAGGCAGAGACTAGAGAACGCCACTTGGTACGATCCTTACTAACTTAGTTTGCTGAATTCACGACGATATAATATATCTTGTCATACAAGATGCTATGCTGTTGATTGATGATGCTATTTCTATCCAATAAATGTTGTACTACTGCCAAACATAACAATTTAAGTGAAAATTCTGCACGAACATTAGTTTAAAGTAGCCCAATTATTTTTGTCTATCACGTCAATTTTTTTCACCAAAGTACTACAGCAGTTACTATTGTTATGCGAACTGTAGTACTGCTAGAAAACACAAAAATTTAAGCGACCGCTCTACACGAACATTACTCTAAAGTAGCCCAATTATTCTTGTCTATCACGTCAATTTTTTTCACCAAAGTACTACAGCTGTTACTATTGTTATTCAAACTGTAGTACTACTACCAAGCACAAGAATCTAAGCGACCATTGAACAACATTAGTCTAAAGTAGGCCTTCCAAGAAACACTCACAATCATTTAAACACACATCACTATCAACAAAGCCTCCCCCAGTAGCCGTGTACTGTGAAATTTTATGCAAATCTTTATTATTACGTTATTCAATACCATACATCTTGCCATACAGAATGTATGACAAGATAATATAATAAATTATGTTTGTCAATAACGTCGAACATTTTCATTAAAAAAGTACAGCAGTTACTATTGTTATTCGAACTGTAGTACTACTAGCCAACACAAGAATCTAAGCGACCATTCTACACGAACATTAGTCTAAACTAGTCCAATTATTCTTGTCAATAACGTCGAACATTTTCATAAAAAAGTACAGCAGTTACTATTGTTATTCATTAACTGTAGTACCTAACACAATAGTCTAAGCGACCATTCAACACAAACATTAGTCTAAAGTATGCCTTCCAAGAAACACTCACAATCATTCAAACACATCACTATCAACAAAGCCTCCCCCAGTAGCCGTGTACTGTGAAATTTTAAGCAAATCTTTATTATTACGTTATTCAATACCATACATCGTGCCGTACAGAATGTATGACAAGATAATATAATAAATTATGTTTGTCAATAACGTCGAACATTTTCATAAAAAAAGAACAGCAGTTACTATTGTTATTCAAACTGTAGTACTACTAGCAAACACAATAATCTGAGCGACCATTGAACACGAACATTAGTCTAAAGTATGCCTTCCAAGAAACACTCACAATCATTCAAACTCACATCACTATCAACAAAGCCTCCCCCAGTAGCCGTGTACTGCGAAATTTTATGCAAATCTTTATTATTACTTTTTTAATACGATACATCTTGCCGTACAGAATGTATGACAAGATAATATAATAAATTATGTTTGTCAATAACGTCGAAAATTTTCATAAAAAAGTACAGCAGTTACTATTGTTATTCATTAACTGTAGTACCTAACACAATAGTCTAAGCGACCATTCAACACGAACATTAGTCTAAAGTAGGCCTTCCAAGAAACACTCACAATCATTCAAACTCACATCACTATCAACAAAGCCTCCCCCAGTAGCCGTGTACTGCGAAATTTTATGCAAATCTTTATTATTACTTTTTTAATACGATACATCTTGCCGTACAGAATGTATGACAAGATAATATAATAAATTATGTTTGTCAATAACGTCGAAAATTTTCATAAAAAAGTACAGCAGTTACTATTGTTATTCATTAACTGTAGTACCTAACACAATAGTCTAAGCGACCATTCAACACGAACATTAGTCTAAAGTAGGCCTTCCAAGAAACACTCACAATCATTCAAACACATCACTATCAACAAAGCCTCCCCCAGTAGCCGTGTACTGTGAAATTTTATGGAAATATGTAATATCCCACTCTGTACATATATTTTGTATGTATGTATGTATGTTATTATGAATTGGGCACGGCTGCTATTCAAATGTCGGGGAATACAAATTTTGGTGCTCATTATAACCGGGCAGTACATTTTGTGTAGGGCTGCTACTGGAGTAAATAAGATGTTTAAGAATTGCTAGTGGCACTTGATTGCTAGTTTTAAGCGTATTTGTGATGTCTTATGGACTAATTTATACGTAACTTAATTTGAAACAGTTGTCGAAAAATATTTTTTCAAATAAAACCAAAGTTAGAGATTGTCTTAAGATTGTTCCTATTTTATCATCAAAAAGTAAACATTACTTAATTTATCGAAGTAATTACCTTAGTGTCTACGATTCTTGAAAGTAGATCTCAATAGGACGAGATAATTCGAGCTTACATCAAAGACTCTTAGAAGAATACAATTATTGTTAAAACAAAAACATTTATACAATATGTTAGCTTACAAAACAATTCTCTTTAAATACTATTTACTTAACGCGCTAGACTTGACTAGTTCTATAGCGCGGTAGTGTATCCGAATGGAAATCATGAGGTATCAGGTTTGATTCCCAGGGTGAGTAAAGTGCTATATTTTTTTTAAGTTATATTAGAATATTTGAAATATTTCCAATAGTAGCCTGGAGTTTGGTAATGTGTCCGTATGAGGCAATAGACGCGGTCCCTCACACATGTAATTATCGTTTTCATACAACTCTGCCTACATTAGTGTATAACAAGCGTGATATTATGAGTGCATGACGTTATCGCGCTAGAACAGAGATGGTACAAGCAATAATTACTCATTTTTATTCTTAATATGAATCATAATTTTCTTACAAACATTCTTAGAAAAAAATGCCCACCATTTTTTCAAGTAGCACCCCTACACGTCACGCACATTTTAATCTATCACGGTATTGAACGAATCGGGCTGAACATCCGATGTTTAGAAATACGTTCGCCTAATCATGGCTCTTTCGCCATATTTTTTTGTATTTCGTTACAGTTAACCTGGCCCATGGAGTACAGTTTGTTTTTCATTTAAAACGTATAACCTTTGCGATATTGTTCGTGGAATGATATATATAGAAATGTTTATGTTTAAGTGTAGTAGCATTTATAAAACCTAATATTGTATTGCTAAGCTGTAATAGTGTTACGACAATTGTTAGCAATCGTTCTGTTTGTAACTGAGAGAATTTGGCAATGAATACATACATATCTATTAAATCAAAACAATGGGATTCTCTGTTAAAAAACTAGAAAACTAGTTTTTGCCCATGACTTCGTTCGTGGACTGTAGTAGATAGCTTATTTTCAGTAAAGTTCACGTTCCCGTGCAATTTTTGGAGTAAAAACTATCGTAATAATATCCCCTTTCCTGGGTCTTGAATTATTTTTGTACAAAATCAATTCATATCGCATTTATAGTGTTATAGCTGTTCACATGTGTTCACGGTTAGTAGAGTTACAAAGTAGTGACAGCAGGGAAATGACTGTTATATTCTTTATGTAGTGTCCGCCACTCAGTGTGATTGTGTGCATGTGCAATCATAATGTAAGTGTGTAATATTGTTTATGGTTCGTGTATGTCATGTAAATAGTTTAAATACTGGTTTTCCGAGTGATTACTATTGTTTTCTATTTGTATTAAGTCTCTAGCCAGAAGACGTGGTTGTATGTTGTATTAATTATGCAAAATGAAGTATTTTTATGTATAGCGGTAACAGTAATAAAATTTAAGAGACAATTTTTTTCTTACAAATGCCTGTCTTGAAATTTCAAACCAATATTTATTTTTATTTATGAGTATTGGTATGTAACGATTTAGTTATTTATGGCAGTCAGCAAACCCTTTCTACATTTTAAAACCTAACACAAAATATAAATAAGATCAACTACACTGCAAGCTAAACCAAATTTTACCCAAACACACACACACACACACACACTACACAAGTAGCCGTTTGTTGACAAAACAAACAGACACGCAAGTTGCCGGTGTACCGCTTACAAATTGAGGCCTAATTGCACATTCCTATATATTGAGCGATGTGATGCGTGGACTATGACCGCACGGTTATTTAAGTACCCCTGTTTGATGTACATTGATCGGTTTGTTTGGGTTTCGGTAGTGGTTGTGTTGAAAGAACGGGTAATGTATCGGTGTTTTAGTGTAAATACCGTATGAAACGGTTTGTGTGGGAATTTATTATTTTTGTCATATTAGGTCGGGGAAAAGTCTTTTCGCATTATGGTATCTATGTATGAACTTGTAATAAAATCTTTTCTCTACACAAAAAAGTTCGATATTTGGGTACCTCACGAACTCACTGAAAGAAATCTAATGAACCGTGTACTCATATTCTTGAAGCAAAAGAGATTTTATTACAAGTATTACTACTATACTAGAAACGTTAAGCAGAGCAAATACAATAAACATCAATACGTTAATTCCCATGCAATATTGGAAATCACACACAACACTCCCTCTATGACGATACATTGCTTCCATTTATATGACATGCTGCACATTCCACAGGCATATACAATACATTTTAGGAATAATTCAATTCAAAGCTGAACATCAACAAAGCTGAACAAGTATTTCACTACTGGCAATCAAAGCCTGAATAACATAGAAAGAATTGAAAACTTACATGATTTTATTCTTACATCGTTACCCAACTTCGCAGACAATCACCAAAAGAACATTCTAGAAAACGAATAAGTTTTTCACCTTCCATACAAAAAATATAAGCGCAAAGCTATTCTAGTCTCGGATGCCTTTAACTTGAAACAAAAAGCGACAAATGTAGGAAAAATATTCATAAGTCTATACGTGACGTGAAATTAATATCAAGCGAGCGGCTGTAAGCTGTTATTATGTTGGAAAAAATATCGCCATCCTTACAGAATGATGGCAGGGTAGTGATGATATTATTTTTATTTGAAAGTAGGCCTGCTGTTTCTTAAGTTTTTTGGAACGTGACTCTCTCGTTGAGTGCCTTTTTAGGGACGGTTTTAAAATATCGTTGAAGCTAACCAATGGTCGTCGTAGTACTCGAGAAATATATGATATTTTTTATGCCACTGACAACGGTTTGAGGATTACAATAAGATTAAAAATTAAAATATATTTATGTATCTACGATTATCTAATCGGGTAGAAAATTAAATCTGTTTTTTTCGCGTATGTGATTGCAGAAACTTCGGTTAAAGAAAAATAAATTTCGCTTAAATAAATTTTATATATACATATTTGTAATATCTATCAGTCAGTACTATAAAAAACATGTATGAGTGTAGTTTCGTCCCATCATTCATTAAACAATCACGATAAAATAGTTTCACTTTAGTCGTTTCCGTAATTCATCCCTCACTTTTTATTCCTAGCACAAAATTGTCCACCATTTTAAACACACAGTTAACATGAAAATACGCAAACAATTCAACACTGGCCATTGTTCAGTACATCTGTATTTAAAAACTGTTGACAGTGTACAAAATGTGTGGGAACAGTGCATTTTTGGCACTACTCCACATTGAATAATATCGTCTCGTTGCACCGTAATTAGTCACTGAGATGAATTAACACGAAAAAATGCTTGTTCCTGGCTGGGAACTTGCCGGATTTTTTCACTTTCTAAATGTAATCGTAGAGAAGCAGCTATGTATATTTTTACCCATTTCTGTCCCACTGCTAGCCGGGAATCACCGGTGCGAGAGGTTAGGCCTTGAGTCCACCACGCTGGCCAATTGTGGGTTGGGGACTTTGTTGCAAGAAAAGCTTTATATATTGTTATTTTTATCACAATATACATATATGTAATTGACGTAGGAGTACTCTTCAGTGTGATATATGATCACTGTTGTATTGGAACTTTAGTGTGGGTGGTTATTTAATATCATGACATAGATTTGTTCAAAAATACAACAATTTAGATATTAATAATAATATGTCAAGTACATGTTTACTTCTTTTATCTGAATTATAATTTTTTTGCTATTCAACTATTTCTACTGAAACGCTAACAGATGTCATCCACAAAAGGTTTAATTACATTCTTAAATTTCTGTAGTCACTCCGACTGACTTCAATAGCGCGGTCGGCAGTGTATCCAGCTGCGAATTGCGTGGTCCTTTCATATAAGATTATTATCAATAGTAGTTCGGAGTTTGGTAACATGGCTCGTCCCCTATTACATGAAACTAAAATTGTTACACACCTTCAGGTGCAGCATACGTAATATTGTGTATGTATGATAAAAAATATGAGCCAGTTCTGACTTATAGACCGCCATTAATTTATCCTCTTCCCGCCATACTGGCCAGTGCTATAATTGTCTATGACGTTCGAAGTTTGAAACCTCAGACGGAATTTTCAGCCAGGAATAATCGCGTCGAGCAAAAGATTCCAAGTTTAAAACTTCGCCATGGAACTTCTTATAATTGGATATTTGCCTTTTGCGCAATGCTTTTTAATATGGAAGGAAAATTAAATGATGTGCATTTCGTTTCCTTGATTTTTTTTAAGTTTCTTGTATCCATTTCTACTAAATGATTATATAAATAAAGATTCAAATGATATATCAATATTTTAGCGCATCAATGGTTTAGTGGTTCTATTCAGTAAAGACAAATAGAAACATTTTCCATTTATAAACTTTCGGGTTGCATTTGTAGTCGGCCTGCGATCACGGTCACAGTAACCTGCGCCAAAACGACAAGCAATTCAAAATAAAATGCGTGATTGCGCTAATTCCCTTATCTTTTCATATAAAAAGAAATATTTTCTATTGATACGAACTTCAATATCCTTAACACATCAGTCTAAAACATTGATATTTGACATAGACTTTTACAAGCTTAGCTTTTGAACTGTGTTTTTTGTGATCAATTTTGCGTACCAAAATGTTAGCTCGATTCAGGGATTATTTCTCGTGAACAAAATAAAACAAATATTAAAAGTAAAACCTTTTGAATATTCAACTTCCAATTTCGTTAATAACCGTACCGTATTTTAAATTGGCCTCTAAAACTAGAACTACGAATTCCAAACTAATAATCCCTATCGGTTTTCACTACTACACTATTGCATTTCCAAAACTCCTAATTGTTGGCGATCCATGTTCGTTTTTATATGGCGCGTTGTATTCGTTACTGTACAAAATAGGCATTGGATGGTTAATAATGTGTAACAATTGCAGATTAGCAGAACGTGACCGGAATGCATAATACGGGGGTTTTTGTTGAACAGTTGGGTATAGTTAGGGGTTGGTTATGGTCGTTTTATGTTATTTTTGTATGATTAACCCCGCGGTTGTTAGGTCACGCACACGGACTGCTAACCGGTAGACGTGTCAAGAATCTTTTGATGCGATTATAATATGAAGTATTTTTGATAGGTAATAAAGTAACGCTATAAACGTTAGCTATTCGAAAATACGTAAGGATAGTAATTTCCAAATGTGTATTTTTTTTCATGGCATTTCTATAAGGAAAATATGGATTACTTATTTTTATTAGGTTATGGATAATGGGAGTATCGCACTTTCTTGATAATTCAATTAAGCATTAAAGAAGTGTACAGTAAAGAATGCAGTTTTAGACTCTGTTAATTAGAGGTACTTACTTATTTTCTAATAAAATGGCAGTCTGTTATTTTGTCTAAGCATAGTATAAATAAATCAAAAAGACCGAAAACTAAACTACCTTTCATATACCTATTTTCTATAACTAAAATTTAATACGACCTCTCTTTCACTCTCACAGCAATAACACTACGTCAAACAAGGACAGCAACAGCACATTTGACTCTCTAATGTAACATGATTATACAGTCTATTTAATACAATTCCTCTATCAGAGGCAATTGGGCTGTATGTTTTTATGTTGTACCGATTACAATCACTTTTATGACCACGGCCGGTATAAATAGCCAATTCACTTTATCTTTTATCGCCAATGGATGAAACTTGTACAAATATTTTATTCGCGAATAGAATTTTGCGGGATTAAATTTTAATTGCACGCAGATAGGCTTAGGTATTTGTTTTTGTGCGATAAGTGTTATCTATTGTAACTTGGAACTAGGTAGTTAAATGGGTTTGTGAAAGATAAAGGTCTATATAAAATTATAGGAACAGTAATTCCACTTGTATATTTTTTTAACATTGTAACATTTGACTAATACTGTTCAGTGTCATTAACAATGTTAGTCCAATACAATAGCGGGTCTACTTATTGCCAGTTAAAAGGTTATTTATTAATATTCTAATATAAACTAGAAAGGACCAATAGCACTTTGCACGACCCGGGAATAGAACACGAAACCTCATCATCAGCAGTCAGATACACTACCGACCGAACCAAAGTCAAATCAAAAGTATTTAATATAAATATTGCCTTTCATTTTAATGGAAATACATTTACCTCTATAGTCATATTGATCAATAGCAAGTCATATTTTTGGCGCACGTCATTGGTACAATCAACAAAATACAATATACAAACCATCAATGAGTGCGCGAGTAAATATCCGGGCTTAATAAATATTGATGTCAGTCCTCTGGTTTTACGATTAACATTACCACTACGGTTCAATTTTGAATATGTTTTAAAGTTGTATTATGTATTGATGATATACAACTGTCAAGCTATCGAGTAATTCTGATCAGCGCCTCTAGCGGCCGCCGTAGGAACTATTTTTGCAGTTCGCTTTAAATGTCAAGCTATCGATACTCGATAGTACTGACTGATGAGAATCGTACTATAGGGGTCCTACATTGCAATACTTAGTACTTATTTTTAAATTTGAATGTGCAAAAACAACTCGAAAATCAAGCTGAACTACCATTTTCATTCTAAAATGTTATAAGCTCCATTTACATGTTTATTACTTAAGACGCTTTTAAACTGAAAATCTTTGACATATTTTTACAAATTCGTTAAACATTCCTCCTATCAATTTGCAAACATACTATCGAATTTTGACCCAAAATCTGCTCAACATCAAAGCATTCACCACCTTGAAGATTACCCTACAGGAATATTTTCATCCTAATTACCATAACGCCTACCTGTCGTAACAGATAACCGAAAGGTACCGAAACGCTTACAATCAAAAAACGTAAGGTGGGGAAAAACCGTTAATTTTACCGAAAAATTTCTTCGGTCAATCAAATTAACATATGTTTTTTTCAGCACTATTCGAAATTCCTTTACGATTGGTAATAAAAGAGCCATTTTGCAACTAGTCGGGATTAGGACCCGTATAGGGATCGAGAATATTGTCTCCGTCGTTTTTTAGAAGGTTTTAAAGCGCTTGGGAATCGTTTTTGACGATTTTTAGATGTTCTGAACGCTTTTAGTAGTCGCTTGAGGTGCTTTGTTGACGTAGATGTCTGTTGAAATATTGTTTCGAGGAATAAGATCTTATTTTGGAAAATACTTTGTTTGAATGGTTTTATTTCTATAGGTACTTATGTATGAAAATTTGAAAGTTAATCTACATCTTATTTGGTATCCAATAAAATTGCTTTAGTTTGTTTTAATTTGGATAAACGTAATAACTATAATTTGTTTGTAAATCTATACATTAAACTATTTATTCAGATATATAGTACAAGCTTTGTTTAGTTTGGAATCAAATGAGACCGTGTGTGAGTTGTCCAATGATATTAATTGTTGTTTATTTGTTTTGTTACATTAGGACAAAATAGATAAATCCTCAATAAAACAAAGTATACAATAGCAAGAAAAATCTTATTTTAGTTTGTAAAGCTGAGTTTCTAAGAACTAGTCTTTTACCTTAAGCTATTAATTAATTAATGGGTTCTTTTCAGAATCTTAGGTTTTTACAGATAAGCGTATTTTCGTTTTCTTTACAAGACTTTATATTTATAGTATAGCACAATGATGTCAATGTTAAATTAATAGTTTGGTTTCTTTTGTGGTCGTAATAATATGTGAGTAGTAACTACGGTCTTTAGTTTGATTCCTGGGTCAAGCATAGTGTTAATGGGTTTTACAATTTCTGTTCTAGTGTATTCAATAGTTTATTAGCTCGAAGTTATACAAGGTGCCTGGTCAATAGAAATAGGCTCGCGCTTTATTAAATGGAGTAACATACTCCGCTGCCTACACCTTCGGGTATAACAAGACTAATGTAAAAAAAAACGTTTTGTAAAACTTCGTAATTTGATTTTAAGATCAAAAAATAATTTTAAAAACACACAGCAATTTGAAGCGTTTTGATTCACAGACGATATTTCATAATTATGCCCGTTACTGTACTTTCATATTTGTATTGCAAACTTTAGTGGTTGGTTGTTAAAAGCCGGAACCATAAGTTTGAATGTACAATAACGAACAATACATATACATATAAGTTTATTTGTTCGTACGTGCAACAGATGTGTATATCGATTATAGTCGCGATATGAATAGTGAATGGTGTATAATAATAGTTGTGTTAACGTATGGTACTATATAGCAAACGTGTGGAACATATAGTATATAACGGTAAAGCCGGGTCCAGACGATTGTAATGTGTAATGTAATACACCACCATTAAAATATTTTCAAATTAAATTAAAACATTATCTAGCAGAAATATGTTTTTACTCAATTAATGAGTTTCGAACTACAAAGTTAATAAAAATAAAATAAAAAAGCTATATCAATCAGGCTACTCTCAGCTGCATGAGAGTGCGGATGAGTTAAATTTAAAATTATCAATTTTATAGACCTCTGAGAGCCGTGAACTTATCTTACAAAGCTCTTTCTACTAACTTGTTGAACTATAATAGCTTGGTAATACAAGTTTCAAAGCTGCCGAAAAATTTACAGGTAACTTAATCTTCTAGATAAGGTGACAGCAACTGTTTTAAAAACATTTGTTGAAACCAAACCGTCCGATTAGTCCATCAAACACACACATTCAAACGGCTCTATCAACCTAACATAATAACCAAAGAGGTTAATTCCAAAAAGGAATCGCCAATCGGGAGTCCAATAACGTTTTTAATGAAACAATTCTAGCAATACGATTCATTCGAGTTGGTGCGTACTTTTCCCCCGTAGTGGACCATTACATTGGGTCATAAACGGAATGGTGGCCAGAAACGGTCGAACTTACCAACGACTTATCGATCATTTGCCTCTTTCGTTCTCGTACTTTATTTTTTGGTTAAAGTATTGGGAGGTTTATTCGAAATATTTCTTCTAGGTTCCTGTTTTAAAAAGTTGTGGTTTAATGCAAGTTAATTATGCAATATTTGTTATCAAATTCAGAAACTAAATGTAACCAAGTCCCTATGAAAACGTGGCATCTTATTTTATAGCTTAAATAAATCGTATTTAACACTAGCGGCACGCCCCGTATTTGCCTGAGTTATACCGGGCTACCTCTACAAACTATTCACTAAAAACCTTCCTCAAGACTCACTCTATTAGAAAATTTCCATTTTCTTAGTACATTTTATGTTTATCGCGAACAAACTGACAGATAGACGCGCGAGGTGACTTTATAATGTGATAGTGATTAAACTTAAATTAGGTTACACCTGTGTCTAAGACATACAATTATAGACTTGATGATTTTGTAAATAGGCGGACAATCTCAGGACATCTAAGAACACCTGCATTTCAATGCAAAGCCGACACAAAGCAACGTCAATGTCATTTATCAATAATTCAACACTCCTATAAACGTCAGCAAATGTTTATATTGTATTCAATTAACAGAATACCTAATACCGCTACTAATTAGGTATGCCGAGACACGTCAAAGCTAATCTCCTATAACATATGCACTTGAAACATACTAAGTAGTACTAATACTCATCTTCATTAAGCCATTACTGTACGGCTATTGGCCTTTTCTGTAATAAACATTGATGTAATGTTATGCTGGCTTAGATAAGAATAGTTCTTATAGGTTAGTAACATTGTCGAACGTCGCAGTGTATCGTGACGCAATATATCTAAATGCTCAGAACTACAGCCAATTCTCTACAATTAGAACCATCGAGTATCGGAAATTTGACATTTAAAATATACTGCAAAAACAGTTTCTACGACGTCTGCTAGAGGCGCTGATTAGATTTTTATACAAAATTCTTTGAAAGCTAGGTTGTGGATACTCGATAGTAGTAGAGAATCGGGCTACTGCAAGCGATCTTTTTCTGACTAGAAGAAGCAGCGTCAAAAATGTGTCCACTATTTTACTGATACATACTGTATGTGTAACTTGAACCATCGTCTAATAAATTGGTAGTACATAACTATGAGCAAGTTAATCGTAGAGGATCGGTGTTCGTAGCACATCGGATAAGGTTGATGCTACGCTGCTACGGTTGATCTGCTACGCTATACAGCTACGGTCGTGAGCTGTATTGAACATAATTATATTATTAATGACATGGCAAAATACTTATTGTGCCATGAAGTCGTTTAAGAAAGATTGACATGCAGACTCTTTAAATAAATTACATTGCAGCAATCGCTTACAAAGCCCTTTTTTCGTTGATTAGATCCTTGTATCTTGTTAACGTCTTCAAAATAACTCTACTTTATTGAGTGAACTCTACTTTATTAGATTTGAATAAATCTATATACAATACAAAGAAAAACTTCCGTTCGTTTTGGGCACTAACGGTCCAGTTTCATACACGTATTAATAATTATTATCCTCCATCTAGCCTCCCAATACGTTTCATCGAACTGTGGTTTACATGAATAAGTAATATCGTGGCAGTATTCAAATAATAGAAGGCTTTATGTAATATCAATATAGTTATTTGTGACCGTTTTTCAATATTTTATAGCGTGAGAACTGTAGGATTGAGTTAGTTTAGTCTACGACTGTTTTCTTTTTAAACTAGTGTGATACGTTGTTTTGCTAGCTGATAACTGGCTTTTGATAATTTATCATCATTATCTATGACTAAACAGGTGCAGATATTTTATTAGATTACTCATTAAAAGTCATCATCGTCAGCCTCCGCTTTCTTTGAGAGATCGATTCGTGCGGCTGTTGTTAACTAAGCCATTAACTAACCAAATAGTCCAAACTAGTATTAAGAAGCGTGAATGTATATTCGTTTGTCCTACCTCTTCTTAAAAGTGTTTGAAACGATGACCTATGTACGGTGGTAGATTATAATACCGTTAACCAAAAACCTGCCGCCTGTATTTTACAGAAACTCTTTCTGCACAAGCTAGTTAATAATAACTTACATACATATCAACTTAAAATATATTTAAAATTAAATTCAATATCGAAACAAAGCATATAAGTAATATAAGTAAAATTATTCGAACAATTGCACCAATCAACTCGAACTTAGCCAATAAAACGATCAAGAAAATTAAATTGAAACTCGAGTATATTGGAAAGCACAACGTATGAACTGCGCTCAATATTCTTGATACTTTCAAAGTTATGTTTTGCATTTTCAGTAGGTGTTTTATTTCAGTTTTCAGTGAAGGTTTATGCCTCGAAGAAAGGTGTGAGGAATAATTGTTGATTTATTTCGTTTTGTTAGTGTAGTTTAATTTCAGTTTGTATTTAGGCCTGTGTTATGTGATTAATACGAAATTCCAAAGCAACGTTTGGAAAAGTGCTTTTGAGAAAATATTCTAACAGTTAACTGAAGTACTTTTCTATGCCAGATTTAATTTAGTTTTTCGAAATAGATAATGTAGTAAAATAAAACGGCTGTTTTAGTGCGCAAAAACTATTTCTGCAATCTTCCACGCACAGATACTTTGATTTGTCTTTCATTGTGACATTCACAGCAATTGAGTTCATTTTATTAAACGATAAAAGTTCTATTAATCCATTTCTTCATAATGATAAGTTAAATCGTTTATAGTTACATTAAAGTAGATACTATTGATAATCACATATTATAATTACCTATGTAATGGAAACAACAAAGTGCAAAACTATACCTACTCTACATAGCAAGATAAAAAACAAGAAAATATTCAATTTTTTATCTCCACGGCTTCTAGTCTAAGTTTGCAACATAGCCAACATTGGCCCCAACACCCTAACAATACAGCTATTCAACCAACATAGGAGTTAATCCGCCACAAATCGTCCACATTCGTTCCCAACAAGTTAACGACATATAAAAGAAGTGTAACGGCACTCAATAGCTTCTTTCACCTCGATCGGCGAGCTCCTTCGCGAGCTGAGCACCTGGTAATTTGTGACTACTTTCCCATGATTTTATATGAGCTTTTTGTTGTTGTTCAAGGGTCCGTGGGAAGAAATCTTATGGGGAAAGTCTTTAATTGTACCTGTACTAATAAATATTACGTTTGAGAATAATTTATTCAATTTTTCAATATTTATTCTGAAGATTATTGCACCAATATGCGTATGCTATGACTGAAAGTATAAAATGCTTTATTTATTTAGTTTTTTGTACAAATAATGATACGGTCATCATAGTGTTTCAAATTGTATGCCACATATGTAAATAAATACGCGATAAACGCCATAATTGTTTTTCTAAATGTGATATTGCGTGACTTTTTCATCAAGGTATCAAATCGCGACCATATGACCCAGAAAATGTCTACATATATCTTCAATCCTTCTACGCCAATTTCGACTAGACTTGTTACAGATAATAAGCTGAAGAAACAAGCTTTTTTATAATGCAAGTTTAATTCAAATCAGTTCAGC
Organism: Anticarsia gemmatalis; assembly: GCF_050436995.1. NCBI lineage: Eukaryota > Metazoa > Arthropoda > Insecta > Lepidoptera > Erebidae > Anticarsia > Anticarsia gemmatalis. The sequence continues at coordinate 3,283,096 of NC_134758.1, forward strand.
AGTTTTTGCATTATATTCAAACAAAAAGTAGCTATAAATGTATAGATTTCATAATAATCGCTTGGAAATATTCGCTGGGGTAAACTACCGTTAGTTTATTTTGTTACTTCGTTAATTTCAGGGTGGGTAATGTAAACTTGATCATTATGGCGGGTTCGTGATTACAGACAACAATACCGGTATGTTTAAAAGTAATTGTTTGTTTGGATTTATTCGAATAATTAGTGGAATATTTAATATAAGTTTCGCTTTTGGATTTAACTGAAAGACAGTGTTGTTGCTTTAGTTTTGTTGATGAAGTCTATCTTTCTGTAACGAAAGCGAATTATGGGAGACTAGCTCTAGCCAGCAACTTTATAGCCGCGTGAACTTAAGTTATAGGGCTAATTACCTGCATAGTTTCCGTTCTCGTTTGATTTCCAGAATAGAAATGATCTTATATACTTTAAGGTCTCAAACAATCATTGAACAAATTGTTATCCAAAGCAATTCAGTAATAAAGACATGAAGAAGACACTGGGCATGAAAAAGAGACAAACAGAGTTCCTTTCGTATATATTTTTTTAGTAAGGTTTTTTTTTTACATAGTATTTGAAAACTCTAGAAACGGCAGCAGTACATAAAAAGCCTTTGAGGAACACTAAATCAAAATCGTTGCTAGAAAACCTCATAACTCAAAACCCAGTTATCCAAACACGGAACTCCATGAAGCATAGTGATTAAGTACAGTCAGAGAAAAAGTACACTCGAGTAAAAAAGTGTTAGTGTTTTTACCACTTGACATTCGTCCGTGTGAGTTATGGCAGTAGTTGTACCGTGACGTAATGGTCTAGTTTCGTTTTGTCTCTGGTCGGGGGAATTTTCTGTTCCGTTTTGTTTGCTTGTGTTAAAATGGTTAGTGTAGGATGAAAATTTGTGAGATTTTGTTGGATATATTTTTGTAAATTTTTTTCTCCAGCGAGAGTATAATAACTGACTAAATACACTATCAATATCTACCCATATTTGGTCTTATAAGGTCTCTCACTATGTTCTGGTAAACGGCACTAAAAATTAAAAGGAGCTCATATTTTCAACGATCTTTTAGTGATATGTTTTCAATACTTTTCCTGCTCATAAGTTAAAATATCATTTCTTTCAAGGGTAGCAATCATCCAAATACAAAAAAAACCTTTCAATAGCTTCAAAAGTAACACCATAAACGGATCCCCTACCTTTCTCCAAAGCTCGGCAAAAGGGGAAGTCAAAAATCCCCTTCAAACTCGTACCAATGATACAATAGCCCCTTGGTCACTCCAATCAATTTGCGTTAGATGTAAGACATGCCCTCGGGCGTTTCCTTTCGGATCCATTAGACTGCAGATACTCAGTTTATACCCATTTGACTTCGCTCTTTGTTTTTGAAAGATCATCCATTACAGAGTTAAAAGGTTTCCCGAAGCTTGTATCCCAGAGGCTCTGAATTATTTTGTGTATATGTTTAATGAGGAATATATTTTAGTTTTTGTTCGATGTATGCTCGGGCTTTTATCTTTGAGTTTTCAAAGGAATTGCTTTGATTTCGTAGTATTGGTTGCCTAAAGAATAAAATGTGAATGTATTACGTGTTACTGGGAAAAAATATTGATGCTTAAGTTATGGATCGTTTGTAGGCGCGCTTTGTGGTGTCATACTTTGAATAATCTCGAGCGCTTCTTGACATAGTATTGAGAAACTGGGAGTAATTGGTATGGGTAATATTATATAGCTTTTATGTTACTTTTAAGGTTCTTATGTCACCTTTGACTGAAGTGTATCGTTATTTATTGTTTATATATAAACCTCATATAACTTTTTTCATGTTGAAAACATGAGAGAACATTGTTCTATAAACGTTACCACCAGATTTCTTCTGCTTATGCCACTTTCTTATTCTCCACTCACCGAATGTTTAAAAGCGAAAATTTCCAAACTTCACCCACTGAGTATGTTCTTTGTAATATTTGGCTTTATTCAATTACACCATACTTCCATCTTCTTTTCCCAAAAGGAGGTATCTGTCAAAATTGTTAAGTAAAAAAAATTGTAAACTTTTCAAAAGTCGGCAACTTTGGCGAAGTTTAAAATGGCTCGAGGCTATAAAAGCCGTGCGCTTGGTCGCCATATTTTGATAACAGGAAAAACATTGTTTATTATTTTTCTAATTTACAAGACGTTGAGCCATTTTGGTTTTATTGTGGTTATGGCAGGATATTATGACGACCTTGGGTGTTATTCATTTCTACAGTTGAGGATAAAATTGTATATAATCTGATCTTTCAAGTAATTCCGACGTATATTCGTGTTTTGTGTGTCAAATATGACTTTTATATTTACGAGCTTTGTTGAAATGAAAATTGGCAATTATGTTATTTTTATTGTTTATTGGCAATTTTATGCAGTTTTTTAGGTAGTTCCTTCAATTTTGGTATGTTTTTTTGTAATATTTCTGTTCTGTATATTGTTGTTCATTACCTATGTGTTTAGCTACAGACCTACTCTAAAGTGTTAGGCCTAATTACCCTTAAATGTGCGCAAATTTACCATACCTATTCATAATGCATCAACCATAATAATCTTCATAGCTGTCAGTCAATGGCCGCGTTTGGGCGCCAATTATCCTAATGAATAGTGGTCGCGGTGTGCTTACTTTGTTGCGTTCAAACAATGTACATACTGTATCCACTTGGCAAACACACTGTATAGTTATGTACGTGTATTTCAACAGAGCTTTGTTTAATTTGCCTTATTTTGGTTTGAATGGGTATTTAGAACATTGTGCGTTATTGGCGCCCTAACGTGGGACCTTGTCTTTATTGCTGGAGTTTAAAAGAATACCAACAAAATACATAGATATGTAATTTTTGCATAGAATTTATATTTTCGCAATGGTTTTGTGATTGTTACCACCTTTTAAAAAAATATGTTATCGTTCTGGAAAAACCTAGATAATTAACAATCAATTGGTATTGGAATTCGTTTGTAAAACGAATGTTGTTTTTATGTCTGACCATGTCTGTAAGCATTAATGACTATAATAATTACTTTTGAATTAATCGTTTCATAACAATACGCAGTTTCTGTTTCGAATAAAAACTCGCATAAAACACATTATTAAAAATATAAACGTTCATTGTACGCGATCACGTGAAACGAGTGCTTTCCATTTGATCTCAATTAAAATATAATTTTTGTGCGATATAATTTGAGCGCAGAGAATACCCACATAATATTTTACTGAGCTCTTTATAGAAACAATCACGTTTGATAGCGATCTAAATTTACGAACAAAAGAACTAATACACGAATTGAACAGAATTTTAACGTTTTACGAGCGATTGTAATATTTTATGTGAAATCATAAAACCACTGTTGAAATATGTCAAACGTGTGTTTGCGACACATACGTAAGTTGACTTCATTCAGTTTTTATGTCATCACATTTTTATTTTACGACCTGCCAGCATTAGTATGGAAAACATTCTTTTTCGCCATATCTCCCTTATTTTCTCAATTTTCTCCTTTATTTTTCACATCTAATCCGTCACATTGTTCGCACGACGAGGAAATCTTTTTTTCGTTTTTATATATATTTCACGCGCAATAAGTTCGCGCCGGGATCTTGCGCGAAATAATACGATATTCGATTATAAGATCCCCCTTTCCCAATTTCTCGAAACGGTAAGTGCGCGTCAAACCGAACGGCCTTCTCAAAAGACAATGCTAACCTTCCAGTCAAAGGTAAAGAAAGAAAGCGACGAATCTAATAAACGGGCCACGTATCAATTCCGTTTGTTGCTACACATCCAATAAATAAAGATCCCTCGAACGTCTTAGTTTCGTTCGTCGTTAGCGTTCATCAATATGATTTGCGGGAGGCATCGGAGATCACGTTAGATTGGCTCCGGCGTACGTCCAATTCTACGAAATGGAAGGGTACACCCGTGGGACGGGCTTTCACAATAGACCTTTCCGAATGAGAGCCATTAATTCGCATCTTTGTTTTGTAAAGCCCGGAGTGACACGAATTGACGTTATGTGAGCTCATTTAACGATAATTCGGTTCAAAAATGTTTTTTGTGCGTGAATGGCTCCGTCGATATTGTCACTCGCCAGTAAATCTGACGCGGGTCGGAGTTCATCAGTTGCGTTGACAACATTATGTAACGATCGTGTCATTATACTTCAATTGTAAAAATACATAAAAGGCAGCTCAATAAAAAGTAAATTAGAACGAATAAAGCTGTCAGATTGGAACACGTATAAAACTCGTATACATCACATAAGAGCACTTCATTGAAATAAATTATGTCCGCCGCAAACAATGTCGTGTTCCGCTTGTTTTTTATTAAACAATAGTGAGCGGATCAGAGTAATGTTCGGGATTTACGAGTGTTTGCGGAACAACGAATCTGTTCATGCCCGTTCGAAGCGCTTCATACCGGTCCGCACGAGGCTCATAAAATCTCCTTCACTATTGGGCCCATAATAAAAATTTCTTCTTTTTATTTCTTCCCAGTATAGATAGCCACGCGCGGCCCTCGAAACACCGATTTATACGACAGTTGTCAGTTCTTACAGACTTTATTCCGCCATGTTTATTTAAGAAAATGGTCTGTCGCATCCTTTTGTAAATTCTGAAGAACGACTTATTGTTTCCAGCCAGAATTTTCAAAGAATCTCAACTTTTCATTCTTTAACTTTCAATTCGAAATATAAATTCAAATTTGGGAGACCCTCTTAATCCTTTTGTCTCGGGGACACTTAAAAAGATTATGATAAGCAGCCTAAATAAAGTAACAAGTTAAACGTTTTGTATTATGCAGTCGTTTAGGAGTCATCGTTGAGTCACGGATCGCGTAATGGTCGAAAAAGCGGTTCCGGGAAATTAAACTAAGCTTAAAACGTGGTCTCGCTTCCTGAATAGTCCCTTATACGATTTACATCGATAGGGTCGGGGGATCAGAAATTTTAACATTTACGACCTGCCCGTTATATTTTTATAGGCAGTTCATAAAATAACTTTTCCGAATACATTAGAAAGAACGTTTAGCGTTCCAACGTTTGCTCTCGAGTAATATATTTAACGTTTATAGGTGTTTTGCATAAGCTCCGAGTGTATAAAATGTTTTCAGAATAAGTTTTGATGTTTGTGTGAAAGTATCGTTTAATGGAAATGTACGTTTTAAGTGACTATCTGGATTGCCTGTTATATTTTCATTGACTTTATTATAGGTTCCACCTTGTGTTATTTTCTCTTTAAAATGTAATACTGTTGGTAATATTTGTATAAAGAATCTTTCAGCACCGACTACATTATCATACGAATGCTTATTAAGTTTTTGTTTGCAATATTACTGAATATTTTTTTGCATCGATATGTGATATTAGTATCTTCTGAATACATATTTTGGCTTTGATAACATGATAGGAATATGATAAAAGCTTGATCGCTGTTAGAAGGTGGATGTATTTATAATACACATCGATGTCTACTTCCGGATATAACAAGTTTGTTATAATAACTAAAAGATAATAAGGGACCTTAAACGTATCTTTGAACTTCCAAATACAATTTTTAAGCCAAATAATTAAGATACATAATACAAGTAGGGAACTTGTGCATAGCATTCATAATAGATTTTAACGGGCCATTTCTCATACTGTGTAATTCATAAGTTCGTGCCGTCTCGGCTCGTTCCCCATAGAGCACTACTTATAGCGTTGTCGGGAACCTTTTATATGCCGCCATGACTTACAAGTATGTACAGTCGACGACAGAAATTGTGAACTACTACAAACTACATAATATAATATGTTCAATTTTAAGTAATTTTATAAACAATGTGTGTTGTTTGTTGATCAATCGCAATGATATTGATAAAACAAATACAATTTAGCCATAAAAAATTGCGGTGTGTATATTGTTGATGCTGACTGTACTTGTGTTGGTTTGATGTAGTTACTTAACGAGGAGTTTGAAATATGAGTGAAATTGCTGGGCTTGTAAATAGTTGTGTTTAGAAATAAAAAAAAAAACGCTTTTTAACGCGACTTAGACATTTTGATACTAAGATTATTTTGTTATTGATAAATTTAATTAATATTGATAAAATTAATTAATTCATAAAATTCAGTAAATAAGATCTTTGTAAATAGTGGTTTAAACTTAATAACAAGTACATAATCAAGTTACTGGAAAACGGTAAAACCATCACATAAAAGGTTTCAAGTAGAAAATCGTAACAAACTACCGCATTTCTCGGAACGGTATCAACGCAAGAAAATCTCTGCATACTCAATGTATGCCACATAAATCGTTATCAATACTCTTATGCCGTATTCGAAAACCGATTATATTCCTTGATGCATTGCCAAGAATAAATCAAATATCTTCTAGACTATTGCTTTCATTGAATTCTTAAAAGTTTTCACTATGAATAATCCTATTTGCTGGATGATAATATTTTACGGTTGAGTAATAGAATAAAGGAAAAGCAGCTTGCAGAGATTGTATCTAATGACGTAGTTTAAAGCTAGTTTTAATTTTTTAGTTTGACTGCCTCCGTATCGCAGGGGTTTAGGTCGCCACATCGATACCGCTGCGGCGAGAGGTCGTGGGTTCGATTCCCACACGAAACAATTATTTGTGCGATCCACAAAATGATTGTTCGGGTCTGGTTGTACTTTGTGTCCGTTGTTTGTATGTTTGTAAAGTAAGTTGAAAGTTGTGGATAAGTACCGGATAAACTAATCAGTAGAAAGACTTACAGCAAATGTGTAATTGTCCAAATTTTAATGCTTATTTGTAAGTAGTAAAATTGGGGTTTATTAAAGAATAAACCCCAAATTTTAAATAAATAATTTAAAATTAAATTTATGTTTTAAAGGAAACATAACATAAAATGTATATATTATGCTAGCTTATGAACGCCACTTGATATTTTTCGTCTTAACAACGTTAGTTCAGACGTTTATATGTTAAAGAAGGATAAATCAGTTTTTTACAGTCATAATGAAAACAACATCATAAATTAGAGCAAACCATTTCCTAAAAAATCATGATGATCAATTGAAATGTAACAAAATAGTTGATTGAAAGTCCACAACGTAACACATAGTTTCTGTGAAACATTCCCAATTAAATGACAGCATTGACTACATACCTAGCTGTGTAAAAATGTTACATCAAACGAACCCCGTAATTGTTCCATTCGACTGACACTAGCGGGCTGGGGGATAAAGGTGCGTACAGTAGTGCCATTCTTTACATTCAGTTACCAACGAATTCAAATTCAAAATATTCTTTATTGCGTAAACTTCGTATAAAGTATTTGAAATGGCCATATGTTATAATTTCGGAACCAGTTTTGTCCTTAATAAATAAGCTTCAGATAGCTCATTTGTTAAATAAACTGACAGTAAATACATGAAAACAATTGTCAAAATTCTTCATCGCCTCTTAATATCTACAAAGTAGCCAGTGTACACTGTACTATGTACCATAACACCAATGCTTTTGATAAGCTGGATTTTCCATAGGCTCAGTAGTTTTGTTTGAAAGAGAAACCAAACGTCAAGAAATATTCTCTATTATTTATTTAATTTAACTTTCGTATAAAAACAAATAAGAAATTGACATACTTACTGAAATCTTTCTTCAAAAGAGACTGGGAAAACGATTAGCAAGCATAGCTGGTGGGCAGCACTAAAGTAGTGTATTAAAAACAAAGTACAAACGTAACACGATTCCCAAAAGCACACATTTAGCTGAACGCAAGCATTCGCCAGCATATTCCATTACAACAGTACATGTACATATGTCCGCACCTTATCTCCCGTGAGTACTGAGAGGCGCAGAGTGACGTCATTGGCGGGATATTCATTATTTTCACGAGTGCACCCGCATTGTTGAATCGACGACAACTATATCCGTGGTTGCATTCCATAGTGGGGTTTCTGGGTGTATGTGTGTGAAGGAAATGGAAGAGGCTCCTAGAGAATGGTGGTTTTGTGTCTGTTATGTTAGTTAATTGGGTTTTGACGAAGGTGATGTGTGTGGTTTTTCTTCATGTTTTTGATGCAACTTTATACAGATAGCCCTTAGTTAGTGGCGGTCTGAAATGTCTAGTCATTCGTAGACTACGATATGCTTTCGAAATGTCGATGTTTAAATGTGCCTGCAATAGTTAAAACTACGAAAATAAAATAGCAAATTACGTTTATATTTGACGGCGTTATCTTTATTGATTGCTTTTTAGTGTTTTGTCATAATCATTATGTAGTTTCATCTTTAAATAACGGCTAGTACTATATTTTTATTTCTTTTGGTTTGAATAGCAAACACAAACTCCTATATACTGCATTTTGTAAAACTCGTGCTACCGTATCCAGTTACAAATAACCCAACGAAATAGAATCGATAAAATTTGCATACAATTCTCAGTTTGTGTAAAGCTCTCACTTCGTTTATCCACAATAGCCCGCAATGTACATGGTATAGTCATTACTAGATGCGTCCGTGTACCAGATGACAGCTATGATGGTTCTTTTGTAAACTTGTTAAAGAAGTTTTGCATTGTGAGACAACTGGTTGAAGCTCTTAAAGAATGCTTTCATTGTTATGTTCATTGCTGTTCTTTAGAAATATCACTATTGTGAAGTGTTTATAATTATTTTTATTCTATTTGTTTAACATTGTTCAGGCCTCATTTATTATAGACCTATGTCGCAGAATATAATGCTTGCAATGTGTTCCCTAATGTTGATGCATCGTTTATATTTAAATTAGTCTGTTAGCTCGTAACTCGTGAAACAAGTGACAATTATTGTCAAACTCATTGTGTATGGAACGTGTGTAACGTTGCAATGTTTGAGTGCACTATAATCTCGTGTTAAAGAGAAGTCTTCACAAAATATCACGCGTTCAAGTTGGCGGTCTGTTCGCGCGCGATACATTGCCGTCTTCAGAAAGTATTAGTTTTAATCGCCGCGCCCCGACCTCGATTATTCACTGCGGCACGTCCTCCGGCTCTGTCTGCTAATCCCCCATCCCTTACCACTGCACCCCTGGATTCTAGTTCAGTATTTTTTTATTTTCCGACATCAACAAGAGATGAAAACTTTACCGGGGGCCGCAAAACTTTTCATCGACTAATCCCGTGGTGGCCGCGTTAAATTCTCGATTTACTTTGTTGCCGAGCTCTGGCTTATGCGGTAGCATATTTTTCAACCAATTCCAACGGTTTTATAGTGGATTTGTGGGGGTGTTTGTTATCGTTAGTTGGGCAAGTTCTCGCGATCCATCCGAGAGTTTCCGTATCACTGAGCGCTCGCTTCGCGGGGTGTAATAACAAACAAATTGCCGATGTCCCATCTCGACATTTTTTCCTTTCAAATGTCAAAGTAATAAAAAGTCTTCGGCTTAAGTTTATAAAAAGATACAAGATAGTCCCAAGGTAAAATTACTTGGAAACTTTTATTGACAAACTGCGCGAACCCCGGCCGTAACAAAGTTTCAACTGACCAACGTCCAACTTTTACATCGTTCGCTTCTGTTATTGATATTGAGAACCCCGCGAGGATTGTGCCTATAAAGCTGCAGATGCCGCACAAAAGGTCCCGGTACACGGCTTCATTCCAATAAATAACGCGCAGAATTGTCTCTGCATACACACCAACCATATATCATGTGTACTTTATATTATACGAGAGAGTCATCTTTCTTAGCTTTCGCGTAACTTTTCACCCGGCAGCGTTACGTCTAGGCGTAAAAAAGTAAGTTTTTGTGTCGGCTCGTGTCGCCCCTCCACCCACACGCCTCGCCCTCCCCGCTGTATGTCACTCTGCGTTTGGCGGCCACGCCGAGTGCACGTGCCGATCTGATTTATGGCCACTGAATAAATAACTTAAGATACTATTTTTCACAATATCGCAGTGTTTGTATATCGAAGTATTGTTTGTATCGGCGGGAAATCGAGGGTTCGCCAAATATTTGGTTTCCACTACCGCTGTTACCGTAAATTCGATGCGTAATCGTTAAAATTATTTGCAGATATTGTTAATTGATATCGAGGGAGACGCCTAATAATTACTGATGGGATATAACATGGAGCGTGGTCATTATCCAAATCCGAATAATTAATTAATTTTGGTAGCGATACGGACTGTGAATAACAGCTATTAATTACTACGGCAAACATTTTTCTTGTGTAAACATTAAGGCTCTCGTTTACCTCGTGTGGTTTTGATTTATTATACGCTGTCTTAAGCGTTCTACGATACATTGTTTTGATATTCATTGAATACACAAGTATATCTGTATTATATTTATGATGTAGATCTACTAAACATATCATCAAACTAAATTCCTCTAACGTGTACAATATTATCCTCTATCTCAATGACGTTACCTTTACAGTATTCTTAAATGTTTTCTGAAATAAGTATTTTACTGTACTCAATGCAGTTCAGAGCAAAACTTAACAACTATACGTGCTCTACAAGCATCTATCTACCTCCAACACTTCATCCGTCTCTACATTTTAAATCTAAAACTCGCGCTGAAACATATTTTATAACTCTACACTAACCTAATATCCCATCCGAACCTTTCCCCAAATTTTCACATACCTCATCTGTCCTAGAAAATAAAAGTTAAATATTTAATTTGTCGTCGGTACCGATCTAGGGGTAGTAAATAATTCATAAGAGAAATGTATCGGATAGTAAGTAATGTTTTGCTAACGGTACAGACTCTACCTGACATTGAATTATTTAGTTCTCTACCATGTTACGTTAATGCTTGTACGGAGTGTTTATGTACTGGCTGGCTTTAGATAGAGTCCGTTTTTATACGACTTTATAGAGCTATCTTTGTGGTAATCTTTTAATGGTGGACGTAGTCACAGATTTTGTTTTATAAAAGTATTATAGTAACATATATTTCTTTGGATTTTATGATGAGAAGTTGAGTTAGGTTAAAAAATAAGCACTTTACCTTTAAAAGTAATTAAGTATCAAATTGATAAGTAGACTTGATACAATTTTGTACACTGTCTTTACCATATTGTCAAACATATTAATAAGAAATCCACAAAAATTTTATAAAAAGTAGCTCAATCCAACGACCAGTACAAAATCTCAAAACTATTCAAAAATGCGGGTGACCTGCGATTTATATAGATCAAGCAATCTAAGCATCGAAATTAACCACATAAATTTACAGTCTCCAAAAACACTTACACAATCAAACCAATCTTTTCGAAAACAAATCACCAATATTGAAATACACCTGACAGATTGTTAAACAAATCCCCCCTTTTAAGAAAAACCAGTCGACTGATTCAACTCGGCAAACAAATGCGTTGGCTGATACACACAGCCTCTCAATTTGTTTCAATTGTTCGTTTGGTCCCGAAGCATTTCGGGCTAAGTCCCGAAGTGTTTGCGGTATCTGACATCCATCAGTCTTCGATACTGTGTTGAATTCTGATTAAGGGTGCCTTTTTGTGTGTGATTTTTGAAGTGGTTTTTGTTAGATGAAAAATAAGTAGGTGTTGGGTTGTGTAGTTATAATAGTTGTTAATAATGTGGTCTGAGAGTATGGTGCTTTTTAAAGTAGTTTCATGAGTCTTGAGAATCAGATACAAAAATGTACAAATAAGCTTTAAATATTCTGAAAAATTCTTGTTGTACAAAGAAAGTTCTAGTTAACTATAATAGTGGAAACCAAAATCCAACCATAAGATCTATTACAAACATTTTCAACTGAACTAAAATTTGCTCCCTAAATACACAATCACGACATTCTTTATTCCGCAAAAAAACATTTGTAAAAATCCACACAGATATTCCAAAGATACTTTAAATTCTGCATACACGTTCTCCGCACAGTTAGGCTCAATTTGCGCATGCAATTTGCTCATTTTAGTCATGACACCACTGCTACACCTAACGAACAAGCTTTTAAATCGCCTCGAATCAAACCTCAATGGACCACGAACTTCCTCCGGTGAGAGCCGAAGTGTGCATGTTTTCTTTAACTATTTAGAAACACAATACTTGTCAAGGAAAAATCAACTTTATGTCTCAAAACTAAGGTGTATTTTCGCGTGTGGGAGTATTGTTACTTCGCATCTTGAATATTGAGCGTCGTGTCTTGGGAGTTCGGAAGTGACATGGACTCAAGGTACATTGTGTCATACCTAAAGAGCATACGAAAATAGGCTTTGCTGACTGTCTACTTTACGAGAAAATATTGTAGAATATTTTACTAGGTGTATGACAGAATTTGAATGTGATTTTTAGACTCTGTTCTAGACTTCCAATAAGTCTATTTACATAGGGAGAAGTAGTTTAGTAATGTATCGATCAGCTTGCGAATGCAGCTTAAATAACCTGCGATGAAATATCAAGTACCTAATCTATGAAATTCTGGCCTTTGCTAAACCTATTTTGACGATTATGTGAAATGATTAAAAACTGGGATCAAACATAAGTAGGTACTATACTGTTTTCTTCGAAAACCAGCTCCTAAGCAATGACATACATGATGAAACTTTGTAAGCGAGTGACGCAGCGTAATCAGCTAGTATCATTTACAAATGCCTGTAAATTTATAAACATTACTCCTATGTTTTGATTGACCAATCTAGTACAACAAAATACCTGTACTGGACTTGTTCCCAACTCCCTTGATAATTCAGTGCTTAGCTTCAACACTTCCTTCTAGTGTTATAACGGTTATAACATCAAATATTTGTGAACTAAATACTATGTGTTTACGTGTCACTTTCTTGAAAAGATATGATATTTGATGGTTATTTAGATTTAGTAGTGGTTTGTAGTTTAATTTGATGTTTCATGATCACTTTTCATTCGGTTCTCAACACTTTATTATTTGTCAAAATAGTTAAACATATTTTGAATTACACTCAAAGCGGTCAATTATGATAATCGAATAAAATGATTTCTGTCATGTCATCATGGCATTATGTATTCTCCCCTGTTGTCAAGATTGTGTTATTAGCTATCTTTGCGCCAAATTTCATTTAATCCTATTCAGTAATATTCGCTTTAAAGAATTACCATACACCTTATCAACTTTACAGTTTATAAAAGTAGTAGAATTACTACTTAGTAAGTACAGACTTAACTTTTATCACAATGTAACATACCTTAACTTCACTTCTCAGTATTTATTCGTAAACGCAGCAACCAATTAATAAAGGGTAATTATTAATTAACGTCTTCACTATTATCCCAAGACAATTTGAGCTTACACGCCTCGTAAAATATGTACAGACTTGATATATTATTCAACGTTTCACATTATCCCGGCAAGGATCCGTGACGAAATTCGGAAAATGATTTTGTAGAGTAAGCCACGTTAATGCGCTAATTTTTAAAATGGGTGAGCATAACTTACGAGAGCAGTATTATGGTCTAGTTGTAAATTTATCTATGTAAATGTCAATAAAGACAAGAAATAAAGGGATGAGTCCAGCCAGAGACCTTCGGGCGGCTTGAACAATTTTAAAACTAGGTTGACCACTGACCACTTATAGAAATAAGTTTTCCGTTGTAGTGTTTCAGTTATCGGTATTGTTACGAATAAATAGCATATTTATCTCGTATGTATGGCTCTATCAATATAATATATTTATGTACTGCATTTCTCGCCTGATTGCTTTTGCCAAAAATACTAGCCTATGAATTTGAGTGTTTGGTTGGTTTGATCAAAATTGGATTAACGGATTGATGGTTAAGCGTGACAAACACAAAGATAGTCTTTCAGAAGCCTGTACCTAAACATAATAAAACATTTATTCCCTCCTGATAATGTAAAGAAACAAACTCTCCATCAACCCGGGTTTGTGTCTGAATCGGTCGTTAAATTTATATTGGATTACACAGATTACCCTATTAATATCGCGTAATCGCCGGCCGAACTAATTAATATCCGCCAGTGTACATCGAGATTGAAATTTAATAGTTTACAATCATTACCGAACTCATTGTGATGTGTGTTTAAGAGTGGGTAATAAAAGTATCGGTTTTATATATTTTATACGACACTGGATTATACATACAGCACATAATTTTATTAAAATAATCAAATATTAAAACAAAATTATCGTTGTACGGTTTAATAATTTTTATTTTACGAATAATGTTGACGCTTTATGAAATGTTGTTGGTTATGACAAATTGCCACAACGTTAACGTTGTTAATTAAATTGAATTTAAACTATTTAAAACCAGTTTTTAACAAAAAGTTGTATCGTGTAATTAAAATTATTTTCACTGTCTGTTTGTTACACTTATACTTAACTAATACACTGCTTAACCGATTAGAATAAAAATCATAGGATTTACGATATTCCTTTAAAAACATATATACATATATAAATAACAACAATTTTCTTTAAACTTCGACCAATAATTTTTGGTTGTTCCTACAAAATTGACACAGAAACTAGGTATGTCTTTCCATTGTAAACGTCCATTAATATAGTCACAGTGGTCTATGAGCAATAACTAGTGTGAGTAACACACAATAACAATAACCTGCCAGCTACTATGTCGAGTGCTTCTGACATTGCAATTACCGCTTTAAATGTCCAATGATATATCAAAACTGTTGCGATGGATTCAGTAGAGAGTTTACATGTATGAACATTTGACAGTAACATATACTTAAACATAATACCTAGTAATACATAAGGGTCATTCTTGAGAATAGGCACTTTTAAAATGACACCTTTGACTCCAGTGTATAGAAATATATAGGTAAATGTTAATTACTTTATTACTTAAAGCCTAACCCTAGTTCGGGAGGAGACCCTTGCCCTACTGTGGGACAGTAATGGGTAAAAAAATTTCAACTTACTCAACACTATTTTTTTTTGTTTGAAATTATGTATGTCTATTTGTTTTGTTCCGACACGGCTGAAATTAAGGTAACACAGGCGTAATTCGATAAAATTGCATTGCATTTGTTAGGAACAGGTTTTTGACATTTAAAAAATAAGATATGATACTGTAATGTCCTTCCTTCATATACAAACCAAAAGTCAGCAGACATGCATTTTTCCGACCGTATAAATCAATGTATAAAGTCGATTTTATTCCATGAACACAACAATGTAATCATTGTTGCACAACAATGTAATCATTGTTGTGTTCGTCAAATCCGATTAGATCATTATAAGTATAATACATGTAATGCGTTAATACATTTGACATTTAACTGCATCAAATAGCCGTCAATCGTCTGTCTATAACAAATGGTACATGCATAATTATTCGATTCCTAGAAATGGACTCGATTTAGTACATTTTTGGACAAGCTATGCAGCGCGTGAGTGCTAATACACAAGGGATTGAAACATATCCCAAAATAGAACAATTTTGGATTTAATTATGCCCAAAGTTGGTATGGTATTGATTTGACCGTTCAGAACGAACTGCCACTAATCACCAATTTACTATCTAAAGAACTTATTAGTAAAATATCGAAAAACATTTTTTTTTAAACCAGCTCCCGCACTATGAATTGCTCTTGTGTCGCGGGGACTTTTACAAACATACAAACAACGGACACAAAGTACAACCAGATCCGAAACAATTATTTGTGGATCGCACAAATAATTCGCAAAAATAAAGAAAGGAATTATATTACTAATTCACAGTAAATCACCACCAAAAAATTAATTTTATCCATCATCTAACACACATAACTTTCTAAACTAAAACACGTAACTAACAAATAAATCCTAGTTTACCCCACAAGTGACGTCATACCTCAGGTGGCTCACGATACTAAGCTATTAGCGTAATTACGGGTACAAAATGCCTCCAGAGAGGCTCTCGTTAAGGTAACCCGTGACCTAGGGTCTTCTCCCGGGAGGTGGAATTTTCAATTGCCTCCTCATGCGTGAGTGTCGGTTGAGATTTTAGCTATGTTTTATGTTGAAATGTTTGATGATAGAATAGTTTGGTAAATAGATAGAAAATATTTTTAGGTTGTGTAGAAGACAGGCTTTTAGTGTAGTTAGTGATTGTTAGTTCTATAGATATATCACGTTAAATATGTAAATAGATTTATTTTTATACATGCAGTGATAAAATAAATCGCCAAATGTGTTACTAAGCGTAAAACTCAAGTACAGCTAACCCAATTCGACTTATTGTTTTTGTAAAATTGTCTTTAAGACACGGGTAGTTTTTCTGGAGAGAGAAGAACAAAAACATAATGCGCGGGTTAGCTGTTTATATATTTTACTATGATAACTTGTCGTCAATGCGGATATTACATTGAGAACATAGTTTCAATATCAATTCCAATATTTCTAACATCCGTCTAGTGTAGGTTTCGGTATTCATAAATATCATTATTACCTTTCTAAATGTACACATTTCTTTTGTTTGACACTCATAACATAAATGCTATTTAAATAGTTAAATCACTATCCACATCAGTTTCACAAAAGGAAGCCCACTATTCAAAGGTCACAACAAAATGGCGGCTAGACTGCGGCAATATGTATGTTGTACGTAGCCCGCGGCGCGTCATTCGTCAAATTCAGACCTCACGGCTCGCAAATATATCTTCCTAGATACCTATGTTTTTGGGACACGTATTGTGTACAGTCAGCGCCAAAAATATGATCCTCACATTTTCAATCTTACTTTTTTATACGAAAACAAGAGGCCGCACGCGACTTCGTCCACGCGGAAGCACTTACCGTGTAAATCCCGATCCCTCGGGAACTCCGGGATAAAAAGTAGCCTATGTGTTATTCTGGGTCTTTAAGCTACCCATATATCAAATTTCATCGTAATCGGTTCAGTAGTATTTGCGTGATAGAGTAACAAACATCCATACATACATACATTCTCATAAACTTTCGCATTTATAATATTAGTAGGATGATCGTTTATACCTATAAAATGAGATATCCTAGAAAATGAGAGTGTATATGTTACTGTAAAAGCCCGAACGGTGGTAAATCCTAAGATTTTCCGGTATAACCTAAGATTTACCAACTCGCAATGGTAAAAGCCCGAACAATTCTTTTATTTCGAACTTTTACCTATATTCACTTGATGATGTCGAGATGTCGCCGGAGCCCCGCTTCGCGGGGCTCCTCCTTCTGGGTGGTTAAAAAAAATAACCACGAAGGCTAAGGTAGCCTTCTAACCTAACCTACCCATGTCGCTTTGCCCAAAATTCCTTCTTTATAACTATGTCACAGTATATACTTATACCGTGAAATAGATATAAACATAGTTATGAAGGACGATTTTTTTATATATCGTAACATAGTTTTTAATCTCTGGCTTGTTCGGACTTTTACCATTGAGAGTTGGTAAATCTTAGGTTTTACCGGAAAATCTTAGGATTTACCACAGTTCGGGCTTTTACAGTAACATATACATATTTTTTTATAAATGTATAAGTAAGATTAAAGTTGTTACTAGTTAATAAACACCCAGTAAATTATTTTGAGTTTCACGTAGGTACAATATTCTTAATATAATTTACGTTGATAAAAATGCTTTTGCAAACGTGACATTGAGTACAATTTTTGACGCAGACTGTACATTACCGTACATATGTATGAGTATCAAATATGTAGGGTAGTTGGAAAAACTTGGACATATTCTGCAAGGGTTTTTGTGGTTTATAACTTGTGCAGGTGACAAGGTTTTTAGGACATAGATGTGTAAGGGTGCAAGTCTAGATTTTCGATTTTTTTATCCATGTACTTTATATAAGGTAAAACAAAATTCACCTATCCACTAATTCATTCTTTCTTCATTTCATGAATCAGTAACTAAGGTGTTTTGTAACTAAGCCGGAAAATATTTTCGTGTAAATAAATGTTAAAATTGCACATATTAAGATAAATTATGAATGTGCTTTAAAAAATATATTTAAATTTCTTTTTCAAATCTATTCCACAAATAAAAGACACTGGAATCATAAAATAGTACTAATAAATCAGCACCTACCAAAAAGTACACCTTTACCGCCTTTACCAAACAAATTCAAAAAGAATTTCACCACCCCAATTAGCGGGTATTCTAAACTTTTTTCTCCGATGTGAATAACCCTTTATCTTCATTAGGTTGCAACTGTTAATCTAAAAAGGCTTTTACCTTTACACGTCAAAGCAGAATAATAAATAAATGGCCGCCGGCCGAAGGTTTCGCTGAATGTTTTACGTGCTTCAACGATGTTTCGTATCATGACATGTATGTTATTTAACAGTATATAAAGCAAAGATTATCGAGAATATATTCAGAGTAATATAAGTCTCGTTCTGCATTGGTTCTTATTTATTTATTACATGGTGTAGTTTTTGTTATTGTAAAGGGTATTTTTTGTTCTGTGATGTGATAAGATGGAAATAATTATTTATTTTTCTTTATATCTTACTTTTACAATACTATTTCTAAATCGTCAATGTCGTTTATCCAAACACAGATTTTATGTTTTAGAACTTAATATATATTACCATTTTTTTCAGAAATATGTGTTTTTCCGTGAAATTTACGTAGACCAGTCATCTTTCAATGACAATACGTAATCCAGCCGATATCAGCACACACTGCCATTTCAAACTGTAAAACACATAATTCGTTAAAGCAAACCGTCAATGTATACAAATTATTGCGAAAACTACCTCGCTTATCAAGCCAAAGACGGCAATACAGTGAAATTTGCTAAGTTCTGAAAACAACATAACTTCGGAAGCCATTTAAATTTAATTTGTAAGTCAATATTTGTTATTGAATTCCCAGTTCCGTTTCCAACGAATCGGAATTTGTTCATGAATACTTATTTATTTGTTTGCGGTATTTATGTAATAAGAAAACTTTTGAGCACAGTATCAATAAGAATATAAGCCTGTTAATGTAGAATTTAATCTTTTGGTTTACCCTGATCTAGGCTTTCATAGCGAATTGATTAAAAAGAAGAACTTCTATTGCGTACTCTATTGTGTTATGTTTTCAATTATATATAAATAATACGAAGTGTGTATGTGAATATACTCGTTCGATTACATTAATTATAACACAGTTTTTATTTACCTACTTGTTATACTAGTAAGATGTCATGACTCTCGGACAAATACGATTCGAAAGAAAAGAAACTGTATTCATTTTTCGTCTGATTAATCTTTTTCATGCATAAACTAAGCTACACAGCGCTTAAAGCAAAATCAATCGATCCTACATTAAGTACAACTAAGCCAAACTTAAACGCCTTCACGCTCAACCAAATGAATTCGATCCTAAGCTCCAGACACTAATCGTACTAACAATTACCAGAAAAAGACTGAACATCAAACAGTACCGTACAATGTATCGTAGTGAAATAAACCTAAGCCTAATCTTACGTAAGTCGGCAGGCCTCCCGCCTAATTTCTAAGCCCTTAGCGGACTTATAAAAAGGTTAATCTACACAAGCCTTCGCTTGACCTCTTAGTGATTACTATTTAGCAGTGTGTTTATGCCTTTATAAAGTAAAGCTAGCTTGTCTATGAATTTGTTAAGATTTTATGGACTCAAAATAATAAATAAGAAATAATAAATGAGAAACTATTACGTTGCTTAATGCTACTTCTAGCCACGGGCAACACATAAGAAGTTTAAAATCAAATTAAAATTTATTAATTTTCTTCTGAGCCTTTGATTACTCCCTCTGAGTAGTTGTGAAATATTTACTGGATAAGATGACTTAGTTCCCAAAAAAATGCGAATTTGCTAGGTTCCAAAATAATCGGAGCAATTTGTATTTTACAAAAATACAACTACCTACGTGAAATATACTTAATACATAATAATATATTCTGTTCTCTATACAGAAGACTTTGTTTTTAGAAGGAATTCAACAATAATTAACAAAGAAATTAATGACGAAGAGACAAATTTTCAAAAACTTGTATGACAAATTGTCTTTGATAAATCAAAAAATTCTACTAATAAAGCTTTATAGGAAACTACTCAATCACGTACAAAACTTTACATAACCGTTCAATTTGGATATTTTTATAGTGACCCACTTTTGCGCCCCAATTATATTATTGACATTGATAGATTGGCATCAATACTGCCGGTACCGTCACAAACAAATGTCGTAACGTTTTTGTTCCGTGTTTCATTTAAAGTATAGGCTTTTATAACCACTACGTGAAATGGAACGTGTTCAAAATGTTGATGGTTTTACAATGTTGTATTTGAGAGATGTGTGTTTGGTGTTTGTTTTCTAGATAGCATTGTTGATCCCTGTTGTAGAGTGACGATTACAAACCTCTTAGTTGATAATAAAGTAATCATAAAAAATAGATTGATGTATATTGTGTCCAATTGTGTACGATTTCAAAGATTTAAAATTTATTCGCCCTATTATGCCCTCGTTGAAACAAAAAAAATCCTGGATAAAATTCGATCAGTTGTTATACATTACTTTTTTAACACATCATTTCAATGTACACAATAACAATGAAAGTTAAATTTCTTAATCAACATAATTGAAAATGGACTATTTTCCCACCGTTAAGGTCACACACATCGCCCTGATATCTCTAGAACATCGTCAATCGGCTTACAAAAGAAAAAATAGCGGATTAAGTAAACGTCTACGACTCAGTACTACTCAATGTTCGCTATTTGAATTCACTCT
This sequence comes from Anticarsia gemmatalis, assembly GCF_050436995.1. Taxonomy (NCBI): domain Eukaryota; kingdom Metazoa; phylum Arthropoda; class Insecta; order Lepidoptera; family Erebidae; genus Anticarsia; species Anticarsia gemmatalis. The sequence continues at coordinate 3,303,812 of NC_134758.1, forward strand.
AGTAAGCCGAATTCGCGTAATTGAAACAAAATTCTCCTCTAAACCACCGAGGTTAATGCACATCCAACCTTATTTCATGATTCCGATGTTCTTTTTTTTCTTTATTTCGTTTTCATTGCGTTTGAGGTTTTGTGTTCCTATTTCTTTCTTTTATAGGTGTGATTTCGGCTTATTTATTGGAGCTAGAGAATCTTATTCTGTGTTGTTAGGTAAAGCCTAAAAGTCTCTTCGAAAGACAAGTTACAAAGGCTAAGATTACGGTCTAGAAAATACTAGTTTCTTTTGCACAGTTCTAGATATAGATTAGAGATTAAAATGGTATCTTTTGTCTAATATCTATATTAGATTACGAACTTACTTGTACAAAAGCTTTTGTTTAAGTAAAAAAAAGTTTATTGTTTTTGCTTTTGTTTAAGTAAAATTAAGTAAACTTAATCCATTTATTACGAAATGTAGTTTAGCTGTAATGAGTCTATTATATTTAACATCCAAATTAGTACTCGATGCGTAATTTTATTAAATTTTAGAGTAGGTTTGTATTTATATCGACTCCAGGAAACTCATCTCAAGAACGAGTTCGAGCTCTTTATTTTTATCAATTTAAATTTTACATTTTATATCCAAAAACAGTCTACCAAAATCTTAAAAATATTTCACAATCAAATCTCACCATAAACCTGAACCACTAAATTCAAAAAATGCCACAGAGTAACCATATCACGTGCTATCGCGTTAACCCACTGACAAATTGGACAGTCGTGAACTTCGCACTCAGTCTCGCATGGGTACCGGCATACATCACGGAGATAACCGGGACTATTACTCGCACAGATAAGTTTTATTGAGTTCTACCTGCATGATATTTTGTTCGATTTAGAAATGGGGTTTGTTTGGTTTTGTAATGTTTATGGAATTTTACTGTGGAAGGTGGCATATAAATAATTATTTTTAAGATATTTTTTATTAAAATAATTTTTAAATGAAATTAGAGAAGTTTGTAAGGATCATGCTAATGGCGTTCTTTGTTGTCTATAAAAGGCAAGATTTTATGCATGTATGTGTGTGTGTCTATGTGTCTATAATCTTTAATATGCTACTTAGAGCAGCCGTTTTGTGTAATAGTCAAGGGTGACTTGACAGGAAGCACAGAAAATATTTCACAAGTCACAAATTCAAATACTAAGATACACAACTATTTTATTTAGAAAATTTAACAATTATTGTGAAAATGAACAAATAACAAAGATTTTGCAGGCACAATCATAGCAAGTCATACTCGGACACAAAAGTAAAACAATTTTATCGCGTCTCTTTTGTTTTTTAATCGCTTTCTGAATACAAAATTGTGTGATTCTATTAAACAGTAAAGCGTCGGTTATAATCCAAATAACTGAGTTTTTATTTCAATGAATAATATTTGAAGCTCAATAAAAAGTCCATGAAACAGATCCCTGTAATAAACTCCACTAGGGATGTCCATAAACGCTTGCCAAATAGATTAGTGATGTGCAGTTTGAGAAATATTTTATTGATAATGTTGCCATAACCAAAATGCAATGTTAAAATTTTGGAGATTTGTTTTCAAAATTGTATTTTTTGTTATAATTAAAATTTCGTTAATTTAATTTGTGTGATATATTTTTATAAAATTTTAAAATAGTAGGTATTAAAAGGTACAATTGAATAATTTCAGTTCAATTAAAATTTTAACATTAATTCTATATTCAATTTAAATGCATTCTATCTTAGTTTTAAATTATTCTTATGTAAGTAAAAAATATATTTACAAATATTAACTCACACGCAACACGCGCATATTTATTTATTTCTCATAAAAATATCATTCGTAAAACCACGTGTCCCAAACATAAAATCTCCAACCCTTTATTTACGTACTAAATTATTTCAACCCCAAACTCTATATCCATTAAAAACAATCTATATTTACTCTTCCTTATTATCAAATCATCCCGAATGGCCATTTTCAATTACGCCAATAATTTTCCTTTCACCCTTTTAAACCCTATACAGATTTTATGCCTCCATAAAGATTATAGGTAGATTTAATTTAGCGGGGAGTTCTCTGTGTTTTTATTTGGTCGTCGCGGCGTTTCCCCAAATTAAAGGTAAACTAATTCTTGTAATGGAGGGAGAATCTTGATGCGCATGGCAACACTTAGGTTTAAATATGAATCGTTTGTTTCGGAGTTTATTGTTAAGTTTTGTTTCTTTAGGTGTTTAAGAATAAATAGTAGAGATTATTTGACTGCTTTAAACTTCTAGCTATAGGACTATAAAAAATAAATGTTTACTATTGTATACATTAATAACATCACGCCTGATATGCTCAAAAGTGTAAGCAGAGGTATTGAAATACACCATCTTATAATAGCGGCATATTCTCATATTATATTGGGCACGGTACTAAACTCCAGAGATCTACGTAAAATAAATAGCTCTTTGACCGGAATAGAACCCGCAAACTCGAGATCAACAGTCCACCTAGACCACAAAAGCAGTCAGTATGTTATGTATTAAATATCAAATAAGAAAAGCATTTATTATAATATAGCAAGGTATGTTATTACTGGATAAATCTCGGAATATTCTAAAGTAAATTACTCGTAGGTATCCAGTTGGTTAAACTTCGGTTTGATGAGCCAATGAACAACTTTGTAAGGTTTCTGATCAATGAAGTATTTCAATCAAAGATATGTGTTTTAAAGCATACGTTATTTCAGTGGATATACTTTGAAATTCTCGTTTACTCTTTAAAATTGATGAAGTAGATGACTTACTTCTTAAGTCAGACTTTCGTTAGAAATAAAATGCTGAATCTTTAAACTTAACTATTCTCATTTATCAGAAGGAAAATATTATTCGTTCGTGTAGGTCCAGATAGTTAGAAAGTACTACCAAATAGTATGGTCCGGATAATATAATCATGAATGGGAAAACGAAAACGTACAGTTATAAAAAAACCGTTTCCACAATAGTAATATATTACTGCACTTTAGCATATTTATTTACCCAAACGTTCCTCAATGCGCTCCGCTATATTTCCGTTCACATTGTACTAAAATTCAAGATTACCTGCAAAAATATAGTCGTAACAAATAAAAATCCCCCAACACAAAGACAAATAAACTAACCTCAAAACCAAAACTTAACCCCTTAAAACCAATTTTCGTAAATAAAACCAAAAACAATTGGTCGGTCTAAACAACGGCGCTCATCGTGCAAGATTTATAATAACATTATTAAGATAGATACACTGAAAACTTTCCGCGAGAGAAACACGACCAATTTAAAATGTTACCGTAAATATACCGGGTATTACGAGTTATACCCGGAATTTGTCGTGGCTGGTTTATTGTTTCTACCTTCTTAAATAAGGTAAGTTTTTAATTTGTGTTTTCGCTGATTGTTTTTGGCTTGTGAGTTCAGTATTTCGTATTTATTATGGTCTTGATTCCTAGAATTTTGTACGGAGTTTTGTGTCAAGGATTTTTGCTTACTAAGAATTTGTTTCTGTGGCATTTATTTGTGTGTGCTTTGACACTCTACCTATTTAATAAAAGGTATCCATACTGAATGTTAAAGTGTGTTTTCTTTTCTTTCGCGTTACGAGACTGGGCCCAATTAGATTTATTTGACAAGATATAATGGAATTCCCATAAGTAACAAATAAAAAAAATAGTATAGAAAAATACAGCACTGATATGTTTCTCTGTTCCAATCATACATTTAGGCAGATACATCACGTTCCGTGTAAGTTATAAAGGCCACAAGTCTAACCCTTTACCGAACAACACAATACATCCACATAATCCTAAATAATCTTCAGAAACACTTATCATCACAACGTTTATACCGGTTGAAACTAGATCAAACTTGTAAAATCTGGCGCTACTCCCGACTAGTTTAATTAAATCGGATAGTTGTACGGGACCCTTTGTCTCGGTCTCATTATGTGCGAAATTGTCCCAACCCTACGCTACGTGCCTACGGAATTGAAAACATGCCACATATTTTTAGGAAAGGATCTTGATTAACATTTAAGATAAGGAATTGGGAAGAAAAATTGAATTTAGCGAATTTATATTCCAAACGTTATAATTTTTGTAACATCTTCAGTAAGTAGGTACTTTATACTTTTGCATTTAAAACGTACAAGGCTTGGTACTAAGGAAACACAATCAAAAAAATAAATATAAAATAAAACAATTCCCGACTCAAAACGATTCTCGTAATTTTACTTTTACTGGTATTATTACATGAATAATCATAACCAAGTTTTTCCTTACCCGAAAATATTAAATACACAAATAATCACCAATGCTCTGGTTTTCCTTTAAAACATATCAATTATTATTCCACTCACTACCATCATTAAATATTCGAATCAACCTTCGACAAAGAAAAACTCAGTTAACGATACACCTATAAATATAAAATGTTTTAAAACCTTACTTTAAAATCCATTAAAAAGTATTCCAACGACCTTTGTTCCGTCAATTAAAAAAAGTTTTTCTTTCTGAATTTTAACTTAAGGTTGGGTACCTTGAGTCTCTTACCTGTTTGAAACGTTTCTTCAGTTTCATGTCGCTAGAGAATTGACTTCAGTAGTTTTGTTTCATTACTGTAGTGGACTTAGTTAGAATGAAGTTATTGATAGCAAAATGTTGAAATTAGTTGCATACACGTTGATGATGCAACTGGTTGTCACCTGTGATGCAACTAAAACGAAACTTGCAACTAGTATGTGACAGCATTCAATTTATCCCATGTTACCTCGAACCAAGTTGTTAGCGTTTCCCGCCTAATATTTGGTTGAACCAAGATCTAATTGAAGTAAACTATTATTAGATACTTTTTCAAAAAGTTCCTACTTGTAGTAATTTAGGTATTTTAGCTGTAGATTGTAGTACTTTTGGCTTAACAAGGAAAAGTCGAATTTTATATTGAGTGTTTTGTTTATTTTGACTATAATACCTTACCACAAGTTTCATAGAAAGATAAAATTGTAGAACTTGTTACTATGGAAAGTTTTTCAAATTAACTAAATCGATAAGCAAGCTTTAAATAAATAGAGTAACACTTAAAAGTTGAGTGAAGAGTCAAGTCTCAAGTCACATAGCTAGCAATTAGAGTGAACAATTAAAGTTTTTGACTACAATTACAGTTGCTTTCAGTGGAGTTGTTCGTTAGTATAATTGACGGTAGAATTATGCCACTTGTAAGTTTCTACTTGTTTTCTTGAGTTAGAAAATTCTGGTCAATTGTGTATTAATTTTCTTTACACTTACATTGCAGGTAGCGTTGTGGACTTATATTTTATAGAAAATATCGTTTGTTTATCTATTTTATCGCGGTTAGCAGTTAATAATAATAGTCCTAGTTGTTGAACTTAATTTATTAGGTAGTTTGAGTGTTTGATTGTAAGGATCATATTTAATGAGTAATTGTGGTCATATAAATTGTCCTAACGTTCGATATTATATTAAGTGAGATAAACTTTATTTTATATCACTATACCTTAGATAAGTATAGAAATTGTATAGGGAAATAGTTAGACTTATGTTGTTTTTTTATGATACCCTTAAATAGGCCATAATATACGCAAAAAACTAAATAAAAGCTGCGCAAGAAATACCTATTCCGATATTTTTTTATAAAAGTGTAGTAAAACTCATCTATTTTCATATAACCAGTCTATTTTAAAGGTAAACGTAGCTCTCAACTTTACAGCGTGGCTCTATTATCCCTACTTTCCTCTGTTTCATTATGTATGAATGCTTCCAGTCCCCACTTAACTTAGCCTTCTAAAACCGACTGGGCAAGCTCGGAATAGCGCTGAAGCTTCCGTCTAGGTATATCATAGTTAATTTACTTTATAATTATTAGAACAGGTAGATTTACTTGTGTTGGTTAGTGGAGTATAATCTACAGAATTACTTAACGAGTTTAATTAAATCTTGAATCAGAATCAACGGTATCTTGGAAGTTATATTATAGAGATTTATTTGTTATGTCTAAGTCTTTCGGGAAAAAACCCTTTTGCCAACAATTAGCCAGGAATGTACGACAAATATATTTAATTTTGGTAGTATTCCAAATATCCTACGAAATCTGTCTACACGAATGAAATCGCGAATAAAAGTACGACAAAAAGTTTGTATATCTTATTCATCATCACTAAACCACTTATTGGATTTGTTTACTTATTACTGCTATAAATAGAATACTAAAAATAGAGCTAATAAGCCTCGTATAAGGTCAACAAGATACCAGTACTATATTCTCATAAACACTTGATAAACCTAGCTACGAAATAGAATAATAACGATACGCAAGTGTTAGCCTCTTCAAGCCTCTATCTTTATATCATTTCCTCAGACCTACCACAAAAACTCCTTATCCAAAAAATCTTCACATAACTCGCTATCCATTGCCGCATAACTCCAACACCAATCTCAGCGTTCGAAACGAAACACGCAATGTATATCGGATATTTCTGTTAACACGTTCGGTTAGTTCGTATGCGTGTTTTATTTGAGTTTTTTTTTCTTTATACCGAACATAAAAGGCTCTCTAAGGAGTTTCTCTCGGAACTTTTAATGTGTATAAAAGCTCTGTTCACTTTTGTTTGCTTCTACGAATATGGTTTCGTTAGAAATCTATATAGATATGTATTGAATACTCTGTTTTTGATGGCCTGGACGAATTGGACCAAGCGTATTTGTCTATTAAGGCTTGCTTTTATCCTACTCTGACGTCTGCCTGCGACTTTATACGCATATACTTTAGCAATTTTTCTGTTTACTTTTTTAATTACTGTTTTACTCCTGTTAGACATAGTATGATGTTATATAACCTTCGTAATATTTTTTTTTATTCAACGCAAAGAGTTTTGTTTTTTATTTGAACAAGTAGTACCTGAGATAAATGCGTTTGTTTTCTATTACGTATTAGTAGAGGTATGCACCCGAATATGCGCTGGACCGACATATGTAACCGATTCAGTGTAGCAGGAATACAAGCCTTACTTGACTGTATTCATGTCGTAAACGTATACGTTTTAAAGTTTAAGTTTCCTTATTGCTTCTGTGGTTGTTTTACGGCGACAAGTCGAAAGTGGATGCTTAAACAAGATGTTTACATGCCTGTTGGGATTCACGTTTTATAGGCTTTGTACATTTATACGTCTTATAAGATGGTGACATAGAACAGTACCGTTAATTTAACTAGTTTGCAGTATATATGTATGTGTATTTTTACTTACAATATCTATGTAATTGTAAATTAAAGGTTAGGATACCTTATTTGTTTAGCGTCGGGTAAAGGCATAGATATTCATTTCAATTTTCAAGACGTTTACTATAGTATTACGTGTACAAGTCGTTAGTCGTTATTTATTTATTTAATATTTATTTAAGTCCCACAGCCTTAGACCAAAGGTCTGACCTCTCCCTAATTCGGAAAGAGACCCTTGCCCAGTAGTGAAACAGTAATGAACAAAACTAGTACTATTCTACCTCTAAAAGAGTACAATAGCAGAACACCCATTTACTTTGTAATCATAACTATTCTCGCTTCGTAATACCTGAAATAATTCTTTAATAACTGGATAGAAATACTGATAGCAAAACTAGATCTGAATAACAAGCTAGAGTATTTAGCTCATCATAACCTTCGAGTTGCATGTTTATAATATGTATAAAAGAATACGGGAAATAATGCAAACACGCATTTTACATTGAATCTGCCTGCGACCGCATTCCAAGGTAAAATGCTGTATTCTATCATATTGTTAGGTAAGTATGAAAACCTAAAAAATCTACACCCACGAATAAAGTTGCCGGCAACCAAAAAAGCCTTATATAAACCTAAACAAGATAACCAGTATTCATAAACATTTTGTAAGCATTTATTTTTTCAATTCGGAACTCGTTCTTGCTATCAACAGTTTTCTTTAAACAGCCTCCAAGTTCTGGTTTAATTTCGTAAAGGGCAAAGTGCGAGCGGAATAACAAATTTTCGATCAAACGTTTATTCATTATGGACTGTAGTTCATTAACATTTATTTAGGGCAGTGACACACGGGTGGGAAGAGCCGCGAATAAATTTGCGTGTTAAGTTCTTGTTTATGGCTTGTGACTACCTCGGTAGGTTGGTAGCATATCCAGCTGCCAATCGAGAGGTCTCAGGTTTGGTTCTTTCTGGCACAATATTATTGGCCTTTTTCTAATTTATATTAGAATAGAGTAATGACTGCTATAAGGTTATAAGGTAACAAGTCTAATAACTTGTCATCTAGTTTTTTCATTCTTGCCTGTAGCTAATAGTACTCTCATACAAATTATTTCAAAATTAGTTTGCGTTTTTATTCATCACGTTTTTTATTCATTTACAGAGAGGTTTTGTTGGCTTTCGTGATGTTGGTTTATAGGTTGTCCAACCACCGCGGTAGTGAGTGTAACAAACTCCCTGAGAACTCGGCGACAAGTAACGTTTACTCTCAGTTAACTTACAAAGTTTTTCCGCTAAACTCGGGATGCTTCTAATTAATTCTGCGCTCCATCAATCGCTAAGTTTTAATCAGACGTCGAATCCATTTGGTTCCGCAAAGTGTAAATTTTATCGTTTGTTTTTGTGAATTTCTAAGTGGATTGTAAAACTGGGTATGAATAAGTAATTTTGTTTTAGAGTAACGAATTTTGCGAGTTAATATTACTTCTGTATACAGCGTGTAATAGATCCAATGTTGACTGTTTAAGTACTTGCCGTAATGGTTTCGAGTTTATCCCGAAAATACATGGCATGATGAATAATTTTAGAACTTAAATTATTTTTGGATATCAATAAGCGATCTGAAATACTTGATGTGGCATTACTAACTACTGTGTAGAAATACTCTATATTAATTGGTAATATTTGTTATTTAAATGTACAAAAACGTTGTCTTACCTCTAAAATCGAGCCTTCTATTTTCAACAAAGCCTACAATATAAAACGGTCGCACTAACGCGTCATAACTTACGTATTCAAGTTAAATTACCCTTCCCACAATTATGAGACAGAAAAGGGCGAAAAAAATCGGCCATCCACCGATTCTTTTCATACCAAAATCCTTTCTAACTTCCCTTTTATATTCCGGAATGCCGACTTAAAATGTCTTAAATGAATTGTCGCAGACTTTGTTCACTCCATTCTTCGTTGACATTCCCCTGACGTGTTTTATGTCCTAATTTAAATTGCTTTTATCGCGAACACGGCCGTTACGTAGCCCCGCAATGGCCACACTGGAATCCCGTTTTTCACTCTCCAAATGCCAAAATGGTGCTTCTTGGTTCCTCTAATTGTTTCTACGGTTAATAAAAAAGGTTTTTAAATGACTTCCCCGCCTTTTTAAGTGCGGTGCGATTTAAAGAATATCTTTATTGCAAGCCCTTGACGCAATTTACTGCTTTAAAGTCAGTTTTAAATTATAATACCAAGTCAGGTGCATTACGAGCGCAAACTTACTTTAGTACAGGAATGCAACTTAGCTACAAAGATTAACTTACAGGAATATTGCATGTAATATATTAAATAAAATTGGCGCGTAGGCGGCGAGCTACGGCGTAGCCATTCTACGCCGTAGCACATAAATCTGCGCTGTAGCTAACTCTACGCTGCAATCTTTAACAAATTCAAATGTATTTGAATTTATTTGGAATTGAATTTTGTAAGTCATTGCTTACAAAATAGTGTCGATCCAGCTGCGACACACGTAGAGAAAATATTTACAGGTTCAAATTTAACCCTTAAAATAAAATGCACAAGAAATTGCATAATCAATGAATCGTGACATATTGTAGTTTAACCCTTTTGGAAAACTACAAATAACGAATAATTTTACAGCTCAGAATGTTCTCACTAAACATTGCCCAGAATTCCACTGCAACCATCACGAAATTTAATCTATACCAAACCCAAGTAACAAACCCACAATACAATTTCAGCAACATCTTACAATATCTAAACAACGACGCATCTATTTGCAGTACAAGTACTAGATGCGGATAAAACAAATGAAATCCACGTCAAATTTTATTTTCCATTTCGTATTTCAGCCAGACTTCGTAGCCCATTCAATTTGTGCTTGATAGAAATACAGGTTTTGAAGAATAGAATATTTTGGCAAAACGTATGGAAGGAAAAGCAGATCTTTTTTATTGATTTTCTGCAAAATAAGCCGTGCAAAAATCACAAGTGTAAAGAAATTGAATTACCAAAATTCTTTTGATTCTAAAAGTGTTCAAGTGTTTTGAATAGTTTTGAAGCTTGGTATTTTTTTAAAGCTACTGAGCCAATAAGTAATCTGTATTCTTCATTTCAATAGAATGTATCAGTCTATAATTTAGATATTTTAAAAAAATAAAATATATTACATGGTTCCATCTAAGCCATCGTAAATAAAAATTTACAGATAATATAATCATTGTAATACGTAATGTTTATTGGGTTGACATGCCTTATTAAAAACAAGTAATAACAATAGTACGTAATTATCTCCCATAAAAATACTCCTAAATACCAAATCGAAATTACTTAACACGTTTCCTACACCTACACAGTAAGAATACGAACGTGTGCAACTACCCTAATAACGATAATAAGTATTTTTCCAAACGCCGACCGCTCGCGCCTGACGTGAAAGATTGATGTGCAGGAAACCTCGTGCTATGTGCACATAGCTTTATATACGTTGTTTGGCATTTTCTTTGTTACAAGAAAATGTGTGGTGCTATGTATATGTGTCTAGAATTCTAGGCTATTGTGTTAGCTGTAAAACAAGTAAATTAGTATTTCAGTTGACAACGATTTGAAAGTCACTTTGCTGTACATTGTTTTCTCCCTTAGATTAAAGTGATTAAAACGTTACGTCAAAGCAGCGATGTACCAAATAGTGACCATCAATTTGTCATAAACTAGCTGTCAACTGATATACATGATAGGCCTTCCAATTCAAAGATAATTTTGTTACTTAGTTTCGGACTCTCCTTTGATCGCGTTAACTTTTCTGCTCTACTCCTCGCAGTCATAGCGTGATGTTAAAATCATAGTCTTCCCAATAAACAGAGACAACACTAGCAATTCTTGAGATAGGCGCGTCCAAACAAACATACTCTCAGATGTATATTGTTCATTACCTCTATAGATTTTTTTTACATAGGTACATTATAATGAAGTTAAGACGGTGGAAATCTCAACTGTTATCAATCGGAAACAAGCACAATGTAAAATTACACCACAAAAAGATGTATCCTGTATCAGTCCTTTTATGTAAAAAGCAACGATTAAACTCTTAAAGAACTTCAATACATCGATGAGTTTCCTAAAGTTAGGCCCAAACACGTCAAAACCAATTCTTTTCAAATTAAAAATTCCTAACAAGAAATAATAAGAAAGTTGTAAATAAAGCGATTCACGGTGCATCTATGTTTTATAATCGTATTTCTTTTCAAAGCAGTCTCTCTCTTCGTTCACTATACCGAGCTTCTAGGGAGGTTCAAAGAGAGCCAGTGAGCCGTGAATCATATCTTACATCGTTACAAGAGAATGTGCCGATACCTTTTTTACAACCACATCTGTTTAGACGTTTAGTGAGGGGAATGAAATTTTAGTGGTGAAGCAATTCTTGGAAATAAAGGTGTACGGTTTAACGGTTTTTCCTGTGAAATGTTTCGAGTTTAGTTTTCGGTTTTTCGACGAAATTTATCTGCAGAAACAAAATATTTGCAGAGATTTTTATTTTTAGAGTGAAATTGCGTATACTCGTGTATTCTAATATTATCTTTCAATATGCTTTATATAAGTACAAATATTAACGAAAAACACTTTTTTTTTAATCCAGAATAATTCTTTATTGTACTTACAACATGCTTGTGTTTTCGCTATTTAATATTATTTATCGAATTAAATGAGTATAAGTAACATTATGTTGAATTGTTATTCTCAAGTTTTACATAATTTATCTTATCAATCACCAATATTTTTTATCGATAACCACACAAGCCCATCTCTAGATAAGTCCCGTAAACTACAGTAGCGCCAATGAGGAGGTGGCATGCAAACGTTTACGATAACCGTCACGACAGCGGGACTTCGTTACCGAAACTATCCGCAAAACAACACATATTGGATACACGCCTTATTTGTACTTTTACGGTTTTCTAACAAAATACGGGCCTTTATATGTCGGATATGAACAGTTCTTAAAATATTGCTAGTTATTTAATTCTTGCTAATTTTAAATAATAGAATAAAAGGCTCAAATGTGTGGTGATTTTTGTCACCGTTATTATTTTTGGTCACTCTTATCAAGTCCGCACGAGCGTTCCATGCATCTATCATATCATCCATAGAATTCATGAGGATTAAAAACCAGTCAAGGTGCTAAAAACCGAAAAAGCGCGCTAGCTCTCAGACACGGATTCGTATCTAGTGCTCAATATACATTTAAGTATCAGAAAGAAATATCAGTAAAATCCATTTTGCATTGCATTTATAAACAGTCATGCAAATATTAAGTTTTGTAGCGAGGATACAGAACAAAAATACTAAAAACATCCTTGAAAAAGCGAGACACTTTACATAACCTACTTCTGCACCAAAATGAGAGCCACATACTATCTCAAAGTACCCTCACATTACATTTAGGTCACACATCTGTCATAAAAATACGTTGTTTACACCCGGTTTGGCTTTCGACGCGAAAAGACCTCCATAATGAAGCAATATTGTGCACAATCACTACAAAATATAGCCCGCCATCTTGCCTACGAATAGAATAAATTCACCAAGTAAATTATCCCAAGGTTTTAATTTCAACGTACCCGACAATACTACGGCTGTATATCACGGGTCACCCTGGTATTAAACTCGTTTTACAAAAATTGCAACATGGACTTCAAATTACTTGAAAAACTGTATTTTTGGAATAGATCGATAGTTAGTAGAGCCTTGTCATACACGACTTATCTAAATTATAATTACTTTACATGTATGTTTCCAAAATAAAGTAGATATATAAAAAAAAACACGATTAGCTGCATAAGCCTACAGGTCACTGATGTTTTGAAATTCTCAATTTGTTTTACCTCCGCTTGCCGCGAAACCTTGCATAAGAGTCTCTCTACTAAGTTGTTATCCTTTAGTAAAGTGATGGAACAAAAACTAGTTTTCCTGATTTATTCTGACTACAATTGCAGTTTTTCTGTCCAATTTTCTTGTTGTTCGGCTTTATATGTCAACAAGAAGGGTGAAACTGGCGTTTTTAAACAAGATTTATCGTTTACGGCTTACAATTTATGGTTCGTTGTTGCATTTGCGGCTCAAAAATCGAATAAATTTCTTTAGCCGTATATATTACTTTTTAATTCTACTACACTGTTTAATTTACTACAGTGGTGACCAACGACGCGACAATATGTTCAGAAAATGTTAAAGAAGTTTTCAGAGGCTCATACGAAACTTAGACTTGGTAGTCAACGGTCATATACTCTACCACCAGACTACGACGGCATTTATCAGAATTATTACTATAATATATTATTTGCAACAATAGGCTAGAGTGCACAGATTATCTTAATCCAACAACTTAGCAGAAAGCCCCGCATGTGATATATAAAATTTTGAATTTGTCGGTCACCCGGTGACTTAGCATTTTTTCCTATGGTTACATTATTTTGGTCACACACACAATTATGAATTATACTCTAAATAGATGGCTCTCTACTAAATTGTTGGACTACACACCCACGGGTCTTAAAAACTTGTACTGACCCGTAATACGAAATTAATTCTGTATTGAACTTGTATTTTTTACTCTGAATAAAACATATTGTAAAAACTTTGGATAAGAAAGAAAGAAAGAAAGAAAATAGTATTTATTGAACACACAAAAACCATATCAAAACACAATAATATTAATATTAAATAAGCAGCGTCCTGTGTGCCAACAGGGAGGTCACTCAGCATTATGCTGGTTGTGACAAACCACAACACAGCGCTGGTTTTCAGTGACCACCCTAAATGACGCCATTTACGGGAGCAGCAGAAACAGAAAAAAAAACCATTGTTTACAAACTTACTTGTATACCCATCACCAACAAAAATACCCACATATTAATTGAAAAAAATACTAATAAATAAATAATAAACAATATCATTCATCAAATAAACTGTATCATTATAAATATTATGTAGGTACACAAACGTGGGCGATGTTGTGGTATGACAGGAATATAAAGTTTTAAATACCCGTGTTAAGGTAGGTGTAGAGAAGAAACGGTTCTTAGTAAAGTGTAGAGAAAATATTTATGCTCGGCTGATGTCTATTTTAGTTGTGTTTTTTTTTAAGTACACCCACTTTTGTGTAACGTATTATTCATTTTATATTTTTATTTTTATTCATTTGTCTCGTCTGGTATACCCGAAAGTGTTAACAGAGGTGTCTAATGTTAGTCCTATGAAATAGATGTCCATCTACCGGGCTTGTTACCAAACTCTCAGATCAGGTTTACTATTGATAAATATACTAATACAATGAAAAAGAAAAACTTAAAACCATTTAGACAAAGAAGAATTCTGAAATGGCCAACAAACATCCGAGACCCAATGATGAGCAGTCATATTTAAGACAACCACCCATATCACAACAACGGTTCTTTTATTGATCAGTCATCTATTTATAATCATGTAAATATATCTGTAATTAAATAATTAATTAATTCGGGGCAAATACTGACCCAGATTGTCAAAATTACAGTTAATTAACTTGCCGTCAGTCACAATAATAATCGTAAATTCTGACAAAGGTAATCTAGATGACCTGCCTTGACAAATGTCTTGTAGAACACATTAAGGAAGCTAGGTGCTGGGTCTGGTGCTGGTCTGGGTGGTAGTGTGTATTACTCCTGATAATGAAGTCTCGGGTACGTTTCCCGGTTCAGGTTAAGTGGTTTTTTTTAACAGATATTAGAGTTTTGACAATAGTAGTTCGGAGTTTAGTATCGTGCCCGGTATATGGCAATACTGAATACATGGCTTGTGTATACATTACAATATTCTCAGTAGCAGCCCGGAGCTTGCTAACGTGTCTGATACTTGGCAACAAGCTCGCTTTCTATCACATACAAATAAATTTAAATTTGCGTATATCAAATCTCTACTTACACCTGTGGTTAAAAAAGGCATGATACCATATATGAATATACACGACAGTAGCCCAGAGGTTGGTAATGTGCCCGGTAAAATGGTGATAAACTCACCCCCTATTACATGGGACTAACATGGTAAATAGCCAAACGTGGGTGTATTTCCACCTCTTGTATGGGCTATAATAGTTATGTTACTAAAGTAAAGAAACTAGGTAAATAAAACAAAAATTGTTTGTAGATAGAAACGAATCTACGAAATAATTCCTAATTTCCGTAATTCCGTTCAGCTTTCTCCTTTATTTACTTAGAGTAATCAGTCCCATACATTTGCTTCGTGTAAGGTATTCGACAAATAAATATTAATGCACATTAGGCGTAAATAATCGTATGACGTGACATTGAGTCATTATTCCAACGTAATACAAGCGAGGTGAGAAAATGGCCGCTAGTTTGTTTTAGGGTGGAGGCACATATAGTTAACAGTTTGCAGCGTACTGTCTGCTATATTCCACGTCTTATACAAACTGCCTGGCGTATTTAAGTATTCATTTTAAACTAGTCTGTGTTAAATTATTTTCGAGAGAAGTAGGAAGGCGTTGGTATTATCTATACTAATATTATAAAGCTGAAGAGTTTGTTTGTTTGTTTGTTTGTTTGTTTGTTTGAACGCGCTAATCTCAAGAACTACTGGTCCGATTTGAAAAATTCTTTTAACGTTAGATAGTCCATTTATCGAGGAAGGTTATAGGCTATATAATATCATCACGCTACTACCAATAGGAGCAGAGTACGGGTGAAAAATGTTACAAAAACGGGGACAATTTTGACCCATTCTCTCTTATGTGACGCAAACGAAGTTGCGCGGGTCAGCTAGTGAAAACTATTATTCAACCATGGTTATAACAATAACAGTTTCTTCGTACCCATATGTACAAAAGTTACACTTAATACATTAAGTAGGACTTCAAATAATGTTTTTGTAAACAACACCAGACATCGATACATAGAAAATACAAAAATAAGTCATTACTTTCAGTGTTGTATTTTCACATTGCATTCGTAATATTTAGTCAGCAAGCAAACAAAATCAGAAAATTTGCCCAATGCGAACAAATCCTAATACAAAGTAAATAAACCGTGAAAAAGAATTTCGTATAACAACTATTAATAAGCATGTCGGTGTATTAAATTGCAGGTTCTGTTATATCTGTGTGTTTCGTATTCATATACATAATGACAATAGCTCGCGATGAATGTGAAATTGTTGAAAAGTACATATTTATTATTTTAAATCACTTTTGCATAATAAATGTTGCTTGAAATAATAGTTATGATACTAGTAAAACTTTAGGTTAATTAAATAATATTAATTTATGTTAAAATCAAGCCTACAATATTTTTTGGCATGATAATCTAATGAAATCCCCTGACAAAATTCGCTCACCTAACGCCATCAAATCGACATGTTTCTTCAATTTGCACCGACAGTAACATTATTAATAGATTAGACAGTAAGTCGGTGACTTTAAATACTCTTTAATAGACATACACCCAAAGAAAAACAACAAAGAACAAAGACTTTAAAATTACCAAAAGAATGTACTCATAACTTCTCTTTATCTCTTGCACATGCAGATTAAATTTTAGACAAAAATTAAGAGCACTTAATGTCAGTACCAGGGTGTCCAGTTGAATGGTATTTACGACGTCGGCCTTGGGGTCTTTTACGGGGACGTATATTTTGTGAGCCTTCCCTCACCCCTTGTAATGGGGGAATGATATATGAAGGACTGCTTGCTACAGTTTGTTCTGCGAAGGAAAAAGATTAGGTAGGAGGGAAGTGACGTTAGATTGGAAAAATTTGGGACTTCTGTCTGGGTTTAGTAAAAAAAATTAAGGACTTGAAAAGAAAAGAGATTTTAAAGTGTTTTTTAATTTATTTAGAGAGTCTTTAGAGACTAATATATAGGGAAAATCATCACAAACGATCTTTAACGATGGGGCTGCTAAATCCTCAATGATCCAAAATATTTACCTGTGTGAAAAGATGTATGGGTGTGAATTAAGCAAAGGATGTTTGTATGGATCGTACCAAGTGGCGTTCTCTAGTCTCTATCTACCCCTATGGAACAGATCCGAGATTTTATGTGTCTATGTATGTTTGTTATAATTTTATATCTTGCTTCTAAGTATGAAATAGTTTTCAATGCCTTGATCGCAAGCAATCAACTATCAATTTATTTCCTTAAAACAGATTCATTACTTGAACACAATCGAGTCTAACCCCAGTAATCAGTATAAAAGTTAGTCATCAGGTCAAACAGGAGTTAATTCAGCGCGGAACAACAAACGTTCACTCATTACCTTTTGTGTGGCGATCACGAGCGTGACGTCATCCCCACTGACGTATCAGTACAATAATCACGCGAATTTGACAGGCTTCTTTCAAACGAACTTTGATGAATTTATTAATTATTATTGGAATTACCACCAACTGTTTTTGAATATATAAATAATAATAAATAATTAATTATGACCCATTAATGTCTTATTGCGGGACCAGGCACCCGCAACGAGGAAGGTGTTAGACCTTGAGTCCATCACGCTGACCAAGTGCGGGTTGAGGACTTTGCATACCTTCAAGAACTATTCCAAAGAACTCTCAGACATGCAAGGTTTTACCCACTGTAATACTTAATATTCTTACCCCAAGCTTTCGCCGCATCTTTAGATGCTGATTTAACAGGCCGTGTTAGACACTAATAAAAAACTACTACTACAACTAAAGTGTAATTACTTTTAAATCGCCATAGATAGCTATTTATTCCTAAAAGAAATCTGGGGTTTCTCGATAACTCCTACAACTCTCTAAATCACCTTAACCTTTAAATCAACGAATAAACCACATTACACATAAAACCAATAATTTCGACTGACATTCCCCAATCATAAATCAATCCACTTAAGTGCAAATACATTTGGAACAGTCTAGACTGGAAAGTAATCACATTTATCTAGAACCACTTTTATAATACACACGTCAATCTGATTTGAAATATTTTCAAACTAATCCATATAGAATATGTCCGATGCTCGACTTTCGAGTTTTACCAATATGAAAAATATTATTACTATTGACACTCGAATATACTATCAACGTTTACATACGATTTGTTCACGTTAAAAAATGAAGGAGAAGAAGAATAAATAATTAAAAAAAATGAGATACTATATAAACTAACAATGTCCTGTCTTGTTAGGTTTTTTTATGGTTACTGTCATTATTATTATATTATTGTGTTTGAACCAAAAAGAGTTGGCACTCTTCTATAAGAGTTATGTGTTATGTTGTATTCATGATGTATAAAAAAATTTCGTCGTTGAAAAACTACATTCGAAGAAAAAATTTCACGTTATTCATATAATTTCTATACATTATCTCATACTTTCTAATGGAAAATTCCTTCCTTATTACATAAATTATTTCAAAGTGCTATCGTAAACATACAAATTAAAGCACAATGCATATTTTAAGCACTTCAAACAAGCATTTAACAAAATGTTACCACCAAAACCGTGTATTTAGTTGTTGACAAACACTTTACCAGCAATTAATATATGTTATTCAAACATATTTGACACAATAACACTCCCAAATAACACAATAATATATTCTATAATAGCTGACCTGTGCGGTTCCACTCGTGGCATCATTCATCCCCTATTTTAACCGCTTAGAGATGCTTATTGAAAAATGAAGTAGCCTATTTCTGATTCTGGATTTTTACACTTTGTCCATGTAAAGTTTAAACATAATCGGTTCAGTAGTTTAGGCATAACCGACAGACAGTTGCATTTATAACAGCTAATACAGGCTGATGTGCCCGCTTGCTTTTTGAAAAAAGAAGTAGGCAATGTGGAATAATTAAATAGATCATTAAACATTTCCAAGATAAAATTTGTCAAAATTGGTTGGGCAATTTATTCGTGAAAGCGAAAAGATAGACTTCCATATCTATAACATCAGTAAGAAAATTTATTATGATGAATACTCCTTGACTATATGTCTAATAATTATGATACCCGTTATAACACCATATAAAACATATAAGTGAGAGGCGTCATTTCACACGTACGTACTTAGTACATTTACAATGTATCAGTTCCACTTAATACCTGTTATATTTACTCTGTCTGTTCCGATACCTAGTAATTATAGTACTATTCTAGGTAATCACGGGCTATAATTACTAGATGTGGAGTATTCATTATGAGTTATAGCCTAGGGCTTACTTTTTGTATGACAACCCTTTATTTCTGTAAGTAATCGATAGTTTTACGCTGTTTTGACATGTAATATTTTTTAACTATGTAAATCTCTGGTCATTAACTACAGGTAAACGATAGTTAGGTTATTGATAGGTAACCGTATAAAGGTATAATATGAAGAGAGATTTCGTAGATCAAGTTTTGTTTGATAGTACGGGAGAGAAACGTAGCACTATGCCAGAAACTGGTATTGAGCCCTAGACGTAAAGACAAGCAGTTGTATTTAAGTCTATTAATGTAACGCTGTTAAAAGCTGACACTCTTATTTTAAAGTTGCCTTACATAAGAATAAAAAGGTTCTATGTCGTGTTATAAATAACTAGCTGACCCGCGCAACTTCGCTTGCGTCACAAAGGAGAGAATTGGTCATAATTCTCCCCGTTTTTGGAACATTTTTCGTTGCTTATCCGCTCCTAATGGCCCTAGCAAGATGTTATATAGCCTATAGCCTTCCTCGATAAATGGGCTATCTAACACTGAAATAATTTTTCAAATTGGACCAGTAGATTCTGAGATTAGCGCGTTCCAACAAACAAACAAACAAACTCTTCAGCTTTATAATATGTATTAAGTATAGATGAGATCGGTTCGGTAATTTCAGATATCACATCTTACAAACAATCGAACAAAAGTTATTAGAAATGTTTTTGTAAAGATGAAATCTTGTATCACTTTAAAGCAAAATCAAAAGCTTTAAAACCCATATCACGGTGTCTTATCAGTGTTTGTTATTCAAAGATAACAGCGTACGACAAAATTGCTTATTAAGATAATAGGCTTATGTAACGATATGGGAAGTTGCCTGTATCAGTATAGATGAATATTTAACAACTTAGGCGACTTTATATTGTTCGGTACTTTTTAGTACCAATAAGTGTTGAAAAATATATGTTATCTAATTGGAGGCAAGCTTATTGCCATAAGCTTTTGCTATTGTTGATAACATTGCAAACCTAACTCGAGTATAAATAGATGCTGTAAAAATATAAAAATGTACCCATTTAACTATGTATTATAAGTTTTCTGGATTCTAAAGTATATTGTAGAGGTGTAAAAACCTCAACAGCGCCCTTAGCGGATGCCATGGGAACTAATTTATGAGAAATTTTTAAATGCCTAATTGTACTCGAAATCACCGCATATAGAAAAACGCGAAAATTATTTTATTTCATTTTATTGTCTGTAATTGCAAAACATGCGATACAGGCTACTACTTTTTTCTTTAAAGCATATTAATAAAGGATTTTTTCAAAGCCTTTTGTATTAAACTGCATTAAAGTGGCATAAACTCTTATTACAAGCGGTGTTTAATTATTTCTGCAATAAAACAGTAATTATGGAAATATTACTGTTTTATAGCTGAGATAATTAAAGCTTGAATTATACCACAATAATTACAATACGAGAAAATGACTTAATAAAAAATATTGCACTAGTATTTCTATTACACACTAACGCGTCGCTCCGTTCGCGTTTTATTTTATTAGTAAAATATATGTATTATAAGGCAAGTACGGCCAATGTATTTTTACGATACGTAAACCTTTTTTCTTGAATTTATCCTCTAATAAACAACGTAATATCTTATTTCCAAGCCAGTACATTATTAGCTTCTTTATTTGTTAGTTACTTATTAATTTAGTCATATTCAAAGCACTAGTCCTTAAAAACTCTTTACATATATTTTAATTGCGGAACTTAACCTCATCTTACGCTATCAACCAATAGCTTATAATTTGTCATGCAAGAGACTTTTACAACTAAATATAACAACATATATCATTATTACAACATAGTAAAAGGAAGGCAAGCTATTACAGTACTACAACAATACCACAGCGCAGCTGAGACTCGCCCCTTAACGTGCATATGTGTTCGTGAATTCAAACAATTTTTTGACGTTTTAAAATAAAGTTCGGGATCTCAAAAGATATTAGTAGAATTTTTTGCATAGCTTATCAGTTTTTTGTTAGAATAGTGATAAATTTGATCAAAGTGAGATTGATTTCATTTGTTTGAGATCAGTTTGGTTGTTCAAATCTTTAAACTGTAGATGCAAAAATATACATATTAATAAACTTAATTATTTCGTTCAGCTGTAAGTACTATATACTGAATGACTGGCATATTGTTTGATTAAAAAAGGCACAAAATATTAGAATATAAATCACACAAACATAATAAAAGTAACAACTCTTTTACACATTTTATTGCAAGTAACAAAAGGTTCTCTTAAATCATCTCCAACAATTACATTAAATGAAAAACCACAAAAAATATCAAAAAAGCATCTCTTAAATCACAATAAAAAGGCCGACGATTTATTTCGTCGAAGACAATTTAATATGTCGGACAATCGTCCTTTCGCGAGGCATAATCGAATCAAACGACACCCCTTTAGGCGCGGCGATAAATAAAAAAAACTCGCAATAAATAACTGTAGAGCTACAGAGCGATTCTAATGAGTTAGAGGGGAGACCAGCCCTGAATTGAAAGTGCTCGCCCCTAAACCATTTGTATTCAAACGAGCCGCCGGCCGGCCGCATTTTAATTTACTTACTCGAATTAAAACTGCGCGTGATTCGAATCGAATCCATTTTTACTACGATACTTTATTTTTATCGTTGATTGAAGACGTTCTGTTATTATTGCTCGGGTTTTCTTAAGTTCCTATTGAAATTCAATCGGCATGAAGCGCTCGGTTACATTTCCTGAATGGTGCTTTTGTGTAGCATATTTTACAAATTGTCTATGACTTTGTCGTGATCAAATCGATTGTCTACTATAGTTTGTCCTTCCAATTTGCGTTTGAAACATCGCTGGTCTCTTTTGTGTACACTCGTAAAGAATATTCCTACTGAAATATTTAATGCGGAGTGGTTTCGTCGAAATAAATGTGGGTTGTTTATTTTTAGTGTTGTATCTCTAAGCTATCATTAACTTTGTGCCGACCTTCTTTTTACGCAGCCCGCGTATATTGTTTTAAATAATAGTGTAATTTATTAAATGTAAAAAGTTGTTTCGTTATTCATGAGAAGTGAGCTTAAAAATTCTTGACGATAAAATATATGGGGCACTAAAAGTGTAGAATGAAATTAAAATATTATACCGTAAAAAGGATTTGAAAACGGAATAAATCTTGACCTAGTTTTGTTAAAGAAAAATGTACAATGGAGGCAGCTGTAATAGTTCTACCATTAATCGTAAACAGGTGGCCACTTTTACGAATGTAAGTAGCGTACATTTCTTGAAACAGGCTAGTAAAGCGTAAAGCGTGAAGACCCAGTCGCCGTCGTACACAGATCCGAAATAATCTCCATACAAAACTCGATCCCTTCCCGTCCACTCAATACAAGCTCCCAAGACAATAGGACCATCAAAGACTGGACAGTCGGAATAAAAATTTAAATGTCCAGATTAGAATGTTTATTGTTCGTCGTTATCGTCAGATTCGATGTTTGAATTTGCACAACAATGTGCGCAGACTGCTTTGTTGTGGTAATTCCATCACGGGGTCAACACCCGTTGAATTTTAATAAGTTCCCCTAGTACTTTTGCTTTTGACTGTACTTGATGTTTGCGTTCGAGTTAAAAGGTTTTTGAAAAGGTGAAAGGAAAAGTTTTTCAAATTGCCTTAATAGGATCTTTTTTAATAGGTTAATTGAAATATAACTACCTGCTCACTTAAAATATTCTGTTTATACTTTTTATTGGTGACTTAGATGGGTCGAGAAAGTAATTGATAATCTAAGTTGCACATTTGGACGCTAAAACAAGACCACTGATATATTATGTACTTCTATGCAAAAAATATACACAAACACTCAGAAACTCCTGTCCGAAACCCAAGTATTTGTTCCTGGACGGTATTCAAACCCAATGACACTTAACGTAGCAATATAGTAACGACTACGTTTATATCACTCAAATCTAAAACTATAAAAAAAACATAAAATCAGGCTCTCTTTGTATACATCAAATATAAATAAACAATGTATACAGTACGTTAACGATATTCGTTCGTTCGTCGTATGGTTAGTGGTCAACCTAGTGTCAAAGTTGTTCACGCCGCCCGAGAGGCCTTTAACATGGCTTAACGACTGTTATTTTAGTAGACAACAGCCGTCACCGACTTTTTACGTGCCCTCCAAAGCACGGAAACGCCCAGCTCAAATACCACTATGCGGTCACTCATCTATGGAATGACCCCGCCAAGGGTTGCTTAACTCACAGATCGTTTACCGACCGGTGAGCGCAACTGGCTATGGGCGCGTTAACGATATTATAACTATGTAAACACTATTCAAGGTAGTTACGAAGCGCGTGCGTATCTCAGACATCTTGATCTTGATGTAGCGAATGATGAAAGATGATTTATTGTTGTCACGCATTTTTCACGCCGCCTAATTAGATTCCACTGCTATATAGGGCTGTTAACACAAAGAAGTACATAGGAAAATATATGAGCTTGTGAATTGTTTTAAAATATGTGTAGTTTTTGTATGTTTTCATTGTGCACTATATTCAATCAACTGTTGAATTGTTTTTATGTTTTGAAATTGCTATGAACAATTTTGTAATTGCACAAAGAGATAAAAAAATATTTCGATTGTATTTACTTTGTCATACGTGTTCTTTTCTGAGAAATAAAAAGTTCCAAATTTCAATGCAGTATTGTTCGAAAAATATATCTTATTTTGTCACAAATTTTACTATCCCCCTAAAAGACGAAACACAAGCATCACCATTATTAAAAAAGCCAACATTTTTCAAGTGCCACCCTATTAATTATTTACGGTGGGTGGCAGCCCTATTACGTCAGTGTCAGTAAACACCTTGAGGCATCAGGTGGCCACGTAATGTGGCGGTGAGCTTCGCCTAACATAATTATGTAAATGTGAGAAGAACGAGAGAACACCGTACTTTACCCCACTTGCTTCACTCCTATGGAGTGAGCAGAATATATTGCTTACTTTTCTTACTTAGGGTAATGAAAAAATGGTGAACAAAATTTTTGGTGTTTTTTTCTAGTTTTCGAGAAAATTTGTTCGTTTTTTGTAACAATTTTTTTATCATTTTTTATATTAATTAGATAATACTAACTAAACAGGGTTGTAACAGACTAAGGTAAAATGAATCAAGTATAATTATAACAAAACTCCAAACTAAGCAGAGCTTGTACTATAGTACGTACTATAAACACTACACTACTACAACTGATAAACATATTTATATACCTCTACATACATGCTTATACACAGATATATAGATTGATCTACAACCAGGCCCAACAGTCATTTGATTCATAACAAAAACCGTTCAGTATTTCATCCACACTAGACACAATCTTAAAACAGTATACTTAAACTATAACATAATAGAAAATCCCAAGTATTTTTACAACATTAGTTCCCACCGCTAAGTGACTAAGTGAAATAGTAAGAGGGTTCAAGATCTGGACCTTCGGCTGTAAATCAAATGGCACCAAATATATTTTGTCGACTATTATTCAATAGCTCGGAATCACTAGAGCAGAATGCCTTGTAGAGAATGAATTTATTGTAGTTTCTTTTAGCGATAATGTGCCGTAGGTTTTTTTAGGTTGTATTGTGTCATTCATTTTTGTATTTACTAGGTATATTAACATGTATACGTAAAATTACTTCTTGTTTTAATAGCAATAGGCAGAGGTCAAAGACAGAAGGATTTTTGAAAATTCTGAAATGCTATTTAACAAAATGGTGAAATTGAAACAACTTATTTAGCTTATTAAAGACACAACGGTTCATAATACAATCAAAAATATAGATTTTACACGCAAAATAACCAGATTAAACTTTGTCTTACTATAACTAATAATAAATAATTAAACAATATACCATTTACTTAAACCGCACAAACTTCCTCTATATTTTCTATAGCTAGCTTTTCAAAAGTCATTACTCATCAATAAAATTCTTCATAGTTATAATAATAATACCAAGTTTAACTTTGCACGTATTAATTTCACGCAACCCGCAAATGCGAGCACATAATTGTCGTCCAATATTTGCTTAATCAAGCACGTTTTATATGGTGTAAACTCAATGAATAAATACACATTTCAATTATCCATGTAAGTGCAGTTTATCGGTGAAATATAAAATGGCTTACTTATTAATGAGGAACTGCGATGAAACTGATGAAAGTCAATCGCTTTTGATGTTATTCATGTCGATATGAAACTTATGATGTAGGAATGAGATGAAAATTTCAATAACTCCAATAAGAAAATATTTTTATTAAGTACGTCGTGTACATATGCTAGCGATTTCGTTAGCGTGAAAAGATTTTCCGAGATAAAAAGTGTCTTTTGTGTTAATATGGGTAATAAATAAACTATTTGTGTACCAAATTAGACCGAAATTTGTTCTGCAATTTTGGCCGGATTAAATAATAAACGTTCAAACTTTTGCACTTAAAATAATAGTTTGATGTTAGTTGATTAAGTCTCTATGAACGTATTTTTACTTGTAATGCTTGAACCAGTAGCAAGTTTGCAATTGGCATCCCAAACACGTTAATAGTGACCTTAAGTTATGTTTGCTTATCATAAGTTTTAATTTAAAACATTACAAATACATCCAAAACTAGCCACTATTGTCCCATCTATTTTCGTTCGACAACCGTAAAAACATCAATTTCCAATTATAAATCAATAGATACGAAATGGCCTTCATTACAGTGAAACAATCGACATTATTACAAACAGAATCAAGAATCCATTTCGTTCCAATCTCATTAATCACATAATTTTCCTTTGTGACGTCATGTCTCATTACTTTTTGTACTACCCACATTTGACGGTCAAAATGGCCGCTTCGACGGTATTTTTCCGTTCTCGAGTTTGACACGTTATTGGTGTTCATGCAATATGCATGATAATATTTCAAGACTGTTGCCTCACACCACAGTAACACACACCTCGTAATTGGTGAACCTTTCACCGTATGTGGAATATTCCAGAATCAATGTCAAGCTATTTATTAGGACTTTGGACTTGCGGTTAGTGTAGTCGCGACCTGAAGTAGTTGTTTGTGTCTCTATAGCTACATACAACTTCACAGCCGATATATCCCGAATCTAATAGTATGAATATTCCAGAATACAAATAAATAAGTATAAAATCAACTTGCTGAAAACGTTAAATTTTGAATGACTATTGTGGAACAATATTAATGCAATTTCAAATGTCTTAGGCCAGGGTTAATTGAGATACGCTCTTCTGAAAATTACATATTAAATTATTAAGTCCTTTAGGCTAACAATGTCTCAAAGTCTTTTTTATTTACACTATAGTACAACATCTAAGCAGAGAATGTGAATACAAGTAGTATCTGAAACGTCAATCACCCAACTGACTATCTACGGCTAGTTTATCTTTGACAGGGATTTGTTAGCTGGACTCTAGATACATAGTGCATACCCAAGCTCTTTATTTGGTTGTTGGACTGTCGTATAAGAAATTCATTCCTAACAAAGATTTTACTAAAGCATTCTTCTACCTTTATTTTAAAACTTGTTTGAATAAAACTAAATGTTAATCTCCAGAGATAATTCCGAAGTTCTTGGACATTTTAATTCTGTAATATATTTTTTACCTCTTTTTATAAAATGCGGGTAATACAAAAAGGTTTTTGTTATTATACCAACCTTTTTATTGCGAAATTAATGTTTCTGCATTAATATATGCAAATTAAAATTTTGTTTTTATAACAGTAGTTTGGAATAATAAAGTTAATTAAATTGCTTATAAGGTTTTAATGAAGTCTCGGGCATTTATGATTTTAATTTATATAACGTAGCACTTTGGTCTGGGGACTTAATATAGGAAAAACATTTCAGGTAGGTACTTGGTATTTACAATTTGTGTTGTAATGATTTCAGTAATAGGAGGTAGTTTTTATAACTTTAAACGACACTTTATTATTTCAATATTAGATACATATTTCAAGAAACGTTTTTAAAGACCATCTCACATTAGACATTACACATAACATCAAAGAAAAATGACCAATTTATTTCACTCAAGCACAAACTTTTTAAATGCACTCAACCTCGGGTAATACTTTTAATGTTTGCAAGTATACCAAATTACATCTCGTAACGTAAAAATGTAAAAAAGTAGACGCTAGAAGGTAATTTTACTAATGCATGCGCACACACACATACCCATACAAGTACACAGACACTTTTACACATACAAACATACACACAATCACACAAACATACACACATACACACACAAATACACATACATATACACACAAACACACACACGCACATGCTCACATATATACACTGACACTCGCACAAACACAAACACCTATCTCATTTTCTCTTCTTTTCTCTCTCTCTTGAACGCACACACATACATTCTGTCACACACACACATAAATAAGTGTGTTGAACATATTATATTCACAGGGTGTTTTCAAGTAATATTGTTTATGGTAAGCAGAAAATCTTGTCACGGCTTTATTCCGCTCATATACCTGTATTCATAGTGGAAGAAAGATGCGGGCTTATATTTACACTGACATACAGACGTGTAGGGCGACCAATATTCTTTGTATTAGAATTTAAAAGTATCTCAACTACACTTTTGTTCTACGAAATATTTTTCTTTTCAAAAAAATACTTACACCATTTTGCAAGATATACGTACATGAAATACCACATTGTCACAAAGAATGATGCACAAACCCTGTTAATTTTGATGAGACAATCGCTTTGCCTTATGATATTTACGTAAAACCCTTTGTCAGAACAAATTGTTTAAAGTGGACTAACTTTCGTACGTATTTTTCGTTTTACCAATTCCTATAGTCTATGAGATTTAATTTATCACTACACAGAAAAGCATATGACTATGCATTTTCTCGGAATTTGTTTAACATTTCAATAGTAAGTAAATATCGAACATGAAATTTATTACTGACCGTGGTCGCGGGCTAAAATGTAGACAGCTAGAGTTAAAGTCTCCTATGTAAATGTTGGCGCCAACATTTGGTGCAACGTTCGCCAAACTTCCCATCTATATGTATCCCAGGAGTCAAACATCATATGTTCGTAACTCATCTCTCACAACTTGGTGTTTTTATAGTCGCTATAAGTCCTTATGACCGCGTCATGGCGTGTCACCGGAATACTTGAATAACTTACGTGTTCACTGCGGGGTGAATACTATGAATTCCTGGTGGCAACGGTACTAAAAGCGCATTGGAGTTGAAATAGGATCTCTCTATCGCCATAAAGTAATGTTCAACTCAAATGAGAACTCACAAATTCACGAGTGTTGTGTTACGTCACTAAAATCAGCGGCGCTTGTTTTAGGGTAAAATTATTTACTCGCGCGTACACAGTACGCAGTCAACATTTGATAAACAATTGAGGAAAAATAATATTTGCGTATTTTTTTATATTATAGGATTCATTTATGACCCCTGAATTTAAAACGACATGTGCTTGTTGTCGTAAAAACTACACCTCTTTTCAAAAGTCAAATGCATATTTTTTTCTTTCCAATAAATAATTAAATAGCTTGATGCTACCTTAAATACCTATTTATGAAAAAAAGGCAAGTATTAGTATAATTAGTTACCAACATTATAATGCTTTACTTTCGTCCGTTCGTTCGTTATTAATAAAAAGTTTTTTGTATTATTTTTAAGATAATTATAAGTACAATAATGTAATTTGCTTAGTTTATTGTTATAACAAAATGTGGGCTTATTCGTTTTAGCGCGAAATAATATATTTTTTAAAACTTATCTAAAATAAATTATATTTTTCTAATAATGTTAATGTTAGCTTGTAAGGTTTACCGAGAAATTTGTAGAAACAACCCAAAGTTTAGAGCTACTGCTAGTTAATAATTGGCTTCGCCAACTATTACCTAGAAATTATTACGCTAATTGAAACGTTGTTGTTATACAGTTGTTCTCAACCTTTAGATAAAATAAGAAAGATTGTAACAAGTAAATACTATGTCCGCAAAGTCTAAAAGGTAAATAAAAAAACTTCATCTAACTTCAAACCGGTGAAATCGCTGCAACAACATTTAGTTCGTAATTATACGTTACTTAGTTTCATTTAATGATACCTCTAAAAGTACCATTAAATGGAACTAAGTTTAGACTAGTCTACAATTACACGGGGACATAAAGGTACGTAGAAATTGCACCTCGAGTGTTCCAAACTCAGCGAATTCTCCGGAAAAACCGACCAAGATAATGTAATCAAAATTCTTGGTATCGCATCCTGTTTACAGTGCATTAAAACAGGGTATGTGTTGCGCTTGCGACTCCATCACACTCAATGACGTTTTATGCGCTATAAAACTACGGTGAGTGCACTCAGTGAGCGCACCTGCGCTAATGAACACGTTTTAACGGAGATGCATCTTATATACTCTCGTCTTTTGTATGTGTGTGTGAGTACGTATACGAGTGTGCTGTTGCTGTTTTGGATTTGAAAATGGAACACAGTTTAATTACTGTTTACTTTGTATGACTGCGTAAGTACAGAACTGTAGGTGTTCCTGAGTTGCCATTATGGTTTGAAAATTGAACGCGTTTACTGTCCTATTTTTAAATAAAAAGTTTTATATTGTAACTGTAAGGTTGCCAGTTCTTTTCAACTCGCGATTGAAAATCGCTGACGCATTCATCCCTTAGAAAAAACCGATCATAAAAATATATAAAAAGAACTTTTTTACATCATGTATCATTACGGAGGATTGAGTGGAATGTGAACCATAGTTGGTGTTTAATGGCCCCTAAGGAAGAGTCTATTAGTTTGCTACGATGGTCGGGATTTATGGGCCAATCTCTCATATGTATGGAACACAGAGGTTTATGGCATCGGTGGGGTATATACGAGGAATACGGGCTAGGATACAATGTAGAACGTTTTTAGATTCCGTTGCGATATGAGATTTTGGTTGATGTACCGTGATGAATGGATTTTGAGATATTTTGTCTGGTAAGGAAACTTTGTAATCGAAATTTTTACGTTTATTTTTATTGCTGCAGTTTTCTTGAGGAAAACTTGTAAAGCAAGAAACAAAGTATCGAAATTAATTTGCTGGTTTCAACAACAAGGAATTCCGCAGGGAATCATCACTGGCTCCGTTTTTCTGGTCCGAAAAATAACTCTTTCTTGCTTTTTCTAAACCAGTAGCCTGAAGAACATTTAAACTAGTCTTGCTCGCTGTTACACGAGCCTAATACCTATGATGTATTTTTTCAATATTATTAGATTAATGATAATATTATTAACTCTCTCTCGCCCTATAATATTTACCATCACATGGTATTTTGCAAATCGTTTTCATACAGCATTCTCTCTCTATCTACAAGATTATCCGTTAACCGGTTTTCTTGCAGACCTTCAGTAATCTCGGCTCCGACATTATGGAATGCATCCAAGTCGTTCCGTTAGATTCTTACAGTGGGCTCTCGTAAATCTTTGCGCGACTTAATTGATGCTGCAAATTCTTGGTGCTACATGTAATTACACTGTCATTGCTACGTAATTAACAATCATGGGTTTTCCAATGTTTATTTCTATTCTATTTTCAGTAGGTTTTATGTATATATATGTGTTTTTTTGGTAGTGCTAGTATTTTTTATATAATAAAAGCTATTTTTTTTTTCTTTTTAACCAGAGATTTTTTCTCTAGCCTACAAAATAGCGTAATATTGCTTTCGCCAAAACAAGCTTTGAAAGGGGCGATCTGCAGTGCTGTTCCACCAAAATGGCTAGCATCACCAAAAATCAATGTATGTATGTACTTAGGGCTTAAGGTACAAGTACAATTTTTTACAATACATTTTTAATAATCGCCAAAATTGTAAAGGATCGTCTACATAAACAAGCAACAGAGCATAGCACATTAGGCTCGCGGGAGCGGGCGCGATTCATATTAATGTTGGCTATTAACCGTCGAGCTCGCGATAAATTCCCGGGGGCGATAGAATACCGATTTATTCGCGTATCGCTTGCGTTTCAATGATATATCGCGCTCGCGTGCTCTTCGCGATGTAGCGATGTTGTGATCACAGCTTTACGCGCACCCGATTAGTTAGCGCGAAAAAAATATTGATGTTGTTCAATGATGTGCTGGATTGGATGAATGAGTTCGTTTATGGCAATGTTTTAAAATGATTCAAATAAAAAATATGTACTAAATCATAGGCTCAATGTACTTTTGTTGACTATAAAAATCTTTACAAGGATATGAAAAATTGGGATAATCTGTTGCTTAAAAAACATAGATTTCAGAGAAACGACAAAATTATAAAACAATTATTATACAATATTTCACGTAGTCGATTTAGCTAGTAAACCATTCTTACAAAACCTTAACTATTTCGCCATACTACAGACACTAAAAAGACAATCAACAAAACTTTCTAAGACCAAATAACTTGGCTCAATCCCGGCTCTATCGAAATGTTTATTCCGCTAACTAAAACTAAAGAGGCACTTAGTAGCACTATTTTAAAGCACATCTTTATGCAATCGGAACCGATTCAATCTCGCGTAATCCCGTGCCGATCCCATTCATTCCCGCTAACGACTCAAGCAACCACACTACTGCGAAATTCCAATCTTACTTTCGCATTCCAACCGCGCTGGTTTGGAATTATGCAGAGCTTTTGTTAGATAGTTTTTTTATTGTATAACAATAATATTGAATTGTTCAGTGATCATTAAAATAAAAACAGTCAGACAGGTACTTGACTAAAGTCAAATCAGCTACTGCTTATGAAATCTCATTTTAGTATACCGATACCGTATTTTCCACATTATTTAAGAAAAAGCAACGTGTACCCTGAGCATTTCAGACGAACCTTTTATGAGTACAAGTCTAATATTTTTTCGTTAACCCAGTCAACTACCAAATTTTTTTTAACGCATTTCAAAGTCCATGGCCTAAATAAAAAAAATGTTTTAACATTCTATTCCATCTTATCTTTATTTACTTATTAAAAAAATAGAATTTAAGCATTTTCCCGCCAGATCTACGCTGACCCTCACTTGTTTTTTTCTTTTTTCTCTCGGCTTTGAGTGCCAGGTTCTTTGTTTTGCACCTATTGTTCTTCTGTTGTTTATTTTTAACCTTTTTGTAAGAAGCCGACAGCTATTCATTAGTGACATTTGTGGGAGTGTCGCTCAAATTGTGAATGACGTCACTAGGAGAGCTTGTAAAGTCTATTAATAACAATTAAGGCGCTAGAAGTAAGACTGAAGGGCTAATGGACAGCGTGAACTTTTAGCTAAATCGATTTTTGATAGTTATCTATTTTTTTTTACTAAAGAAACATATTTCACTAAAATTAATCATTGGTAGTCATATTTCTACAGAGCCTAATCAATCTTTATTACAAAACATTTCACAATTTACGAAAAGATTTTTAGTTTTATTAATTCCAATATAAGGTAAACCTTTTTTGTTTTTAAAACGAGAACTTGAAATAATTACATACAATTTCACAGCCAAATAATCTCTTCCAATAAATTATGCGATTATAATTTTCTCTCGCCGCAAAACAATAAATCACCTGCAAAGGATTTAATAAAATTTAATTAAACCTGGCCGTTTTAAAATGAGAATGTAAACGTTTAAAAATCGTATAGGTTTTATTTTCAAAAGTATATCTACAAACGTATTTATGAAACAGATAAAATTCAAAAAAGGAGCATGATTAATATTTCGCGAGAGTTCTCTCGCAACAATCCATTATATTATGAGTATTGCACACTATAAAATTCAAAAGAAACTCGTTTTCATTCGAGCCCAGATGGAAACATAAAGGAGTACTCCCATTATCCATTTTTATCGCATCTTCATACAATGGAACTTCTCGTATATGAATAATACTCGAACTATATACTCCGGCCGAGTTGAGATATAAATCTTTCAATAATCGATGTTGCTCCGATGTTTATTTATTGCATCGAGAGTATCGAGATATCGAGTTGTATTTTTTCTCTCGATAATAACAATGGATGATTTATAGTTTCATACCTTCGGGGGTTGTGTGATGTCTGTAAATACTGATATGTAAACAATCGGTGGGATATAAATGTTTTTGGGCTTGAAAGAGCAATGGCGTCATGGAATAGTGATGTGATACTGATTTATTGTGCCGCATGAATATGAGCACTGATTAATGAAAGTTATTGTATTACGGGAATTGATACGTATGTATTTTGGAATACTTAGTAGGTTTTGTTTGGGATTTAATTATGTATTATGTATATACTAAAAATGTTTGGTCGTGTAATTGATATTTTAGTATTTTTGTGACATTAGTAGGCCCTGTATGACAAGATGTATGGATATGGATGAAGCAAGGGAAGTTTGTAAGGATTGTGCCAGGTGGCGTTCTTTGTTCTATGCCTACTCCTATGTGAAAAAGGCGTGATATTAGCGTAAGAATCATAAATTGATATTTATATTATTGTCAATCCGTTGTCAACGAGTTCGAACCAAAAGCGGTCACAAGCCTAACCACACAAAAAGACTTCATAAACAAACAATTACATACAAACAAACCGAACTTAAACTAACAAAATATTGCAACCCTTCATTCTTTACGTTTACATACGTCGAGTATCGAGTTATATCGAGTATCGAGTAATATCGAGTATCGAAATAAGGCATTAGGGAAGTGTTTGACCATCATGTTAGCTTAGGTCAATTTTTATGGACGGTATTTACGCGGCACACAAATCGAAACGTTTATTCCTTCACGATCCGTTTGTATAGTACTCAATTGATGGAATCGATTCCGTATATTTTGTGATTTTGAGCAAATAAAGTTTTCTATGCTGTTGTTTGTTGTATGTTATTGAATGTTTCCATACATTTTTTGATACACTTATGTATGTG
The DNA here is from genome assembly GCF_050436995.1 of Anticarsia gemmatalis. Taxonomy (NCBI): domain Eukaryota; kingdom Metazoa; phylum Arthropoda; class Insecta; order Lepidoptera; family Erebidae; genus Anticarsia; species Anticarsia gemmatalis. The sequence goes on from NC_134758.1 coordinate 3,338,294, forward strand.
TAGATACTGTTTCCATACATACATTTTTTATCCACTTTTGTATGGACTTATGAAATCAATTATAAATACGGGACGGATTGTTATACAATGAAATGAAGGTTCCAAATAATATACTTGTTATCGTTTATAATGCTACCGGAATCAGGGTAATTCTAATTACAGTATCCGCGATAATCTCACTAATTTTACAAAATTTTCTAAAATTAGTTGACAAACTAAACCATTTGATATCAACACAATGTTTAATCTATTAAAATGTTACCAATTAATTTATGATAATAAATTAGCGTTGTTTTGGTTTATCTAAATTATGCCAAATTGCTTTCGCGCAGTTGCGAATAAGCCTATTATTTTGTTGTTTATTAGTTAAAATGTAAATTAACATAGGTTATTAACTGTGTAATTAATAATTAAGTATGTTATTGTAGAAAACAATCACTGTAGTAATATATTATTTTAAGAACCATTTTGTAAAGTAGACCGGAGTTTGGTAATGTGCTCGCCGCGTCGTTAATAGAAATAAGCTCGTCTAACATGAGACTAACATTGTTAATAGCGAAACGAGAGCACATTCCTTCTCTACCTACACCTTCGGATAAAACAAGATTCACATTATGTATATTTATAAATAACTAGTTGTAACCCATTAATATCCCATTGCTAAGCAAGGGTCTATTCCCGGAATAAGGGATGTGTTAGGCTTTGAGTCCACAACGCTGACCAAGTGCGGGGACTTGGTCTATATTTGTATATTGTATTATAAGAAATACGACGAAAAATATACTTTTAAATTGTATTTAAAACAATACGACGCAAAATACGACAACCGCTCGCGTATCCAAGTTAAAATCTTTCAACAGACGAAGAATCAGAAGAGACGGAATCGGAATCGGAATCTCCGGAATTACCTCCGTTACAACCGATACCGGGGTTACCGGGGTTACCGGAGTTACCGGAGTTAGCAGAGATACCGGAGTTAGTGACGGAGGAGTTACCTCCGCCGCCGCCGCCGATACCTACTGTCAACGATACTGGAAACATATTTATACGTTATTTGACACGTAAGTTATGATATAATATGACAATATTCTTGTGTTACAGGTTGCCGCCATTGTTGCAGAGATGACAAAAATCGACTGATGTTTTTTTTCCATTTGGTTTTTTTCTTGTCGTTTCTTTTTTTTATTAGTATTGTAAGGATTATGTTATTCATCTTTGTACATAATTATTATGTTCTGCTCCATTATCAAAAAGTTCACGTATCCAGCAACTTTATCCCCTATTCGCAAAAAAGCTGTAAGAAAATAAAACCACATTTTCGCGATCCCCAAACACATTAAACCCTTTTTATGGCCTTATTATTATGCGTCTAACGTCCTTAAAAAAAGGTTCGTGTACTCAACCATCATCAATCACTATTCGACAAATGACTCCAATTACATACGTTACTCCGTGTCATAAAGTTCGCCAAACGTGAAACATGAACAACAAAGAGAAATATTGCGATCAATTATTATCGAGTATTCATTATTCAGCTGAACGGAATCGTGTCGTTTCTCGATTGTTTTACTCGTATACACGAGTGCGATTCTCGATACGATGATGTAAAAAGTTGAATAACGAATGCCCAACACTATTAGAATTCAAATTAAGAATTAATGGCTGTCGATTGTTGGGTTATTCTTGCCGGTTTATTGGTGTCATCGTTGAGATTCGAATGCATGAATATTTTAATAGATTTTTGTGTTCTATTTCTGAATAGATGACAATGTAGATAGGGTTGGTAAAATATTTATGATTGGTCATTTAAAATTTTCATATTTAATTCTAATATTAAATTGGGTAGAGAGTTTCATTTAAAATTTAGTTGGAATATAAATGATTAAACTCTTGATTGACGGAAAGAATAAAGTAAAATTGGCTTTTAAAAACGTTCGATTGATACGAACGAAGTGAAACGCCATAAACTGCCACGTAACGACAACAAAGCTGCCAAACAAACCGCGGAACGATTTTTATTATTTCAAATTATTACATCGGGACAATCGATTTACGACGTCGGATTTAATTTTATTGTACGGAGAACATTTCATTATGTACCCCAATAGAGTTAATCGAAATGTGCATACGCTGTCGAACCGCATATATCCGCATAGGCAATTTATGACAATAATCTGGACATATCCGCCCATAACCGGTTTTTGGGGGCCAATAGAAGTGTATTGCGATTAAACTGTATGAAATTTATTATATTGAACTGTACGTTACTGGCCATTCATTTGCATAATTCTATTTGAGTGCCGATGCCCGCAGAAAATGGACATAAACTTTCTACCTCTACGTCTAAATGTTTCATTTTACAATTTTATAGTAGTTTGAGAACTTATGAGGCTCGAGGCGAGTGCTTCCATAAATCTTATGTTCTCAATCTGTACTTGTGTCTGTACTCTACCTAATACAAATAAATTCTAGATTATATAGAGTCAAAAGCTAATCTAATTCAGTTCAGTAACGGTATAACGGCTAAGATACGAATTTATTATAATAATGAAACATCAAACTCAAATCCATCTTACAGAAATTAAATTCTCTGATATAAAATTTATCTCCGACGCACTTAAACAGTCGTCAACGAAATCGTTTCAATTTACCAGTTTAATTTCATACACTGACGTCTAGGCTCACCGTAATTTAATCCTAGGGTTGGCGCGAATGACGAGACTAAAAAAAATGGCCGCCTTTTTTATCTGAATACGTGCGTCGGCACGTCCCGGGCCCGTTTCAATCCCGTTCACATAGAACGTGATCATTCACCTCTACCGTCGAGGAATAAACATATCCGTCACAGGTTCCCCCCGTCCACGCCACCGACGTGATTCAAAAGCAAATATTTGAAAGGGTACAGCCCTATCGAGGTTACCCGGATTACTGTTAATACGGCGGTTTTAAAATTCTTTCGGATACGAAGTTTAGTCTTTCGTTTTTGATACGAATGTTCTTATTGCAAACTATGAGGTTTTCCTTAACAAATCTTGTGAGGTTCAGAGTCAAGGGCCGGTTTGAAATAATGGCAGGAAGCTTGGGTATTTCCGTGTTATTTCTTGGAAGGTTCAAAGTCGGTATTACTTTTAAATCGACCCGTGTATGTTTTCTTTGAAATATGAATCTTTGATAAGTATTATGTACCTATATTTAGAACCTATCTTTTTTTGCGGCTCATGTCAGCATGTATAAAATTAGCACAATATATATTTTTTTTCTGAAACTACATATATCTTTCATTTTTTTCATATGTTGTAAACTAAAGTATAAAAATACCAAGATGAGTAATAAAAATAATTGCGACAGTTAGAGTCACAATCTCAGATGTAATTGGACATTAAACGTGCGGTCCTTAAGTCCGACAGTGGCTATGGCGCTACAGATTTACCCGCCAATTCTATTTGCACTGAAAATTACTGCCTGTAAACCTGATTGCCGGCGAGATTTCGACCTGAATACTTTTTCTAGATTCTAGAAACTTCTACGTTTTATGTAATTGGTTTCTTGATTGTTGAAAGGCAGGTTTTATAGCCGAAGTTTGTACAACGGCTTACAAATCCAGCTCATTTGATATGAAAATCTTGGTGCAAAGTTATTTTCAGAAAAATGCAATTGAAAAATCTGAATTAGCGTAACGTCAAAGCTCAAGCTATATCGTCAATTGTTTACACTATTCGCGCTCACCCTTTCCATAATCGACTTATGCCTGACTTCTGAGGCAAATTTAACGGCAGTTTATCTCAAATCTAAACTAAACTTTCATGTTTATATCAGCTTAAACCCTATTGAATAGATAAACTACCGCTAAATGTACTGCAAAAACCAGGGGTTAGAAGAACTTTACTATTTCAGAAGACTATCCATTTAAATAGCAAATCACACCAACATTTCATAGTACGTTAGTCTTCCTCATAGTAACAACACAACCCTATATCATTGGCCCTTTACCTAATTCCCAAGTCACAATAACTACAATCTTATTTCGTTGGCTGTATGCTTGATTCCCAAGCCACATGTGCCAAGGGTACATCAATATGAATTGTTTTGCGCGGGAAATACGATCCGATAGCGATTTTTTTACTTCTCTAATCTGACCAACCTCCACGGATGTCCGTTCTATGAATATTTTAAAGTCTCGCGTGAAAATTCTCCAAAAATACGCTACGTTTTATTAATGTCGATCAAATCTCTCGAGGGGATAGAGACACTATTTTCTAAATTCTATTTGGTTTTGTAACGAATCGAAATGTACGCTATTTGCGTTCGTGAATTCTCAAAGCGAATTTAAAACACCAATTAAATGTACTCTGTGTTTTATATCAGAATTCTGAAAAAACAAAACTGGTGCAACGCTAATAGCTACCTATTAAATAAATGAAGATATTATACAAAGACCATCAAACTATGCAAACATAAGATTTAATTTAACTTTGAATCACATACAGGACGATCGTAAGTTAGACATTGCCTGTACAGAATACTTTTCTTTAACTTATAACAATCAAAACTAGGTATTTTTAAAACTCAAAAAAATCATTCCACATCAAACATATTTAATTCATTCAGAGGTATAAACATATACATAACATATAATGTGTATATTCCTCATAGATAACGCCATTACTCTTGCCGTGAAAATGTACCGTCGTTGTCCGTGTAATTGCGTGGAGAACAATCCTAACCAATCTTCCCCATGTGTCGTGCGAACGAAACTTGTCGACAACTTTGTACGACTTTTCGTAGAAGAATTAAATTTATTTGTCGTTCCTACTTAGAGTGGACTAGTCGCTAGCAAATTGGATCTAAATGCTTTGTGCACCTGTGTACAGCTACCTCTATGCTCTAGTTGATGGATTGAGATTTTTTTAAAAGTATACGTTCCTGTTTTAAAAAGTTTTGACATTTATTACAGTTCTTTGTTTGTATAGGTCATTGAACTTTGTGTTTATTTCTTTCAGCAAAATATCGTCATATTTCATTTTGTTTACTGTCACTGTTTTAATCACCTATTTTTTGTGTTACTTTTTTATTATTTTATGTGATAATTCTTATTTTATAATTTACTACTTAAGTTAATCATAATCTAATTATAACTAGTATATTAGCTAACTAACCTAACACAAACAAAACTCAACCATAACCTCTCCTACATAAGGTCCATTATCGTTCACAGATCCGCCCGAGATCACGATCCGGCCCAGGAACCTGCAAGTGCGTGCGAACGGCATCGCAGCCTTCTACTGCGCCGCGAGAGGCGACCCCATACCCAACATACAGTGGCGAAAGAACGGGAAACGAGTCTCTAGTAAGTATTTATTAAAATTCATATTTGTCATTCATTTATCGTATCGTGGGGTACCAAAGTTCATATTTTTCATTCATTCATTTTCAAGTAGTTTTAAAGTTGTTCAAGCCGCTCGAAGGCCTTAGACATGGTGTAACGACTGCTATCTTAATAGACAACAACCGGGACCAACTTTTTACTTGCACTACGGAAGGAAAGGAGATACTCTGGACAAATACCTGGCCACCCATCTATACAATGTCTACTACGAATGTCTTAAATTAATTTATTTTTAGGTTGTTCTATTAGACTGAACCAAACAGAGTTTGATATTGTGCAGTAGATCTCGACATCATCACAACTAAAGTAACCCTGTTTGTTTATCTGCTACGCTTTTACCATAAACGATTGAACCAACTATGTTAAATTTTTGTCTTAATCCTCAAGGTGAATACACTTTAAATCATCATTATATCATAATGCACTTTAAAAAGACAGTGTCCAGACGAAGCCACATACAAAAGCTAGTCATCAAATACAGAAAAGTGAAGTTTATGAATATCACTGTCTTTCAAACTAGAGGTTTTAGTGCATAGCTTCATATATAAATCTTTTGTTATACTTTACGATATCGTATTGGAAAATGATAAATAAATAATATATTCTATCCTCATAGTAAATAATTCACCACGTACACTGAATAGAAAATTTTATAGTTCATTCGCATTTGAAATATTTTTGACGATACAGCGATTATTGTGAATAGGAAGACTACCCAAAAAAGCCAAAAAGCCAGGTTTTTGCAATGTATAAAATAACTGATCTTGATATTTTTAGTACAAACCTTTATGCATGTATTAGTATAGATAAAAAGAACACAAGATATCATTTGGTCAAAATAGAAATACAGCGGTATTTTTAAGTTGCCAGTATTCATTAGTATTTCGTACTGAACACAGAGAAAAAATATCTCCTACAATTTTCAGGCTACCCGTCATCCCTAACAAAGCCAAAGAAATATGTTCCCACAGACCCGACCTTCGGCTTATTCCCACTATTTTTATCCTTGATTGAAATGTAAAGCCACGTTTTTATCCCATAAATATCTCGGCCGGTAATGACGACTATAAGCCTGGGGCAATGAGCTGAAAAAACGTATCGGTAGCCACGCAAGCCGAAACACCCAACACCCCCTAACACCCGCGAATACCCCCTATTTCGCCCCCTTGGCCCTCTAAATAGTTTCATCGGTTCCTATGAAAAATGTAATCGTACATCATCGAAGCTGCCAGCCATAAAAGAGTAATAGTTGTGTTCACACCCCGGCCTCATTCCATATTCAAACGCTATCGAACTCACTGTCTATTTCTCCAGATGTCACTGCGATCTGTCAAACTGCTGTCAGTCAATTGTTTTTTATTTGTTTTTTTTCGGAGTTTTTACGTTCGGGACATACAGTTGTAAATTTAACTTTTTTTCTGCTATTGAAAAAGTAAATGTTACTTAAATATTCTTATTATTATATTTTACTAGTACATTTTTCGGTTAGTGCTTTTATTTTGTCGGTAAGTTTAATTTATGCTGAATAAAATAATGAACATCAACATTATTTTAAAATAATTATTTTTCATTCTTATAATAATTTTAATGGTCTACTGACTCATTATTCATAAGGATTAAATTTTCAATTCCTTTTAAATACAAATAAAAATTGCGACTTTCCTACCCATACAAAATCTTCCTAGAGTGAAAGAGACAAAAGATCATAATACACGCTTAGCACTTGGATTACCTTGCTCTTATTAACTGCAGATGTGGTCACATCAACCCGAGATTAACCCTTACTTTTACGACTCACACTATTAAACATAAACTCACGTTATTGTAATAACTGTGGAGATCAAAATCTGACCAGAATTTGCTAAATATATAGTCCAAAGTATAGATAGCGAACCCGTTATATTCGAAAGTATAAGTAGATAAGAATGTTTAAAAATCTTTAATTTATGTGAAAAGCATATTAGATAAGCAAATTTTCAAAAATCCATATTCAATATTGAATTCCTGGTTTTTAAAAGCTTGGTCCAACCGAATTTTTGTTTCCGACTGCATTATGCTGGTACTGCAATGAACCATACGTAGTAATTGAATGAAGTATAACTCGGACTGTGTCGTAATAAATGTACTAAATTAGGTAAACCAGTTCTTTATTTTTTTGTTTCCTCATACATACTCGTAATTTGTTCGCGTACTTTTCTGTGCACAAAGCTGAGACAGCCGTCAAAACGTGTATCTGATTAAAGATATATGTATTACGTCTCTCAAATAATACTATATCCTCAAAGCAAATCAAATTCCACGAGGACAGAACTAACGGGAAATGTTCTATACATATAATATAATAAATAACTAACTCAAAAAGTAAAAGTAAGAGGAAAACGATATAACAAAATTTTGTTTATCCGACTCTTGAGTTATTGTCTATTAGATAGTTTGACAGTTTCGCGCGTGATCTTTTATAGTCTGTGCCAGTTACGTTCACGATCTGTTTTATGTCCGGTTTTATTTTTTTTATTCTATCCCTAAGATGCCAGTCAACTGAATTGTTGATTCATCCTCATTTTATTTGTTTCTCTTTTACAATTATTTTATACGAATACGTATATACGCATCCTTAATACAAGTCTTAAACTGAATATAGTCTTTAAATACTTCTCCAAAAGTTAAAGACTTTCAAAACGATTAACCTTATTTAATACACCCTCATTTAATTATTTCCATGGACCTTCAAACTCGCCTTTTAACCCCGGCTAAACTTTGACAGTTTCCAATCCGTAAGTAATGACTTTGAAAGGACGTCCAAAGAATTCAGCTTCAAAAATCGGATCTGCATTCCATGAAATTCTAATTTCGAACACCGACGGTGGTGTACTAAATTCGCTGATAGCTGTGCCTGGTCCAATAGCCTCGAGCGAAATAGTTTTTTGGGACAGTTAAACTGTTACAAAAAATAATTCCTTTTATTTTATTACTATGTGTTCTCTTGGAATTTACCTTCAATCCTGCAATGTTCTTTTTTTCTTTGAAAGGTGTATTTCATAAGCTTATAAACAACATTTGCTGATTCAATACACCATGAAGAGATATTAGCAATTAGTACTTATGTTGATATTTTTTCGCAGAAAATTATGTTCTATGAAATCAATGATTTCGGAATAACAGATCGAACGACATCTTAGCAACAGATAGTTAAGGTTGTAATATTTTAAGTGTTTTGTATTTTCACAGCCAAACATCTTTAAAATTCAGTAAACCCTAAAACCAATACACAACACACCGAAAACTGGAAACAAACCAAAAAAAGGGAATTCGAAAGAAAAATCTAAACGGTTTAGTCGTTCGTATTTTTTCGGTTGTACATGCGACAAACAATTTGAACGTAACGTTTCCAACAAACTGAGCAATAAAACCGCCGCAGCAAAGTCACAGCGCGCGTCACACGCTAGATTGACAATCACGAGTCGCGTCGACATGTCGGCCGCCATGATGGATGACGCCTGTCCCTACCGCAGATACGGGTGGGCAAAGATACTAAGCTATTCAGCCTTTTGATCTCTCGGATTTTATCTGCTTTATTTTTTGTGGCTAATTTTACGTTTTTGTAAGTTTCAGGTTTACGTAATTTGGATGATTTGTAGTTTCTTTTAATATAAAACGCTATTGAGAGTAAGTTTAAAATAATAAAATCGTAATATTATTGCGTCTGAATTCAAAACGAGGAATCCTTTTACTTGTAACTAGTTATAACTATCTGATTCAAATATTAAAATCCAGCCTAGACCTATAAATTAACATTAAATAAACAACGTAAAAAAATAATTACGACATTAAATTCAAAATAACCGCACAACATCAGAATTACTACAATGCAGCAATTACTAAAATCATAACTAAAAGTCTCTCAGCTACGTTACACAGTGACAAAACTCCCACATTTTCCTTGTACCACAGAAATATATTCACGTACCCGCATTCCTGGAGACGCGATAGTGTGTATCTGGAGCTCCAAGCTGGCACCAACGTTCACACTTTACCTCGACGTGTTCAAACTTGCTAGTTCTTTTGAAAATCTACGCGATACGGTTTATGTGAAAGATTTAACTTGTTACGTTTTAGTGGTACATTTCGAATTTACAACGTGATAATGTGTGCTATAGTTATTGGAGATTTTGATTGTGTGACTTTTGATTCTAAAGTGAAAAATACGCCTATCCCATCTGCTGATAATAATTTTATTATTATGGTCTAAAGAGCATACCGTCAATGTTCCCCATAACCGTTTGTTGCGTCTGTTCTATCTGGTCATAATTTTTGGTTTCGGAAATTTCACTAAAAGCTATAAGTTCAATCAGACAGAATATTCCATCAATGTGTTTTTTTAGGAATTAATAACTTCGTTACAAAAACTCACCATAAAAATGTATAAGATGGCAGCAAGGGATGTTTATAAGGATTATACTAAGTGGCGCTCTTTAGTCTTTGCCTACCCCTGTAGAAAAACGGCTTGATTTTATGTATGTAGGTAATATTATAATCGAACCATTTTTCTACAAAATATCAATCTGATCAAGGTATTACATGTTCAATCCTAGAATTTAAACCGCAATTTTATCCATAAAATCTAAATAATCGTCGTAACTTCTGCAAACAAAGACGATGTCTATTAAAGCGCGTTTTCAGTGTACGCCATCTTTATTCTGACCACGTGTATGTGATATTGCTTTACGACTGTTATATTTTTTATTACCTACCCTCGCACTGGAATACGGAGCGGTAGAATGTAGAGATGCGCCTTTTGTCTTCTGAAAATCGACTAAGATTGTTACAGCTCTATTGAAGCATAAAATTGCATTCTTATTTGGTTTAGTTTTGATTTTTGTTGAGTTTCATAACTCACGGATGAGTGAATTGTTAATTATTGTGTAAAATTATCAATTTGTAAGCAGCATTTTAAAACCTTGCGACAAATTATATATTTTTCATTTATTGCTTTTGTCTTAAAAGCAGTCTTTTGTCTTATACGTATGTCTTAAAAACTGTAACTTTATTACTTCTTTTCAATATAATAATTACATTTTTAAAGTTTTTGATGTGTTCACAATTCTTAGTCGATTATTTATTGTTCATTTCGCAAATCGACTACATCACTACATCGTTCACTTATATAGTATTTTCAAGCGGCCGACCTGATTTTACTGTATATTTTTATGACATTATATTTATATGTTTTGTGTAAGGTGACGCTGCGAATGCCAAGTACTGTTTCAATCGTAAATATGTGGTTACGAGTCGATTGCCAGAATATTACTGAATAATAAGTCGATTTATATTTTATCGAGTCGATGTGTCGAGTGCTCGCTGACTGGATTTGTACGTGATTGATATTTTAGTTTAAAATAAAATTAAAGATTTCGATTTTGGGTTTACTTTTGCACTTAAATAAAACTAAATTAACTAAACTAGTCAGTTTTTCTTTTAGTTTATAAATTCTAAAGCTAGCATTTGAATTGTGCATCTGCACGTTAAAATCTGTTCAGCATTTATTGCGTGAGAATGTAAAAGACATCCGTTTATATGCCCTATCCAGGATTATTGTATTAGAAATAGTAGAACAGAATATAATATATTACCTACTTCATATACAATAATTATAAATACAAAAAAAAAACACCCTCACTAACAAAAGCCACAACAATAAATACCAAGCACATCTCTTAATCACAGTGTCCCCACAGAGTACTATTCCCTTCACCCACCCACTTGTCAGACTATGACAATCTTACCATTATTACCGCACTGTCGGACCACTGTGGAACTTAATCACCTCTTATTGCTTTCGTCAAGTGAATGCTTATGCTTTTATACGTACTGAGAAAACTTGATGAAAATATGGGGCGTTTTAACGACTAATAATATTATGATTACGACTATTGTGAAGTACTTACTTCTCTATGCCCGTGGCTGCACTTCGTCAAACGTCAAAAGGTAGTCTGTGACTTGTTCTGAGATGTAGTCTATCACTCTTCCAAATTTTATCCGAATCGATTCAGTTCTTTTCATGTAACTAACAACCTGTGTACCTGTACGCGAAAGCGTGCTCTTCACAATTGTGAATGGTTTCTTCCATTCAGATATTTACCTCGATATTGTCAAAATTATTTACGTCCCGACTGAAATTAAACGTCATCGAAGTGAATGAAATTTACTTTGTTTATAATAGAACATAAATAGAAATTAATCATTCGTAATAAGGTGCTTAGACAAAAATAGACTTCATGAAATCACAATACACTACTTAAATACAATCTTTTGTACTTCAAAATGTACGGATAAACACATTTAAAAGAATATAGGATTATAAAATCTCTCTTATCGATCGCTACCTTCTGACTAAAAGCTGAAAAGAGAGTGAGAATTTTTCAAAGAATTTTATCTTTCCTTTCAAGTACATAGTTTTAGTCGACATTTTTTGTACTATAAGCTCTCCATCCGATTTTCTCCGCGTATTATTTTTAAAGCTACTTACGACGGCTGTTTACTGCTTTATTTTATCGTGAATTGATGCCTAATTCACCGGAATTTATTCCCTTCGAGATATTTTTACGACTAACGTTCCTCTTCAGCATTTTGCTAACTCAGTCATATAGGAAATGTACTAGATTGGGAAATAAAATCACTGTGTTTAGTTATTTTGTTGGTTATGTGTTGGGATTTTTTAGATAGTTTTACTTTTGATTTGTTTTGAGGCGCTCAATTTGCGTAACTGGTTGGTAAATGATCAGGGGGTTAAGCAAGGGAGGCGGAGAATCCAATTGGAGGTACCGCGTCCTGGCCACTTTATGGTGACCGTCGAAGGAACACCTGACGTTTTAAGTTGGTATGCCCAAATTATAGCTGGCACGCCTTGCCGGTGTGACAGGCCGACATACGTTTTGTATGAGAAGTTTAAATAAATAACTAAATGTAAATTTTATTTTTTATTTTTTATAGGCTCCTTTATATAAGACTAGACTAAAATCTTGAAAAACTTGCCACATAACTAGACTGTAATAGGTAGTAAGTAACCTAGATTATTACATGGTATACTTTTTATTTATTTTCATGCGAACAAAATCACAGGTAACTGGTACTCGTAACATCAACAAATGAGGTGTTTTTTTAATACGTAAATATTAAATAACACGTGAGAGCTTAATAAATAACATTAACGTTATTATTTCGTCCCGTTGATACGTTAATTCTTACTGATTTTCTGATACTTACAATATTTACGGCCGTTCTGTTTATCATTTAAATTATAAATGTGAAATCGGTCGCTTTGTCGAATGAAATGTATGTTTAAATTATATTGAATGGAAATGTTCTTTCATTGATAAAATTTTAATAATAACGAACGATTTTTTATAAAAATATCTCACAGCTATTCAGAATATTCCTTGTTTTTAAATCGCCTACAAATATTGATTTGTGTTTTTAGAAATCTTTTGACTACTACTTAATTTATCTTTTCTTTGCTGTTTTAATATGAAAATTGTATTATAATTTAAAAATATTATTGTCGATAAAAAATTATTACTACAATGTTTTTCAATTATTGTGTGCGTCTCCGTGTCACGCTTATGATCAAAATATTTGAAGAATACTCATAACACAGTTTAGCCATTTGCATTAGTATTGGCACTTAAAAATATTTGCTTAGTCCAGTATCATGTACACGTACAAATAAATAAATAAAAATATATTTATTCAACTTTCTAGCGTATGTCTACTTCCATATTTCGAGACGCTCATTGTTCACCGCAACAAAACAAAATCCTTTTAAACCTAGTGCTGTACGAGGATGCAAAAATGTGTTAAAATCGTGTTCGCCAGACACCGATTATTCTCACTTGTCGTGAAATACATTTCCTTGTACACCACTAGTGGCGATTTAGCTTCGTCCTTCGCTGACAACTAGGGATGTACCTTCATTATGGTTAAAAAAACATCGGTTGATTACGGATTTTAAAAGTACAGACGGTTTGATGAGTCGTTCAGGTTAGAAACGATACCTTTTGTAAATAATCAATTTATTGAGTGAGAGAAAGGTTTGGAAAATTAGAAAGACATTTCATTATTTGCAAAAGGTTATGTTCTATTATTTGACTGCAGTGATGCATAATATGTTACATTCGTGGTGTTGCAAAACTCATTAAAAGCATAGAATACGTAACAGCCCAAATTAACTTGTAATACAATTTTAAACGAAAGTTAAACACAACTATTCAGCAACAATGTCTCTCGCAAACCTCCGCCAGTACAGAACTAAGTTTCACAAATACGGTCACAGCAAATGTCTGAAATTAGTCGAATAATCACCGAAACGAATCCGAACACCCGACTATTTGGAGCATCCCTATGCCCAACTTCGCGGCAACTTTAACAACAGCTGGTGCGATGCAATTTAAACTTTATTCCCATAAGATTACGAGTCACGGAGACTGCAAAATGTAAGCCGTTGTTGCTACAGCAATCTTGGAAAAATGCAAAGTGCAAGGATGCGCACAAGAAGTGGGACATTAATCCGGTACGTTTTTAAACTTTTTCATTGAAAGTAACTGTGGATTTTTCAAAGTTAGCGTTTCGTCGCAAAGGAATATTATTCTTTTTCAGTCTCCCAGTCGGTATAATACGCGGAACTGTTTTTTAGTCATTAAAGTTTATTATGAAACGAAGTAACACCGCTGGGAAATATTTGCAGCGATTCTTATTTCATAAAACTTGGTAGTCAAAGGTAAATATCACAAAAGTTGTTATATTTTTATTCATTTACGTGAATTACAGACATCGCTGAGAAAGTAATAGTAAGGTTGAATGAAGCAACATTTTATTTTTATGTAACGTAAAATTTGATAGATATTACGCGTAATCCATCCGATTTACGATCGCTATGAAAGCTCGACGTCTAAACCAGAAGCACGTCTATACTAAACGCAGGTAAAGTTAGCTGATAGCTTAGACTGACATCTACCACAAGTTGGTTCGCTGAAATGTAACTAGTTAAAAACATGTCTCAAACACTATTTAGCTAGACAACATATTTTCGTAAACAATCCCAGTTTTTCATTTTCTAAACATTTCGTAACCCCTAGTTTTTAGGGACATCTTTTACTATATTTACCACGAACAGAGAAAAAACACCAATATGTACACTTTTTGCTGAACTCACACATCACAAAGTTAAACTGCAACACGAACTACAAGGCGTAAAACTACTTCGAAAAAACAATTATTTCTAATTACGTCTGAATTAATGTTTTATTTGAAGTTTTTGCACTATCGCAGCTTTTAACACAATACTAAATTGGTTACACGAGGTTTCGGCCGACTTACATTGCCCTTGGTTGCAAATGGATTGATGTGGCTGCTAAGCTTCGTCACCATGTACCGTTAATTTTTCAGCTAGAAGGTAGTGAAGACCTAGCGAAGAGCAGAAGAGAGGCGTAGAAATAAATTGTTTTCTTTATAGAGCCATATTTAATTTTATTTTTCTTCAACAGGCATGCAAACCCGCTACCAAGTATCGCCGATGGACACGGCAGCGGGGCCGGGCGCGAACGGCGCGGTGCTCCGCATAGAGCCGGTGAGAGCTCAGCGCGACGACGCTACCTACGAGTGTGTGGCCGAGAACGGTGTAGGCGACGCCGTTACTGCTATCGCTACTTTAACTGTCTTTGAAGGTAAGTTGTAGTTTGTTATTTAATTTTATTTATTTATTGTGACAATGTCTTTTGAATAACATGCGGTCATTTGATACAAAAAATCGAAATCGATCGACGATTTGTTACGTTTGTAACTATCGACTACTACATTTACTAGAAATTCAATAGAAGTAATGCGTAGTAGCATCCGCGGTAATATTATCAGAAATTCTTATTTTGACCCAATATTATTTGTACCAACCTCTATATTTTTCAATCTTCAAAAGAGTGATTGAACTAGTTTAATGGCATCACGTTGTCAGTAGCTAGTGATATAAAGACTGCAGCCGTATCGGCACGTATCCTCGCAATGCTCGCAATCGGCGCAATGCTATGAAACAAATCTCCGTGCAGTAGGAACGCAATGACAAATGTGGATAAAACATTCTGAAATTTGCTACAATACAGTATGTTAGTTTTAAGAATCAATACATTGTACTTGAAGATGTAGGCAGAGGTGGAACGCACCAATATTGAGAAATATTGTAATTTAAATTAGAAAAGATTAATCGACCGGTAATCGAATACAAAACCTCATGTATGGGTAGCAGATAAGACAGAATACACAGAGGAATTCTCTTAAATTCCATTTAAGTGGTTTTCTTAACCCGTAATTGCCCCACTACTGGGCAAAGAACTTTTTCGAACGAAGAAAAGCTTAGGCGTTTAGTCCATTCCAGAATCGATTAAAGTTAGTAAAGCGAAATCTTTTAACGCAGTATTTAAAGGTTAATTTAAAAAAAAATTGTTCATAATGAAAGCTAAACTTAATAGCAGATAAGCGTAAAGTTAGCCGCTAACTTACAAACCTGGGCGAGTACATTAAGCTAAAGTTTGCACGTACATTACAAATTGTATCATCGTGCACATAAACACGTGAACAAGTTACTTGTAGCTTCTACTTCAGTATTACTAGTGTACATTACTTTTGAAAAAAATCCTTAAATTCCACCATTTTCCTTACGTAATGTCTGTATTGGATTTGCTGTTCCGATGTATTCGACCGCTAACTATTGGGTCTTCGGTTCGTTTCTTGAGTCAATCTAACTTTTATTTGCTAGTTTTTCGTGAGTCTAGTCTGTCTACTTCTTTGCTACATTTGTTGAAGTACGCATTAGTATAAAACTTTTAAACTATAGATCCATTTCTTAACAGTAATCTGATCAATTAAATGATATCCCGTTGCCATTATATGTATCAAATTGATGGACTGAAAATAGGTTAACTATTTATGAAAAAAATAATTAAACTTTTTATTTAGCTGAAACGACTTTGACACAAAAAAAGGGAACAAAAATACGAAAAAAATAAAAAGCAATATTTCTAATACCACCTTCAACAACAAAAATATCCTCACCACACGTTAATACAATCACAAATAAAAGTTGAACATAAAGATCCTGTACTGTTACAGCTCAAATGCAAGTCCTAGTACTAAAATCCACCAGGAACTTTATGATCCGCACCAGAGTAATCTCAGCCAAGCCCCAGATAACCTAACCAAGAAGCACTGCTACATAAACCTGTCTTTAATTCTAGTACACTCTTTACTCTTTATATAGGTCGTCTAAATTTAATGGATATTGCATCTCTTTTTCGCTTAGCGGTTTTGTTTTATGAGTGACAGAGAGGTAATTGAACTTTGAGTGGCTCTTTTAATTCTTGCTCTTTAATGTGTAATGAGATCGCTTAGGCAAGGTTTTCTTTTATTTATTGCTGTGAGTGTTTTAGATTCGGTCGTACGCATACGCGGTCTAACCCCTTATTTACTTACATTATGACACAAAATTAAGATATGATTAAGAATAAACATGGTTTTTAGGTATTATTTACAATTTAAAATTACAGTTCATAGGAATTATTCTACTGTGCGTCTATCGCCCAAATCGTGCCCATAAATGTGGTGTTGCTAAAGAATTAATAACAATATCGCAAGGGTTTCGCTATAAGATGTTCAGCTGCATAATTTAAAGAAAATTAATTTACTTATTATAAATTGAAACAACCATTTTGATCTGAACTTGGCTCCTACACATAATATGAATTAATTGACCTATAAATGATAAAATTAGACTGAAACATGACCACAGAAGTTCGTTTATCTGTCAATAGCAGTTGTTTACTACTATTTAATATCATTTACTCGGAACTTGCCCGACCTTTCTAGTAGAGCTATTTCTATAATAGAAGTAAAGGTATTATTAGGAATGACTAAATATAACTGTGGGTGTTATACGTTCTACAAATATAAATGGATTGAAAACAATGAATGAGGTTCTTTGTAAGTTTATCAAGGCTATAGAGAGCAGAAAAACATGTCTCCGATTGTAGTTATGGATATTATCCAATATTTGTGAACAACTAAAAGTGATCCATCTTTCAAAGTCACCGAAAAACGATAGTTAGCTTTACTTTATTTTCATTGCAAAGATCAATACAGACTTATATATTCATATGTATATGAAATTTATAAATATAACAACCACAGCACATCCATAACATGCGGTGTTCCGAATCAGATCTTTTTTTTAACTTGGCTCGATAACGCTGCCGTATGTCTGAATAATACGGTAACTATTGGTTACCGTATTATTCAGACATACGGCAGCGTTCAAGAAAACTAGTAACTAGAATTTGTCTCGCAGAAGTATAAAGCAGACTATCAATAGCAGCAATAATTATGATTAAAAATACTCGACAAAGTTCCATATTCAATGAAATCTGAGAGACAGTACATCTTTGACGTCATGACAGTCAATAAATGAAAAACCCAATTATACCTCTCGTAGAAAAACCAAACTAAATTCACCATCTAAAAACGGTCATGCACCGCCTGATTCCTTGGGCTCAACGTAACTGCTTCGCCGCACATAAACCAGGCTAGTGAGGACACAATGATCCTTCCGGGACATAACTCCGGTAGACTTGCCTTCCTAGAACGGCTTTCAATAAATAAGCATTAAATGCCGGCGATAACGACTACAAGATATACTGAGTGTTACTGTTAATTGGATTTTATGGGGCCACTGATTGGTGTTGAAGTGAGGTTTTTGCTAGGTTTCTTTGGAGATTTTTTTTATGTCTAGTGTTGTAGAAAAATATGTGTTGATATTAAAGCTAACATCCTGCAACGTATTCCAATTTCCAACGTAATGTGAAGTAGAGTGATGATGTATTTGCTTTCAAATAATTTTGAAAGTATACTACATTTAATATGATTTAAAGTTTTACGTTGCAGAAAATGATATTGCAATAATCTTATTCAGTGGAAATGTCATATCACAGCCACATTGTGTTAAAATGGCGTATATTATGTCTTAATTTAATTATTGCCTTTGTGTTGATCGATTATGTGTTTCAATCACGAGGATATGAACTCGATTCCTAAGATGTATAAATCTTACTGAGCTTTCAATTTCGATGCATGTCTACTTACAACTCTGAGTTACACAGGTGTGATCTATAAAACCCATTAACACCTTCACTATACACCACAAACAGGCATATACCACAGTTTTGTATCACCAAAATCGTGAACAAAACACAATTCCCTTCCATAAATAAGCTCAGGTATTACGAGAATGATTGGTTAAGTTGGCGATCGCAACGTCAGCATGTAATTGACGACTAAATCGCGATAATTACGTTATAACTCAACGGGAACACATTTAGCCCCTTTTGCATACATTTGGTAGGAATTAGAGGTTTTGCATTACACTGATGTTGTCGTGGTTTCGTTGTTTTACTTTTTGATGATATGATTTGAGATTCAAGTGTTATGTATGTCGTCAATGATAGTTGTAATCTTTGATGAGGTGCTTGTCTCTATATATGAATATTTAATATTGTTTAAGATATAATTAGTTGGTTAGAACGCGTTAATTTATGATATTTATGAGCTGGTCTTTACTAAAATATATATTATTCTAACCCAAAGGATAGCTTATATTTATAACAGACTATTAAATGATTTCCTAGGCCGTAGCTTTTCAATGTACAGTATTTTATTCTGGCACACAAATTGCACTTCTTAATTTGTTTCTAAAGGGTAATCAAAATATAAAGTAAACAATCATGCTGAACCATAATACAACGCATATAATCCACAACAGCAAAAAAACACTCAGCAAAGCAACAAATCTATTAATATAAGTCGCAAAAAGACTGAATTGACAAATTATGACCGCCAAATATAATTTGCTTACTAACATCCTCATTCGCAAAGCTCTGCGATATTTCGTAATAAATTCGATTCCACGTGAAAATGCTAACGTTTATATTTTTATTTCTCCCCTTTCAACGTTCCGCGTGAACTCAGTGAATGCAAATAAAAAAAGCTGGCAAGGATTTTTGTTGGTAATATTATGGGAGTTAATGTTTCGGTTTTTGTGTTTTTTCATTAAACATTGACTTTATCAGGTAGTAAATACGTCTGCTCTGTATAGGGATCCTGGGTTCGAATCTAGGTCCTGATCTAGATTTTCTGTTTTGAAAGCTAGGAATATAGTAGCCTTCTACCAATGTTCTACATAATAACTGAAATTAATGAAAATTAACTAACATTTTATTGATTATAGTAAGTCTGTGTCATAAAGTGTCTGTCTTTTCGAAAACCACGTAAAGTCGTCCTGTAATTTACCTTTGTCCTTGCGTGCAATCTGTTGCAAAATTTTTATCGCTTCATTTCAGTTTAGGTACTTTTAATTTCATAAATATTTAATCTTATTTTACAGTACAACAAAAACGGCAAAACAAAAGTAATTAACATTAAAATAATTAAGCATTAGCGAGGATTAAAACGTTATTTAAATTATAGTACATTTCAATCAAATTACATTATAAAATTGCTTCGTGATAATTTAATAGATATATAGACGAAACAAGAAAATAGTTATCTTACATATAATTACGTTACTGGTCTCCTCTGCCTACCACCACGGAGACATAGTTTTAAGTATTATACCTAAAAAGGGATGCTATGTGGTATTTAATGTGGTATTTTGCATAACAATTTACGTGAATTTCATTAATTTGCTCATATTTTTTCCTTACTTCCAAGTTGTTAATTTAATTCTTAAAACACTGTTTTTACTAATCCGATTATATTAGTAATTCGCTATATCGTCACGCATTCTGATATTATGAGTATTTTGGTTATAAGGATATTCCGTTTGTACAAACCACTTCGTAAATAGAAATTAAAGAAAATAGTATTCATTTCTAAGGAAAACCACACATATCCATATTATTCCATACGTCTTATATGTGTATCTTATACATAATGTATTCAGTCTAAAGTATTCTAGCCTTAATCTCTGACCTTTAGGTGCCACATCTGGCGACACCTACCTAGCTATCTACCGAAGTACGAGCATATTTTACCCTAACACAGATTGTAGGCTCAAGGGCCATCCCTAAGGGGGCCATGTAAAATTGCGTGGGGACATTAGTATAGCCCTTACGCCACATGTGGTAAATAAAATCGAAGTTTCCACTTTAAAGCTATGTTTACTAATAAATTGTAATTTTGGATGTCTTTTGAGGAAGGAAAGGTTTTAGTTGATAGGAAATGCGTATTAATGAAGAGTTAAAAAGAAAACAATTTGGGAATTATATTATCGTGAGTTTTACATCATTATATTATTATTCTTATACTTATATTATATGAAATTCGTGCAAATACACAGGTATTTTACCAACGTATTTGAACCTGTGAAATCTATAGGAAATTCGAACTACATATTTACATAAGCTATGTCCCGTTTTCTTCGCACTTAAGTGATAACTTTTCTCCCATAATATAGTATCGTAATGGTAGATAACCTACTTCATGTATGATGCTAGAAAAATAGACAATAGAAATTAGAACTGTCCACGAAATGCAAATGAACCCCAACTCTGCTTATTAATACGGTATCTCGTTGTCACTTGACGGACACTCCGTTCAAAAAGCTGACTGTTTGATTACAAAAGCATAAAATTAAATATGAAAGGTTTAAAATGACAAGTTCTGACGTTGACAGCCTTCCAGCGCTGTCGCGAAGCAAACATATTAAAATACTGAATTCTGCAAAAAATAACGTATAACCGGGGACACAATAGCTTAAGTGGAAAATACCCACTTTACAAAAAACAAAAACTGCGTCTACCTTTCATTTATGTTTTTGATTCTGTGATACTGTGTTTTATACAAAACATTAGCTAGATTAGAGTTATTCTTTTACAAATGTACATTTAAACGTCGGTTTATTGCCTTTATTAATTGATAAAATATAAGACTTATTTAAAACAACATTACAATCTTCATTTCACGTTATAATTTAACCCAAAAAAAATATATCGAGTGTATCTTTCAAGTACTGTTGAAAACTACAATAATACATATTGCCATATTCGTACTTACTTTATTGCACTGAAGGTGCCAAAATGAAATATGAATACGAGAGGAACAATGAACAACCGGGACGGTGCATAAATTAATGTAATCCGCATACCGACTCTGATTTTCACTTGTAAATAAAAAATAAGTACTTAATTTCGTTAAATTATTGTCGGCGTTGTAACCAGTTAAAAACTACAGTTCACATTGTCATTTTATTTTTAAAATCCGGTTTTCAATGTAATATTAATTGTTGCGGTTAACTTACAGATTGAAACTGGTTTATTTTAAATTAAATTACATTTGTGAATTAACTGAAAAGTTATCTTAAGTATTATTATTTATTATTTAATTGATATTTGTATCGATGAAATGACACACGATCTGTTGGATCGATTCAAATTCAAAGTGAATCGGATAGAAAATGTCGTATTTTTACAGTTAACAATAATATGATTAACAGTATCAAAATGCCTTCAACCTACCATTCGAACACCGAACCGAACACCTTTGTATCCATCTACTTAAGTTTCGATGTATATCGAGCATTCGTATATTGACTTCTTCAAGTATATTTGAGGGTCTAAGACCGGCACTAGAAATATCATGAAACTTGTTTCATATAATAGTTAGTAGTTATGTTCTCGTAATAGTAAGTTAATAATAACAAATAAACAAAATAAACGTCTAACAATAGTAAACCTAGTAATTAACGTATGAGTTACAAAGAACTGCTAATAACCGGATACATTTACCCTATTTAGAACTTAACTCTATCGTAGCGACAGGAAGGCTTTAAGTGCCACTTAAAATTGAGTGCACTTACAAGCTGTAAGTCATGCGCACCGTTTATGACAGTCTACTAATCCATACTCAGTATACCTTACTCATATAATTATTGTTCTACCTAATGATATCTTCACTTTCAACTTATGTTTTGAGAGCAATATCGCCAACCCACACTTGGTCAGCGTGGTGGTCTCAAGGCCTAACCTCTCCCTCAATTTAGAAGGCTCTGGCCTATCAGTGGGACGGAAATAGGAGAAAATATCCATCTTCAATGTGAAGTCAGCCGGTCCATCTATAACGCTTTGAATGCTAAACCGTAAAATTAATTTTCATAAAGTCCTTACAGTTTCACCTTGCTTTATTCAAATCCATACATTTTGTCGTCTAGTATGTTATGTTATCTAGTATTTAATAATATCACCTAACCCTAAACTACTCGTTTAGTCGTTTACAACCCAAGAACCCAAACCCTGTAAGGTAATTATGTTTTGCATCTCAGCAAACAAAAGTTTGTTCCGATACATACATTAGTTATCCGATACATTTTGATTAATTATTCGTTGTACAAGAAACTTTTAATGATCAAATCCAAGTAGTATGCTTAGATACTTGTTTGTAGTATAACTTATGTTTTATACTTACTTTATTAAAATGTTTTATTTTTGTACTATTCAGGTCGTATATAAAAAGGACAAAATAATTTTGAATTCTATTTCAAACTCTACATCTCTCTATATACTCTTCAAAATAGTTTGCGATATTCTTAAGGAAATATTTTTTTCTTAAATTCTTTATTTGCTTTGCAAAAAGTCACTTTAGTATTAAATCAGTATACAACAAATCTAAAATTCCAAGATAATCATTTCACATAATTGTGTGTAAGAAATTTGGTATCACGACGTTATATCGGTGTTAATTATTACATTAATTTAGGTTCATAATATCAAAAAACTAATTACCAGACTATTTAGCCTCTCGTCTCAATTCAATAAAAAATAATTAACCTTTTCAAATCGAAAACAAAACACATAATTTATTTCTTAAAATTAAAATACACGTGTAAATACAAAAACAGATCATATTTGGGGTTCAAACCCCGATAGCCATGGAAGGGTTAACATCATCATGTCATACATTTAACATAGGAATGAGTGACACTTTACAGTGAAGGGTTATGAACCCGGGTTACATAGTTGTAACGTTCTTAGACGTTACATTATAAGGGTTATGTTAATAAATAAGGTTTACATCAATCAGTATTGAATGAGTTGGGTTTTCGGATTCTATAATGGGTTGGTTTGTGAAATTATTTAGCAGGTATGCTTTGTTAGTCATGTTAAATATCTTAATGGTAATTATACAAATGCGGGACATCTGTCTGTTTATTTGTTACGATTATACACATACATAATTATATAAACCGCTGAGCCCTTCACGGTCAAACAGTAGTGTCACTCAAAATAAATTATATCTTAGTGGCACGATATTGGCAACTACTTTTCGGAACAAAATTAGTTTTATAATCGTAATACTCAATGCCCCGTTTTTATT
This sequence comes from Anticarsia gemmatalis, assembly GCF_050436995.1. Lineage (NCBI taxonomy): Eukaryota > Metazoa > Arthropoda > Insecta > Lepidoptera > Erebidae > Anticarsia > Anticarsia gemmatalis. Next base: position 3,362,139 of record NC_134758.1, read on the forward strand.
ATGCTCTTGTTCTTAATTTTACATATTATTATGAATTTTAAAAACATTAACATTGGACCATAAATGACCTTTACAAAGCCTGTAGATTACGTAAACACGAAAGTATGTTAATGGGATATGTAGCACTAAAATATAATTTAAACGACGAAAGCACTAGTCCATTTGCTAACTCTAACAAAAATAAAAGCACTAAACAGTATCAGTAAAAACAAAAAATCGAATAAAAGCACTTAATGTTTCAATGAACTCGTATAATTCATCGGGAAAATCTATTTTCCGTTCATTAATTTTCACGTTTATACGCCGTTTCGACTCCTATACTGTGTTTTTTTGTTTTTATTTGAACTCTTGAAATATTTTATGAGTGAATCGTATACGGATGACAATTATTTCGTTTGTTTCGTTTCGTTTCAATTTGAAAGGTTATTTTGTTGTAGGTTTATTTGGACGATATAGAAGTATTATGGATTGTTATACTTATATTGGTGGGGAAATTCAGTTCGTTTGTGTGACGGAGATGAGGATTAGACTGTTTGTTAATTAGGCAAGTTATTTTGACAGACGACAGTGCAAGCAACGTTTTAAAGCATCAAGCAATGAACTTTAGCCTCGGTATAGCCCTTAGCAACGTTTACAACTTCAAACATCGTGCATGACAAACCAACACTAAGTAAACCTACCTAAAATGACATTTCCATTTATTTTTATATAATAGGTACGCGTAGGTATGCGGTATAATTTAATATCTAGCGGAAAGTACAAGAGACCAAGCGCAAACATAATGTCATATGTACTTTAATACAAAACGTAGCGATATTTTGCGATTCAAAGCGTATGCTCGCGCACGCAACGCAAGTCTTTAAAGTACACTACAATCCCAAGTCCTCTATTTCAATTGCGCCTTATTCAACAGGCTGGCATAGCAACGCCAAAACAAATCTCGTAACTAAGTAATTGATTCTTTCCGTAGCCGCGGGCACGAAGCCAACCATAGGCACGGTGTACAGGTTATCTGATACCTCTGTTTACATTACAGCTTCAACGTGGCTTCCCTGCTATTTGTTTTGGTAAATAAATAGCGTAAGTTTGTGACCATTGGAGAGAATTGTCTTGTCGTATTTTATCGCTTTTTTAAACGATTATAAACGAAATGAAGTTTTTATAATTTTGTGTAAAAATAGCATCAACAAATAGGTCCATATCTATACTGATTAATAGATAATATGTTCATATTATTATAACTTTCCAATACAAAGAATAACCTAAGATCCCTTCGTTTGTTTACTTAATCGTGCTCATTTATAGAACTACAAGTCCCTCTTCTTATTTATAAAAATCACATGAATGTCGAAGGCAACAGGCTATGTTTACATTAAGCCAAGACTATATATATAGGGATCGGCGTAGTAAGCGTGACGGCTGATCTAAATAAAGAAAAACTCATCTAAAGCTGCAATTGTAAATCAAACTAGTCCTGCATTCAGGAGTTGATCGTATTATAACTTGTCCGATAATAATCGCATCGACCAATCAAAACTTACAGATGTTCGTAGAATCGAGAACTTTCTTGAGATCGTGACTGTGAACATTCGATAGCATTCTAGATTGTTCTAGAACAATCTAGGACGTGATTTTCAAGTAATTTGATTGTAAGTGTTTGTGTATACTGATATTTCATCTAATACATACCTCTACGCCGGCAAGCTGAACTCAGAACCTAACCCCTCTTTTATTTTGGGAGAATATCGTTTACCGTTAGGAAAACAGTTTTTAAACACCCACATTCTACCTAAGATATGGCAATTGCGAAAATACACAAGAACTAAAAATCCGTACAAAAAGCGGTGCCCGGTGGCGTATTAAAAGCACTGCCAAAATTTTGTCAATCAGTTTAACGTTTAAGCCGCGAAAGCTAAACAAACGGGCAAACTTACGTATTTATAATATTAGTACAGTCACATCTTGTCGTACGGGACCGGCAGTTACGAGTACTACGCATGTATGTTATACTAGCTGACCCGCGCAACTTCGCTTGCGTCACCTAAGAGAATGGATCAAAATTTTTCCCGTTTTTGTAACATTTTTCGTTGTTACTCCGCTCCTAATGACCGTAGCGTGATGTTATATAGCCTATAGCCTTCCTCGATAAATGGGCTATCTAACACTGAAAGAATTTTTCAAATCGGACCAGTAGTTCCTGAGATTAGCGCGTTCAAACAAACAAACAAACAAACTCTTCAGCTTTATTATATTAGTATAGATTTCATTAAACATTTAAATCAGAACTAAGCTCAATAAATGGTTAGCTATTGGTGACAGTTGGACACAAACAAGATGACAATCAGCTGAGTTAGCGCCGCGTTGATCGTGATTTACTGTTATAGGCGCTAACTGCTGGCTTAATTCATGTCATACTGCCAATGTTTTAGGGTTAAGTCTTTGAGTATTACGATAGTAGAAAATGTGACTTGCAGATGTAGGGTTAGGCAAGCAAGTATAAACTTGTGGTTTAAAAATCCTTCTTCCTTCTTTAAAAAGTCGAATGGGCTATTTCTTTCAGCCAAGAAGCTTAACAATGTTATACAAAGTATGATCGGATAACCTTCTTATTACTGTAGAATAATGGAGTCGAACAAAACTGTCAGTATCCTAAATGACTGGTAAGAAACCTATGTCTGTATGTCTGTATCTTGAAATATTGAGTCATCCTTTCAAAATCCATATTTGCTTATGGCTCAAAATGTGACACATTAAAAAATGATAAATATTATCAAGCATATTAATACATAAACATTACCTCAATTTCCATCCATTCCTATAAACATACAAATTCACATCACACGGTTGTTCACATCACCGCCAAGTTACCAACAAGCCAAAACAAAATATCATCAAATATATTATCGCGTGTATCACGATAGTTTGATATTAAAATCACGTATGTTATATAATAGAGAGTGCAGACGGCCACCTGCCGCTGCTTTAATCTGAATATAAATTGTCTGTAATTAAAGTGGACTCGGACATGGGGGGAATAAATGCGACCACTTGAAACAAAGCCTTAGAGTGTGGTGCAAAGTATGAAACACAAGCGACTGGGAACAGAATAAATATAAAATTTCAGGTATGTATGAATAGAATTATTACAATGAGGTTAATTGTAAAAAAATGTTATAAAATATTGCATAATATAGTACAATGGTTAAGGTAATCGAAAGAGCAGGAATTTAGGTTGCTGAAATTGTCGTATTTTCGATTGCTACTTTTAGTCAGCGTGTCCTGCCACAGTCAATAAGAATAACAGTAAAAGTTTGTACCACAATGACTAATTATCAAATTGAAACTAAATGCACAAACTTTAACAAATTTCAAACATCATTCGTGTAAAGTAGCTTGCAGAACGTTAATAAGTTTTATAATTTTATATGATCGCTCAGCTTATAACTTGTACCATTCATATCTCACTGAGCCCTTGTAATTCGAGCTCAAACGGCGCCATATTTTTTCCCGAAGCTTTTGTGGGTAATGGTAGTAAATTCGGCGGTACATGTCGCTTTAGAAAGACTTTTGGATAGTGTTATAATATAAGAGTCAAATGATAGCCGAGTTTAGCCTTAATATCCTGCCAATTTATTAAGGAGAGGGAATTGTTTTTTGCTTTACTACGTCGTATTTATGAAACCCCTAGATGAAATTGATCTAAAATTATTCGTAGGACTAAAGAATGCAATGTAAAATAATGTCTGTTTTATTCTTTGTAGTAGTACAAAGATGATTAGAACGATCCTTTGGATGTATGTATTTCATACACCTTATACACCTCTGCTTACACTTTCGGGTATAATAGACTTGATGTATGTACATATGTATCAAAGGAATAACATAATATTATGTTTATAGCCAACAACAACAACCAAAGTATTTTATTATAGAAATCCACTATCAATAAGGAGCCTTGTACCTAAAATTTCGAACTAAATAAAGCCCAAACTTTCAACCGACTCCTAGCCTCCAGACTAACGAGGCAATTATTTCAACGCTTTAATTACACTACACAAATAAAAAACTTAACCCTTCATAAAAGGCAAGTTAACAAGATAACTGGAAGTATTTCAACAAAATATTCTCAACGCTTATCGATATAAATTCTTTGTGAATCCCCAACAAACTATCTACATAGCAAACGAGCGAGTTAACACTTTATACACTTTTAACCCTTTATAGAGTACAGTCGCCGTCAAAAATATATATACATGGGCACATTTTTATGTCCTACTGCTGGGCAAGGGTCTACTCCCATAATGAGGATTGAGGGAGGGAGGAATTAAGCCTTGAGTCCACCACGCTGGCCAATTTCGGGATGGGGACTTTGCATACCTTCAAGAACTGCAAGAAACTCTCAGGCATGCAAGGTTGCATCACGATGTTTTCCTTCACCTGTGGAACAAGTGATAATTATTTCTAATACACACATAATAATATCTTTGAAAATTCATTAGTGTGTTGCCTCGAGTTCCAACCTGCAACCACTTGCTTGGGAGTCCACCAAGTGGCGTTCTTTGGCCTCTGTCAAAAAAGCGAGATATTATGTACGTATGTAAAAATGCTTTTTAAAATTATAGTGTATACATGTTTTTGACGGCGACTGTACGCTGGGCACGAACTATTCGATGGACGAACAAACTTATCGATCGCTCTATGCGCAAGTTTGTTTAGAACTTGGCCCGTTTTAACATATTTTGTGACACTACCCTTTGAGTTCACGTTACGGTTTATTGAAAGTGAAAAATTGTTGCGACACCGAGCGTGTTCCGTAGATGTAGTGAGAGTAAAGTTTAAGATGAATTGGACAAGTTTCTAGAAGTATTGTTTATTATGTTACTACTTTTTTGGCTTGGTAGTTTGTGTAGCCATTTTTCTTGTACTTTTTGTCTTTGGTGCTTTTTCATGATATACTTTTCAAATAAATCTCTTTTTCTCTCTCTCCGTGCTCAGAGTGGGACAGTCATTCTTTCAATCTATTTTTAATTATTAAGATTCGTTATTTATCAGTACTTTGTCTCCCAAATAATTTAAATACTCGATTAGTTAGTCTTTACAAATTTTACGATACTAAGCAAAAGAATGTCGCTTTGTACCCTGAGCTTTATTTTAGCAACAACTTTTGCTATATCTAATACTAAAATAACCCGAGTCACGCTAACCCTTGTACTGATGGCAAATGGCAATGGACCATTGAAAAACAAACCAATAAACTTATTCCATACCCTAAAATAGTACAAAACCTTAATAAACCTTAAAAACAAAAGCATAAAAGTACTTCAGAAGCAAAACGTCATTTGTACGTACTAAGGTCAAAGCTATCATAACGTTTCGTTTTTGTGGTCGTGGGAGGACTCTGATAGATGATATTATCCTCGGATTGCGTGGGAGTTCAGGAATTACTTTACTGTTATATTTGAACTGTGGTCAGAATTAAATTGTTTGATATGGAGACTTTGACATTATAAAATACTATCTTTTAACTATGACCCAGCTTGAAAAAGCTACTATTTTCGACATAAATACAATTTTTGACTGAAAATAGTAACTTAGTTTGCTTCTGGGTAAGAGCTTAAGTTTAGTACGATAGAAATTAGTATAATAAAATAGTTAGAAATTAGTTTCTTCTGAGTTAGGGCCTGTTTTCTAGCCCATGGTTAGAACCTATACATTATATATTACATCCATCTACCCAGCCCAAAAATCCAAAGACGGTCTAACAGGTCACAGACAGATTTTTTACCTTTATATTATTCGTTGTTTTTTATCGCTGTGAAAAATTGTAGTACATGCCAAAATATTCCCAATTCCATCGAAACATCGATCAGCTTTCGTCATAAAGCTTCATTCGGCCTATTTTCTAGTTAAATGATTTATTGCTCAGCACGAAATGAGAAATTACGGCCTGTTGTTGATTTATCGATGATAATACCTTTACAACAGCATTGTAGAGGGTAAACATACAATCATATTATTTAAATATTGAAGTATTTCTGTTATAATAATGTACTATTAAATCGAAAATAACGTTGCGTCTGTCTGTCTATTACTTAAGCAAAACAGAACTGCAGAACGGATTAGGATGAGAACTTTCATTCAAAAAGGAATTTAATTCACAAAAAAATAGCATAAAATTAGAAATTTTCTACCTGAAGTAAATATGAATTGAAAAACAATTAGCATTCGACTATTTCAGTTACAAAACATTAAGTACGGAAAATAATTTGTACGTACAAAATATTTATTACAAACTAAAACCACTGGTTCGAAAGCGATGTAATTACATCCATATTACGAACAAGCAACGTATTTAAATCAAATAACAAATAAATTGCAACATACTGAATATCGACCTAAAAATTGTGTTCCTATTTTCGTACAATTTCCAACCGTCGGTAAATATAAGCATAACATAGTCTGTTCGACGCTACAAATCGAATCTACGTCGGCACATACATAAAGATGAATGCAATAGGCAATGCGTTCGTGTATTACCTTTTAAAAATACGATCATATTTTTGTAAGGATGTAAATTGTAGTGGTACTCAAAAGTCAGTTTTATTGTTATTTACAATGGAACTAGTTGATCAGACAAACAAATTTATAGAACGTGAGATTGTTTATGATGATATGATAATGGAGAATCTTATTTTGTAAATACGTTGATCCGTTTTTAATTGAAATAATAGAACAAAAGTTTTGAAAATAAGGCAAAGAAGCAAGAATCTCATGAATTTCCAACCACTCTTAAATAGCTAGCTAGAAAATAATGTTCATCGCAGCCTCTAAAATAAAAAGTGCACATTTTTCCATCCCCAACTTTTCTCCGTATTCCCCTAATTAACAAAGTTTCTGATTAACCCTTATTACAATAAAATTTTGGGGAAACCAACCGCCTCGGGCGTATCATCAACACTCTTAAAGTCAACTCGTAAACCGATTTATCGTACGATTTGTTGGCTTGTTTGCAGTGCCGATTTTCATCATTCACACCAACGGTTGAACATCGATAATTGCGTTTGAATTTGAGTGAATGTCTCCACTCCACTTATTTATTTAATAAGTTAACAAGCTGTTAAAAAATTAACCCTAAAATACATCCATACACTTACAAAACGAACAAAATCTCAAATATACAAAAAATTATACGAAACTCCAAATCCTATTCTTAGTTTCTAGATTTTATTTTCATATTCTTAATGTGTTTGACAAAGTTTCAGGACCCGAATAATTGTACCAACTTGTAGGGTGACAAATCGAGCGAGTAGGCGTTTTAACTCTATTCCACGAGAAAATAACTACGTATTCACATTTTGTAAAGTCGCAATCTGTATTTTCACTTTAAGAGATCTCTCCTTTTGCTTATAAGCCGTATGGTACACGTTATAGGAAGAAGCGATTGTCAAACCACGTATTAAAGACGATTTTTTGAATTCTTTAAAAACTGTGCTTTATAGTTGTAAAGTTATTTAAGTTCTTGGTTTGTGTGTCTTTGATTTTTCGACAATGTTTTACCAAAAGTTTATGTCTTTAGAGACTAAATTAATTTGTTTAGTTTTCTAGTTTATTGGACCTGTTTAGGTTACTTGCATTTTGCATAGTTCTAGTTTAATAAAAAAAAACCTGAATCACTAGATATTATAAACCAAAGCTCGACTACTAAGCACACGTCATATGTATATTTCATGACTGCCTACAAACAAATTGACAACGGTTCATTTTAAGCCGCAGAAGAACTTATACAACAATTCACAAAATATTCATTCAAAACCGAACAGTATTTTGCTCGATAAAACACGCACAAAGGTTCCAATCGCTTTCTTCTCCTCCCTTGTACAGTCACCTTACAATATTGCGAATCGCAGCAATCTTCTTCGCTTTGAAATTGTTTGTGATTACAACAGTTTGTGTTGAGATCGAGGTGTAATTTCGCTTCCTATCAGTACGCCAGTACGCGAAGTAAGCGAAGTAAGCGTAGTACGCCGGAGTACGCCGTTGTTCGTTTGTTTTATATTAAAAACGCCGCCGGTGCTGCTTAGGTTTACACAATTGTGAAGTTGACGCAATCGTATGTATGATCGTGTTGCCAATTGATTTGTTTCTTTTGGAAACTTTTTTATTGTTTGTGATTGTACTGTGGCGAAGGATGGTTGATACTTTTTGGGGTGATATGCACTGAGTTTTGCTTCTTGATACTTAGTTTAGGGTAATTTTTTGTGATGCAATTAGCATTTATTTATGGATACCTTTGACGATGACAATCCACAGTATATTAGTAAAACAGTTCATATTAAACAATTACTGATCCGATGCAGTACTGTGCTAGCACAGAAAGATGGAGAGAGAGGCGGCTTAGCTTTGAGTCCAGCACGTTAATCAATTAATAATATAAAATTAAATGACAAAAAAATAAAATAAAATTCTTAATTTTCAAATTCAAATCGTTTATATTGCTTAGTTGATTCTTGATTTGATATGATTTCTTGATTCTTGATATCAGTCTGTGTTGCTTTCTTCGTATTTATCAGTAAACAATTCTATTTTGAAATCCAGCCAATAATCTCCAAAGTACGCTCGGTCACAGAACGCATAGCACATTCTTTATTCTTGAATAACGTCCCATTGACCGAGTGACGCGCTCCCAGCGGTGCCATCTGTCCCGCGCTGCATCGAACGTGCATACCCGTGGGAGGTGTTTGTCAGACGTCGCGTTGTGACGTCACTGTTATATATGGATTAATAATAAGGCTCTTTGTTTCGTTTTGTAGTGATGCTGTTTGATTTTTTTAAACAAAATTGTGAATTGTTTTATTTTTGTATGGGTAGAGATGTTATTGGCACTAAAGTAAAAGTTCGTAAAATCTAAACTATTCAATTGTTTTTGGATTTTGGTTACGAGTTCCTTTGTTTTAATGACTTATTCCAATAATGTGAATTTAGTAATACGAGTTTCAAGGTGCGACTGATTGATATCTTCTACAATTTACTTATATACCTTCCAGGGCAGGTATGGAAACAGCAACATAAGAGTCAGTTCTTAATTTATAATTAATACCTGGAATAAGTAGAATTATACTTCAAATCCAACAGTATTTCACTGGCTCCGACAGTTCGCCAGTATATCATAATTATAACAAAAGTCTATTACAACGTCGACTGCAATACAACGGATACAATTTACCAACTTAACGAATTTCGACTTTCTATAAATTGTTGTCCAAAATTTCAACGTTCGAACTGAAAGTTTACGGGATTTACTTAATTGTATCATCCGACAGGCGTAAGACCTTCAAACGTAAAATGAACTTCATAAGAATTGGTCGAGACTCGAAATTATTCAATTTGTCCTTACCACGGAACAAAAAAATATTGTTTTCAAACTTTCGTTGAAGTTAGAAATCTGATAAAGGGCTCGTCGTCGCTTTGAGAACTGTACGCGAGTGTACTCACCAACAATATTCAAATATGGTAACGAAATATCGGCTGGTTTCCGGGTTTGAATAGGACTCCATCTTTTTCCGTGAATATCTTGAAAAGAGACTTGTTACATGCTTTTATTTAACTTTAGTTGGGTGGATGGGTCACGTAGTGTTTTGACTTAGTTACTCGTGTTTGAATTCGGTCTTTAGTATTCATATATGTATGTGTACAACGCTGAAGTTCATATTTAGTGAATATTTAAAATTCTGTTCATTTTCCAATCTACCTTCATTAAATGAAACAATGCACCGGCACCAGGTATGCATTGTTTAATTATACGAAAATATAAAAACAACAACTCAATTTTGCTCTACATTTTGTACCGTTGGTACACCATGATGTTTATAAATCATATTCTAAAAGAAATCCATCGAAAACGATGACTCAGCTGCGAAGAGCTATTAAAGAAAATAAAGGCAAAAGGGCTATTTAAAAGAATAACCGTCATGATAAAACCTCATAGCGCCTTCCATTGAACATCAAACATCATAAAGGGTAACGAAGTAAATTTGTTTTCCTAAAAATCTAATAAAAATAGCTCTCCTTCTCCGAAATATGAAGTCTTTCCTGAAATTCTGCCTCTCCAGAAACAATTTAATACCTCAATGCCCTCGTAACTTCCAGATTATTGCTTCTATACTTGAAATACTCTCCACCCTTAAGTACACAATGCTTCGTTTACCTACTTAATACAATATATCTTATTAAATGTCGGAGAAAACCTAGATCCTTAAACAATATTTTTTTACTACAAAAATCCACTTTTCATGTCCTTATTACGAGTACATCAATTATTTTCATACATCTCGTATTTCGTACGTTTGCGAGGATTGAAAAAAATGATATATTTCATCATTCGAGCACCTACCCTAATAAGACTCTTATGTCTCGAATCTCATTATTAATCTTCGGGGCACATGTAAAATTTCCCTTTTTATTGACTCAAAGGAATCCCGGGACGCGTCACTGAATAAATTCAATTTAGAACAAGAAGTATAAAAAAAAGAAAATCTCTGTAGCGAGGTATTCATTAAAAAATCAAGCATGTTTGATCCAAATTAAAGCGCTCTCAGCGGCCGGGCTGAGCTCTCGTTCAGTGTCAGAGAGTGCTCTCAAGATACCGTCTTGCAGACACTAGTGTTTAGTGTCTCGACACTCGGGATTATGACGCGTTGGTCTTATGTTTTAATTAGTTCGCGGCTTCACTTGTATGCTCATGTGAATGAGTGAGTGAATGGGTGGCTGAATAAAGATAGTCTTGTGCAGCGTTCGTTAAGAATCTTCAATGGGAGATGCTGCAGTGAATTAAGCACTTGAGTGTGGATTTTCTTAGAGAGAAAATGGCAATATATTATAAGTCTTTATTCCATAATACAACAACTTGCTCGACATCTTAGGTAGCTTACTTTTTAAGGGAGAAGAATACCGCGATTCTTTACGGCTAGCCATCGAAAATGTTGTAAGACAAACGGTTCAGCGCCTCTAGTGGGCATCGTAGAAACTATATGCAGTACATATTAAAACTCTTGATACTTGATGGTTCCAACTGCAGAGAATCATGCTACAGAACTACCAGTCAAAATTTTCTTATCGAATCAGTATTGTTATAGAAAATTATGCTGCGCACAAATATAAAAAATTTGGTAAGACCTACAAACATCACGTTACTACCTACAATACATTGATACTATATCCAATCACTTTATCACCAATCAGCTGCAAGCAACAAAAATCTCTACGCTAAGAACCGATATATTTCGATGATATAAATAGTTTACCTGACTCCCGTCTCAATACAAATAGAATTCACTTGGAGTTTCAAGTGAAATACTTTTATGTTGCTCGTCGATTCTTCCGTTACACTGTAGTGCAGTAAAAAGTATACACGTTTTATTTAACATTATGTTTGTCTGTACTGTTTTGGACAAGGCACGTATCTTGTTGAAACCTTAATGTGTTGCAACGGTCAGTAGTGGATTTTTATTTTGTAATACAATGTTGTAAAACGTACTTCATTTGTGTTCATATAATATTACAACGAACGCTTTACGTTTCATGATGTATTTTTTACCTATATTGTTATTAATTTAGCTAATGTGGTAATAAACTATACCCTCGAGAATTGATTTATATCGCACAAACTAGTAAAAATTCTTTAGGCTATAGTTTTCAATATACAATAAACAAGAATAAATTATTCTGTTAGCATTAATTTTTCATTTATCAAGTAGATATCTAGATGTATAACATTTATAAATAAATAAAACCTTTTCTAAATTACAAACGATTTATACTTGTTAAAGTTTTCGTGAGTTAATATTAATTTTAGACGCTTACATGTAACTAATAATATAAAATGAACAAAGATTACCCAACACTCAAGGATAAAAAGGTCAATTTAAACAGACTCAGTTATTGTCAAACAAACCGAGCGTTGTAATAAAATTTGATACTATCTCGAAACTAGTTATGAACATTATTAATTTTTCGCCTAAACAAAGATGGATATAGAACGAAAATTTCAGACGATATTTCGAATTAAATTAGTTGTTAAACTTGACAATTTAAATGAATACTGTGGTTAAAGTACTCTGCCCACTTTAGGGTCTATAAATCTTAGTATAAAGTAACTCTAAACTTAAATGTCAAGTACTTTTTATTTGATTATTTAAATTTTATACTTATTCAGATACTTATGACTTCAATTAAATTTGGTTTGTTTTGTAGACTATAATTTAATGCGTGACTAATGACTTTAAAAAATCCTTATGCATTTTACACCTTATGGTTTTCTGCTGCAATATCTATCTAAACTATAGTTTTATTCAAAATGTTGATAGTGTTTTGCATAGTAAATGTTTTGTAACGTTAATTACATTCGTTACTTGAATACATACCTTATCCTTTTTAAAATCTTATCCAGATAGTGAAATTGCGCTTTACTTTTATAAGTATTGTACTTTTTCACCTTTGGAGATCGATTCGCTGTAAATTCCAGTGAAGCTTAATACAAGAAAAAAAAACTTATATACTATTTTCATCACTTCTCAACAATACCTAACAAGCAACAGTTCCAAAAAAAATAACGACACCCAAAACTTTTGTCCTCACGTGTAATTCTATCGTACTTGAAATAAGCTTTCGGTTGAAAGTTTCCAAGTATGTATGTATTTGGGTCAGGTCTAACAAGATGAGAGGGTTTCTTTAATATCATGTTCTCTCTAAGTACGCTTGTATACGCTTGTACCTTTATGAAGGTACATATTTGAAGTCTTTAACTTGAGCTGTTGGTTCTGAGTTTTACTTACTGTTACCTGTTAGTCGTAGTTTGTTATAGAGCTATAATGTATAAGGAAACGTACACCGTACACCTAAAGGTTGTGACTGAAAGGGAATAATGAAAATAAAATGTCTTAAAAAGAATGTATCATGCACTATCGTAAGGTCTAAGATTTTATGCTGTCAATTATTGCTTATACACTTAACACTTTACGTATTTCTAATATACTTATTTATTTATCTAAGTTAAGTTTGTTTCTCTAATAGTATACATCAAAACTCGCAAACTGAGGCTATCTTATAAACGTCAAAACATCCGATGACTTTGAATCATATCAAAAGAAACAACAATAATTAATAAAAGTCAAACACTAATGAGATTAAAACTGGCAACAAGTACTCAAAACTGAAACAAATCCTAAACCTAACGACAAAAACTTGAGACAGAACAAAAAAATATTCCAAGTACATCTCTAGAACAACAAAAGGCGGGAAATAAAACAAGACGCCATTTTGTTTGACGTTCCGTTGAACTCAAAATGGATATTTCTGTTTAAAGTTTAAATTAAACGACAACAGCTAAAAATTAACACAACGCTTTTAAATTAATTCCTCGTCCGAGGTACAGTCGAGTGCAATTGAGTCTTTTTGTTCTGTTTTACACTATCTCAGAAACTAGATGAAGTACAGTCGTGAGCATAGACAAATGTAAGCTGTCTTAGTTTTGAACGCTAATAATCGACAACTATTAGCCTTACCTATTAGCAACTAGCTTCGGTTTTACCTGAATTAGCGAATTTCATGATTTGGCAAAATAATATATGCATGCTTTGTCCCTTATGTAAAATGTACCTTTCTAACCCCCGGTTTCTGAGTACATTTAGCAGTAGTTTATATATTCGATAGCGTTTTTTATATGAGTTTACTGCTAAGGACGAGTCTTTTTCAAAATAGTGAGTGATTCCTTTTTGAAATCTTGTATATATCAAAGATTTGTTTAAAAATAAGAATTGTATAGATACATTATAAAGATAAAAAGCAACAATAATTCGAATTATTTGACTATTATTCTTTACAAAAATAAGTAAGAAAATGCATCAGTTACCATATTCTTGCTTAAGCCTGTAATGTCGTGTTCAATATCTTCCTGTACACGTACGTACTGACAGATACATACGAACTAAATCATATTGAGATTTTATAAAATTCAGTTTCAAAGTGAAAATTATTCGCCGAGGTTTTGCTTTAAATTTAATACGAAATGGTTTTCAATTTCAAATCGCGTGTTCATTTAATTGAGACGTGCTCTTTTTATACTTGTTTTTTAAGTTCTTGTTATATTGAGGTTTTCTGTAATAAAAAAGACATGATTAATAGTTTATTTTATAAGGCTTTTTACTAGGATAAACCATTATAGTGAATATTCTAATAGAAATTACATAAACAACATCACACCTGTTATACTCAAAAGTGTAGGCAGACGTATCTGAAATACACCTGCGTTTTGCCATTGTTAGTTCCATGTAATAGAAGGCGAGCCCACTGCAATATACCGAGCATGTTATTGATAATAATCCATTATAAATTAGAAAAAGCAATAGCACTTTGACTAACCTGGGAATCAAACCCGAGAACCTTGTAATCAATAGTTGAAAACACTACTGACTTGAGGAAGTCAAAGAAGGTAGTCCAATGGAAATAATTAAACTTATTAATGCTTCGCTATCCAAGAATCGAATCCTAAACCGTTTTAATACTACGTAAATTACAATATAAAGTAGCAAAAAATATGTACAAAAAAATGAAACTACGTAACTTTTCATTCTGCCTACCAAATTGTAATAAAAATAAATCAACTATTGTCATAAGCCTCATGTTGAATACAGATAATAATAGAAATAACTCATGTTAAACTACCGCGGCTAATCCTAACGTAATAAATGGCCGCTCTAAAACTATATCGACTAAACAAACTTTAATAAAATGAGTTAAACTCATATTTATGTATTACTAGCTGACCCGCGCAACTTCGCTTGCGGCACATAAAAGAGAATGGGTCAAAATTTTCCCCGGTTTTGTAACATTTTTTGTTGCTACTCTGCTCCTATTGGTCGTAGCGTGATGATATATAGCCTATAGCCTTCCTCGATAAATGGACTATCTAACACTGAAATAATTTTTCAAATCGGACCCGTAGTTCCTGAGATTAGCGCGTTCAAACAAACAAACAAACAAACTCTTCAGCTTTATAATATTAGTATAGATCATTTACATATTTAAACTAGAATTAGTATTCGAGCAGTATTGTGGACCTGAAACTACAAACGTTTAACTTTACGAATACGAGTTTTGGTATTCAGTTTTGGGAACACATGGCTTGAAAAAAAGTTTGTAAATTACCTATGCTAAATTTTGCTCTCATATTTTGTTAGTCCTATAAAGTTATTATTGGAGTATCGATTTTATAATATAATGTTTGAATGGTCAGAGATAGGTATATAATTAAAATCAGCCTGGATCCCATTCGGATGAAATAAAATCGAGAAACTCTACTTGATTTCCCAGAAAACAACTAACGCCACTGACCTGATAAAAATATACATTTTATATACTCTGTCTTGTAGTAAATGCTTCAGCTTTATTGTATTGAGACTTTTACTGGATTACGAAAATGTATAAAAATAATTACCGAAGACATTTAAAATTTATATAACTGGTAACTGTGCGCGTCTTTAAACAGGAGAATACGACACACGACGGCAAAATAATTATAATTTTTGTTTTATTGAGAAAAGCTTACGAAAAAAACTAAGAATACGTAAAAGTATAATTACCACCAAAATCCATTCAATTAAAAAACTACAAACAAAAAATTCCACGCGCTAGTTATAAAGCTATTCAACTAAATTCCCCATACAGTACTCGGCATACAAAACACCATTTCACAAAGGAAATAAAAGATCTTTTCATATAACACTTGTGCGCGTGATTGTACCTATCTACGGCACTGAACGCGTCTCAAGGGTAATGAAAAGAAGTGTCCTTCTAACAGAAAAGCTTATATTACGTACCGCTTTAGTTCGCTTAAAAAAAGCGAGCAAAATTAAACACGTTCGGGAAATCTTAGACCTAAAAGCAGCGGTGGGACCGAAACGATCTGAGCGACTTTGTTATGTCCAATTGTTAGCTGTTTGTATGGTTTTTTGTGTTTTTTCTTGAGTTGGATAAAAATATGACAAGAGTTATAAGTAAGAGAATTGGTTCGTTAGTAATGTGTTTTGATTTTGTGATAGGTGTTATTAGTGTTAGTACTTTCGATCAACATGTTTTAGTCGTAGCTATTAATGTCGTAATATTATGTTTGAATTCAAATACAATTTTCTTAAGACCAAATTATAATTTACACGAAATTAAAAACAATAAAAGATGGCGATTGCTGAAGAACAATTAAATACCAAAACTTATTTTTATATTGTTCTAATTTTAAAATATATTATAAGCAAATCTTTAAAAAAATAATATTTCTGAAGAAGTTCATGCCAAAATATTCAAAAATGGAACAACAAACAATCGAATGTCACTGTAAGTCGTTCGCCATATTCACCTTACGTCACGTGATAAGATTTTCTTATTTTTCCCCTCACTCAAGCAAATGGCGGTAATGCTAAGCTTGTTTATCGACACACGTATGCTCTCCGGTCCGTCCGTCTGTACTCTCAGAATAATCCAATAAAAACAATGACGGAATAACGTAGTTTGTTTATTTTTTGTACCATCTCTGGGTAAATTGAGTAGGGATATATAGGAAAGTACTTTATGATATTATTTTATGATGTTTTTCGTAACGTGAAGGTTGATAGTAAAATTTAACTGGCCACGTTTATTCTAAAAAACTTGTCACAAAATTTTCGAATGCATTTTTTTTTTCAGCTCATTGTGATATTCTGAGACTTAACATTATTACGTAGTTTTGCTCCTACTTTTATCAAAACATGACTTATTTGGATTAAGAATTTTATTTATTGGCGAACAAAAGAAGAAAGTAGAAGACTATTATACCCCTAAAGAAAATCTTTCTCGCGCAAAATATACAACTCTACAAATCATATTTCGATTGATCAATATAATCCGTCATCTTAAGCCGATATTTTGCCGTATCACATACAAAACCAATAAACACGTAACTGTAAATTATTCACAAAAACCCACACGTTATTTCACACATACGACATTTACTAACACAATGAACGGAAGCCGAAAAAAAAGCCGTATTCTCTGACATTTGTCTAATATAATAATATATCGTAGAGTGTACATTATCCAATTTATTCCGGCATTGGTACAAAGGCAATGAACCGAAATATCGGCACACCGACAATCAACTTACACGGCTCTTATAACAACATAATATAAGCTTGACACTTAGATGTGTGTAGTGATGTCTTTTCGGTTTATTGACAGACGAATATTCGGCGACATGATGCCATATTTATGACGTACATATATAAGTATTAGTTTTGTTTCTTGTTTCTGTCAAAAATAGAAAGTCATTTAGATTTTTTTATTTTTGAGACTAAATTATCGGCTTTACTTTTCATAGAATTGAAAAAGGATTGATTTTCTACTTTAAATTGTTTAATAAGATTTTAGTTTTTTAAACTACTCAACAAGGTAGTTTTCTGGTACAAAGGCAATGAACCGAAATATCGGTACACCGACAATCAACTTACACGGCTCTTATAACAACATAATATAAGCTTGACACTTAGATGTGTGTAGTGATGTCTACTCGGTTTATTGACAGACGAATATTCGGCGACATGGTGCCAGATATTTATGACGTACATATTTTAGTATTAGTTTTGTTTTCTGTTTCTGTCGAATAAAATGGATACTGATATACACAGTATATTATTCTTGTGATTAAATGATATATTGTACTTTTATAGGTAGAAAAGTTCGATTTTCGGCTTTGAATTGTTCAGTTTGAATAGATTTTTTTTGTAACCTTAACATGGTAGCTTTCATATTAAATGGCAGTAACATTCTATATTTTAACACGTTCGCTGCCCCCGACGCGTATGTGCGTTTTACGAAACGCACATACGCGTCAGGGGCAGCGAACGTGTTAAATAAATACATGTAAATGGAGAAAATATTTTGCCGAATATAATACAGCAGAATATTTTTGTACAGAAAATCGAATGTACCGAAAATTCGTCACATCACTAGTATGTACGAAAGTTTGCCATCAATATTCGTGATACTGTTCGCACACGTTGTTGATTTGACTTATGTATTCTTGTCTTTATTTTCACAAGAAATATGCAGAATAATAAGCTTTCTAGGTATTGAACAAAAGAAAAAATATACACACACATATTCAACTTTATTCCCAATAAGAATTTTTTCTCAATAAAAATGTCGCAGTTTCGTTCAGTTGATCGCGAGTTGAACATCGAGTAAGACATTTGACATTTGAAATTATATACTTAAAAAATAGTTCTTCAAAATACGCAAAGGGTGTTGTCAATTTCTCATAAAAATATTGACAATAAGAGTCCATTCGAATCGAATATCGCCCATTTTTTCATTCGCAAAATAACCTTCGTTGTTAACCTTGTTTAACAATAGCAAAGATTATATCGATATTTGATGAATACATAAGATACCTTTGAAAGCCTGTTCTAGTTGGTGACTGTACGAGATCGGGTTGTGCATAAATAAACACGGTTACAAGGCATCCTGTGGGATGTGGAAGCCGTCTAAGTAATGATACGTCCTGTGTGTAAGCATGTGGGATAATAGCTCAGGTATTACAGTTTGACGTGTCGAAGTCAAGTGGTGTAAGCTCAAGTTACTTTGTAGACGAAAAATGAATGATAGCTACTATTATTATTATTTAATTATTATTTTAAAATTTAGCTATTATTTTAAATAATAAAATTTTACGTTTTTTTTTAAGCTGATGGGTTTGCGGTTTTGACTAGTGTTTACGTATTTATTTGTGTTTATTTTTCTGCAATATTAAAATGATTTATGTTAGTTGTTATAGATGCAATGTTTGTGCCTTTTTAAATTAAATATGTCGGTAGAATCCGCCCTTTACAAAGTTATGAATCGTAGACTTTGTTAAAACGACTTACCAATGTGTGCCCATAATTTATTAACTGACACTCCTAGCCCTCAACAAAACAGATCAAAATAAACAATAAACCAAATAATCTACACAAATGCACCAAAACCAAAATGCACCAATATCAAAGAATCTTCCAATTCCCTATTACAAATCTCACGACTATTTTGAATCATTGTCCTATTATACAAATAAACTAGTATATTTAAATGTCCGGTTAAGTCCGGCCACGGCATGTTCGCTGTCAGGCCCAGCCCGCCTTCTGCCCGGATTATGGGCGGACAACCTTCCAATATAGTCGGAATAAGCCTCCGGACCGACGCTCTTAACTTGAAATATTTTAGCGGTGAACACAATTAATCTGCAAGGGTTACATCTTGATAGAGATGTTTGAACTGTTTTGGAGATGATCAAAGGGACATCAGATGGCCTGAATTATTTGTAGGCCGACCGGTGACGAGAAGGAAAATATAGTCATTGATGTTGGCATTAGAAGAAGAAAAATATTACATACATACATACATTAAATCATGCCTTCTTCCTATAGGGCTGCCCCTATAGAAAGAAGGAGACAAGAAAACGCTACTTGGTACTACAACTGAATAGTGACAAATCCAAAACTCAGCTTTATCTAAAGAAAAAAATTGACAGACAAGTAAAATGAACTTATGTAAAATATACAGGCATATAAGGTTGCATCACGATGTTTTCCTTCACCGTTGGAACAAGTGATAATTATTTCTAACAGACATAATATAACTTCGAAAAATCATTGGTGTGTTGCCTTAAAGCCCTTCTCCCATTACGATACGCCCGCGCGACTCTAGTCTCGGAGACTAGTCGCCACGAAGTATCTCACATACATTTGTATGGAGACTCTCACATTACGATACTGGTATTCTACGCGTTCGCGACTAGTCTCGCGATACCCGCCGTGTTGGTCGCTTGTGCGTCGCGTCTCGCGTAGACATGCGCTTAACATGTTCGGGAGCGGATTGAACATGGAATCATTCATTTCCTAATTGGAACTATGTTCAGGAAACATGTTCGCGGAACTATATAGTTCCACCACGTTTCAAGTTTGACAGAATCTAACATTTGATAATATAGGTAGTTCCTCAGTTCCTCACAGCTCCTAGGTGCTATAGAAACTGTGAGAAATTGAGAACAAAAAAACTGCAAGAGCTTCATCGTCACTGGAGTCGCTCGACATAACGTCAGTCTACAAAAAACGAGTTTGCACAAATGATGAATTTAGTAACTTTTAAGTTGCATAATATGCGAGCATCGGGTAGCGAACATGTATCCAACTAGTATTATACTCGAGTATCGTACCCTACAAGTATCGTAATGGGAGAAGGGCCTAAGTATGAACCCTCGACCGCTTGCGTGGAAGACGCAACTTAAACCTCTCGGCTATCACTGCTCTTACAAGAGATAGATAAGTATTATTAGACTTTTTTATAAGAAACTAGCTGACCCTGCAAACGTTGTTTTGCCATATAAATTAAAAAAAAGGTGTTACTTAGGGGTATGAAAAATAGATGTTGGCCGATTCTCAGACCTACTCAATATGCTCACAAAATTTCATAAGAATCGGTCAAGCCGTTTCGGAGGAGTATGGCAACGAAAACTGTGACGCGAGAATTTTATATATTAGATAAACACATTTATAACAAGCCGTAGTTAAATCAAAATATCTACAAACATGCACAATATCATCTAAACAAAAGAAGTATCATAATAAATTCAACCCCTTGATCTGACTGCAGGATAAAAATCCCACCTTCCCTCTTTTCACTCTTTGTATTGGATATCAGACGTAAATATTAGATCAGCTTTAATATTTAACGCAATGATACGCTGCTTTCCTGCAGTTCGTCTCTCCAAATATTTTTTCGTGACAAGATATTTTTGGCTCGTTCACGTAAAAATTATTTGAGTGATTTTTCAAAGATTTTCTCGATACTGTATAAAAGTGATCTTAGTATTAGTTTGTCACGTAAATGGTCGACGGCTAAAAAAATAGATACTACATCTAAGACATTTCGAAGTTTTTCGTGCATTAGTATTTTTATCATCTTAAATTGCGTTTTAAAATCAAAATGAATATTATATAGACGAAAGTAACTCTGTTAGTTTCCTCTGCATGCCTAAGCTAAAGAACTAATTTGGATGAATGTAGAAAAATTACGTATTATGCTGGTATTAATCCATTAACTATAGTCCATACGGACAGTTTCCAGAGGAGCTAGTTATATTATAGTTTTTACAATATTGCTACTACCACTTATACTTATTACTGAGAACTATTCCCAAGTTCCTCAAAGCATAAGAAACAGAAATATTCTACTATAAAACTAAGACATTTAAAAACTGAAACAATTTTTTGTACGGGAAAATAAGTTTTGCCTTAAACATTTTTGCTTTCAACTTTTAATATAACATTTGCACCTTTTGTTCCCATTCAGGTATTCATTAGCGAAGTAAAAAAGTTAAAAATTAATAACCGTATCTTATCATAGAAGGGGTGAAGTCAAAGGGGTTGGCTGAGGACTAATTAATTAAGGGATAATACACCCATATTTCAATCTTGATGAATTTCAGATCTTATTGCAGACTTGATAAGTTATGATGAATTATGTTGAAAATGTTACTCATTATACCAGGAGCGCTATTTTGTATAATCTGTACTGTCGAGTAGTCGAGAGTTTGACATTTAGAATGTACTGCTAAAATAGTTCCTACGACGCCCGTCAGAGGCGCTGATCAGATTTTCGTACAAAATTTCTCGATGACAAGCCGGTTATTGGTAGTCGATAGTAGTAGAGAATCGAGCTAGAGTTTGTCTGATATAATTATGGATATTAGTTAAGTTTTGTACGCGTCAGATATTCTAGCAATACGAGTATGCCTATTCTTAGCATGTAATTTGATTATGTAGGTACTTTATCGCTTTAGCTTGGGTTAAAATTAAATTGTCTGGATTTTGATACTATATTCGTATATCTTATTTTTGTCTTCACTTACGCTTAAACACTAAAGTGCTTAAATATAAGATAGATAATCTTATATTGTTTGTTTAAAAGTGCTTTCAAGCACTACGTTTATTTATTAAATATGTAAGTACTCTTAGTATACAACATAAAAACGAATGCTCTCCTTAACCATTATTAAAAGCTGCACCTTTATTCTAGTTGAAGAAAACCGACGTAATCTGAGAAAATGTTAGCTTTATTAATATTTAACATGTTTAGGAACATAATATGTATATGTTGTTGGCTGAAGAGCCTTGAACATTCGACTCGAAGCATTAACGCATGCCGTGCAAGCCTCCACTCTCAAACACTGTGTTTATATGAAAATGTTCCCTAGGAAATTTTCAAATTACGCAACGAAGACAATCTTGTATAATAACTTGAATAACATATATTGGAGCGAAGCTTAGTTGGGACCCCAAGTTTAAGTAAGGCTTTACTTTTGTTGGGCCGTTTGAATTTTGATGGCGCTCTGCTTTTGTAAATAAATAACGTGAAAATGTTAGCTTTTTTTGATTATTTTTTAAATGTATGTGAGTTTATTAGATATAAGAGCTTTATCGTATTATGTACTTAGTACCGAAACTTATTCTAAATATCTAAATCTATGAGAACTGATCAACGTTTTTGGCGTATTCTACATGCAATCATTTCAATGACAAATGCCGATAGTTCCGTTAGTGCCGATAGTTAAGTGTAGAAAATCGCAAAAACACTGGACTTTTTATTCGACTGTAGGAAAGCATACTTTTAACACGCTTTTATTATTACCTTAAAGAATGTATTATCAAATAACCAAAGCATCATTCACGCAACAACATTTCCCTCAAAAACGGGCTCAAAAGGGAAATCTTTACCAAGATTTTGTACTCAAAAACCATCGGTGTATCCCATCTAATCTCATCAAGGAATCTCAAGCTTTGCTTCTACGTTAATATAAAGGTAATTATGCATTTTGCGTGCGTGAAATAAGCCGAGTATACACCGGAGATTGCGTTATTTTAACTTGAATTTATTTTAGAAAGGCTTTCGCGGTTTTGTTAATTGAAGTTTGTTCAATCAGCTTACGTGTGTCTTTACGTTATTGGTGATAAGTTGGTGCCAATATTCTGTCGGTTCAATGGGATTGGTCGGAATATTTTATGAGAGCTAATAGGATTTAGAGAGGTAGTTTGATCAACTTGCGTGTTTACCGGTTAGTTGCTGAGTTGAAGATTTTACGTGTGAAATTGTTTGTTTATGTTATCCTATGTAATAAATATTAGGGTTCATTTTATAGAAAGCATTTTTTTGTTGAATAATGAAATTACGATTGATTTCTTGCCTTTTTATTATGATTACAAATGCCTAGTCAGGGCTAAAAGCAATATACATATTATTATGTTTCTTTTCAAACACGACGTGTAACTCTTATACCTCGTTAATTAGTATATGTGATATAGATATAATATTTACGAATACATGTTCAAAATAAATTATTTTTTCTAATAAAAGGAACGAAAACATTATTTTTTCAAAAATATATTCTTCTCTTAGATCTTCCGATGTAGCACCAAGTTCAATGTTACGTAACAAAAAAAAATCTTCTTTGACACACAATGTTTTATTATTTCAAAGTTCTTGTAGACAGTGTGTTGAAGATGTCCTTTATTTATTATGTTTAATCCTGAGAATATCTATATTTGTATAAAACAGTATATCCGAGTTTCTCAGAAAGGGAGCTATGGGCATTGGGAACAACAATGTGTGAAAGCGAAAGAATGAACGAGTTACATGACGTAGTTTGCATGTTGCTTTTTAAATTTCTACTAGTATCTTTACTTTGCTTAATTCAAGGATTATAATGTTTTGAAATACGATGCCTAAGAGGGGTGTTTAGCTTCAAAATATTTTAACAAGCGTTGACCAATATTTATCATCTGCTTAATAAAATAAAATAATATTGTCCAACTTAAGATTTGAACAAGATTCTTTTAACATAGCGTTCAAATAAAAGACCAACAAAAAAGACTTATAAAAATGTTCTAATAAAACAAAATTCTTATAAACAATGCCTTACTGATCTTTTTATAGGCATAAAGTTAGAAAACGGGGCCCTCTAATTACGACAGCTATTTTTAGTCAAAGAAATGTGAACAAAAAAGTTATTTTGATTGCCACATTGTAGGGTATCAAATGAAAACTTGTAACAGACTGTAATTAAGGAAAATTACGTATTTCATTACTAACGGAGGCCTTGGGACTTTTTATTCGGTATTGTTTATTTTAAATCTTTTATTCAAAGTATTATAAAACCATCACAAAAAAATATTTTTAGATAGTGGTACAGTAAAAATAGGTCTCTGAATCCATACGCGTATCTATCTTTTACGTTTATTACTGCTGAACCTAATTTAAAAATATAGCAACCGGGGTAAAGTTTGACTTGGGGTCAAAATTAGTTTATTAACTAATCCATAATTAGTTTATTTGGTCATTAATAATTATTACTTTTATGTACATAAGCCACGTGGGCCAGTTAGCAAGCAATCTTCCTGGAATATTTTTACAACATACTTCTCCATAGAAAAGAAAAGCACATTTTCACACTATAACGAGTGCCATTTTTTCAAGTATAACAACTGAAACATACACGGCGCCTTGTTACTAAGCACATGAATTTGTCACTCGCGTGTAATCCTGCTGTCAAGAGGTCGAAAATTGCTCTCCGCAGTTATTGTAGAGATTTCAAACTACCTACCATTGTTGAGAATAACCCTCCTGTTACTATTATGCTGCGTTTGAATTATGAAGATGCGAGTAGATTTGTTAACGAGGTGAAAAAAATATGATATGCAGTGTTTTGTTATTTTTGGTTTAGTATTTTTTGGAAAGGATGGGGTAAAGATTTTTTATTTTCTATATGAAATTTGTAAACTTACTTTCAGTCTGAGGCTATTCTTATTCTTTGACTACAAGAGAAGAACCTTAAATAAAAGTTATGGAAGCTTTGTGATGGGAACGAATATTGAGGATATTAGAAAACAAACTTTTTGAATTTTAGTATAGAAAATTCTATAAAACATAGATACAAAGTTCCTATGTTGCATTTTACAGTTAGTAGGTTTAGATATTCAAGGGAAGCCTTGAACTAAGCCTTTTTGAAGAAGATATAATGGAAAAGTTACAACCATTTTAATTCTCAATAAAACATATTTATTTTTTCTTATTCTTTCTGAGACCTCGCGCCACAATATACTTGTTTAAACTTGCCATCAATTTTTATCAAGCATACTCTCCAATTTAAACAGAGCATATATAGGTAAGCCAGCAAATGGCGAGATATCTCGAGCGCATGTATACACGTGTCGGCTCACTTTTAGCGCACCCTGTATAATGGACGCGGACGCGACTGCATTGTGAGGAGTCCTTTGTCGATCTGATGTTTGAATTGAAAGAGGAAGTTACAGGTTATGAATGTATTGTGATAGAATGAATATTGAGGATATAAGAAAACAAGACTTTTGGAATGATAGTATAGAAAACTGTATACATCTATACTTCTATACTATAATATTATAAAGCTGAAGAGTTTGTTTGTTTGTTTGTTTGTTTGAACGCGCTAATCTCGGGAAAAGAACACTTACACTCTCGGGAAAAGAACACTTCAAATCGGACCCTAGGGGTCCGATTTGAAAAATTATTTCAGTGTTAGATAGCCCATATATCGAGGAAGGCTATAGGCTATATATTATCACGCTACAACCAATAGGAGCAGAGTACCAGTGAAAAATGTTACAAAAACGGGGAAAAATATGATTCTCTTATGTGACGCAAGCGAAGTTGCCCGGGTCAGCTAGTACAATATAAGTACACAGTTCCTAGATTGGATGATATTACTAATAAGCTACTAGCTCCTAACCCCCGTGAAAAATTTCCTGGGGTAAAAAGTATGTGGTAATCTAGGTTATAAACTATGTGTGTACTCATTTTCATGCAAGTCCATCCAGTAGTTGTACAACGTACATCCATCCTCACACACATTCGCATTTATAATTTTAGTAGAAAAAAAAAACTGTTTATTTACAAACATTTTGCCAATAGTTCAGTAACAAAGTCAATACTCACAAGAAGATACTAAGTATTGAACCAATCATAAGACACTACTCAAGTAAAGTATAGAAAATTGACTGCCTCTAGTGTAAAGTGGCGGAAGTAAAGCAATGTGGCGAAATTGTTGCCTTTTATTCTCAATACCTACATGATATAAAGCAACTGTTTCATTGTATGATAAAATTGACTGTAGGAAATTGTTCTAGGTCTGAAATAGGTCTGGAGACCGCACTGTGTGAAAGTACTAAGCACTTGACAATATGCACTATTTTTGAATTGCGAGATTGTTTTGTTGAGAATCAAACCCTACTGTGATAAGAAATGCATCGTCAATAGTATTTTATGCCAATTTTATGAATTCAATAATAGTAGTAATTAATTTCATTGGCTCAAAGAGAAAGGCAATATCTAATAACCACGGTTTTTTTATGTAATGTCAGATGGGGTGACATTAGTTTGTCATTTTGTTAGTTAGTTGCTTATTTTTTTAAGTTTTACTTAACTATTTTTTTATATTTATGTAAAGAATCGTTAAATTTAAATCTAGACTTTTACCGTGAGTGAGAACCTCGCAAAGATTTTACAGTTGTCATTAGAGATGAAACGGATAGCAGTTTGGCCGGATACCGGATACCGGATATTCGGCCTACCACCTGGCCGGATAGCCGGATATCCGGCCGCCGAATATTCGGCGGACCTTAGCCGTTTGGTGCAGCGCACACACACTTGGCGTAGGCGACGTGCGAACGACCGGGTGGCCTCGGTTTGATTCGGGTCTTTTCGTTGATGAGCGAAGTTAGCAATTCTTTCATTCATTGACTTATTGTGTCGATTGCAGTGCAGACACGTGCGTGACTTTAGGTTATTATTTCATTGTGCTATTGTTATTTGAAAATTTCAAGTTCTTAAGTCTTACTAAATAAAGTAAATAATTACTTAACAATTTTTTTTATCCAGATCTTTTTTTATTTCGGCCGGATGTCTATCCGGCCGAATAGTAGTTATCCGGTATTCGGCCGGATAGTATTAAAGCCGCCGGATAGGCCGGATACCGGATAGTTACCGGATATCCGTTTCATCTCTAGTTGTCATATCGAGAGACTTATATAGAACAAACAATCGACCTCAATTGGATAAGACAATCAATGATAATAACGGACTATTAGTTCTAATCACTTATCACTTATCGACTATTACCGTAAACGGCTCTATTACTACGTCAATCGAATGTTATTTTATGGCAAATAAAGTGCTTCTAATAACAAAAGAACAACATCTTTTAAGCCAATAACTTCATTAAAAATTGAAAAATAAAAACTTTTGAAAATCTCTCGACACTGCATCGTTTCATTTATTTTTCTTAAGATTGAAATAATAGAAAAATAGCCATTTTCTTTAAAGACTTTTGTCTTATTGCAAAAGAAAACATACTTACGAAATAAAAACAAAACCAAAAAAGTTAAAAACTACTTTGCCTGCATTTTTTTATTTGCGCACTTTTATTTATTACTATAATATTATGTATACACATAAAAGTAGTGACTAAGTGCTACAGAATAAGAAGACATGACAATGCAAAGCACTACTCGTTCTCAAATTCTTTTCTCAAACTACCCGCGCCTACGAAGGCTCAAAATTTGAACCCTACCACTCAAATACTCACTCTACAACTATGAATACAGTTTACGAATCCTTTCAGTTGATCAGTTGAGGTCTTCCGATACAAACTGTGACACACGGGCAGGTTATATAAAGACATCGAATCCCAGTCAATATGTAATCACATTCTGAAACTCTATTACTAGTTTACGAGTATATTGACGCTGTGACGTCACAGGTGTACGAGCTTCTCACTGGGGTTGGTAGCTTGGATAATTTTGTACCGGAAGATAGGCTTTTTTAAAAGATGGGTGTGGATTATTAACTGTAAAATACTTTAATATAAACTACGGCGTAGTATTTTTATATGACGTACATTTTATATGTTCTTTATATTATACCGCTTTATGATTTATGGTTTCTGTTACAATAGTTGAAGTCGTTTTTGGAAATAAGAAATCAATGTATTATAATTATTTATTTTTCTATTGTTTACCTTAAACAAACATTTCTCTGATTATACTTCCGAATTTGGCAAGCTAATACTGACAATCAAGCATTACAGTACAGTACTAAACAATTTGAAATGAATACAGATTTCTTTAACACCAACATTTGGTATGAACAGTACTTAATACACTAGGCATTTTGCCGATATATTCTCCTCAGTGAATTATTATCAGGTGGCAGCCCTATATAGCTCTAATCCTAAGTTCAGACTACTTCAGACATGTTCGTATTTGATGAAAGCTAAGTTCAGTGTTGTGTTACATGTTAGTTTTTGTTGCACATTGTTGGAACTTGTTGGAACTTGTTTCTATTGAGAGAGACGTATGTTGTCATATTAGATTTATTATCTAGTAATACAGTAATTTACGTTATTATTTTTTGGCAAAAGTTTTTGGTTTTATCTTAGAATGGTTTTGACCATAAGCCACGTCAAAGGCCTCTCGGGCGGCTTGAACAACTTTGACACTAGGTTGACCACTAACCATACGACAAACAACAACAACAACAACATGGTTTTGACTTCGACTTAACGCTCTTTCATGTCATCTTTGACGTTAGTCAACATCGCTGATTATTGGCAGCTACTTGCATGATCAGTTATGGTATCAACCACATTGTAAATCACTTGGAAATTAATAATGGCCGTAAGTTACTCGCTCTTCTCATAAGGCTCTATCCCCTTTCCGAGCTAATGGTAGCTTCAATAATTGTAATGACTTTGATGTATCAATCAAATTTTGTTTTTCTCCAAATTAACCGTAAGCTAAAGGTATCATTGAAATATTTTCCAATTAAAATTCTCTTCAACCAAATATTATAAGCCTTGACCCAAAATAACAGGTTTTAATAACTTATTGTTACATACAAACCTAAAATTACTGACACAAAATAATACATTGTACGGCTTATTAACGTAGTGACGTAATTTCCTGTCACAATACAGGACTGGTCGGTATGATAAAAATGACATATCACACATATATCATTTATAAGTGTATCTGGTAGTAATTCAGCGAATTCCATTT
This sequence comes from Anticarsia gemmatalis, assembly GCF_050436995.1. Classification (NCBI taxonomy): domain Eukaryota; kingdom Metazoa; phylum Arthropoda; class Insecta; order Lepidoptera; family Erebidae; genus Anticarsia; species Anticarsia gemmatalis. Next base: position 3,391,340 of record NC_134758.1, read on the forward strand.
CCTCAATTTTCGTGTATGTATATTTGCATTCAAATCCCATTAATAAACACCCTGTAGATTTATCGGTGACTCACATGAAATATAAAAGAGTTATAAATCGTGAAATCTGATCTCTTTGTAGCAAATATTTTCGTTTCATACAAACTCGTAATGTATTATAAACAGGAAGCTCGATGAAATGTATGGAGCTGAAAAAATTAAAGATCTGTTGTTTTTTGCGGCGGTTACAGCCCTTCCCCCATTTTCGTAGAAAGGCTGGTTGGGTGAAATTTAATTTGAATGTGTGCTATGTAGAAATATTGCATTTTTTATAAGCAATTACTGTTTTATTGTTGGACAAATGTCTCCAATAGGCCGAGGCAGGGTTTCAAAATAGTTGAGGCAGTTACGTTACAGTTTATTTCTCAGATTAAAATTGTTAGTTAAATATTTAAGTTTCAAATGAAAATATATAATTATAATAATAAATAAACATATTCAGCTCAAAAATCAAAACAAAAGCCTCTCCTTAACTAATCGCTATCGTCTTTCATCTACACTTGTACATTCTAACAACTCATATATCTCTAAAATCAGTTATAACACGTATTCACGTATTAGACGAAAGAAATATTTAATCAAGCCGTGAAGCCGTTAAGCCTAGTCGTGTTTCGTACATAGCCGGAGCCAGTGTCAGATGTCCCGAGTAACAAGACGCGCAGACGACGTTCTGCTGTAATACTTGATCGGCTATATGACCGGCTTTACACGATTTGACGGTAGAAGCCGGTGGGACTGTGGTTTAAAGTTTGAAAATTTAGATTTTGTTGGGAAAATGGCGTTTAGCCTATGGCTTAAGTAGACAAAATACGTAAAAATTATAAATGTGAAGCTTAAAATTCGAGGACACTACACATTTTAATATGAATTTTAAATTGGTCAGCAATCGGCTTTCCTCACAATTATCATAATATGTGTCAATGGGTTTATATAGATAGTTTGGACAAATTAATTTCTCTCTAAAGATAGATTTTCAGAATAGCTAGAGTATTTAAAGAAACAACGAATTTCTGCCAATCTCACTCACAACATACCAAAATACCTCTTTATTTATAACGCGTAAAGACAAATTTAATATAAAAGTAATTTCCACATATGCCATCTTTATTATCAAATGTACTTGAATATTCGGGTGTCATCGTATTTTATTAACTCAGAATTTAATACCTCCACGATAATATGATCAAATTTGAGCCTCCTCCGATATTGATAAAGGGATCCCTCATTTTTTTACGTATACCAATTTTGCGTATGAGTTTTCTTCGCACACCTACGTTGAATTATATGTAGAGGAAAATTGGAGTTTATTGGTGTCTATACGATTCCACACACGATATGCAAAGAAATTAACGTACAATATATTTAAACAATTGAAGAATAATGAAAATACCTATAGAGTTTTGAAAAAAAAAGCCAGTGCTTTTTCTGGGCAACGATCTTTTTCTAGAATACAATAGAGAATAAAGAGATATATTGCAGTATTTGAAAGCACTAAGATTACAGCCTTTTCTACCTAGTATTAAATACCAAACAAGAAGCAATAATCTTGGTATGAATCAATCAAAATCAATGTGACACGAATAAATATAAATAGCACTCCAAACTTACAGATTAAACTTTATATATTTTTATATTCTCCTCAAAATTATACTTTAAACCTTTACAGTTAAAGTTCAAAATCGATAAATTCTTAAACAAACACCTGTAAAATCGTATCACTGAATCAATGTTGTACAAAACAAGCAGAATATCTGAGCGACTCAATTATCTAGGTTAATTAACCGGCCGAAGTAAAAGCAATTTTTGTACATAAATAATAAAGGTATTGTTAACATCGATCAAAGCAATTTTCAAAGAGATTAGGGCGAGGACAGACTAGGCAAACACATTGCAGACTATTTTAATCACTGTTTTACAAAGCTAGTGTACACTATTAATTATTAGTTGGCAAATGGACGTGAAAAATCTGATAATGTTTTTTGATGGACAAGACTATTGCTAATTAGATACCTTTTAATGTCATCGTATTACTACTAGAAAATCAAGATTTTAAGTAATATTGAACTAAAAGTTAACCAGCTATTTAATAAAATAACATATTGACAAAAATATATTGAACAAAACTTCGACTTAAAATTAACTTTATCACGTGTATGTTGCTATTTTTACTCTTTCACACTTGTTATACATTATTAACTACGCTATAAATAGTTGCTATTAATAAGCCATATACAAACAAACCCTAACATACATATTGTAAACTCGTCCGTCGAATATTCGTTCGTCCTTTGAAAATTTTAATTAAAGATGAACATACGCCCCTTTGGATGTGAGCAATTAAATCTTTTGCCGCGTAAATATCAAAAGGTGCTTTAAAATTGTTAAAGTGGGGTATTTGTTCATTGTTATTATTTCGCTTCGTCGCTTGTGGTTTTGTTACGATTTCCTTCGGTCGATTTGAAAGGCTTTCGAGGTATTAAATTCGCTGTTGGACAATTGAGTAGCTACCTTAATGTTTGAGAGTTACTTTGAACACTTTATGAAAATCTTTTTGACAATGTTCTACTAGTATAAGGAATACCTCTTCATTAAAAACATGAAAATTAAACGAATCAAAAAATATGTCATGGTTTATATAGCTATGTTTCAATAAATTTTAAAATCTTAAAACTTTATCTCCTTCATCACCAAATATCATCCACTACAGACTTTAGGCAATGTAGGTCTATTCAAGAGAAATAATATTTTAATCCTATTAGAGCATCTATTAACTCAGAAATTCACAAAAAACCAAGAACAGAAAAACCTTTATCAAAATAACAAACATAACAAGCATTTTATCCGTCTTTTCCTGCTCATTCGAAAGCTTTACTTCTCATGAAAACGAAACGTATTAATATTTTAGTTACCTGCCTTTCATGATAATTTAATATCACGGAGACACCGCAAACGTCAAACATAAATAAGGAAAAGTTGTTTTTTGGGAAGAAAAAAAATCAAAACGCAATTACTCGAATGGGGGAATACAAGAAAAAGTTGTGTTAGAAACGAGATTCAGTTTCAATGAGCATCTGTATCAAAGGGCAGAATTGGGATAACTTAATTTTGAGTTTATCGAGTAACGAGTACACTGGGAGACGAACTGCCGGGAGACAGTTTCTATGTTTGTTTTGCTTTTAGATGTAAAACGTGGCCGTTTTTTATCGTAAGCCGCTTGTGGATGTGAATTGGTTGGTTTACAGCACTTACTGGATTAAACGTGTTCTACTATTGATTTATAGATGTGAAAAACAATCCCTACAATTTATTTACGCTACATTTAAGTTAAATCTAATTTTATCGATGTAAACTAAACGTTTTTGACAAAGATTTAAAAAAGTTAGTTAGAAGATATTTTGACATCGAAAACGAAACACTGAAATGAATGAAAATTTTCTTAATTTCAATGACATTGTTTATATTGACAATGTCTAGATATCAATGTTGTTTTTTCAATTTGTTCAACCAATTTTCAAGAACCATTCTCTATGTATTAAGGTAAACTGTAAAATGATGACTAGAATATTAGAATATTCCGATCAATAGATCTGTATTATATTGCTTTACGTGTAAGAGCTTCCAAACTGAGCGTCCCACATATCCGATAAAGCGACCATCGCCATGAAGGATTATTGAATTCATTCCTCTTAATGTCAAAGAGGGCTTTTATTTGACGTCGGAGGATTGAAAGCCCTCCACCCTATATACGATGTGTAATCAAAGTCAATCGAATCGTATTCTGTGAAACGGATCGCGTTTCAACTCAGTTATTTTTCATATGTTATAGTCACTGAAAGTTTTATAATTTGAATTCTACTAAAATATATTTTTAATGACTTTGTTAGTGATATGACTGAAAGACATGCCTGGCAACAGTGAGTTAATTTGAGGAAAAGCTGGCATCGTATAAAAGCGAATAACTAACCAAGGTTCATACTCAATATATTTTCCGTATCAAAATTGAACGAGCAATATTTTCCCAACTATTGCGTCGCACGTGTAATCTATATTCGTTGAAACAACACAGCCCACTTTATCTTATCAGAAATTTATAGAAAAACTTAACACATAAAAAGAACTCGACATTACGAAAAAACTAGCCGACAAAATATAAGTATAATAATACTATCAAATATTCATAGAGTTACAAAGAAACTTAAAATAAACAAGAATCTTTGGCAAGGCTCGAAACAGTGGGAAAATGTAATATAACTAACGTTGCAATATATTATAATTTGCGGGTAGTCTGGGAGCGAACGCCGTAATTAATATCAAGTTTGCGATAAATTTATGGCGGTGCACAGCCGGTTACTTTTAAACTACGATTTTCAACCCTATTGTCATTACATTAAAGTGCTTTTCAATAAATTCAAAAGCTAAAAGATTGCCTTTGTAAAAGTGGAATGCAAAGGTGAGAGAATTTTTTGTTCGGAAAATGACTTTTATGGCCATTTTATGTTTCTGATGTGTTGATTTAGTGGTATACTATTTTATATTTTCTGTAATATTTATATTTGATTACTAAATATTGATCTTATTGGCATATTACAGTGTCTTTTTTAATAAAACGGTAATTGTTCTTCCTGTTTCTTCAACGTAATATAAGATCATCTATGTAAACAATTACGACTTTCGGAAGTTATGCGAAATTGTTTCAGAAACTTTAAGGAGATCAATCTTTTACAGGGCAAAGCTATCAGGTTTCATACAATTTTAACATATTTTAATTATAAAAAACACAATAATCTTCACATTTTACTGACTAATTATTTGAAAACTATAGATATGTTTTAACACCTTTAGCCTTCCTTTTCGAGAAAACTAGCCGTTACTAGAAATTCTATTAGTAAAAGATTGGTTTATTTATATTAATTTATATAATTATTAAATATTCATTAATATTTCATTTTAGGCGCCTTAAAACATCACTTTTTTGTTAGCCAATGCGATCTCACTGTCTGACAAAGGTCTCCCCTATTTCTTTCAAGGAATAGTCAACTAGTTTTTCACGCCAGAGTTATTTATGTCCCTATTTATGTACTTCTAGAGTTGTAGATAGTGTATCTATCGGCTCGTTAGCATAATAACTGAGGCAGATCACCTGAACCGCATCTTGTCATATGATATCAACAACATTGTCTTTAAACTTTCACGTAATAGAGTTATGGCGTGGTACAAACTAACGTCACAAGTTTGTATCACGATAACTTGGCACGTATTGTTGCGCTAGCTTTACGATTATATGTTGTGCTTTAAGCACAGTATTTACCCGTATTATAACAAAAATTACGAATCAAAGTATTTTAGAGACTTTTCTTATGCGAAATCATTTTTTCATGGCAGACGGAATGGCGACAATAAAACAATATTAAGTAGCTGTGATAGAAGTTAGTAGAGCTACGTACTGAAGTGGTCTTTAAATAATAAATTTCTACTAATTATTAACGTCAATAGTATACATGTCCTCGAATTGTAATCTAACAATTTCAGATGTCAATTCAAGTCGTCAATCGCAAAAGATTGCATCTTTTTAAAACAGAACCATAACGTAAATCGCTATGAAATATCATAAATGTACAATTTATTACCATCGCCGCATTCTACAAACTTGTACCACAAAGCGTCCGTAGAAGCTTCGCCTTCTAGCGAAAACAATCTACGATAATCGGATTGTGCTCGCGATACAATCGCTTGTGCACGGTGACTGTGCGTATATTCGCCGTTGTCATGGCAACTGCTTAGCACTCTCCACACTGCAAATATACGACAGACTGCAAGTTTAGAACTACTGAGCGGAGAGCAGAGCGGAAAAAAGAGGTTATGTAATTGAACAGAAAATGTGTTGAAAAATATATTAATATTTTTGGTCAAATAATAGTTCCAGTAACTATTTATATAAACGCGACGCAAGAAAAGAGATAAGGGGTAAAATTTATAGTTTTTTTTCTCTGCTGCAGATATTCACAGTTTTTTGACAAATTAACTCTTTGTCTACTCCCGTATTGAAGTTGCAAAAAAACAACGAAAACAACGCCTTTCTTGCTAACTTGTGTCCTACGGAACTGTCAAAACGAAACAGTTTTCCATCTTTTGTCACATATTTGACACACGTCACGTTGGAGCCACGTCACGTTTGTCGCACACGTAGTAAAAATGGTCAATGGAGCGTTAATTTGATCGGAAAAATAAAGCACTTTTATTGGATACTATATTCTACAGTAAAAAATGTCACGCTACACGCTCTCCAATCCACAAATCGCGGCCTTAATCTTCACTTGACTTTTCCCTGAATACAATTTGCTAAGAAAAATATTGCGGTGGATCCTTTCTCTTAAATAGGGTACATACGATATGTGTCTGGTACTAAGTATATGGCACGATTTCCTAGAACGTGTCTCGATTTTGTTTCTTACTTATTGGCCCGTTATTTCTTACGTTCCGTGCCGACTGGAGTTATGTTGTGTTGTTATGTTACTTGGGTTTTCTGTTTATTTTCTTGTTTTAGGAATTCGATTACGGTATTAAAAGATTTGCCGTTAATAATAATAAGTTAAATAAACAAAAAGGTAGAGATATTCGTGTGTGAATTCTACCATTGTTAACTCAAATCAAAATCACTCCAACGTAAATAATGTCATACAAAAGTCAGCCGCACGAAAAGGTACTCATAAAACATGTATAAAGTTATAAAAACACCGTAGACAGAACCTCAATAAAACAACTTATTAAAATTTTGCAAGAACCGTAACCTAAATAATTAAAGAGCAAAGAACATGAAATCATTTTCAGTCCGGCCAACATTATGTAAATTATGCCCTCGAACGTGTAACTAGGGGTATACTTAAATAATAATTACGTTGGGTTATGTTGGGATACAAATCATGTAGTACAGGCTAGGGTCTGGTGGTTTAACATAGGTTTATTATTATTAATGCCGAAGGAAACCGACAATCGCTTGGGATTGGAACAACGGAAGGTTACTCGTATTAGAGCTCGTAAGATATCATAGCACCACACTACGGATCCTACTGAGGATATTAAACTAAATTAATGTTGTAAAGAGGGATCCGACTCGGTTCCGTTCGAGGGAAATTCGAAAGTGATTTCTGATCTTTAGTTATGACGGTAGTTCGCAACTTGCCAAATTATACTTTAATACGGAATAATTTTATCTTAAATGGCATCACAAATCACAGAACTTATGTATGTTTAATCCCGAATTGGAGCGTCTTTATTTCTAAACTTTGATCAAATTGCATACTGATGGAATCGAGATTCCGATAAATCAAGAACAACACTTACAAGTAACAGAGGATTACAATTTTCTCACAATACACGGAATTGGATAACTTTAGAAGCAAACCCTTCTGTTTATCCAATTAATCGCGCCGAATTTTACCAGACAATGAATTTCATTCAGATCTTAAAGTTGTAAAGTAATCTCACCACTTGAACCTACTGAGAATAGACCTATCTCTCTCACACCCTGCATCAGATGAAGCTTACAATCTGCGAGAAATAATGTCAGCGTTGTAACTTAATCAAATTTCGTTCAGTTTGGCCGTCGAGCGAGAGAGAATTTCATTTAACAAATTAACATTTCACTATTTGAAATTTTACGAGGCCGTTTTAAGATTTCCGCGGGTGTAATTCCGTTTCAATTCGCGAGCCTCGAATTAGTCAGGACTTTGAAGGAACTTTACCTGCGCGTAACGAATTTATATCTTTTGGCTTCGTAAGATTCCTTTGGAAATGCTGATATTTCTTTGTTCTTGTTTTGTTTCATTCCACAGATCAGATACAAACAGCATTAATATAACTTTCATCATTATCTAATCTTATTTGAATCTATTGCGTGGTTCGTTTATATCTAGCGCTGCAATATTTTCTTCTTCACTTATATTCATTAAAACCATAGACTAATAGTGTTAATCTAATAAATGAAATTCTGATGCAAGATACAAAGCAACAAACATCCCGAGAGTACAAACTTTCCCAACTCTATGTCAAGCCTCGCCCGACTTCTCCTTTGTTAACGTACATTTTGTCGCTGAAATTATTAAGAGAAAATATACTAAAGAAAAGGGAACAGAAAAAAAATATGGCCGGAGTATTGTAAGAAAGTTTTGTCCGGCGGTTGATGTCAAGAACTTGTGTATTCTGACTTGGCAAGTACTTGATCGAGTCAAACTCCGCTAATGGTTTCGCTTTGTTTAGAACAAGTAGTTTTTCGCTTGTATTTTTATTGGGAAGAAGATATAATGAATTATGGTATAGATATTTGAAGTGTTATTTGATTTGTGTATTTGCTAGTTGATATTGATGAAAATTATTACTATGTAGGTTTTCATTAAAAAGTATAATATGCGACAATATTGACTTTAGAAAAAATGGTGTCTCCAATTAAATCAAATCTAGGAATACCTTCTTAATACAAGTTTATTGCATAATAACTGTACGCTCTCATATGACCGCAGCTTAGTCGCCGGTCTTAGGCTAGCAACCTCTTTTTAGACTCTCGAAAATAAAAATAACAAATCTAAAGAGTTTTACAAATCAATTCGACCATTACCCATCCTATAAACCAATTCATGTATTTAAAAATATATAAGTATGCGTAACACATATCTCGTTATCCCAAACTCAGCTACACACTCAGAAGACTGCAAGCAAACATTACGTCCAGTCTAGTCATAGTGTTTACGCCAGTTTTTGTCCGTCCATCGTCGCTGGGTACAAATTAAATGCAAATGTTCCCCGTTGTTAGATCGTACCATTAGTGTTTGTTAGTGATATGATAAATGTTTCACTCGTACGTTTTCTCTTGTATGAATTTATGGAAAGATTTTGCTGGAGTTACGAATTTTGTTGTGTTTTGAGTAAAATTGTTCTATGTATGTGTTACATTCTATGTATTGTTCTATTTATATCCCATATGGTATAAGCGTTCCGGATCTTTCACCTCCATGTTCTCATTCTTCATATGTATGTATCTTAAATATTTTTAAAGTACAGTTATATTCTCCCAGATACATAAAAACACGCTTTTTGCATAAGGGTAGACAGAGACCAAAAGATAGTTTTTCTTTTGTTCGACATAATCTGGTAATCTTTGTGGATCCAATTTATTATAAAGTATTCACTATCTGCCTCGTAACTTATCAACACGATACATATACCAGATATATATCAACTTTACCACGACTAAAAAACGAGCCCTTATTATTGCTATAATAATATTTTACTAACACTTCCACATAATTATTTACATATATTTTCTTTACAGCGGACAAAGCGCCCCCTGGCTTCCCGAACATCGCGCCCCCTCCCACCACGATGGTGGTGGAAGTCGGTCACACGGCCACGCTGCCGTGCCAGGCCACCGGGAACCCGTCGCCGAAGGTCCGGTGGCTCTGGAACTCATTGCCGCTTGATGTCGCTTCGAACCCAAGATACGCGCTGCTGAATGACAAAATGCATGGTAAGTAGATTTTGGTTTTGATTACGGAAATTGTGTACATTGAAAAAATATGGAATAAGTTCTCTGTAGATTTATTGCCGGGGAGGGTTATGGAGTTTTGTGAGGGTTTTGGCTTTTCGCAAAAATTATTAGAACATAAGCTGAAATAGGCAAAAATGTCGTACTTAACTTCGATTTATTTACAAAAAATTATAGAAACAAAGAAAAATTTATCTTAAATATTTACGAAATTGAAGAATTTTACCAGCATTTTTTTTATATAAAACTGTCCCGAGTATCTGCAACCCAAATTTATTAATATTCGGCAAATTGCCAAATTATTTGTTACATTTTAAGTTCAGTGATATTAAGCTGATAACCAAACAATAGAGAAGCTTTTATGCAGGCATTTTACCAACATTTTAGTATTATATAAGTAGAAAACAAAAGCTATGTACAATTGTTAAAACTACTTAAAACAAGTATTCTTCAAATTCAAACAGAACCGGATTGTTTTACATGTTGCACAACAAGTATATCCGCGAATACATTTTATCGTCATTCCACCTTTATTCTGTGTACCGTCAACAACAAAATGCACAATGAAAGTACCGAATTTGCATGTACAATCGCGCAGTATCGCGTTACGGCTTCCTTGCAGTCTTGCTATCCTTGCTAGTCTTGCAAGTCTTGCTATAAGCACAAAATGCTTTTGAAAACTGACTCGATTCCTTTCATTTCCAATAATGTGTTTTGTTAACGTTTTTGAAGATTTTATCTTGAAGATAGCAGCTAGAATGTGCTCGATATAAACTTTTATGCAACTTATTCAATGTACTGCAAAAGAAAAACACGTTTAAATTTTAAGATTTTTCAGTTTGAGTCCGTTTTTTATTGTATTTTTAACGGTTTATGTAGATTTTATTAAAAGCACCCTGGAAATTAAATTCATTTTAAAATACGATTTTCTTTGTTAGACAGTTTTGCGTACACGTCATAGAAAACGATCTGAAGTAAAATTCGATATGCTTTAAAATCTTGAAATACATACATACATAGGTACTTTTATAGAATATAAGGATTTATGATAGTAGGTATAGCCCAAGATTTCATTTTATTCTTTCAGAAAGTCTTGTTAATATATCAAATTCATATTAACCCCTTTAAATTATTAGGTATTTAAATAAAATTATGGGAAAAGTGCAAAAATCGGGCATATTATTGTATTCTAAAGGAATTATTATAAAATTTCTCTCATAAAAAGCAAGGTGTCTACAACAATGTCGGGAGAAAATCTTCAATTATCGTTATCTAAAATGGGATCGGCACATCCATCAGAAGTTCATACCGTGACAGAATCTAATGAACTTGTTTTATTGCCTTTCTAACAATCATGCTGTATAGATGGATTATTCCTTTATAATTATAATCTTAATGGTTGAGTGTTTTTGTAGAATTACATGACCTAAGTTTAAAGTCTCTTCATATTTAGTCGCTTGCTTGAGTGATAGTTATTGTGTCACTAAAAGTCAATTTCAATTTAAATAAAGCTAAAAGGTATGTGATGCTAAAGAAAGTGACAGCAAATGTATGAAAGCAACTGTAAAAATTTCATCTAATGAGCTATTTTATAAGTATTTTTAGTTATAAAACTTCACTTGATGTTGTATGTCCTTATACCTATTAGGATTATTTTGAGGTCAGATTACATAGCAGACATACGTAATTATTTATAAGACTTCTTTGAGGGGTTTATTAAATGACAAATTAGCATCGATTGAACTCAATCGATCGTTATGTCAAGCAAAAATCGCAGTTCAATCGAAAATAGCCTGACTAAGTTGTCACGGAACATTAGACTTATTCAACAATTGTATACTAAAAACTATGCCTAAATTCCGGCATATGTACATAACTAGTATATGTATATATTTAACGACTAGTGTCTGTAAACTATAACAAGTTATATCTTGGGACTAAGTTTGTTTTTGTCCTGAACTTAGGACCAACTTGAGAACAATAATATATCTGGAATGGGTTTATGTTTTTGTTTTAAGTTATTACTAGTATTGTATTGTAGGGTTAAGATATTATTGTAATAATAATTCGTAGAGATTTTTACTATTGTAGAAGTATGCAGTAAGTGGTATTCTTTGCTCTGCCTACTCTTTTGTAGAAAGGTGTGATTTTATGTATGTTTGTAGGATTATTGTAGATCTAGGTTTTGGCGTAGAAATATAAAAATATTATATGTGTATGTTCTATGTGTTTGTCTATCATCATTTTAACAAAATGCATCAAGTAATATTTGCATAATATAGTCACAAACATGGTTAGTAAGTTTCCGCATTGGTAATATTAGTATGAGGTAGAATTGTTTCCATAAACTCAAATATTTTTCATATAAATAAATAAATAGCCCTTCCTATCATTATTGTGACTGTACATTAAAATATAAAAACAGTATGGAAATAGCAATTTTATTTCAGTTTTCACGCACGGTTAGCACTTTCGATAATAATATTATATTTTCATAACATATTTCACACCTAACTTGCGCACCAGTTTTAAAAATGTTTATTTTTATTAAAAAGCTCTAGGCCATAAAGTATGGGACATGTTTTTATGACACGAATTGTTTTGTTTACAAAATAGGAGGTGCTATGTGTGATGCAAGTGAAATACAATCAGCTACTTTAGTCCTTAAATGTTTATTTTTCTGTTATTAACCTGGTCATTCTTGATAGATTACACATAAAATATGTTTTCCCAAACGGAAATCTCGTTATTATAACTCAAATAGAGACATCTCACGATGAAAAAATTACATATACACAACGTATTTCATATATCTCTACCTAAGGACCTTCGGATACGGCAGACATATAATAATGCAATAATGTATAAACTTAAACAGAAATTGCAATGTTAAAACAAACGTCTTAGTTTTACCGCGTAATAATTTTCTTCAACTACTAAAATAATATCCTTTTGTTCATCAACATTTTGTTTTGTACAGTTAAGGTTACAAGTTCAAAATAAAGTCATGTCCAGACCGCACGATAAATCATCACGACCACACCTCGACGATATTATGTCGCTGCATCACTTAACGTCATCTATAATTAAGTTTAATTAAGAAAAGATGGCTGCGATTAAAACACCCCGTAGCGACGAATTTAATTTGCAAATCTTAATGAAAGTTCGTCGTGTGCTCGAGTCCACAATATGATAAGTAGAGCCGACGAAATGTTAATTATATTAAGTTTTAAGTACCGCGACAAACACTGCGATGTGAGAACGCCGGAATATCTTCAAGTTTTTATAATTTTATATTTTTTTGGATGGAAAAATGTTGAACTGAAATAAAACTAGACTGAAAATTAAGTCTTGATAGAAAATATTTATAACTACTAAGGTAGGCTTCCGTAAATTACTTTAAAGATAATTTTCAATTATAGTCGCCTTTTTTATTGCAGTTTAAAAATCAAAGACTCAAAACACAGTGCAGTAAAATCGGATAGTAAAATTAAGTAAAGAAAAAGTGGTTTAACTGAAACGGAATTTTAATTCCAAAAGGCAACCGAAAGTTAATCTCAGTTTCATGCATCTAATAATTGTTATAATTTCTTCACCCTCGACTTAAACAAAAACGGCCCAAGTTTAAAAGCCACCAAACAACTTAACTATGGTTTTCCATACATTAAATATTTATAAAACCGCATCTTCCTTAATTCACCAACAATTAAATCCGTCCGTCTGTATTCTGAAATGTTAATAATTTCAATTTTAATTCCATTATGCACTCCAGAAGGTGAGAAATTAATTTAAATTCAGTTAGAGCGACTCACGGTGGGCTCTTTTAATCTAATTAATTTTAATTTATTCGAGTAGATTATTTCGCTCGGTCGCCTTGAATATTTCGTAGTTCAGCCATTATGGAGGGTATTTATTGGCCGGAAAAATATTTTGTTAGGAAAAATTGATGTTCGATCGGTTTTGAGAGCGCATGATCGAGTGCCTGGGTAAAGCAGTATTATGTTTTCACAATAGCTGTTAATATTATTTTCACAATATCTGTTAATATAAAGACAAAAGCAGTATTAAGCGTAGATTTGTAAAATCGAAATTTACGAATCTATCAACGAAATTACTGAGATATCGTGCATCGTTATTTTCAATGTCAACACTTTTCAGTTATCTATTTTTTCATACCTAAACCGCACTGGAACACCTAAGAAAAAATGTCCAGCAGCGTTTGACCGATATCACACACAATTATTTCGCCTAGAATATTTTTATAGTAGTTTCCGTAAAATAGCCACAGTTTTCAAACCCCAGACAGCAAACTCATGCTTCAATGCTCTCTAAACTGGGTCATCTCTCCACAATTTAAAACTTTATCAAACATTTATCTGAACTATATTGTATGACCTCAGTGCTGGCCCTTTAACTTCTAACGGCTGAAGTTCAGCTCGGTTTTATATTTCCTTGTTAGTGAACTGAAGCTGTGAATAGAAAATAACGTAGAAGTGTACCTAAGGATTACTAACGGAAACTTTATTAAATCACTCGCTGTAGAGGCGATTTTAAACCACTATCGACAACCGAGTAGCTATCGTATGCTCTAAAAACTGTTAAGCACCCTTAGCGTATTTTTTCAATTATAAAAGTCGTATTTGCGCATCATATTCTAGTTCCGAATTTAGGAAATCCCCCGTACAGGAGAATACACAGACACAATGACGATAGACCAACTAAACTTATTTTGACTTCAAAAATAGTTGAATGTCAAAACGAAACAAAATTCGTTCGTTCTCTATCATAAATCTATTACAAATATAATCAATCGATTAGAATACTATCACTCTAATTATCTCGCTCTTTCTTCCATGCTATGAATCCCATGGTAGTAGGGTCAGTCACACTATCACTAACATGTAATAATACTATCACTCTAACATTCCTTACAAATATCTTACTTTACGAACAGACGGTAGAAAAAATCTTCACCTAAGCTCCACATAAACCATCGTATTGTTAACTTTACGTCCCTTTAAGAGGAAACCTTTATTGGAAATAATCTTTTTTGTATTAACCGTAATTATAAATGTCGCAAAGACGGTTTATTACGGCGGTAAATTAACCAGTAAACCTAACGCTGACAATAATGGGAGAGCAGTGAGGTGAGAATAGAAGCGAAATTAGATCGAGTGAGTTTTCGAAGTTATGTCAGGTAAGGGCTGCAGTAGTAAATTCACAATAGTAATATTCACTAAGCCCCGGTTTCTGAGGTACATTTAGCAGTAGTTTTTCTATTCAATAGCGTTTAAACTCATATAAAAAAACGCAATTTATAGTTAAACTACCGCTTAATATACTCAGAAACCGAGCATTAGTGTAGGCTATGTATTTGAAGTGTTTGGGCTTAAGATATTTTTCAACAATAACCGGCAGAGTGACGTTGTCGAATGTCAGAGCTAGTGCTTGAAATTTGAACTTAGCCTGTCATACTTAGTACTTACAGAAAGAAACAGGACTACATAATTGCATTATGATTGCACTCTTAGAAAAATAGTTAAGTCGTTTCGTTCGTTACATCACGATATAGGGCCACAAGTGCCTCATTTTTCACTTACTTCTAAAATCATATTCACTTTTACATACTCAAGTCATATCTTCCTTCTTCATAATACATAAAGCTTGCTCCACATATATTTACTGAAGGAACTATATTTTCACGTCGACTTCAAGATATTGTAGACAGAGTGTGTCAGGATGCTCACGCGTTGAATAATGACCCGTACATCCTGTTATAAATCAAACTCTTTCTATAACACTTCCTGCAATATTTCAGTACAATTCGTGGAGGTAAAATTACTTTTAACTTGACTTCATAAAGACTATGGTTTATGTTATTCATTTTGTTCAGTAATATGACAATATTAGCTCACTAAAAAGACTTCTTTCATGACCAATATCTCAGCATAATCATAATAACTAGTTGCTTCAAAATTCATCAAGTAAAGGGAGTAATAATTAATACTTAATTTCTACTTATACTTAAAATTAACTACACATTATCCCTATTAAGTTAATATAATAGAAATGCTCTTAGTGTAAAAATATACGAAAGTGGCCACAGGAACTGCAAGTAATTAATCCCGTCATGGAGTATTGAACATTAATCTAAACGATTATTACAAGTAAATACTAATACGTGTACAAACCTTTACCCGAATTACTCTTTTATACCAAAAAAACATTTTGTAATATATAGCGATAGAATTCATGAATAATACTATATTTTCGTAAGGCCAATTTGGTCGAATGTCGGCCGATGTTATCAAAAGTTATCTATATACCTCGTATTACTAGGCGGACCTCTGTAAAAGATACTGGTTAAATGTGAAAATTATTATAATGTACAAAATATGGTAATGCCCTGTGATGTTAGACGCGAAATATTACTGAAAATTCAATTTTGTGAGGTAAAGTTGATGGTAAATATTATTCATGTTTGTAAGTATGTAGGGATCGTTGTGGTGTCTGTCTCCATGTGTAACAATAGCAAATATTATGATGCTTTGATATTCACTGCTCTGTGCGTTATGTATTTTGGGTTTAAGGTACCATTAATATAACTGTACGTTTAATGAAATGATTCTTAGTTGAAAACTATTTTATTAGTCTCTTATAGAAGTATTTTTAAATAGAACCATTATTTATGTTAAATATATCTGTGTTGAAGGACAACCAGACCTGACGCACGCTAAAACAGTATTATTAAATAGAATAACGTTAAAAATCATGGTTAAATCATACTTAAAACTTGTAAATAAACGGGTCCACTTTCCTTTATAAAAATTCTTTAGGAAAACACACAAATAAACGACTATTTCCAGTAAACACACATGAAATCCACCTTTTACCTAATAAAACATACGAAAAACATCACTTACCGCTTCCAGCATTATTATATCTGCAACACACAAACAAACACAGAGACACGCAATCATTGCGAGCTCCGCCGTGAGATTACGATTCATTAACATACAAATGCTTAACCCTCAACTTTGAATGGGACCATGGTTCTCTGTTGTTCAAGCAAAAAGCTGGGTCTTAATTCGAACAATAATAACAACGGGTACGTTGATTAAGGTCCGCTAGGTACGCTCCGCCCACTTGTCACATCCAGGGGTTTAAGTTTTTCAACGTCTGTGTTTTGTGGATTTACGAAAGAATGTGCATTTTATACAGAGATTTAGTTATTATCTGTTTTTATTATTTTTCATATTAATTTTATATAAAAGTTGTTGCGATTTTACAATTGTGTGACTGTCGATATCACAAGCTTGCAAGCAATTTATGCTAAAAAAAGGTTACTATTTGGAAATATGGTATAAAACTTTATAGATAAATCATATGGATGGTAGAGTTCGTAGTCTTATTGTTTATATTCTTTCCAAAAAAAAAAAAACACGATATGTTTTTTGCTTTTATTTTTTTAATTCCTATTTGTCCCATATAATTATACAATCAACTATATTTGCAAGATTACGTTATGTTTTTTTGCTCAAAATTGTTACTATTTTAGCCTTAAAGGCCCCACACATATTTTGCCTAGATCTGTGGCTAATAGAGAGCCAGTAATGAGTTTTTATATAATAGTAGTAATTTCTTCCTCAATGTATAAGAATATAACTTAGTTTTATAAGTATAATTAATGGCGGCCATTATCTTTTAGTAATGAAAGTCTTTATATTCGCTCGTAAAACAGATATTACCGTTAAATATTAACACTATTTTATTTTATTATTATTTAAGAATATAATCTTGGCTAGAAATTTTGAGGCGACTAGAAAGACTAGTGAATTCTTGAATTTATTTTTCTATCAATAATTAAAAATGCAAATTACAATTACTTATAATTTTTATCTTACAGCTACTAAAATTATTTATTTTGCATGTTACTATGGTAGCATTAGAAATATTCCGTGGTCCCCACACTAGGCAAACCCATATCGTTTTTAAATGTTGGTCACTATTGGGCCAAATATCTACTCAATTATCATATAAAAATCCTAAGAAAGAGTTTTTAGAAAGAGTAGCAGACATACACCCATCGTCGCAAACTTCCGTATAAATGAAATATAAAACATACGAACAGAAGCCCAGCTCAAACCATCCATGGGCCATTTTAAATAGAACAAACGTACACAAATAGTAAATCACTTCATAGTCATTTAACCGAACGCGCCGTTTCCACACACTCCAACTTCGGCTATACATTCCAAATCCGCTTAATCATTATCGCTTCGGGCGTTCCTTACGACACTTAAGGAACTAAGTTAAAAGGCACCCGCGTAATCCCCGTCTCCCGAATAATATACCAAAATAAATCACTCAACACAATTATACTTTATGTGACGTTCATTAAGACAACGAAAGATGGTCTCATAAGTGTCTCAAGAAAATAAGATCACCTTATATCGCTTAATCAACCCCTGTGGGGCGTAAAGTAAACCTTTCCTGCTGTCCTCCCGTCCTAAGAGCTAGATTAAACGAGCCTGTGTGATAAAGCTTCGATGGCTATTATATCTTGAGCTCTACCACCGACTGACCGTAGGCTATCCCGCTTGTTGTTCTCAGATATGAAGGGGCCGAGAGAGGTCCGTGTAAAGTGGCCGTAATATAATACCACAACGACCCAGCTATTCCGTCCGACGTTTATGAATAGCGCTTATTTTTCTTTTAATTACGCCCCCCTGCTGTCTGTTGACGTATTTTGTCGTCACATTGCGAGCGACCGCACCAACTTGCCCATTAGATGTTAGGTGGGCGACGGAAACACATTCACCACACGTCACGCCGCGCCGTCACGTGATGTGTATCTCTGGCACAATTCTAACATGTTTACGTACTGCAATTTGGGAAACTGAGATTGTGTTTTCTGGAGTATATTCATGAAATTTTGCAATGTTAACAGTTGTTTTATAAAAATTACTACTTTCTACAATTATTTTATATGCTATCTATAAAAAGTGTTTAAATCTGAATGGAAGTGTAAAGCAACAACAATTTGCCCATATTATATAGACACAAATTCGACCCAAATAAATTGAACGGAACATGAATACACCTTAACATCTTTACCTAAAATAACTCTAAAAGGTTCCTACTGATAAACAACAAAACGATTTTATTAGGGGTCGCATTTTGGCGAGGTAAAGGGACATCTTTACACAATTTGGTCACGTCAACGCACTATAAACAGAATGCCTAGAGGTGGGCTATACCGGTCTAGACGGCTATTATTACAGCTTCGCCATGAGTAGGGTAGATGGCGTTGTCAACTGAGACCGGTCTATAGAATTTCAAGCGATCTAAATCCTCGTGATTTATTCGTGAATTTAGTCTGTTTATTCACGGCCCAGGCGACTTTAGACTGAATAGATAGAATACGATCAAAAAGATCGCTATGAATGATTCTAATATGAAAGGATTGTGAATAGGGTGGCTAATTGACGTGGCGTAGTATATATGAGTTGAGTATGCAGTCGTATTGAGATCGGTTCGGCGCGCGGTAAAGGGGTACTGATGCAATACTTTGTGGAAATAGAAATCCTTTTGAAATGTAGAGAGGAAATCTTATATGTAATCGCCTGTTTACTTCGAGTGCTGTTTATTGAGAATAAAGTGTGTTGTGTACGTGAAGAATATCTTGTGAAAGGGGATTTTAGTACTACATTTTCATGTTCATCATGGTTAACCTGGACTTTTGAAACTTTTATTAGATGAGACCAAAACTATCAATTAAATATGTTTTAAGAAAATATTAAGCAGGTACAATCACATAGACTTTCTGGATCAATATTTTTGAACTTCTGCAATTTTGGAAAATATGTCCGAAAACAAACAAAAAATTACTTTTTTACAATATTAGAACAAAAGCTTTAAGTTCTCATAGAAAATGTTATAAATAAATAACAAAATGTGGTCAATGTTAGCGATACGTATATGAGAGGTATCGTGCGGCGCATCAAAGAGCGGCGAAACAAGGCAGTCGAGAGCTTCTCAACGAAGCGCCTTTGAGTCGCCGACACCTGCGGGCGCAGGACAAGCTACAGGCGGAAGCGGTAGCGATATTTTAAACCATATATTATGGTGTATTGGATAATTACGCACTGCCTATGAAACTGGAACCGGAACTTTTGGTCGTCGTCAACGTTAATTTTGTAGAAAAGATATTTTAAATTTGGCATTGAATTAATGAATTTGTTTGAGAGATTCGAAAAAACTTTGACGTTTGACCTTTACACGAAGCATTACAATAACTCTGAAGCACTGGTAATATGGTAAAATCTTCAATCAAGTATTTAAGATATCATGTAACGCGATTCAAAAAGCTTTTCAAAACCTGGTAAAGGCGCAGACCAAATTTCCTTATAAACAATTCTCGATAGCTACTCTGCAGGGGTAGAAAATCGCATGTACAATATATTGTAAGTCTAAAACTGACCTTCATATAACTAACTACTGATAAAACTAGCCAGGTTCCAGTTAATAATATGAATCTCGAATTTATTGGTAATTAAAATTAGGTATACATTCGAGATTAATATTACTCACTGGAACCTCACATTTTTTCTCGATCGCCTACCACTTGTTCTCGCTAGCGTGTCGTACGCAATGTCATTACAATCACAGAGCGCATGCACAAACAACTGTCTCACGTTTGTACGTCTGTGTGTGCTTGTCATGGTTTTATGCACACTGTATAGAAACACACACATAAATGAACATATTTAAATAATTACAATATCGTTCACTCGTTAAGCTCTCTTCATAATAAAATTATGAATGGGGAAAATTGTGTCATGCAAAAAATTTTGAAGGAATTCAAAAGAAAACTGTGGTGCTCAGATCGACACATAGAACACTTTTTACCAAAGAAAATCTACCCGGATGAAGTCGCGGGCAGAAAATAGTAAATTAATGATTATGAGTATAGAATCTTGACTCAATTGTGTACAGTGGCGATTTTGTTGCTATATTTCGTTTAATACAGTTTTAATGAGTATTGTATTTTACTTAAGTCCAAATAAAAGAAAAACCAGCCCGTAGAAAATAAATATTATTATTTTTATTTCATTATTATTTTTGAGCCACACGCCACCATATAGGCCTGAAAGCCGACTTACGACTGAAATGGTCGAATGCGCAATGTTTTATGTATGAATGCGTTCCAAACCGAAACGGATTTACTTTCATCTTATTGATAGCTTTCTATTAATACGAAAATGTAGCAAAAATATTTATACATTCACTTTTCTAGCCGAAATTTATACATAACAGCTTCTCAATTGGTCATAATAACATGTACAACTTGATCATAATAAACTTCAACTCTATCAAGACGCTTCTCCTTCAACGACACGTCACATTACCCCCTCCCCCCTCCCCCTAATAATCGTTAAACAGTATCTCTCCCGGAAAATTCCATAACAAAACTCATAACTACCTCAAAAATGGCGTCTAACTCCAATAAGAACAATTGTCGCAAATTCAAGAAGCGAACGACCTTCGTCAGTTGGTTGCCAAGCAATCGTCGGCTGTCACGGAATCCCCAAATCCCGCCACGTAAAGATCCCGGGGCTAGTTTTATTTCATTACCGGACAAAACGCCCAGGGATTCCCCGGGATTTTGACGCCCAACATGGGACTGACAGGTGCGGTTATGATTTTCATTTTCTCGCCTCAAAATGTCATTGTTTCTTGTGATTCGTATGCGCAAATTGTATTAATGTTACTCTTTGAAATAAACGGGAAAGGACTATGGGCAAGAATGTATGGGCTCCGTCCCCACCTACCAACAAACATGGAACTGATACCAACGTGTTCATAAAGTGCCCCCTATTTAATTAAAATCCTTTGTTTTTGATAAATCAGTGGGAATATATATTAAAAAAAAAAACAATTTGTAATTATTATTTAACGTATATTTTTATTTTACATTTGTAAGTTATTTTAACATTATTGTTATATTACAGTACTAACTCATATGTATAATAATGTCCTCCTAGCCGATATACGGCTACGGCGGTCAGTTTCATTGAAACTGGCCATCTGTGCCGGACTTTGTTTATAGTGTCCAAGTGTGTGCACAATACACAGGTACTCTATTCCATCACTCTCATAGTTTGATGGGACGGATAACCGACACGACCAGTGAGAGGTCAGGCGCAGGACCGACGGCTTTACGTGCTCTCCGAGGCACGGAGGTCTTCGACCTCAACTTCCTAACTCCGGGCAATCTCTAGGAAATTCTTAACAGAAAATCTCAGAAAAGACTGTTTGGCCCGACCCAGGATTCGAACCCGAGACCTCTCGCACCGCAGTCGCATATACTACCGACCGCGCCACAGAGGCACTCATATGTATATACTTATATCATTTCCATTATATGGTTAATACATGTTATTGATTTCATATTCCAATAATTATTTTTACTCGTCAATTATAATGCTGTCTAACAGATGCGCTGGCAGATTGAAATCTGATCAGATCTAAAATCGTGGGTTGGAGAGCGGGGGGAGAGGGTTATTTTGTACCCAGCTATCTTTATGTGCATGCGGCGTCCGTGCACTAATTAATAAATAAATGAGCATGTATTTTGGAATTAGTCGTCAATAATACGTTAACGAGATATTTGTTTAAACGTAAGATACTATGAGAACCCCATGCATTTGGGCAATGTCGCCATAGTATAAAAATATCGTCTTGCCAAGATATATCAATTGAGCTACATTTCATTTTTGTTGATGGGTGGGGACGATTCCGCCCATAGTCCTTTGTTTTCGATTACGATTGCTATTACGCAATGCGATTATTTTTTGTTTGATTACTGTTTGATAAATTCATATTATTGGTGTTAACTCAAGAAATTGTATATTAAAGGCACTGGTTAGTTCGCTATTTCGGTTTATTTTCTTGGCCCTGTTTCTAATCTATATGAAAAATTAATAAACAAATAGTTATCTGAAAACAGATGTAAATTTTAGCCCTTCTTTTCAAGCACATAAACGATCAAGAAAACACTCGTGCACTCTACTATACATTCGAAGTAACATTTGACTTCATCACTCTTTTACCACAATTGAATCGACAATAAAACATCAATTTGCCGCGCAAAGACCCGTAACATTTTCTATCCGCAGTCGACAAAGCACAACCCTTCCTAATTCACGAGTATCACGTTTGAAGTCGAAGCATTTATCGAAACTATGGCCACTATACCCCGCATCACGTTCGACCCCGTTACACCATGTTTCATCGTAATTACATTTTCTTTGTGCGGAAACCGGTCGACTTTTCTCCTTTTTCCACCCCCTCAGTTTTTCGACAGTACCCTGTTTTGGTCCGGTGCATACATTTGCGAAAAAAGAATGTCTGTGTTAGTGTTTTGAGGGGAATTTTTGGTTGTAAAGCTTTTTGATCTTAGTAATGTAATTTGTGAATTCATTATGTCATTCACAGCTGGTGTTGGTTGTTTAACAAAAAGTGTGATGCAGTTGCTACCCGGTTCTGTGATTATCCACAGCTTAAAATGTGTGTTATTTAAATTATATTTCTGTAGTCTCTTGGCTCAAAGCACTATCTAGATAGGAAAACATGCCAATCCGGCCTACAATTTTCAAGTCGCGTCGAGTAGTGATCTGACAGCTTAAATGCCTTCTATACGGGAAATACTCGATTTCGTATGCCTTAGAGGCAATACATTGCACTTGAAGACTGATCGCGCTTCACGCCTCTTGTCGACTATCATGATTTTAAGAAAATCCGCTTTTGTTGCGTATTGGAAAATGGTCACCGGGCCAATTATCTACGTACATAATATACGAACCCAGTTTAAACCCTAATAAAGATAGCATTTCATGTAATGTAGATTTTGTTCTCATTGAATTTTAAATTCTTTATTACATTCGTAAGAAGAAAATACGACATACTTTTATAAAACTGCTGTTATAGATCGTGCTAATCTTTTCATAGTTTTAACTTTACACTAGAAACTAAATTTCAAGAAATAATGAAGCCACTAAACTAAGGCCGGGCCTCCACCAAAGCAGAGATGTGTGCGGTGTGCTGTGTGCTGTGCGAGAAGAGATGTTTTTCAGCTCGCGGGACTCCACCAAAGCGGAGATGTGTGCGGTGTGCTGTGTGCTGTGCGATAAAAGCGTGTGCTCGCGCGCACGGTACTAGCAAGATGGCCGGCCGGCGCGCGCGCGGGGTTCTGCGGGTTGCTAGCGGGCGAGAGGGGGGAGGGTGACATCGCTCACAGCACGCCGCTCACATCTCTCGTCTCCACTGCGCGTCGTCCGCGCACAGCTCACATCTCCATATCGCGACATACAAATATTACACATCTCCGCACAGCGATCTCCACTGAAGCTGAGCGGAGAGGAGACGTGTCAATAACTCAATTCTATTGGTTGTTTAAAAAACATCTCCTCTCCGCTCGTCTCGTCTCCGCTTTGGTGGAGTCCCGGCCTAACCGCTTGATAAAAATGCTTTACAAACTCTATAATACTCCATATACTAGTAAAAATAGTTCCTTTATCTAATTTATACTCGGAATATCGAGCTGCAGTACCCATACTCTTAAACTACCCTCCATTTAGCTCGGACCAGTACAAAAATACATCCAACTAACTTGTACCTCTAGTTTCATTCAGCTTTAAACTTTTGACGGGCTTGACATCGAGGCAAATTTATTCCGCATTCGTATTTAAAGTGAAAATAACTTTATGTTTGTGTAAATAAGGTTTGTTTTTCGTCGTGTTGTTATTGGGAACAAACAGGCTGTCACATCAATATCTCTTAGCTGATACACGAGGGACTTGAAGCTCGTCCTTTTGCATGTTTTCAGTAATGTGGAAACTATGCGTGGGTTTTACTTAATTTGTTTTGAGGTAAAGATGACCTGGGAACTGTCAAAGATATACTTTTAGCCTTAGTTATGATTAAAATATGATATTAATTTCTCTCCGACAACTTGTATTATTTTTTAACTGGAATTACGCAAAACTAAAATTATTTATACTTTTTAATTTCAAATGCCTATAGGTTTAGTAAATCTACAAATCTTGAAAAACAATTGTGAAATTTTGAAAATGTAGAAAGGTGTCACGCATGCGAATTCACTGTATAAAAAATACTTAACCGTCCCTCTTGATCATGCTTTTTTATTCATTTCTCAGTATATTCAACTCATTACACTCTATTCAAGAAGATTAAAAAGTAACAGTTGTATTTAACTCCGTCTCAACTTTTAATGAAAGATGGTTACTGAAACAGGTGTGCAGAACAAAATTGTACCACTTTAATATCCTCTAAAGAACACTATAAAGGCCCCCCGGAGTGGGCGACCTCTGCCCACTCCCTAATGGCTTGAAACTGTGGGTTATTAGACCATAAATCTTTGTATATGTTTGCCGAGACGTGAATAAAATTGCTTTTAAGACCCCCCTGTATTTTGATGTGGAGATAATTTTGCTAACGTGTAATAATGTTCGAGGTACATTTGTTCTTATGATAGTTTCATAGTATTATTGTGACGTTATACTATTTTGAGTCGAAGGGTTGAAAGTTGAAATAGGAATAAAAGTGTGTGTGATTTTAACTTAGTGTGTTGTAAATTCAAGTAAAAAACGCGTTTTTATACAGCAATTTCATAGCATTCATTGAGTTTTTTTATTTAGTTACATAATTCAAATGAGTCTACCTCCTAAAAACGTTGATAAAGAATTATTTTCTTATACGATTTTTTTATTACGAAAAAATATTGAGCAAATTTTATACACTTTAATATTTAAAATCGTATGTTTTGAGTACAATTACTTACACATGTATTCGTAAATATAAAAAATCCAACAACATATTATAGTCGCAAAATAAATACGTCTAATATCTGTCAAAAATTTATTCGCCCCATTTTAAACCCCAAATACACCAAATTACTCAAAAATACAGTTTTAATCCTTCTATACTTTCCTCCTACCCTTAAATTCAGTACAGTAAGTACAATAAGTGTTATCCTTTGTTCCAGGCACCCTACAGATAGTGAAGAGTGAGGAGGAGGACCAGGGCAAGTTCGAGTGCGTCGCCGAGAACTCTATAGGCACAGAGTACTCTAAACCTACCGTGTTGTATGTCAAAGGTGAGTTTTACTTAGTTTTATATAGACAATAACTATTTGATTATATGTTATACTAGCGTCTGTTCAAGACTTCGTCCGCGTAAATAGATTTCCCGCGGATAAAAAAGTGTGCTGTGTTATTATAGTGTGTAAACTTTATATGTGGATCTATTTTCATGAAAATCTGTTCAGTAGTTTTTGCGTGAATGAGTTACAAATATACATACATATAACTTAACTTTCGCATTTATAATATTAGTAAGATATATCTGTTACGCTAGTACGCTTCGAAGGAGGATATTGAAATGAATACTTTAAACTTAGCATTAACGGTTCGGCAGTCATTCACTGTTTAAAAAAATATTACAAAAATCCATTGATTTTAATTATATTATGAATTCATTAAATTTTTTTCGTAAATTAATTCAGACGACATACATAAAGTTTTTGTGTTGGTTTTTTATGCTTCGCCTAAAGCGGTTTCCAGAAGGGCTGTGGCAAAATATTTGTATAAACTTACATATGTTACTCTTCAAAACAGTCCTGATAACTTAGTCCATATCATTTCAAAAGAACCCTTCTATCAAATTATTATCAAAGTGACCCACTATCTAATTGAATTAGACAAATTTACATGACCCTAAAACCGCGTATAGAGACTGACAAATCTAAGATATCATTGCAAGTAGGGGTCAGACCGCATCAAAGCGTTCCCGGACCGTGACCGTCATGAACGGACCCTCGCGGTCAAATTACCTAATGATCACCCATTAACGTCCACACGAACGTCATTAATGTAGAGCGAGACGAAAGATACGCAAAACACAAGTTAGAAAGAGAACACCAACGCTGTTTGTCGTAACTAACTAGAGTTTGTCGGTTATGATATGCCGTAGTTCAAGCGGAAACATTTTGAATTTAGAATTGGATGGACTACTGAATTAAGTACTTCGTTAGTTCGAATTTATTTCAAATCGAAATTGGAACGTTGATGGCTCTTTTTTTTCTATTATTTTATAAAGAGGTTTACATCGAAAAAAGATTCTAATTGGGAATAAAATTACTTAGTTTGATAAAATGCTTTATCGTCTTAATTGAATGTTTAATGGGTCGAATATCTTGAAAAGCTTTGAATACTAAAACTAAGACAAATTTGTTCTAACAATCAAAGAGGCTCAATTATTTGAGCTAAAATCTAGACTAGACTATGTTAGTCTAGAAATTTACGAGAATCTCGATCTGTTTTAAGATAAGGTTACGTGTTCTGCGTGTGATAAATCTTAAAGTCGGTCTAGAAAGTGATTTAGATCTGACTTTAAGTCTTTGTGAGAAGCTACAGGGCATTTTGAGAGGATTTTTACGTTTCTAAATGCCACAAAGGTCGTATAAATCACGCCTACAAAAAGCGTAGGCTTAGGTATTTTAATTTACCCTGGTTTCATAAATTTTCTAATATCTAGGTATGGATTACGATCTAAGATTTTAGAACAGTAGAGCATTCTCTATGGTCTAGAGAGAGTATTCGCTATGGTCGATACTATCCAGTATCGAGAGTTTTTCATTAAAAGTGCGAAAATACTCTCTACGGCACCCGTTAAAGGCGCTAATCACATTTTCATACAAAATGTATCGATTGCTACCTGGTTGTCGATAGTCAATAGTGGTAGAAAAACGCGCTACTCCTATTTCGAATAAAGTACAAATATCTTTCTCGCTGAATGTAGTGTGTCGTTTAATTTAAAACAATAATGATGATAGATGAATGATTTACGGGACAGTAAACGGTGTCAACATCCGTCAACAAACCAACCACTAATCAAAATAATTTTAAAATCAAATATACTATTTTAATTAACTCCTGCACCCACAAGAAGATACACAAGATATATGTACTCAGTAAATTTGCGTGTTTACAACCAATTTGCGACTGGGACTTCTACGCCAACTCCTGCACCCACAAGAAGATACACAAGATATATGTACTCAGTAAATTTGCGTGTTTACAACCAATTTGCGACTGGGACTTCTACGCCACATATTAGACATCTAATTTGGTTAACTTCGGCTTATAAAAGTAAATGCATTACGGGTAGGTACTATTTACGTTTAAAATTAGTAGAATTTGAAAGTAAATATGGCGAAGTTGTAACAATGATTTCTTTTATGCTTAAAATAGGTAAAATAAGATTGAAACTGATAAAGATTTCGTAATAGTAAATTTGGAATATCTATAAATGAAATGAATGCTTTTAAAGTCAGTTATGTATATCCTTTTACGTATTTCAGGTCAACCTAAAATTCAGTACGTTCTCATTAAGTAACCTATTAGTTGTAATTAAAGAGTTGTTCTTTTCTTTTTTAATATTAAGGTCGTGGATTGCAATGTAACAAGGATAGTATAGAATCTAAGATTTTTTGTTTATGCTATCCATTTGAGTAATACACCGTTTTTTTAAGTTATAGAACATATTTGAAACAACTTAGTTTTATGCAAATACTTATGCTATATTGGTTTCCATACCATATATTTTTTGAAAGGTAATAAATATCTAGAACGAACTACCGACAAACTTAACTGCAAATCTGTCGGCGCGGGTTATCTTCAAACGCATTGTGAGTTGGAAACAAAGAGCGGTTGTCGAAACCAATGTAATCATTCCGCATCAATGACGCTCAAGTGAAAAGAGGAAGCGAACTTTTAGGACATCTAACTTTGAACACTAGAGTACTAGAAACTTTGAGGCATAAAATCTTGTTTTCGTTGCAAATTGAAAGAACTGGGGCAGTTTTTTTATTTGTTTGGCAGTGATAGGTTATATGTGTAGAATTAATGTTAGTTTGTAGTTTATTAAGAGTGATCAGAATTACGCAAATGCCTTTAGTTTTGAATAGCTATTGCCTGAGACTCTGTTCGTATAAAACAGAAAAGTGTGTACAGATAATCATGTTACCTATACGCGTTTTTAATTTCATCATAATCAGTTTGGATACTATAATAATAATAAAAAAATACATTTAACCGATTAAGGTCCCACTGCTGGACGTGGGTCTCCTCCCGGAATGAGGGATATTACCAGCAAATTTTACGAGAAAGAGTAACAAACTTTTATTTATCTACAAAATAAACTTTTGCTTTTGTAACATCAGTACCATAGTCGGATTAGTGGAATATAAAAATTTTGGGTTACTTAAATTAAAAGATTTCATTACTTCTTCTTATTATTTGTATACAAAACTTACATCTGTCCTCCAGTCGAGATCTTCTCTCAATATGAGAGGAGTTAGACTACAGTCCGCCACGCCGGCCACGAGCAAGTTGGCAAACTTGCTTCCCTTTCAACAACTGTTTATACAACTTTAAGGCCTGCAGGTTTCCTAACGATGTTTTCAAAACATGTCGTAAATACAAAAATATCATGGGAAAACTATGATTGATAGGAATATATGTACTTATACTTAAAGCCTAAATTCAGATGTCGGCTTTGTAAGTGTTCAAATAATTTATTAATTTTTTTGCTAGAACTGCAATTGAAGGGAATCTGCGAAACAAAACTAGCGTGAAATTTTAAGTGAAAAACTAAACTTAAACTAAAGCTTAAACTTACTAACCTTTACTTAACCCTAGGATATTTAGAAAAAACATTTATAGACCACATATTCTATTCTAAGAACAAAAACATTTTTCCCGATAAAAAAAGCACATAGGAATTCCGAAATGGCAAATGAGATCTTTTGGCCAACAATAGACTAAGAAACCTTCCCTAATCATTTATTTACAAATCAGCAACCGATTATTACGTACCTAATCATTAATTTACAAACAATCAACCAGTTATTTGATAATATCATTTAGATACTTATTTAGTTTGTACTTACACCATACAACGGAAACGGGAGAACTCGCAGTAGTAACAGAGTCTTATTGAATTAGTTCTCAAGTTGACGAAAGGACTCGGGATTATTTTCATCTTCCAACCATTCTCAGCTCTAAGAAAACGTTTATTTTTGCAAAAACTTTCCCCCTGTTTTTACATTTTATTTAATATTTTTAAAACTGGCTTTGAGTTTTAAAGAAGGCGAGTTCTCTATTCGTATTGAATGAAAAGAAATGGCCAGATTTTGTACAAACGAAATTATTATGCCGTTTGTCTATTCGTCTGTTTTTTACGCATTTAGGGCCAAAGTATAATAAAGTTGAAATAATTCTGTGCGTTGTCATAAAACACTTATATGAAGTTGTGGGCAAATAATAATGTTTTCGAATTTTTAAAATAGTAATATTTTCGATCCTAAATATGAACTAAACATACTAATAATGATTTCATGATATCGTAAGGCTATTTTCACCTTCATGTACTAAATACCCCTTTCCTATCACTCTGCAAAATACACTTACTTAGTTCTAGTTAATATTTTCTAAATATTTCTACGACAAATACGAAAATGTATCGACACTATTCATTACAAACAACTTTTTATAAAAACAAACAAACATTGGACCCACCCATCTATTATACTCATAGATCAATGTCTTTCAAATAACAGCTCTTATACATAAAGACAAATTTTAACTAACAACAACATAGCCCAAAAGTAGGCACAACTCGATTAATCATAAACCCAGGTTTAAGTATTGTTTACTAACGTTTAGTCCAACCGATAGTTAAACCTCCGCTAACTATAGTTTAGTTTTGAGTGATAACCTGTTATTTCGTTTGAGTTTGCTCTTGAGTTGTTATTGTTAGATGGTGGTGGAAGTTATAGGCGGTAGCGTGAGCGGTTAAATGTTTTATTCGACCGTTCTCTGTAGTTCGAACAATGGTGTTTCTATATTGACTTTAGTAACGTGGTCAGTAATAAATTCAGCTATTTTTGGTAATACAAGAATCTGGCTATCTATCAGTTCGTCACATTTTTGGATAACTTAACCACTGAACTGAACTTAGCAGGAAAATAGTTAAAATCTCGAAAACAAAAATCAACAACTAAAAAGGGCAAACAAAGTGCATATACGAGTAGTGCCTTACTACTACTACTACTAACTATACTAACTAATTAATAAACAAAAGCTTTTAGCATAGATGTTGTCTTAAAAAAGAACAGACGAGTGTGTTTTTCATAACATTTACAAGCTTACCCGCTCCCGCTACCTCCCATCCCTTAACACAGTAAACCGATCAATCTTTCCGATATCTATTCAGCCGTTTACTCGAAACTATTCCCCAAATTACAGAGGAACTCACAGCTGGTGATCAAGTACCCTCACTCAACTATCAAATTTAATCTCCACTGACAAATGGCTTCCACATTGATTTATCATTAGTAACACTAATTTAACTGAGCTTTTTTTGAGACGGTGAAATATTGCTTTGATTTGAAGCCTATAGTTATAAAGTGTTTTTGTTATAAGCGAGGTATAAAGTATTTTTATTACAAGCTTGGTAGAAACCGTAGTTCAGTCTCTTGTTACTTAACTTATCTATTTTTGATTAGTATTAAATATTAGAAAATGCACCTTATATAGAAAATTAACTGTTTTGCTTGACTTAATTCGCTTTTGAACACGACTTTTACTGTATGTTTAAGTTATTTGTGGGTCTGGATTTATCGATATCATGTCTTAATTGTCTTTTTACGACGATACACGAAACAACGATTAATACAACAAAGAAAGAAAGCTATGACTAACTTGAGTCCAAAGAATTGGAATAAGTCTAATAACTAACGAATTACGATAACCAAAGAAAAAACCATGAAGATCATCCGTCATCCCAATTTCCTTGGCTTTTAACTATCGACATTTGAACAAAATGTTATTTTTCCTGTTACAAAAATTCCAATTCGCTATCATCGTGATTGCATTATAACGCTTTCAACAATGAACAAAGGCCATTGTGCATTATTTTAATCAAGATATAATAGAACAAACTGCCACATTTTCAAAGGTTTTTCCACGAATATTCAAATTTGTCGCAGCTGTTGAAATGAGGGGTATTAAATAGCAGGTTTAACGAGTAGATTTCTCGGAAACCATGGATTCTGGTAATATATTTGGTATTAAACATAGAGAGATAATAATAAATATAGAACACAGAGACATATTGTATTACGCCGTAAAACACCTTAATACATTTCGTGTAAATTTTACTTTATTATAAAGAAATAAAAAATATACAAAACGTACGTAAATGCATTAAATTGAACTATTTTAACTACTATGATAATTCTTTGCGTATATCACTGTTAAAAACATCACTGAAAAATTATGATGTTATATTTCAGAAAGAAAGTAAGTATGTAGAATTAATTACTTAAGGGCATAACAATTTCATGTCATTAAGACATAAATTTGGTTTTCATCGAAAGCATATATGAGGGAATTTAGCGTTCAAATATCTTGCACCGGCACGTGAATATAGACTATC
Organism: Anticarsia gemmatalis; assembly: GCF_050436995.1. Classification (NCBI taxonomy): domain Eukaryota; kingdom Metazoa; phylum Arthropoda; class Insecta; order Lepidoptera; family Erebidae; genus Anticarsia; species Anticarsia gemmatalis. Next base: position 3,423,501 of record NC_134758.1, read on the forward strand.
ACAGGTATACAGCATGAAAAAACAACTAATCTTGAACCTAACCTCTAACCGGGTTATCTAACCATTGCCAAAAGTATGGTAAAATTCTCCATAAACTTCACCAACACAATGAAGCACAATATAAAATAGAAATCATTGTTTTATCTCATCTCACAAATGTTTGATCTCAAAATATAAAGTCACTTACACAATTAAATAATTCAGAACATATTAATCCGATTGGACAGAAATAACTTTGGTACGAAAACGTCGGTGTGCGGGGGCTCTTTGGCAAAAAAGTGGGCTTTTTTAACATTATTGGACCCACACTGGCTGGACCTCTGTCAATGTCACGTGGTACAGATAGCATACAAATAAATACAGGATTTAATCTTTAGATTAAAGTTTCCAGATTTGGCTTAACACAAGTATTGAGTAGGTGTATCATGGCTCTATTTGTATCTGACATGTGAGTGTATTTGTAACTGCATAGTTTATTTAAAGATAAGCTTATAAAAATGCTAATTTATTATGACAAATCGGTCACTGGGGTTTGAAAGTAAATATTTTTAAAAAGTTATGTGATTGTTACATCTAAAAACTTACCTATAATTTAAATTGTAGTCTAAGTCTAGTATCTAATTGTGACATACTTCGGAATAAAGATTGTCTTCTTGATAAAATCGTTTGAACTTTTAATTTCAAACAAATCCGTTACTAATTTTGCTATCTGTACATGAAATTTTACGCTCCTTTTCACGCAGTCTCCTTGTTTTTGCGGCCACCTGCCTCCCTGTCACTCAATGAGATTTTTATTTTTCATTTCTATTCCGTTCCGTTTTATCCCGGACGTTTTATTTGCTCACATATCCATTCTAGTACAGTTTATAAATTCTTTTTATTTAAGCTATGTTTTGAAAGTTCGATAGTAGTTTTTTTTAGTCCATGGTGCACTGAAAGGCTATGGGTTTAAGCGCTTAAAGTGGGGTTTTCAAGCGGAAAATCAAATGATGGTTTTACGTCGGAGTTTTTGTGTTCGATGTTTCGCGTTTAATAACTGACATTTGCTTCTTTTTTTGCTGCAATTTTGATTGCTGGCTTAAATATGTATTTTATTTTTATTTAAACATAAGTGTTTCTTTTTTAATTGTCTTCACAACTTGTATGTATGCGTGAGGACTGCGATACCGGAGCCTCGGTGCCGAACTGACTACTTTAAGTGCTGTCAAGAGCCCTACAGCTAGATTTGTTTTACATTATAACTTAAAGCTGCTGTATAATCACGTATATGTTGCTATATAATACATATATATATATAATCACCCCTTGTTCCCATAGGAGTAGACAGACCAAATGGTAATTTAGTAAGATCCTTACAAACTTATCTTTCTCCATCCATACATCTTGCTCTTACTTTTAATACAACGAAAAATAAATTCAGCGTCTTACTTCCACATTTCAAACACTTTTACTCTTTAATTACAATTCTCCTTGCCAAATAACAGGGCACTGTACAATTGCAACAATAAACTTCACCAGCCTAACGCCTGTAGGGCAAAATGAAAGCCATAAAGAAACGCACAATACTGGACGGTCCCACCTTCAATCCCGGGTAATTCAGGAAACTAATAAGGTTGGGTTACAGACATGTCCGCACTTGCAAGTTATGAAAAGACATTGTTTTGTGATTCTGGTTGTATGAAATTGTATGAACAGTGAACACACTAATGATTTTTATTGTTGTTCGTGATTCGTACTAGGATCATATCTGTTGAATTAAGTACCCGATACAAAACTTAAAAATGATGCTTAATAGTGTTATTTTTTCATTAGATATGGGTACAATTTTGCCGAATATCGCGCCGTTTTTGCTAAGCAGGAACGAAAAGAAATGCAAACTATTCTACATTAGTTAACTGAAATTCACAAACTCTTGTAAATTACTATGCTTTGTCAAGAAATAACTGGCGTATACAGTACTGAGAACTACACCCAAAGGTACGAACTATCTTGAAAAAATACGTTTTCTCTTCACAAAAACAGCTGTAATCGAATAACTAACCAAGTAACCTCTCAACTTAGACCATAGACAAATAGAAATGACGTGAAGCGGTGCAAACGCGAGTGTTATTCCGTTCTAGTCCTAAAAAAGCAAAGGAACGAGTCTCTGGCTCGCTCCAACTAATTTTAATTAATCGTGAAAACAAAGTAGCCAAGCGTTCCGGAAGCGTTTTGAATAAAAGAATAATAATTTTCCTAGTACGAATGAGAATGGGTGGTGTAAGTGACGGGAATAAGCGGGAGACATTGTTATAGTCTATTTTTTATCTGTAGTTTAGTTTTCATTGGACTAGATAATGTAATTTTATGTTAGCTAGAGTAATATTTATGAAACCGTACACACAGTAAAGTATAAAGTAAGAGCCTTCTATTAGTGAAATTGCCAATAGCGCGATTCTGTGTAGTCGGTACCATTGAGTATCGAGAGTTTGACATTTAAAATGTGGTTCAAAAATAGTTCCGTTACCGTCCGCTAGGGGTGCTGATCAGATTTTCAGACATAATTTCTCGACAGCTAGCCGGCTGTCGATAGTTTTAGAGACTAGAGAATCTCGTGTTAGGTGTGAATTAGTAAAATTGACACTTACTACGTATAAATAGTTTTAGTCTACCTTCGAACAGCTCAATGTACAAGATTTTAGTAAGAAAGTTACAATAAAAAGTAAAAGGAAAATTAAGGAAGTAGTCATCTTGCTCCGCAAGTGCGTTGACAAAAGAATAGCCAGGCATCTGACCGTCTCCCGTTAATTAAAGCAAGAGGGAAGGCTAAGAAATACCTCCACTCTGGTAATGAACGTGTTTGTTCTACATCTCGCTTGAGAACCTTTCAACGTTGCGTCTTGTAATATTTGCTTTGTAATTACGAAACATATTGTCTTGGTCTTGTTTTCAGTTTTGTTGTGTAGACATTTTTATATGTATGTGTTAGTAAATAGGTAAAATGACAAGAAATAATAGGGTTAAATAAAGAAGGTAATCGTTATTCTCGTGTTGAAATATACACTACCTCCGAGGCACAGTCATTAAACCATAAGGTCTCGGGTTCGATTCCGGGTCAGACAAAATGTTACTTGTCTTTTCTAATGTATATGGAATCGAGTTTGATTATGTGCCCAGTATACGGCAATAGGCTCGAACGAAAATGGCGAAACATGTCGACCTGCTGTTGGACCCGGGAAAAGAATCCGAGATATTGCGATGGTATACACATAGGCAATCAAAATATTTCGTCAAAAGAACAAGTACTTAAGCGACAATAGTCATCCGTGCACGCACTTTCTCGTAAGACGTCACGAGTAATGTTCCTAGAACTCGAGAAAAACAAGTAAATTCTCCATATCGTACAAATACTCTTCAATTACACGGAATCGACGTTCCACATCAAATATGAAGCCTTTTGACGGGAATTTTCATTAGTCTAATGATGATGGAATTGATAAACAAATGTCGTGGAGTTCTTGATCGGGTTTTGTATGTTCTAGCTTGTGACAGCGGCTCTACTCGTCTGATACTTTGAAAAAATTACTATGCGGTGTTTTCAAGGAAAATACGCTACAGTTTTGTCAAATTTCAACTCATTTCGGTCTACATTTTCACCTACGATTCACTTGTATGGCAAAACCCATTCATGCGTAAAACAAATGAAAAATTGTTGCGTTTGTAACCAGTAGCGTTCTTTGGAGAGAAACACTTTCCCAGCAATGTGACAATAATGGAATTTTATGTACAAAGATATGAAAATTTTACAGGATCAATCCAAAGTTGTACTTTTTACTCACTGAGAATCAATTCTTCGTGAGTAAAAAATACAATTTTCGGAAGTTAATGCGATCCTATGCCTTTATTTACTGAGACCAAGCGAATACGCTGGTATTTATATCAAAATTAAAATCTTCACATGAACACTTCACCTGACGTAAAAATAAAATACTGTACTTAGTTGACATGTGAGTAGTGTATGCAACTGAGAGCTCTCAATAAGTCAATAACCATATTACTTAGTAGCAAAGCGGCAACATGTCGCTTTAATATTGATACACATCTTATACATATGCTAAGTTATTTTAAAACAGCTTATCATTTATGTTACTAGATTTTATGAGTTCGTCTGCGAAGAACACAAAATAGAGTTAAGAATAGTGCTGGATGTTAATTCCGGTTGTAAACTATGTCAAATTTTGTCCAAACCTTTTCAACAGTTTTTGCGCGATTGACTTACAAAAAATTAAAATGTTAACTTTCTCGTAAAGAACAATGGCAAGTCTCCATACAAAGTTTTACCTGACATCGTTTTGGAGCGTCTATGAATGAAAAAATGTTAAAACTATAGAGTTTCTTTAACTTAAACAGAATCATTAAGATTTTTGGTTTGAGAGGGCCACAAGAAAAAAATATGATCAATTTTATATTTTGAGGTTATATCATGAAAAAACTTATGTAAATTGCTGTTCTACATTATTTATGTCTAAAAAACAGATTTAGATTACGTGAGAGCAAAGACAATGCAAGATGCGTGTAAGCCTATTACGTCTTTCCATCTTCACACAACAATATCAATTTCAAAATAGTGAGGCACAATCAAAGTCCGGTTAGCAAAAAGTTATTGGTCGTTTACAGCGTAGAACGTCGATAGTCCATGAGAAAGCACAAGTAGTCGTGAGGGGCAGAGAATTGAGTCCGGGGGCAATGCAAGTCAAAACTGAAGATAAACCAAGAAAGCAATCGTAACACCAGTAGCAAGCAAAGCTAACTAACAAGTTCACAACAAAGTAAACAACTAGTGATGCTGATAATCAATCATCAATTAATCGATTATTGAAATAATTGAAGTCATAATCGATTATAGAATATAATCGAATTAATTATTTTTTAAACGATATTATTAAGATTAAAAACCAAAAAAACTACTGTTATATTGCGACTTACTATTAAAAATATTTTTGATTAAGGAAGTTTTTGTGGATGCTGTAATGATAACGTCAGTGATTACTGTAATGCTATTTGAGGTTTTATTTTATATATTTAAGTACATATTATTATTGCAAACAAATCAAATATGCTAATAAAATTGCTTAAAATAATAAGCTATTATAAATGGATTATTCTTTTCATATTATATATTTGTCATAATCGATCAATCGATTGTGAAAATAATTGATTATCAACATCACTCTAAACAACGGAAGGAAAAAAAAATTTTTTTTATTGCTGCCATTACACTTTCATCTAATAATACCTGACTATTAACCACAACATTAATAATAAAATATGTAACTAAAACACCTATCAATTATATTTGTTATTTTTTTTTAGCAAAACCTATGTGATTTGTTTTTAACGTTCACTTAATAATCGTTTTTTGATATTTAAAAACAAAATAATAATTTGAAAACATTTTGTAAGTGGTAATACTGACTAAAAGATTATGTCTACTGGATGTGGACGTATTCAAGTAAAAGTTTATTTTGTAAATAATTTAAGCTAGGCTTTTACCGAAAAAGTTAATTTCATCATAAAAAAGGACTAAATTAATTACTAACTTTTGCACGTGTCCCATTTGTAGACGCTTCATATAACACTTAGGTAAAAACTTGCCATTGTTCTTTCCTTCCGAAGTATAGTATGTTTAAAATCTTTATAGTACGAGATCCGACCGCGTGATTTCTACGTTCACATGTTTGATTAATAAAATATATTTTTTATCGATATTTATAACTAAACCAATGCAGATCCGCAAAGGTGGCCATCCAAATTTGGCCGCAATTATTATTAATTAAAATGTAATTAATTATTTATTGTTGAACAATTACGTTCACTTGTTTTTGTTAAAAAATATATTTCATTAGAAAGAAATATACCTGAGATACCGAGAAAGTTCAAGGTGCCATCCCTCACTTGGCCGCAACCTAATGTCAGCCAGGTGTAAACAGGTATAATTTCGTTAAATATATACGTTCATAATGTATTATCATGTTATACATACCAAATTGAAGATTAATTCTTTCCCTACATGATGAGATATAGGTGCCTATGCAAAAATGCCCGCAAATAGTGACTGCCAACGATTAAAGATAAATAAAAGCGAGAGAAACTTAAGATAAACACCGCATGTCGAATAAAGATAGAGCATGCCAGCTGCTTGTCGTTTTCATGCTACTTACTGCGCATGCGTCCATAGATAAGGTGCTCAACTAGTAGCGCGCGTATTTGCTTGGAGTTTAAAATACTCCAAAAATTAAGCATTAAAAATAATATGTCATAATAATTAATCTACCAAACTAGTGTTTTCAATATTTTTTAATTATATTTAACTAAAACAATATTTTTTAACTGTGAAACGTCATTTTAGATATAAAATTTATCTTTTAAATTAATTTTGTTTTATTACAATTTTTAACAACATTAAGTTTCGTTTATTTTCGGTCTTCATAAAAAATGTCATAAAATTTACTATCCAAACCAGTGTTTTTAATTTTTGTTTTAATTATATCCAACTCAAACAATAACTTTGAACTGTAAGGCACTTGTCCCACCAACAGCGAGTAAACGATTAACTATCGACCATTTTCTCGCTCAAGAAACGTACAATAGATATAACATTCCGTGTAAATAAAAGAGATGCATATACAAATAGTTGATCGCTGACTGTTAACACTGCCGGCGACGACTCGCTTTGGCGACTTCCCATCTGGTAAACTTCCCATTTGGTAAACCTCAAAATATACATACTAAAAAGGTGCGTTTGGTAAACATTTCGTTACTTCATACATTTAATCCTATTTAGTAAACTATGTTAGTATTAATTAAAATGTAATTAATTATTTATTGTTGAACAATTACGTTCACTTGTTTTTGTTAAAAAATATATTTCATTAGAAAGAAATATACCTGAGATACCGAGAAAGTTCAAGGTGCCATCCCTCACTTGGCCGCAACCTAATGTCAGCCAGGTGTAAACAGGTATAATTTCGTTAAATATATACGTTCATAATGTATTATCATGTTATACATACCAAATTGAAGATTAATTCTTTCCCTACATGATGAGATATAGGTGTTAGGTGAAGAAAATGGGGGAGGCCTTTGCCCAGCAGTGGGACAGTACAGGCTAACAAAAAAAAAAAAAAAAAAAAAAAAAAAAAAACAAAAAAGTAAACTATGTTAGTATTGTTATTTTTGTACGGTACAGTCGGTGTGAAATTAATGTTGAAGTGTTTAAAAGTTTGAAAGTCTTAAGACAAAATCTCGACCATCAAAAAGAAAAAAGAAAGGTATTCGTTGAGGTTTACCAAATGGGAACTTTACCAAATGGGAAGTAGCCCTCGCTTTACTAGTTTTGTTGCTAAGCGACAAGCTGTCAAAAATGGACTCGCCCAACGATTAGGACCACGAAGTAATAAAAATAACTGGAAGAATCACTAAGAAAAATATATCAAATAAATTCATACTTTACTGCTCGTTAATAGAGTTTACTTTTGTTTAGTTTTAATGTCTGTTCGAAAAACGGACTCGAGTGAGACTTGCTTTTAAGGGCCTTTGTCCCTCTCTAACAGTTGCCACTGTATAATGTTTGTAACTTATGGTGGTAATATTAAGATTATTACTGAATTTAAATTCGGTAATTGTTGTTTCTTTAAACAGAATTTTGGTATAAAAACAATCAAAAGTAGTTTTACACATTATTTATTACTTTTGATGCACACTAAGGATAGTTTGTATCTTAAAAATGTTATAATTGTTAGTGATCCTTCCAGTTAGTACTAATTCTTCAATGATTAGAACACACGCCGAGACGCTGGTTGCTCACCAGCTGTCATTAAACAACTACGCACTCGCTCACCGCGGCACGCCAACTCGTTACTCGTTCATCGTCGGCGGTGGGACAAGTGCCTAAGACGTTAATTTGAATCTGTATTAAAATTTATTTATTATTTAGTTCAAGCTTAAGTTTCTCTCGCTTTTATTTATCTTTAATCGTTGGCAGTCACTATTTGCGGGCATTTTTGCATAGGCACCTATATCTCATCATGTAGGGAAAGAATTAATCTTCAATTTGGTATGTATAACATGATAATACATTATGAACGTATATATTTAACGAAATTATACCTGTTTACACCTGGCTGACATTAGGTTGCGGCCAAGTGAGGGATGGCACCTTGAACTTTCTCGGTATCTCAGGTATATTTCTTTCTAATGAAATATATTTTTTAACAAAAACAAGTGAACGTAAATGTTTAACAATAAATAATTAATTACATTTTAATTAAAATTAATTGCGGCCAAATTTGGATGGCCACCTTTGCGGATCTGCATTGGTTTAGTTATAAATATCGATAAGAATTATATTTTATTAATCAAACATGTGAACGTAGAAATCACGCGGTCGGATCTTAGACTATTATATTTCATTTAAGTCAATTGCAGGAAATCGATTCGTTCTTTGCAAACTCAAGCTAAAAACTATTCGTTGAACTTCACTTCAATATGTATACTCGGATATTATAAAGTAAAAAATACTCAATTTTTATTTTATAAAGATTTTTTACAATGTTCCTAGTATTTAGTTTTAAATAAAACGTTTTTCAGTTCCGATTGACTCCTGGTTAGTCTTGTTAAGTGTAGATAGGATTTGCTATCGAACAAATTGCCGGTACTCGAGCGACTCGCCACTAGGCTGATAAACTGTAAGAAGATTAAGTTGAAATGTTTCATGCTGTTTGTTAAATAAAATATATTTAGTTAAAATGTACTGGCAACTAACTGTAACTACAGGTACATTTTTACTAACACACGATTGTATAGTATTTTTTTTTTTATATGGGTATAACCACAAACTGTTTGTAAAAGTATGTAGGTAGAATTGCAATTTTTAAAATTTTAATACTATTTAGTGTTCGTCAGTTTAAATAATAATTTGTATAATTAGTAATTAATGTTCAATCGTAGGCTCAATCTTGCATACAAAAAATCTTAATATAATCATCTCGCTAGCAGGCTGGTTAGGTTTTCCGAATATTATCATTTATTTAAGAAAAAGCATAGTTACGAGTACATAACAACTCGATTTGGAGTTGCTATACGTGTTTTAAACCGTACATAAACCTCTGTTTTGAACTAAACTAATTCTTTCGTATTTCCTTAATAAATCTCATCTGACCTTCGTGAAGGTCTTACAAGGTTAAGTACTTAATAAATAATATTTTTTACTTATTTGGGTCAGCGGGGGGTACGCTATTACGTAGTAAGGGCTGGTTTATACAGAGTGTAAGGAATTATCAAATATAGAAATCTTGAGTTTAATTTTAAAAAAGTTAAACTATATCTATAGTACCTAATATTTTGTTATACGGAGCGAATTTTCTTACCATATCGTCAAATTCGAAGCTCTGATTGTTATATCATAATATTACAAAATAAGCACTATTGATACGGGAAAAATCACTCCCTGTATGATTGTACCAAATAACAGCGCGGAATAAACACATTTTTTTGAAAAAAATCTTTAAAACGTACAATTTTCATCTACAAATACCCAATGGCCAAACACATACGACGACAAATACACCCTACCACATAAAAAACTAACATTACAACATGACACATCTACCTGCTCCCATCACGACGTATAGAGGACCCTTCACAAAGCACTCACAACCACACCTTCGTCCCCGCCCCATGAACTAGCCATAATAGTTAATGTTAATGAGCCCCGACATCGGACATCTGAAGTGCCACGATTATTTCACTCGCAACTCAAAGATTTTACTGACAGAAGAGGAGTATTTTATATGGGAACTATAGTTATCTGAAGTTGTTTTATGTTTGGTTGAATTTTGGTTTATTATCCGATGTCATCAATTTTAGGAGCACACGACTGGGTTATTCTTAAGTTATAACATTTTATCCTATCGTGCTCTAAATATGTTTACAAAAACGTAAAAAAATAAGATTTAAAAAAACTGAGGGATTATTATTTGGAATAAACCACACTTAAACATTGAAATAAGATTTTTCTAGTGAAACATTTTGTAAACATAATATCCGCCTAAACCGAAACTTATATCAGAAATGAATTTATGCCCAAGAATAGTTGATATTAAAAACCAACATAGTTAATAATCTGGTTTTAAAACTATAAATATGAGTACAGAGTATTAGAAAATCCCCTTGTTCCAAAACCTTCTGCTGTATAAATAAAGACTAGTCGTTTTAACATGTTTGTTTGTCAATAGTGCGACGCGTGGCCCCGCAGTTCTCGATACCGCCGCCGCCCAAGTCTGAGGTGATGCTGGGCGGGAACCTCACGCTCAAGTGTGTCGCCTTCGGGTCACCCATGCCCACTGTCAAATGGAGGAAAGGTAAGAGGACTGTTAGAAGTCATACAGTCGATAAATCTTAGTATCAACTGCGTTAAACGAATCTACAATGTAGCAACTACGGTCTTACTACAAACAAGGTAAACAACTTTTAAATTCATATTGTGTATTGAAATACCGACAGTTTCGGCTATAGCTTGGATACACATATTCGGTTCGGCATTAATCGCCCTACTCAAAACCGAATATGTGTAGATTAACCCGATCGGCATATGGCGAACAAATGAGTCGAGATGGTTTTGTTGTTTGATAAATATTGCCGAACCAAATAGGTGATTAACAAGCCTATTTAAAAATAGTCAAGATCAAGTGTGGGTAGGCGTAGAAATACGCGCCATAAATTTAATGACGACGCTTAGTAGTTACATCAGTCAGTCCGTAACCATGGACGATGCAATTCAATCGAAACGTCAGAAAGCAAATAAGTTCTGTTTCTTAACTGTAGTAATAATGAATAATGTCTAGTTATTTTCCTTTTTAAGACCGTATAATGTTTTTCAAGTTAAAATAGCTTTAAAAAACCCGTGAACTAATAATATTTCTTGTGTCGTGGTGAGTTTTATAATAGCACAAACACATATACAATATAATTAACCGCAATATAATTACATTTACATGTGAGTTCGCTGTTCTTCTTTAAGTCCTAAACAGGTTGCGTCCTTACGCAAAGCAAGAATAACACCGTAATTATATTTCTTAAGAAGACTTCCCAAGGTACACTTATGACTGTTTTCCATCATTCTTGTCTCACAGGTCTAACAAAATGGCTGACGCCGGAAGACAACCCGCCACTTGGTCTGAACACCCTCAAGCTGGAAGACATAAGGGAGTCTGCCAACTACACGTGTGAGGCGACCAGCGCGCTCGGCGTCATCGAAGCTGTGGCCGAAGTGAAAGTGCAGTGTAAGTTATACTTGTTACTTAATATCTACTACAACCTTCAGAAAATAATGTTAAAACACACACTTTATGTGAAATATGACGTATTATAAAGAAAATAAAGATTAACAAAGGCAACTTTTCGCCGCGCGACAAAAATCGGGTGCCTTTAGTTATGAGTGTAAACTTTATATTAAGTTTATAATTGTTAAATCTTTTAATTGAAATCTTGATTCATGAAAACAAATACTAACTTATACACTACAATACTTACTACGGTTAGGAAATTTGTTTAAAATACATAAGTTTTATGAATCGATACGAAAAATATTTCACCCATCTCTGCGTCGTTTAGATAAGGCTCAGTCAAGCTATTTGAAGAAAAACTTTTAACGGATTAAATAAATATCAATGAATTTAATACCACACCAATTATACAAGCAAAAATATTCCACAGAAATATTCACAAACCTTTGGCTTCAATTTATTAGAATCTTTTTGAGCCAGTTCTATATTTCTTCGATAATTTATTACAAAATGTGAACTGGAGTCACCCCACACAGTTCCTAGTACACGCTAATTAATCCGAGCCATTTCGCCCCGCTTCCGACTCAAGCGACTCAACCGACTCTACCGACTCCACCGACTTCACTAGATGAGTGACTGAATCAAATTACACTCATAATTTCTTGGGATAACTGTTGCAAATTTATGGTAATAACTTCGCCGAGGTGGAAAGAGGGATTTACGAAAATCAATTTGATAAATTGCGGCAAAGCGAGAAGACATCCATTATGAATTAGTGTTATAATTCATAATTGAAAGGGTTGGAAAGTTGTACGGGCCTCGGGAGACAAACGAATGTCAGTCTGATTAATGATTAATTATTGTAACGAACATTTTCTCAATTTAATTTCGGTAGGATTAAGTTGTTTGATACGTTTAGTGTTCGGAACTGAAAAGCCGTTGATGTACATGATTAAAAATGTAAACATCGCTCGTCGGGGCGAACTGTCCTAAAAGCTTGTTGGGCTTACCGCGAAATTGGATAGCTGGAAATGATAAGGGCTTGAACTACGATTCTGTTGCTTAGATAATGTTTTATCGCTTTAGTACTATGTAAAAGTCGAAGAGTAAACTGGCTTACGGTAACGGATTGTCGTTTAAGCCAATAGTAAACTACCACACTGTTCAATTGTTTTTGAAAAAAGATAACTCCCGCACTAAGAATTGCTTGAGTCGCGGGGACAATTATTTGTGGGTCACACAAATAATTATTCCGTGTGGGAATCAATAATCAATATGGCGACCTTAACCACTGCGCCATAACGCTTTCTTTAAGTAATCGAAAAGATTGCACAGAAATGTGTAAAAATCAAACAACAATTCGTTTAAAAATTGTGTTTTCAATGTGCAATCTAGTAGTTGTTCAAGAGTGAGTAGGCAGTGTGCGGTCAGCCTTACCATAACCTCAAATATTTTGTTACGCTGCATCGAAACTAACGTAAACATTTCCTATTGCAAATTCAATTACATCCACAGCGACGCTAATTAAATTTTCCTGAAACGTTCATTAGTGGTTAAAATGGTTTGTAAATTTGTTGTATCGTTCGTTTGAGACCCCTTCTTAGAAAGAGGCTTTAAACTAGCACTGAACACAAGAAGGTTACATGTGAGGACTTAGAATATTAATGATTTCATCGAATTTACTTTAACATGCTGAAATGATACAAAAACACTTTTTAGGGTCCCGTACCTAAAGGGTAAAAACGGAATCCTATTACTAAGCCTCTGCTGTCTGTTTTTCCGTCTGTCTGTGAGCAGGCTGTATTTTATAAACTGTGATAGCTAAGAAGCTGAAATCTTCACAAATTATGCTTATAATATAAATTTCCGTTGCCGCTATAACAGCAAATACATTTTTTTTTAAGTTTAATAGGGGTCCAAATACAATAAACACGCTTATTATTAGTTTTTGGTACAGAACCCTTTAAGCGCGGGTCCCACTCGCATCTAGCCGATTTTTTATATTCGTATCATGATATCATTATGATTTGGAAACAGAAAACGATAAAAAAAATAATAAGACCATTATTAAAAATTCAAACAAAGATTTCAGACTCAAATCCTTAAATTCACTTCTCTCCCTCCAATACATTGACTTCATTTTTAAACCTTGAAAGAATAGGCACAGGTCACACAAACCAACCAGTCTATTTCTATCCTTATTCTGATCTCCCTCAGTCCAATACATTGACTACATATTTTATTTTTTAACACTGAATAGGCAAAGGTCACAAACAAAACAGCCTAACAAAAATAAGACTATTTAATTTTGTATACGTCACCAGCACTGCCGGGCCCGCCGACCGAAGTGCGACCATCCGAGATCACAGCGACCACCGTGCGACTGACGTGGACCTACAACGGACCTGAAGAGCCACAGTACTATGTTATACAGTACAAGCCTAAGTACGCTAACCAGGTAAGGAGTAAAAAAAGTATAGGTACCTTTCGAGGCATAAAATTGTGTAGAAATTAGATTCTTGGTAGAAAATATTTAGGAACCAAAATAACTGAACCCTTCTTCTGTATCATTATTTATGAACCTAACAATGATATAATAATATATAGGTTTAGGATATAAAAATAGTGGGATCCAGATCGATAAAGGCTGTATTTTGCTGTATACAAGTTTATTTGTTCAGTTACTAAGCTCTCTGCTAAAAGCAAATAAATACAGTCAGCAGACTGCATTTATTTCCTAAAACTTTTATTTTTAAATATCGTTTGAATTTACAAGCATTCTATTCCGTATACTTTCTTGTATAATTTACCAACACTCGATTTAAATATAACCTTTTAATAACCCAAAACCAGGCATTCAGCGAAATCTCCGGAGTGATTACCCAGTACTACTCAGTGACGAACTTATCACCTTATACGGAGTACGAGATGTACGTGATAGCAGTCAACAACATCGGCCGAGGACCTCCATCTGCACCAGCCGTTATAACCACGGGAGAAACCGGTATGTACACATAGTTCATTACGACTATAGTGCAATTTGGGGACAATGACGTCACTGTATGTATGGGACGTTGGTCAAATTCCATGTTTGAAAGAAATATACGCCACGTAAGATAGCACAGAATGTTATTCAAATTCCATAATTGAAAAAATGGTTTTATTTTTAATTATATTTATGTGTTTTTTTTACAAATGAAATATAAGTGTAATCGGCCAGTAATATTACGCATTATATTACAAATAAATTGTAAATAACGATATTAAATCTTTAAAAAAATAGATAGTTTATTATTTTTGGTAATATTCTGTAGGAAGAATCGTTCTAGTGACACTGTAATTTAAAATAGGTTAGTTAACGTTATGGAATTTGAATAACTTAATATAGTTCATCAAAAACCTAGATTTTGAAATAAGGGAATGAGTAAACAAAATACATACTAATCCACTAGTAGACACACACTTATAGTTAATTAACAAGCATAGACCAATTTCATACAAATTGTACAGATAACATTTAAAATTAAATTTTGCGATAAACAATCAGTTAAAACAGGAATGCATAATTTAGTAACAGAAATGACCAGAAACATTCATTTAATTGCCTTTGTTATCTGATTCAGAATGCGTATTTAGCAATATTGAACATTCATATTATAATATAAAATTATATTTTATGGCCTCTTTCCTATTAATACAAACAATAGGGTACTCGACTACTAATTAAATCAGCTACTTTTTATGAAATGTCAAAAATGATTTTCATATGAAAACATTGGCATTTACAATGTCAAATGCAATGTTTACGTTGGGATCAAAATAAATGAACGATTAGTATAGTTATTTCTGGCTTTAAACTTTTTAAGAGCCTTTAGAATAAGGTAAGGCTAGGCTAGGCAAGGCTATTGGGAGTACTTATATTTTATCTGTACAGGATTTTTTTATATATCGCCAAACCGATAAATTAAAAAAAAAATCTTAATTCTATCCTTACACTGGCACAAAATTTTTGGGTTAAAAACATATTTTATTTTTTTAAGGACGCATCAGGACGATGTCTTTTGGAAAACAATAAATTAATTTTGCATTATGACAAAACTGTAGGTACTTAGAACAAAAAAGTGATCGCTTGATATGTATCTTAATTAAACATAGCTTGGAATATGTTAATGAAATTACTCAAATACCCACATGGTGCGGTGAAAACACAACCTCTATGGGGAATTTAAATAACCATACTAATTGTCAATAGAAACCCTTTTCAGGTAAAAATTCCAAATGTTTGTCTTTACTTACAAGACCCTATGGAACAAAAATATAACAAACTTGTAGCAAGTTGTAATAGGAAACAAAAACTCATACGTACGCATAAACTCATACGCTTATTATATTATCATTTCATTTTACTCTCTCGCTTTCAATTTTGTGAAGTCTACAATTAATTTTTCCTGCTTTGAATTGGGTAAATAGAATTTGTTTTACGTTTCTTGCGCTCAATACTCAGTTTTAAGGTATTCTTTGATCGTGTTTACATGCCTACGCGTTTACTCGTAACGTGACCTACGACATTCGCCGATGCTTCATGTAAGTTTCGCTTCTGATTTATCATTGACTTGAGTTTCTTTTGCACATTTGTTTTACTTTCTAGACTAGACGTAGTGCGTAATATATTTTCTTAATCATGCACCATTTCGTTTTTATCAATGTTAGGACCAAACCGGCCAGTTCTTTGTGACACACGTTTTTAAAGTTTTTCTCCGGCACCGTTTGTGTGATCAGTGTGTGACGTCACGTGCTTTCTCAATACTAATGTTGTTGTTTTGTTCCCGTGCTCTCTTCCAGGGGACTCATATGGAGGCGCCAGTAAGTATATCAACATTACGTAAAACATTAACGACGTTGTTTGTGGGCTAAAACTCTAAAATGTGGGCGTTGATAGCATGGATTTTAGGTTGTATCGTAAATATTGAATGCATTTAATCCGTCCACTGGGTGAAGCTAATCTCGCTTGTTAGGGTTAATATTTGGCTAATAATGTGCATGTTTGTTTTTCGTTATATTACTATACAGATTCGAGTTATTCTGTTCGTTTCCCTCAATTACATATTAAATATTTACCGTACAATTACCCTGTGGTGGAATTGTGGAATTTCATTTCTTTACTCGCGCCGTGAATGTTCCCCGTCGCGGTATCAAAGCACCATATCTAATTTCCCTCCACAAAATATATTAAATTTGACTTCCGAAACCTCGTCTGAAGCTAAATTGTGGACACGATGTCACAAAACAGACAAATAAAAACTCTGATGAGTTGGTAATGAAAACGTTGGTGTATAAAAATTACCAACAGGTCTTTTATATTCTTTACATTTCTAATAAAGGAAAAGTTTGGTGTGACGCCGACGACCCGGATCCTGGACCCAAACGAGATTATAGCGTTTTAATATTGCACAGTCCCGAAACTTTTATTGTTTCGCCCTTCGCGAGTATTATAAACAGAAAAGAGATTTTTTCATTGAGTGACGCTCCGTGTTTCGTGTTAGAGACAGCGATTACAAATCCTATTAAAAAGGCTATTGTGCCCCCGACGCTTATTGTCCTATTATTTTTATTTTCATTTTGAACATAATTGAGATGAGTCGAGCCGGTTCTTAATTTAACATTGAGATGTTTACGTGTTATTGCTTCTATGACAATACAACTTCTGATAGAATTTGTCGAACATATTTTTTTGGGTTTCAAATCGGTATTAGAATGTCTTTTAATACGATTGTTTATTATTTTTATTTTCTAGTATTTTTTTATCGAATGATAGGTGTTTTACGAAATTGTTGTCAGGTTTTTTTGTTTGTGTTAATTTATATGTTTTATGTTTAAATAACAGGTTTTAAATAACAATATGTATTGTTTAATTGGTTCATTATTAATATTGGGTGTTAAAGTTAATACTTTATAGTAATTTCGACATTGTTTTACATATAATTAAAGTTCATTATTAAGTCAAAATTATTATGTGTAATTCGTAGCATGCAATTTTGGTGAATAATTTACTTACAGCCGAAATGAGTAACTTATTAAGCAAACATATTAATATTATATTTATGTTATTGAAGAGAAAAAACTAGATTGTCTAACAACAAAAGTACATATAGCAAGTAATTACTACCAATTATTATATTATTATTATTAATTACTGACCTACTGCAAGGCACAGGTCTCCTCCCATAATGAGAGAGAGGTTAGACCTGATTTCAAACCCTATCAGCTTCACGACCGAAGGCAAAAACATCCCTCAACCTTAAACAACTATTTATTATGTTATATTTGTCACTTTGACGTTTACAGCAGTGTCAGATTTACATTTAAACATAACCAAAAATCTACAAATTGCAAGTGCTCCAATCCACTAACTTACTCATTTTGGTTGTAAGACCTTTTCGACAGTAGTATGGGTGTGATATTTCACTGTTTCTCGTGCTATAATAACACTATAATGTATTTGTATCGTAGAACCGGGCTCAGCACCTCGCAACGTGCAAGTACGACCTCTCAGTTCAAGCACCATGGTCATACAGTGGGATGAACCTGAGACACCCAACGGACAAGTTACGGTAAGAATATTTTATTAATAAATGTATAGAAACATTTATTTATTATTCAATTATTGTATACTATCGCTGCAGTCGTTATAATCCAACAATCTATTAGTCTTGTATGCAAAGATAACTGTTGAGGTATATAGTTATATTAAAAATAAAATAAATATTTTGGGACAACTCACACACGATCATCATCCTGTTTGATACAGCTCATTATTAACTACAAACTAACCCTTTTATTCATAAACACACTATAAACCTTTTTTTAATAAAAATACTACTAAAAATGTTTCTTCTTTTTCATTTCGCTAAGGAGTGAAAGAAACAAAATATCTTATAAACCTTTCATAACTTCATATATATTTTTATGAATATAGTAGATAAATCGAGCATGCATCTATTAAGTTCTTGGACTGTACGACAAGTATTACAAATGACTTAGCAATTTATGACACTGACTGTGCTTAGTACTAATAAAATATTATTTCACAGGGCTACAAAATCTTTTACACCACGGATCCTTCACAACCTTTGCAGTCGTGGCATTCTCAAATGGTAAGATAGCATTAAATAATATAGTATGGAATATAATATATGTATAAACATAATATAGAATAAATATAAAATAAAATATTGTAATTACAAAATTCCTTCCATTTCCCAACAGATGGACAACAGTCACTTAACAACGATCAGCGAGTTGACTCCCCACACGGTGTACACAATACGCGTGCAAGCCTTCACTTCAGTTGGACCTGGACCTATTTCTGCTCCTGTGCAAGTCAAAACACAACAAGGTATGTATAGACGATATTATTTGAAACTTTAAAAGATATTAATGAAAATTAGAGTGACTTTTAAATATTAAAGTTTATAAACCAGTATGATATGAGTGAGAAAGATTTGAAACATAAGACTTTAGAACAACATAATCTACGTTAAAAAGTAGTTTTTTTTAATGTTGCCCATGGCGTAGCATCGTAGACATTCTACGTGCCATCTACGTCGTAGATGCTACTACGTCGTAGCACTGTATAACTTATATTCTTTCTTTATCACTTTACGCTACATACTACACTAAAAAGCCATTGATATTTTTATAGGCTTGCATTATAAAAATGGTTAGAATAAGTATATTAACCCAGCGACGATAGAATTTAATTCCTGCATACGACACCATTCTGAATTTCAACCAAATCTTTTAGAATTAGTCGTAGTTTATTATTTTTACGATACACATACAAGAATAATTCCAAAGCAAATTGCCATACAATGAATAAAAAGTACTACAATATTAGCAATAGAAAATCAGAGTAAAACTAAAACTAGTTTATTTGCAAGAGGTTCTTCAAACAGTTTATATGAAAGCCTCGCTCAGAGCCCATTACTTGGTATCGCGCACAATCCACATGGGATTGCGAGCTTAGTAAATATGATTCCATTAACGTACGTACATACGTTTTATATCTAATATATTTATACACTTTGTTTAGATATATTAGTGGTATATTATTTTTTTTCTTTTTTTTTTTGTATTGACTTAGTGTAAAAGTTCATTCAGGCGGTCTAAGGCTTGTCTTTATTAAATAACTTCTGAAAAGGTCAATGTTCAGCTTTACGTAACTCTCTTGATCAGACGTTCATGGCATTATACAAAAAACAGACGAAATGATAACTCATCTGTTTTTGAAATTGGTTAAAAAAATATTATCGCTAATCATCTTTGCGTTTTTGTATTGCTTACTTAGCTTAGTCATGTTAAAAATTGACCCATAAAAATATTCGGAATATTGGCTGATACTGGATAGTGGTTGGCAACAGCTGATCATAATCTATACTTACTAATATTATAAAGCTGAAGAGTTTGTTTGTTTGTTTGTTTGTTTGTTTGAACGCGCTAATCTCAGGAACTACTCATCCGATTTGAAAAATTCTTTTAGTTTTAGATAGCCCATTTATCGAGGAAGGCTATAGGCTATATAACATCACGCTACGGTCATTAGGAGCGGAGTAGCAACGAAAAATGATACAAAAACGGGGAAAATTTTGACCCATTCTCTTAGGTGACGCAAGCGAAGTTGCGCGGGTCAGCTAGTATAATATGAATAAGTAATTGTGATGCACATACATACAGTATATATATGGTCGTAGGACGTCAAATTGTCGGCTTGTTTGATTAAAAGGCCATGTTTATTTAAATACATACAATGTCACATTGAGATTCGCTATGGTATTGTAATCCCTTAACGTCCCCATGTCTTTTCCGATAGACATGGTACAATCTAATTGGGACCCCTTTTGGAACTTTTGATTAAAATATATTACATGATAGATATGCTTGATTAGTTTGACTGATTATTTTATTATAATAAATTTTGATAACCGTGATTTCAGATAGATCGAGGAAACATTGACTGCATATAATTGTTTTTGTTCTTAAAATTATTAATAAAATATGTATTAAAATATCAATAAAAATGTAACATTTCAAAAAAGGTGTAATGACATGCTTGTCCTAAACGTAATTTTATTTGTTTAACCTAGGTGTACCATCCCAGCCCTCGAACCTGGTAGCAGTGGAAGCTGGCGAGACATCAGTGACCTTGTCTTGGAGAAGACCAGCCCACGCCGGAGACAACATCGTATCCTACGAGCTATACTGGAACGACACTTATGCGAAAGAACACCATAGGAAGTGAGGAAATCAATATAACGACTTTTTTGTTAATTTCCATTTAAATTTGAGAGGTTTTATCGAACTGCTGGTTACTTGTAATCGACCAGATTTGAGAACTGTAATGTCCTATTGTTTTAGACTTACGTCCTTTATTTTATTTTTCTTACTCTACGTATGAAAATTGTATAAGACTGCAAAACTCTTCTTGAATTACTTTATTTAATCATGATTTTTTTTTCGAAGGACCCTTCGTGAGTTTCTAACTCAATCTGTTCTCTGTTCTAACACTGTATTTCTGTAGGCGTATCCAAATAACTGAGACGTACACTCTGAACGGGCTGTATCCCAACACGTTGTACTACATCTGGCTGGCGGCGCGGTCGCAGCGGGGCGAGGGCGCCACCACGCCGCCCATCGCCGTGCGCACCAAGCAATATGGTATGTGCTGCCACTGACACACGGAGTGACGTCTCGTGAACGAGTGACTGTAGACCGGTGAATGGGAACGAACCACTAATAATTATAATACGCTATTTCAAACTCAAACTATATTTGTACTTTTTTAATGTCGCTTCTTTGTTTCCCTCGTGGCTGGCTCCTTCCCAGTCACTGCTTTGAGAATATGAGAGTGTGAACCTATTGTGGTTATTCCAGGTAACTCCTAATGTAATATTTCACATAAGAGCACCTGCCCGGCACGCTGCCAGTAATACAGCACAAGCACCAAGTTTTATATCACAATATGTGTTTTGTAATCGTAAATTTGTCGAAACGGTAAAGTGTACGCCGTGACTAGATTCCACCAGAACGAAACCGTCCGAGTCGTTAGCGGAATTTGTTTATTCTGAAGCGTACACCGTACCTTAGTAGTAGCTTTATGTTGTACGTAGGAGAGTTTTAAATCCGAGGCTGACGCCTCCGGTGACACTTTTTTATTGGATCGCTGACGACGCGCAGAACATTCCGAAATCTTAGCTCAGTCGCCATTAACTTCATCGGGTACCATCAATCTTATCGGCGGGATCTATCACATCATCTATCACTGGGATAAAAAATAGTGTTCTCCGCGTCGTAAGCTAGAACATAATCATCACAATTTTCTTCCAACAGGGGAAAGTGTGACGGATGAGACTTAGAGATGTATGGGCGAGCGGATCCTACGATCACACCACACTAACAAAATGTGCATGCACGTTTATTTTTTAACGGCGGACGCCGTTTTTTCATTTGTTTTGGGCACCGTTTATTTTTCGTTTGGATCGCATTCAGTGATTGCGTCGGTTAGGTCGGCGGTGGTATAACGCGGCGCGCCGAGCCGCGCGCCGCATTTGAGTTGCAGGTGGCTCCCCGGGTGAGACTAGTTCTGTCCCGCGGGGCCTGACGGTTCGCTTGCGTAGTGCCGGGCGCGCCGCCCATGAACGTGTCGGCGGTGGCCGTGTCGCCGACGGCGGTGCGCGTGTCGTGGGCGCCGCCGCCCGCCGAGCGCGCGCACGGCCGCATCGCCTACTACAAGCTGCTGTACGCCGAGTCGGGCCACGGGGATAGTGAGGCCACCGTCGTCAAACTGAACCAGACCTCGTTCGTGCTGGACGAGCTGCGGCGCTGGACCGAGTACCGCATCTGGGTGCTGGCGGGCACGAGCGTGGGCGACGGCCCCACCTCGTACCCCGTCACGGTCCGCACGCACGAAGACGGTACGTGTCGCATACGAACTTTGGACTGTTACGACGCCCCCTCCCGCCGACTTCGGCTCCTCAATTTTATGACTTCCCCGCGAAGAATTCTCCGAACGAAAAACTCTTGATAGATGAACTTTTTAATATAATCTCTGGCAGCGTTAATAAACATAAAATCATAAAATTGAGCGATGCCGAGCCAAAGAATTAATTGCTAATAATTGATGAATAATTTAATTATCTTTCAAATTAACAAAGTTCTTTGGCCATGTAATATCAGAGGAGTTTTAGGAGTTCATTTACTTTTAAAATTATTGCAAATTAGGTATGAATTTGTTAATCTGTCTCGAAGTACGGTTTGTTTGAATACGTCCTCTGCTACTACATCTGTCTGACTAACATGTTGAGAATACTTGATGAAATATGATATCTAATAATATAATAACTCTATTTACTAACAATAACAAAACCTTGGGATGGTACAAAGTTGGTATAAAGTGGTATGACAATAAAATCACTCATATCGACGATGTGTTTGAAACAAACAAATTAAACAGTAACATTATCTATAATTTATTTGATAATTAGCTGTGTCGTTTCATATTCCATATGAATGGTTTTATTGTGGAACGTATAAACATCACAGTTAAAATGGAATTGTAGTAATTACCTTTGTGAAAATGTTTAGTAATAGCGCTTTGTGTTTATTTGAACCGCGCTAAACACTCAGACGCAGTTCCATTTTAGCCGTGAGTGGACATAATGATATGCAAATGATAATTGACCCAATATTGGTGGTGGGCTGTTATGATAAAAACCATTAATATCACGACGGAATAGTTCATATTGATCATTACAAAACTCGTTGCGCTACAACTACTACCAAAATACTAATGTCATTTTTTCTTTTGTTCCTTTTTTGTGAGCACATAGCAGGATTCTAAACAAGGAGGTTCTGTTCTCGTAACAAAAGTATAATTATGCTTGCCGATAATATTCCATGTATATCTATAATCATGTCACAGATGATCATGTTGGTTTCACTGTATTACAGCCGCTATCGCAGCGGCATAGAGTTGATACTTCCACTCACTTGTCACATGTAATGATTTCTTTAGATGACGCGTCGCATTGACTCGTCATCGACTCGTTAAGATGGCACTCACTGAAATGCAAAGTTTATAATGCACCTGGTATAGTGTCGACGGCACCGTTATATTATTGATTTTGGCGCACAGTTGTTGAGTATTTAGCGATGGACACAATTTTGCATGCTTTCTTTACCGACACCGCACCGTTTTCGTTAAGTTTTCACTGGGCACCAGATAGGTTTCACGTTTTACTGCACGCAATCGGTTGTGGATTATTGTGATGGTTGCGTGAGGTAAACTGCACTTTTAGGAATCACTCAGCACATCTAGCGACGACACAAGGTGAGAGAGCGAGTGCGTGGCACGACTACCTGTAGCCGTGTGCGTGGCCGGCGGTGTGCACACACTGGCACTGAGCGCGCGCGCCCGCTGCCACGTGCGCACACCGCGCGGCGACCGCTCGGCTGTACCGCTCAACACGCACCACGGCCCGAACGCCGCATTTGAATACCAATACCGTCCCCACACGACACGCGCGCATGCTACTGAACTACTCACAATTACTACTTCTTTACTCACTGTACTATCCTCACTACTATCTACTATTAGCGGGAAGGCTGCGGGTCGAAGCCGAGTCCCGAGGATCCAACGTCTAAATTCCACTTTAAAACCGATTGGTCTCTCGAACGGATCCCAGGGATCAGGAGCGCGACACTCTTCGCCTGTACTCCCCGACTGCTCAGCTCGGTTATTAGACTCTACGCGCTACCTCTATCTATCTCTCTGTCTCTCTTTACCTCTATCTCTCTGTCTATCTCACTTGCTCTTGTGCTACAACTTCTTGGCAGTAGCAGTTTCACTCTCGCCTCTCTTCTTTCTTCCGTATACTCTATCAGACTATCGTCGTGCATGCACACTAGATATTGTGACATAATACAGAATACTATTATGCCTAACGTTCGCTATTGCCGTATACAACGAACGGGCGGGGCTCAAAGAACGCTGCGTGATATAACCGGCATCGATCACTCCTGTTAAGTACAATAACTTTATATAGAATACTGAACAGTTTGTCGAAGAGCACAGCCAACGGACACTCTGACACAGTCACAAACATCACTGAGGACACACGAGGTACGAGCCACACGAGGCCACGAGTGCCACAACACACACAGAAGGTACGGCGGCCGCACATTGACAGGCCCACACGACGCACACACACTAAGACTGGCGCCGTCGCGTTAATCAATACATGTGCGTGTGAGTGACTTCTCTGCGCCGAACGACGTGGAACGGTTAACTGAACGTGGGCCACGTTGCCTTTTTCTGTTCCACTCTAATTCTAGAAAACTCGTTATACGCTCATGTGCGCTTACTTCGCGAAAAAGATCCTTGGCGACAAACAAACTCGACGCATTTTACCCTGCTGAAGAAATAAAAATTCACATTCACGTTTGTTTGGCGCGCTCCGAACAGAAAAAGGCAATGCACGCGTCCCAAGCGGCTTAAACCGAATGCGCCTCCTAAAGAGCTCAAAATACACGAGGAAATAAAATAAGAGTGCCCCCCATTTCGCCGACAAGCGTTCTACTCGTAATCTCTCACTTAGTAGTTCCGTTCGCCCTGCAATGTTCGCACAATTTGTCTTAAATGTATTTGAATGCGTTTTTCTCTTTTTTCTCTCGTCACTGACTTTGTATGGGCCGCTGGTAACCCCGTACAGCCGTAAGGAGTGAGTACCAATTACTATAGTGCTTGTTTCGGTGTGCGTTTGTGCTTGTGCCTTATGCTTTATGTAGTATATCTTCCTAGTTCCTTAATCTAAAGACTTACTCTCAAACAAACTGCAAGCGGTAACCTCTAAGCATGACTTCGTAGACGATTTTATGAGTTGAAGACTTGGTGTGACCTTTTGTGATTTACTTTTGAAACGATAATCCCAAGTCTTGACGTCCCGAAGCATGATGATCCCTTGCAGTGTGTGGTTTAAGGATTTATAGTTATAGAAATGCTGCTTTGGAATCTACTAGATGAAATACTTACTAAATGTTCAACTCTTTGTAAAAGCTTGACGATTTTAGTTGTTCTTTACGATGTGGATTGGAAGGTAATGGATTTTAATTGGTTATGGTGATGTGAAAGGGCGTAAATGATAATGTCTCAGTGTGTGTTGGTATTCAAATGCCCGATCGAGATGCTGAAGGCGTGTGTAGTCACTCGCCGCGACCGAAGTGCTCTATCAGCATCAACGACGGCGATTACCGACACCACTTCTACTACTGTTCATTATTACCGAAACTCTGCAGCGCTTTACTCAAAAGCCTTTGACGCCGACGCTTTAATTCCAATTTAGGCCCTTAAGAGTCGCTTAGGTAGTAATTAGCACGCTCCCGTAGATGCTGATAGGGCAGTTTAGGTCGACTCGCATACAGGTACGGCTCGGTATCTCACATATGTATTGTGTGCTCACAGTTCCCGGCGAGCCCCAAGACGTGTCGGTCGTCGCCATCAACTCCACTTCTATCCATGTGACGTGGAAGCCGCCGCAGGAGAAAGACAAAAACGGCATCATTAGAGGCTATCATGTTCACGTACAAGAAGTTCGAGAAGAGGTATGTACCACGCTCTATCAAAACATAAGATAAATAAATAGCAAAATATTGCGGCAGCAAAATACTAACAAAATATTCGTATAACGCAGGGCAAGGGACTCCTAAACGACCCGATGCGATTCAACGTAATGGACGATACGACTCTCGAATTGAACGTTTCGGGGCTCCAACCGGATACGCGGTACAACGTGCAAGTGGCTGCTCTGACGAGGAAGGGAGACGGTGACCGAAGTGCGCCGGTGTCTGTAAAGACGCCTGGCGGTGTGCCAAACAGGCCTACCGTCAACCTGAAGTGAGCCCTCATACTTTATACAATGATATTTCATTTTCACGATGTTTTGAACACCCGTAATGAACCGATATTTTCCTTACAGGGTTCTAGAGAGGGATCCGGTTGTGTCGATAGAGTTAGAATGGACCAAACCGTCCCAAACATACGGTGATTTGCTCGGATATCGTCTAAGATATGGCATCAAAGATCAACCCCTCGAGGAAGTCAATTTTCCCGGAACTAAAGTACATAGTTATAAAATTAATGATTTAGAAAGAGGCGTCCAATATGAATATAGGCTAGCAGGTAAAAATCATATCGGTATAGGTCAAGAGACTATTAAGTACTGGCTAACGCCGGAAGGTGCGCCGAAGGGACCTCCAACAAACGTCACTTACCACTTCCAAACGCCGGACATCATTAGTATTACTTGGGACGCTCCCATCCGCGCCGACCGAAGTGGCCAGATAAAGAAATATGATGTGCAGTTCTACAAGAGAGGTGATCAATCTTCAGTTCAAGAGAAAACGACTGAAGTAACAAAGGCAGTATTTACTGGTTTAGAAGAAGACGCCCACTATGTGTTCAAAGTCCGAGCGTACACTGATCAAGGTGCTGGACCATACAGCAAAGACGTAACGGCTCATACTGAGAGGGACATCGGTAGAGCGCCCATGTCAGTCAAAGCCGTTGCGACTTCTGAATCCAGTGTGGAAGTCTGGTGGGAAACGTTCCGATCTAGGAAGAAGATTATTGGCTACGTTATATTCTATACCATGACACCAGTGGAAGATTTGGATGAATGGCAGCAAAAGAGCGTTCATGTAACACATTCAGCTGATTTAGAAAATCTGGAGAAGTTTGCAGAATATGCAATCGCAGTTGCTGCAAAGACGGCGGATGGCCTGGGAAGATTGTCAGAAAAGGTTACTGTGAAGGTCCGGCCTGAAGAAGTGCCTTTACACCTTAGGGCTCAAGACGTGTCCACTCACTCCATGACGTTGTCGTGGTCTCCTCCGTTACGCTTAAACCCCGTTAGCTATAAGATTTCCTACAACGCTATTAAAGAATTTGTTGACTCTCTTGGTATGACGCAAACGCAGGAGATACCGAGAAGGGAAATCATCGTGAAACACGACAGAACGTCGCATTCGATCAACGATCTGTCGCCGTTCACTACGTATAATGTTAATGTAAGTGCCATACCTAATGACGATTCGTACAGACCGCCGACGAAGATCACTGTCACCACTCAAATGGCGGCACCCAAACCGATGGTGAAGCCTGACTTTTACGGCGTTATCGAAAACGAAATACTCGTCATTCTACCTCAAGCCTCAGAAGAATATGGACCCATATCGCATTATTATCTAGTTGTAGTGCCTGATGACAAAGCTCATAATCATAAGAATCCGGATCAGTTCCTAACAGATGATTTAATAAAAAATAATGGTCGAACAGACGATGAAAACGCACCATACATTGCTGCCAAATTCTTACAACGAAATATTTTATATACGTTCCATCTTGGTAATGATGAAATGTACGAAGGTTTCGTCAACAGAAAATTGAACCAAAATAAGAAATACCGCGTGTTCGTACGTGCTGTTGTTGATACTCCGCAAAAGCATCTTTACACCTCCAGTCCATTTTCGGAAAATTTGTCTCTTGATATGCGAGTAGCACCGCCTGGAGATGAACCGAGTAGACCTGACCCTAAAGACATTCATGGAGATCCTGAAATTAGAATAGAAGAAAATAGAAAAGAAGCAGGCATGGTGTGGGTGGTAGGCCCTATTATTGCAGCACTGATGCTTTCACTGTGTTTGGTAGTCTTATTCATATTTAAGAGACGACGACAACCTTGCAAAGCCCCTGATCAAGCTGCTGTAACAAGACCATTGATGTCAGCTGACGTTGGCTTCGGAGCACCGTCTGATCCAGTTGAAATGAGAAGATTGAACTTCCAAACACCCGCTATGATTTCCCACCCACCTATTCCTATTCTAGAACTTGCCGAACATATAGAAAGACTGAAAGCAAATGATAACCTCAAGTTTTCGCAAGAATATGAGAGTATTGAACCAGGCCAACAATTTACCTGGGATCATTCTAATATGGAAGTTAACAAGCCTAAGAATCGCTACGCTAATGTGATCGCTTATGATCACAGTCGTGTGATACTCCAGCCTATTGACGGTATACTTGGAAGTGACTACATCAACGCCAACTACTGCGATGGATATCGTAAACATAACGCATACGTCGCGACACAAGGTCCTCTTCAGGAAACCTTAGCCGATTTCTGGCGCATGTGCTGGGAACTTCGCACTTCTACAATTGTTATGATGACCAAGCTCGAAGAGAGAACTAGAATCAAATGTGACCAATACTGGCCTAGCAGAGGAACTGAGACTTATGGCATGATGGCTGTGACTATAGCCGAGGTTCAAGAACTGGCAACTTATTGCATCCGAACCTTCCAAGTCGAGAGGAATGGCAATAGTGCCGAGAGACGTGAAATTAAGCAATTGCAGTTTACCGCGTGGCCCGATCATGGTGTTCCTGACCACCCTGCACCGTTCCTGCAATTCTTGCGACGTGTTAGAGCTCTGAACCCACCTGATGCTGGCCCACTGGTCGTACATTGCTCTGCCGGTGTTGGTCGCACTGGATGCTTCATTGTTATTGATTCAATGCTCGAGAGGGCTCGACATGAGCGCACTGTGGATATCTACGGCCATGTGACTTGTTTACGAGCTCAAAGAAACTACATGGTGCAAACTGAAGACCAATACATCTTCATCCACGACGCTCTGCTCGAGGCTGTCATTTGCGGCGACACTGAAGTGCCCGCGCGTAACCTGCACGCTCACATTCAAAAGCTGATGCGAGTTGATCCTATTGAGAATATCACTGGAATGGAATTGGAATTTAAGAAGTTAGCTAATATGAAAGCTGACTCCAGCCGCTTTGTGTCTGCAAGCCTTCCGTGCAACAAGCATAAGAACAGGCTGGTGCATATCTTGCCGTATGAGTCGACTAGGGTTTGTTTAAGCCCGCGAGATGGATCTGACTACATTAATGCGTCGTTTGTCGACGGCTACAGATACAGAGCGGCTTATATCGCCACCCAAGGGCCTTTGCCAGATACTACAGATGATTTCTGGCGAATGCTTTGGGAGCACAATTCTACCATTATCGTGATGTTGACCAAGTTGAAGGAAATGGGACGAGTAAGTAACCACACAAGTCGCAGCTATTATTTTACTAAAAGTTTATAGAATTTCAAATAACGTATGTTTGTGTTTTAGGAAAAGTGTCACCAGTATTGGCCTTCGGACCGTTCTGTGCGCTACCAATGCTTTGTGGTTGATCCCATCGCAGAATATAACATGCCTCAGTACATCTTGAGGGAATTCAAGGTAAGGATGACAAAGTCAATCGTTTATTTAAGTGACAAAACTAACATGATACTTTACTTTTAAGTGACAAAACTTAAATGATACTTTAAGGATCAGTTTCATACCTCATCTGATGCGTAAAATTTAAGTAAATGAATGATTAAAAAACGTGTCACAATTCCGCATAATCAAAATGATTTTAGAGATAGTTTTATTTGAAAAGTAAATATGTATTTTTGTATAGGTAACGGACGCACGCGATGGGTCGTCCAGAACGGTTCGTCAGTTCCAATTCACTGACTGGCCTGAACAAGGCGTGCCTAAGAGTGGAGAAGGATTCATAGACTTCCTAGGACAAGTACATAAGACCAAGGAACAGTTCGGTCAAGATGGACCTATTACTGTACACTGCAGGTTTGTATTGTTTCTTAGTAATCTGTGTTGTTTTAGTTGGGATGTTCTTAATTGTTTGATCTCTAATGTTACTCGTGACACTTCTGTCGCCAGATAAGATTTGGCAATAAATCGCCATTGCTCCGATTCGAGTCAGTTTGACAATGGCGAATAGAACAAAAAACAATAAAAACAATTGAGGAGCAGCTTGTTTTTTTGACGTTAGCAGACACCGAACGTAGCAGTTTAGCTTAAACGCATAGCCCAATTTTCAGAACAAAAACATATTGTGCCGGCCCTATTTTAGGGTGACCAGTGAGCAGAAAATTCCCAGTCGCCATCCTGTGGGACAGTACTAGGTGAGACAACTGGGAATAGACCATTGTACACGAACTAAGGACAAGATAAAGAAGAAGTAGAATTGCAGTTTAAAAGTTCTTGCAAAAATTACAATGTTTTTTTGTTGTTGTGTACAGCGCGGGTGTGGGTCGCACGGGCGTGTTCATCACCCTGTCGACGGTGCTGGAGCGCATGCAGTACGAAGGCGTCGTGGACGTGTTCCAGACGGTACGCACGCTGCGCACGCAACGTCCCGCCATGGTGCAAACTGAGGTACGAATATAGATGTTATACTTTATGTCCTTAGATTTAGAGCCCTTCTTCTTATAACTAGTAGCAGCAGAAGCAGCAGGGCTGATCTGCAAATACGTCTTCTAGTTTTCTTCGGTTTTTCGTATTTACGTTTCCATTTTAATGGATTCAAGCATTAATGATGTATAGAAACAACGGGCAAAGTTAGATTTTCTGACCGTATAAAATACAGATAACAATATCTCAACAGGTTTTGTTACGCGGGACTGAAAAATATTTTACTAGATGTAATATGATTAGCGAATCCCTTCGGGAAAGCGGACTGAAAATAATATTACCAGCAGTTTCAGCAAAGCAGGCATTTTTAGACATCCGTGCATAAGTTTAGAACTTTCTAAAACAGTTCGTTTGTTCTCAGGACCAGTATGAATTCTGCTATCGCGCAGCGTTGGAGTACCTCGGCTCCTTCGACCACTACGCCAACTGACGCTGAGACATACTCGTGTAAGCTCCCGGAACTTGTCAACAACGTACTTAACACACGCAATGAAGTATTCAATCTAAACACACCATCATTTAAAAATAAACTAAAACGCGGTATAAATAAATTAAAAACAAAATGTAGTACTTAAATAATTTTGTGAACTGGCAACACACGATAAGAAACTTCAACTTAAAAGCATTTAAAAACTTAAGTATGATTTACTCTACTCTATGCGTAGTTAAGAATGAACTTATTCAGTTTTAAAATAAAGTCCTCTAGAACCATAGTTGCTCAGATTTCCACAACTTCTCATACGACCCACTTTTCAAGTTGTGACTTCAGAATCTTACACTTACATAACCATATTTAAAGTTTCCCTCGAACATCCACCATCGCCATACAAAAAGGACAATAATATAAAATAAATTTTAGCTCACTTCAAAGCCACAAACTTTCATAACTTTTTTACATTTTCCCGCCACAATAGACAAAAGAGATTGAATACTTCTTTGTTCTGTAACCACAGATAATAAATATCGAGTTCCGCGCTTCAATTTACGTAACGTAGTGATGTACCCGCGACATCGACTGACTGTCATTTCATCTTTGTATATGAGGCTAAAACATGTATGAGTGCCTAGGAAAGCTACTTATGATGTATTTTACGATTGTGACCACTTAAAATCATGATTGTGAGTCGGAAGGGTAATAAATATAATTAATTATTATCCTATTATCTAACTTATGATAGATACCGAGTTGGGAACATGTCTAGTATACGTTACAGGATATGTCGCTTGTCTAAAACACTCAATGGGCATGTTGGGTGCGGAATGGAAAACCCTGTTAGTATTTGGATATAGTGTTATAGTGTGGCCGATAAATGTAGATGGCCGCCATATCCCGGCGTAAACTAAACATGTTCCCGCCTTTTCGCAGCTGTTCGTGCTATTTTTGTCTCTAAAACGGAACAGTTTAAATGTTAAAGTCCATATAAACAGTTGAATTATACTTAGATGCATTTATATTAACGAAGAAAGAGTTTTGAGAAGTATTTAATGATCAGTGTAATGGTTACGCCGTGAAAATATAATTTGCGACCAAAATATAACGTAACGTTTAGTGAATGAACAGTGCGCTTAGAGACTTAAATAACTTTACGCGATATAATATTCAATTCTGATCGTCACATACATATATACAAACATAATATTGTAAAATGTATAAATAGTTATTGCAGCTGTAATTAGAAGTTTATTTTTCATATCGGGTGTTAAAATATGTTTAAGTAGTGTAAATTGTGGTAACACGTTTCATTATTGCAATATTATATGAAAACTTTTAGACGAATCGGCTGTGTCGTGTGAATTTTTGTGTCAGTCCTGTGCGTAGTGCATATGTTATGTAAATATTTGTATTTTGAACATAACTTTGTGTTACTTGTGTTGTTATTAACTAGCCCAGTTATCCAGCCAATCATGTTGACGCGACGGACGTGAACAGAGTCTCTAACATATTTAGCATGCTTTATATAATACTACTTCTAGTTAAATATACGTTATTGAGTTTCAGTTTTATCTATTCCGGTTCATCTTGTAAAGTTACTGTGTAAAAATGAACATTCTCGTCATATCCGTGTTGTAACATATGCTAAAGATGTCAGCGGCTCTACTTTTTTAGTTTAGTATAAAAACGACAGTGTAAAGTCAGCTTAATGACTCGAATGTTACCTTTCTTTTCGTATGTTTTTTGGTTACTTTGAACAATCACTGCTTGCTTTTAGAGGATGATCGTGATTCGATGACATATCTATATGTAGTAAGATAAATATGTTTTGGTGTGGTAATGATAGAGGTAAGAGAGACGAATCAATTTATATTTGACTCGTAAAACTATATGTATGGTGTTATAGATATGTACACTGGTGAAATGAATTGAGAGTTCCGAAAAGGTATAATTGGAGATAAACTTTTTTACATTTCTTTTTACGAAAATAATGTAAAGAATTTTCTTTCCCTTAGCATGAATCCTCTGTTTATTTATGCTTCTCATACAAAAGCGTGGAGTAATGGACGACAAGAATGACATTTTTCGAGTGACTCAAACGTGACTGCCACGACTCTAACACTATTTTAAGCTATCTTTAAGTGTAGTATGTTATTTAATATTTTACAGTAATCCCCTTGCATAGTAAATGTATAAGATTTTTACGTTTTTCACTCGTTTTATACAATATACCTACTACTTATATCGATCTACCTACGTATAAGTTAAATTTGAGCTTGTATGAAACTTAGGGAATATAAAGCGGTTGACGCAATTTTCAAACGTTACACGTAGATATGCGAACAATTTAAAAAGTGACTCATATCTAAGGGAACTAAAGTTAAACTAAGTACGTCTGGATTAGGTCGGGTAACGACCGCGGCCATTCGTAACTGCCAATCGTTTCACTTAGCTATAATGAAAAGTAAAATAAAGAATACAATAAAATACGAAACGTACGTAGAGTTAATGAGAATAATTGTTAAATTGAGGTTATAGTGAAAATTTAATACTCGTTGATGAATCATGTATTTAGCGAGGTTCGAAACATATACACGCTAGTGGGCATGGGCTTCTCGAATTGCTTTAGATACCAGCTGTGTAAGTAAACTAACTATGTTTTGAAATATTCAGTGATTTTAGGCTTTACTTTCTATCATTCCTTTTTTATCTTATTTTTGTACGTACGTGTATTTTTTATTTCGCCGCGGCAACATCGTCGTCATTCATTTGTAAACGTATCCGAACGCACACTACGATCTCTTGTACAGTTGTTTTTTTACACTCATCACACTTAGGCTTAGGTAATGTATCATTCTGCCATTAGGGAATATGTTGTCCTAAATAACCAATTGTTGGAAGTACTGCAATACCGTAAAACTGTACTGTTATTTAGATAAATATTAATAACCACGAAATAATTAAAACATTAAATATGACAGATAAATGCCAGCAACTTTAGTTACAAAATGGAATAATATATTTTTTTAACCTGAAATCTACACGGCAAATTTTTTCTTTGTTGAAGATGTTCTACGGTATTGTCAGTATCAACGCTTAATTAGTATGTTGCCATATTAAGGTGCTGTTTATTCCATTATTTAGTACAAAACGGCTGTTTCTACTGTCTTGCATCATTCATTGTTAAAATCATTACAAATACCTATGTTCGGTATGTTAAGACTGATTTTACTAACTAATTTTATGTGTTCTTAATCAGTTTATTTGTGTATCCTATGATGTAATTTTAAATTGTATTTCGTAAATTCAATTTCTAATGTATTATTTTGTAAATGATTGCCGTATATTGTACCTAATTTTACTTTACTTTTAGTATTTTTATTGCCAAATTGTAATATCTGGGGTATTGTTGCTTGCCAAATAATTTAAAAAGTACTTAAATAAATCAAAGGCATGCGTTTATTAAAAATGAAATATAAAACACGCACCTAATGGATCCGTCACTTAATCACCAAACTTTTTTAATTAACTCGATCTCAAAATACTTTATTTCAAAGTGTAGACGGTAAATTAATAATTTTCCCTCCAATCAACACCGCCCCAGATAATAAATGAATTGCTTATTTTTCTTACATTTATTGTGTACAAAAGGTATTTTGTAACCAGTCGCCATCTAGCGTATTGTGTTAATTTGCAAGAACAAATATATCGATAATGATCAAATCGATTAATGTAAACGCCCTAGCTTTAAATAATTATTTTAGTGCAATTAAAATGGCGGACGCAATATGGCTGGCGGGGCGATGTGTGAATGTAATTGTAGAACGTTTGTAGACGACAATTATTTTGTAAAAATTCCCGCGCTGCGTCTCGGGACACAGTGGATTCGCAAAATTATACATATGTATATGGAGAAATAAATTTATGTGAGACCCATATTAAAACTTGTTTTCATTTAAAAACTACACCTATCTCCCAATTTTCGTCAAAAATATTCATCATTATCATAAAGAATAACAAGCTACTGCTAGTCTAAATACAAAATCCTTAAGAAAAAGTTACGACTAAAACAACACAACAGCGCATCTTTTCTCAGACTTAAGAAACTAAAAAAGTAAATACTCTACCAATAGGTAATAGGTACCCAATATTCAGCCCAAATATCGTTGAACACATTAAATCTTTCGAAACCTTTTATTCTGAACATTCTGAAGCATGAATATTACATCATCCATTAGAAAAACATTGACATTGTTTGAAATGTTCAATTGCAAGGAACGCCATCTGATTACAAAAGATACCTCTATGAAACTGTCGATCTACTGTAATTACCTGCAAGACAAGGTCTCCGGGCTTGAACAACTTTAACACTAGGTTGACCACTAACCATACGAGTAGAAAAAGTTGCCTGTACTAACACTGAACACAAAATTAAAGCCAGACGTATTGTATGAAGTATATACGATTATATCAATTTAACACACGATGTCTACAAACATCAGTATAACTTTATGATGATGTAGTTGCAGCACAAAGTTGCAGTACAACGCATCGTATATTTATGACAACAGTAAATCCCGCTCTCAATAGACATTTACGACTTGCGGTTATGATGTACAGCTGATGCTTTATACATATTTAAATACGTACTGTATATGGTTTAGCAGGGACTGGCATGACATCTTGTGTAGTATATTTGGTGTAGGTAAAACTATTCGGCTATGTAATTTCGGAAACGAAAAAAATATACATTATTTTTCTAATGTAATCATAGACTTTTGTATGACTGCCAAAATCAAGGGAATTCTTTAAGTTCATGAAATAATAAAAAAGATATCGTGTACCTTAACTTTAATTGTTTTATTAATTCTACGACCTATCAGAATATTGTAATACTGTAGATGTACAAAACGAGATGAGTTTAAAATTGTTAATAATCAAATGCTAATTTAAATTAATTTTGTTTACCATTAAAACAAAACGATAATTTTAAAAGTTAATGTTAACCTGTTTCTTTAGAGAATTAAAAAAAAAATAAGTTTATAACAAGGGCCACTTAAAGAAATATCAATATAGAAAAACCTTACAACGGCCCTAACTATCACAATTCTGCAACACTCTAGAAAAAGTTTTCTTCAAGCATAATATCAAAGAGTCAAAATCATACCGTCCTTCAACGTAGATGCGACATAAAGATATAAAACAAATATCAAGTTACAACCATCTTAAAAATGTCATAGAAACGCGCAAAACGTGAAGAAATAAACTGAAAAATTGTATAAAATGTAAATAGGTATTTCGTGAGAGACGACATTTGTCTACATCTAGAATAAAATGTGTTATTCAGAGTGCGAGGCTTTTTATATCACATTTTTCACACTCCTTGGATTTTAAGTCAGTCTGTCATGTTGTTAGTCAATTTGATACGAGTTAAGCGTTCAATTGTGAGAACATATTGACACCTATGCTTGTCTGAGATAGAACTTGCGAATAAATACGCAATGAGTTTTCTTATTTCAGAATATTTCTCAAAGCAATAAGCAGAAGAACCTCTTAAGTAAAGCTCGTACCAATGATTCTGGAGCTTGTTATACGTACAAGGAGCTTGTTTTACACGCGGTTAGAGTATTTTTTCATTTCTATTATTAATTTCATTGTTTAATCAGTAAATGTGAGATTAACGTATGTGAGTTTAAAAATATCACGACTGAATAAAAAAATTAATACACTTTACGTTTCCATATCTTACCTACATACATACATCAAATCACGCTTTTTCCCATAGGGGTACTTAGAGGCTAGAAAACGCCAGAAACTAACCTTTGCTTCATTCTCATCCATACATCTTGTCATACAGGACCGCCTGTTACGAGTACTACGCACCTGACATTTTAGTATAACCTTTCTATATCTTTAGTATTTAAAATTGAATTTGGCATTTGTCTCCCATCACACCTGATGTTTAGTGACGAGGATATCACATGCATTACCAAGACACACACACACACTTAAATTTTATTTGATTGTTTAATGTTTAATAAAGAAAATATAGTAATTTGAAAGAATAAATAAAAAATTAAAAAGGTTTCGGGTTTATGAACGATCGGCATTTTAAGCATTAGGGCTAACGATTCTTCGGCCAATGGTGTTCGGGCATTTGTTATTCGGGCTTTTGTCATTCGGAATCACGTACCAGACACGAGACACCCATCATTTTACTTTTAAAAGTTCCAGGACTTTATAACCTCAAAATTAACATGCGATACTTGGATATCCTATTAGGATTAGGAAAATGTGAAACAACCTTCGTTAGTTACAAATAACTATACAACTTAAATACATATGCATCCTTAATCTAGAACCTACTAGAAACTACAAAACAACACAGTTATTCCAACATCCATCAGGAACTAACAAACAAGGTATTTTATCATCCACACTCGTACAATATCATATAAATCTACATCTAAGCGTAAGAGACAGGATATGTGAGGCTCGCTCGATTTCAATCGGCTCCCTACAATATTCAGATTCAGGTGTATGACCCGGCCGGAGCAATGTGCAAACAGTCATACTAGTATACGTATTGTACTGTGGGAATACTTGAATAAAGCTTAACACAACATACATATTGCAACGTCCAAAGGTAGGTAGATTTTGAAGGCACAATTAAGTTATTAGGTACTAGCTTCCGCACGAAACTTCGATCGCGACAAAAGATATTCGATGGTAAAAATAATTCTATGAGGTGATATAGGTTATAAACAATCTGTGTACCGAATTTCATTCAAAACCATTAAGATTTTTTTTCCTGAAAAAGTAACAAACATACGTAAGTTCAACCATCCTCACAAACTTTCTTATATGGATCACGGGCACTGTATACCTGCTAATTAGGAATCAGTGACATTTTAATCAAAAGAGCTTACTGTGGATTACACTAATATTGTACTCTTAATACCCCGTACATAGTGTAGTGATCCCGATATCTAACCAATTTGTTACTAAGTATACTGCTATTTAAAACTACGGTCAATAAAAACTAATATGATCTAAGAAATGCATAATTACTCACCAGTAATCCAAATCCGCGTAGCACGTACCTACGTCGTAGGCCAAAACGCTACGAAAGCTACAAAAAAAAAATATTACAATAAACTCTCACCAAACTGTAGACGGCAGCAATCATCTCCATCAGTCAAAATGTAAGGAAATAAATGGTCCATGTCATGTCACTGTTCACTCCTCACAACTTTTATGCTTAAGTTCATAGTTTTGTTACAAAACTCTTGTCTTATCGTATTATTTCACGTCGTTGTTCGCGCAGAATTTAATAAATGGTGTTCCCGTGGAATTATGAAGGTGTCTGACAGTGAACGAATTTTTGTTACCGGTTCACTAGTTTCCAACGTAATATAAACTGACATTAGTAATTTTATTTTACTTCTACCGTCTTTTTGTTACTATCATGCTTCTTTTTTAAATTTGAATAAAATCTTTGAATCACTGCGTATGCTAGATTGAGTCAGTGTCTGTATAATCAAGTAAAGAAAGTGTTAAAAAACAAACTATCCGATTTATCAAAGATTCTAAAAGACAAAACGATAACACAATACAATAACTGGCCGTATAGAAAAAAACAAATTCAAATTATACAGAACTACCAACGTAAACAAACGAAACAAAACAATAAATTAATTACCAACATCACAAAACTAACGTTTAATTTTTCGTTCGGTAATCCTGAGCTAAAATTGTCGTACACAAATTGGCACAATGAATACGCATTGGCCAACGTTAATTATAATATCAGGAACGTGCCCCGTGAGATTGGCCGGCTATTGTCAAGGACCGATGTAGTTATAGACGAGGATTTAGAGTGGGCAGAAGTGATATAACAATGGGATAAATGGCTAGTTTATATGGTGTATTATGAGAAATGTTTCAGTGTTGAAGTGGAAGCAAGAATGACGCGTTAATTTGAAACTTTTAATACACTACTTTTTACATTAGAGTAGATAAAATGTTTATATAAAGTTTTTATACGTATTTAAAATGTCTATATTTGGAAAGTTTATAGACCCCCTAATGTGACTCTTTTATCTATTTATAACTACGCAATGCCCGGATTAACCTTAACACAAAACCTTTCTCGGAAATCGTTCTATCTATTAGTGAAAAGCACATGATAATCCGTTAAACATTTTTTTATTTTTTGCCAACCGACAGATAGATTCAGATGCAGCGAGGACACTTTATTATATAAAATATGTAGCGTGTAATGATAGTAGTCATGTAGTAATGAAAGTGCAGTAAAAAAGAACTCTTTCTTTTAGTCTGCTGCCCAAAGAAATACTCGTAATTTAAACAAAATGATGCACTAAAACGTGTTGCACATTCCAACTACATTACCTACATCTAGGTGAAGACGTCAGCTATTGTGAAGCGTATTGGAGTGAGACGTCCAGAGCCTTTGATTCCTCAGCTCAATACGCAACTTGACTTGATAGCTTAAGTTGATGCCGAATATGAATTGGAATCCATTCCGTAGTGCCGTGAACTACCGTGACTGTGCCACAATCGGTGAGATTTCATTCAACTTAAACTACCTAGGGCGGGCTGGTGTAGTTCTGAATACTAAATATATCTTAGACGTCTATTGTTAGGAAAGGCTAGTTTACCTAACTATTTATTTATTTATTTATCTTCCTTACAACTATCTTTACAGGTTTGTACCCAATGCGACAGTGTGGCATATTCATAATGTAACTTAGTCTAAATTAACATAATATAATTAACTTTTTAATATGACTGTTCTTACCATACTAAACTGAAATAGGTATTTTAACATAAATTAAATTAGACTACCACGTCTAATATATAACTATAACACTTATACCTATATTATACACACATATCAATACTTACTTATATACTTATAATTATTATAAAGTTATACTTAATATGTAACTATAATACTGTATGGTATAGATGTAGGATATGGCCAGAAATGTTCGATAATTTGGGTTCATATGTTCAAATACAAGCTTGTAAAAAAGTACTTTTTCTATATAGACCTTTGTTTAATGCAGATAGAGTTATTGACATTAATATAACCTCTTTGAGATATCATGAAAGTCGTAGAGAATTATTATTCGCTTTTTGCTTCTCATATATTATGATACTTATAGTTTTGTGTGTCAAGTAAATAAGTAACACTAGAACTACATACTAGCACGTATTATTGTATGCGCGTATACACATATTATACACATTGTAGACATTGCATAGTCCCAGTAGAAACTAGGCCGACATACCGGCCGTCGTATCCAACGTCGTTAGATAAAATCTATACAAAATGTTCTATATTCCTAAGCAAAAGCTTTTTTATTCCATCTTTTTTAACGCAAACTTTTAATAGGTCCCTCTCCTTTCAATACTAGTATTTCTAAAGGCGGCTAAAATATGATTAATTACGTTTCGCGTTTTACCGAATCGATGGGTTGTATTTAAATCATCGGCTAAGCCTCCGCTGGTAGCCATATTGGCCACCGCCCGTTCCCGCTTTTAATCCCGCCATAAATAACTGACTGACGCTTGTCTATGGTTTTAAAGGAAAACATTTTTTATTAATCGCCAGATTCGTTTTAGATCATAATTATAATGAATAGATGGGTTTACACTGGATGAAATTATAAAAATTAAGTGTAATAAGGGGCGAAGTATTAGGCGTTAGAAAATTATTGGGATTAAAAGATAAGCGACCGAGTAATGAATAAACGATGCAATCCATTGTTTATTAGACCTAAGATGGCCAAATTAAAACTTATCAAAAGAGAGGTAAAATATTAAAATCGCTTTAATTTATTTCGCTTAATTTTATAAGAATTGTGCGTGTGCCTCCTACAAAACGAAATAAGTGGTACAATATTCGCAATTATGCACAGTTTTTCAGATATGTAAGTTGTTTAATTACTTTTTTTGAAATTGAACACTTCAAGCTTAAATGCCTTATAAAAACATTCTCATTGTTATATCACTAATTTTAAGGCTCACTTCGTTTCGTTGATCCGTTGTTTTAAAAATCAGATTAGAGATGGACTTCTAACAGACTTTGTTTGAATAAGCAATTTTAAGAGCTCCAGTTTACTAACTAAACAAATATCTTTTTGTTATTCTTATACCATGCACACAGCAACACAGTAACACCATAAATCTAAGACCCAAATATGAAAAGGGGTGGCAAATTAAAAATGGCAGCAAATTATTCTTGTTGATACATGTTCGTACATAAATTATTTATTAGTCAAGTCTCGAGTCGTCAAGATCTTTATTAAGTAGCACAATTCATTTCAGGGGTGAACGGAGATAGATAAATGACTTCGTTTATAATAAACAATATAATCATCTTGACAGATACCGAGGTGGGGAATTAAATTCAAGCAAATGAGTCATTTTATAATGTCAGTGTTTGATGAGTGTAGTTTAACTGATTGAGGAACCTTTTTTTGTTATTGTAAATGTTCATTTTGTATTTTAACTGACTAAATAATCGGATATTAGCAATCTAGTGACACAGAGACGCTTCTCAACATACAAAGACACTTAAACTAAGTATTTGCGTATCAGATAAATTAATATATATTTTATGCCTACGTCGATGTCGATTGAGATCGATCTTAACCACTGCACCACGAGCTTAAACGCCTTACACACAATATTTATTAGTCAGTATATATAAATATTATAAAGTGCCTAAATAACAGTACTTTCCTATTCACCATCTGTAAATGAATAGCAAGTCTTCGCGTCGATTAAACATTTGTTAAATATTTTTATACAACATGATTTTTTTTTATAAACAACATGTATAACACCATAAACACAAGCTCATCACGCCTATAACAAACAGTCTAAAAATACCCTTAAAACGTTATTACAAAACAAGTAAAAATTATATTGAGCGCTTCGGGCGCACAGCTACTTAATACAAGAATTTTTATCTTACATTATACAAAATGGAAGTCGACATCAGAGGTAATATCCATTACTTTAGCCAAATTAAGTCTTATTTTGCGTGACATCGTTTGCCTTTCTTATTTAAGAATTAAAAAGGGAATAGTGGTCCATATTTTATTACGTGGTCCAACAAATTGCAAAATTCTTTTCTGACGTTCTAATGGAGATCAAGTGGTGCGTTTTATTAAGCTCCCCTTAATGTTGCCGTCTGAAAAATTCTCTTTACATTTCGTAATTAATATTTGATTGTTTTGTGTTTGAAACGCACCCTAGACTGACGTCTGTTTAAAAATAAATAATATTTGAGTGGTCTACGCTGTTTTGTAATTGGATTATGTAAATACCTAATTAAAAACGGTTTTGCGAGTTTTCATTATTGAGAAAGTTGATACTCTCAATAATGAGTTCTCTAAGCGATATTAAAATTATAAAAATATGACTGAATAAACCCTTTGTAGTAACTGTTTGGCCAACTTTGTAGATATATTTTCTTTTTATGTACTTACATTAACTAATCTATCATTCAAATACTTAATAAATAAGAACAAAAATCACATCTCTTGATAATATTAATATTATAAAATAGAGATAAATAAAGAATATTATAAAATAAGTTTTCCTTGATACTTTTCTTCACGCAATTGCGGGAAAAAAGACACTATTGTTACAAACTATTGCATTTATTCGCGACCTAATTCTAAACAAACAACAGTATTTTTACGTGCGCACTACAAATTGGGTTTCCAAACAACGTTATCTACAATACACCTACATCCTCTCAACGTTACTCTAGAGTAAAAAAAACACAATAGGAATAAATCTGATTTATCTGATTACGCACATCCTACGGTTTCAGGGCGTAAAGGTCTCAGGCAATAAGCTTTAAAAGTAACGCAGAACGATTTCGTGTGCAAAATTAATTTGGGCCCGCGCCCCAATACCATATGTAAATGAAATTGAACCTGGCGTTATTTTATTGAGGGGGGTAGCTCGATATTTGACGTTGTTTGAACTTCCGTTGAATATGGAGGCCATTGGAGCCGAGGTGGGAATCGACTTGAAGAGTTTTTTCTTTGTTTTTATTATGCATGAGAAACGATGAGGGTAGATTTCGACGGATGCGAGATTGAAATGACTGCGAGCGCTGATGCAATACTTGAGCGGAGAATATTGAATGATATCGTTGCCTTTATTGAAGAATTATGCATTTGTCAGATAGGCTCGAATATTTTTTATTCGAAATGTTTACCACGTATTTGTTTGATTCAAATTTTATTGACGCAAGAAGGTCTTCGAAAACAAGCAATGATCTTTGTAGATTATCGGCAAAAACAGTTTAATACTGAAAGAACGGTGTTAGCGCCAAAGACATCGTCATCTTTAATGAACAGCCACACAAACAGCACGACGCCACGCAACGCTCAAGGGGATATATCATATTACCCATCAACTTTATTTTTCAGCTCCCATTTATCAATTGTTAATGGCCTTAGGCCGGTATCGGCTCGAAATTGAGAAATAAGTCACTCGCGAACAACTTTTCAGGCTGATTATGATTTATTATGTACTTCTGAACAGCGAGGAAATTTTGAACGACGAAAAAATCGGCTTTTGGGACTTGCCAGGGGAAAAATATTCACGAAACTTTTTTATTGTAAGCTCACAGATAGAAAAATATAAATTAAGGAGGGTTTTTTTCGTGTTTCCGTTGTTATTATAGGCGGGAATTTTTGAGCGAATGTCATCCGAACCTTTTTAGTATTCATCGCAAAAAGTCGAAGACTTTAGAGCCATATTTCTGGGTGTTTTGTTATTACAAGAATTCTGGTTTTTATCTTTGTTTAGTTTATAATAATTGCTAACTGGACTATGCAAGAATGTAAAACGACAA
This sequence comes from Anticarsia gemmatalis, assembly GCF_050436995.1. Taxonomy (NCBI): domain Eukaryota; kingdom Metazoa; phylum Arthropoda; class Insecta; order Lepidoptera; family Erebidae; genus Anticarsia; species Anticarsia gemmatalis. Next base: position 3,467,539 of record NC_134758.1, read on the forward strand.
CTAAGACTTCAAGAGTTCATTTTGATCATCATTTTAAGACCTCCGTTCTTAAAAACAGATTCTGATGCTTTTAACCTAAGACATAATGCCTCAGGTTGTCATTTTGTTGACGTATGTAGCTCATTTCAAAATTAACATTTTGTACTAAGGACAGATCTTTATCAAACAATAACTAATTATTATGATATATTGCATATTACACTTAGCTCTGGACTAAAGCAAACTGCAAAAGCCTGGATTTTACCTGGCAATAATAAAACATAAGCCTGACTCTGCCTGAGCCAGCCTGAGCTTATTGTACTCGACGGTTCATTGACCAAACGTATTATTTTCTGAAATAATATTTCATATTCCCAACAATTATCAATAAGCTCGCGCCGTCAAAACAAAGCTACAGATTATTTTTTTAATCCAAGCGCTTCGTTCATAAACCAAATGTTTTTTCAGGTTGTTACCAATTTACTGGTTGCGTCAATGTTGCCACAGATAAAATATAAAATAAAATCGTAATAGCACATCTCGTGTTACGATATCGGAACGCGGGCTTTGTTGTGTGCAATTCGGATAGGCTAGTGTTGACAAAAAAATGTGCCGTCTAACACAAACAAACAATGGGTGAAATATTGACGCTTTTTAATAGAAACCATGATGAACATAGACCTTGTGTACTTACTCTTAGAATATGATGAATAAAAAAGCGATAGTCTTAATGATTCAAGACTAATTTCTACACTTGTCTTGATCTGAATTGGAAAGATATTCTGATGTAAAAAGAATCTTATGTTTAAATCAAAGTTATAGACTATCAGTGCGTAATTAACTTTTTAAATCAATTTAAAAGTTTCTGTGTGAAAGAGTAACAAATAAGTAATTTCACAAATCAATACAAGATTTTAAACCAAGCAAAAACGGATTAAAAACCAGCATTTAATTATTGTCCGGCCAAACGTAATAAAACAGGGACTTATTTAAAACCTTTATGGTCGGTCTTTGGTGTTTCCCTGAGCCAAACATCGCTAATTACCTTCGTAAACACGCCCACGACTTCTGAAAGTCAGACGAAACTCTAGAATGGACTGGTAATTTAATATTTATGGAAACCATTTCTTGTATTGTCATTGATCGCAACTTTTGACCATCAATTTAGGTAAACTACTTACATACATACTCACGCGTGATATGCACGAAGGTATAGGTAGAGGCCTTACCTTATACCCACATTATACCATCGCCTATCAGTAGTTACTTTACCATCAGACCTGAATAACGTGGTTTAAAACAAACTTGTTAAACATTTGCACGGGTTTTTTTTCTGAAATCTCCAACAATTTCAGAACATTAATGAATTAGAAAACCTTTTTTGTGAGCACTATTTATTGGTAAAATTCCGATCGACAGACGAACACGGCAGATAACTTTGTTTAATAATATGCATTCATGAATAAAATCACGCCTCATTCCCATAGTGGTAAGCAGAGACCAACAGCCACTCGGTACGATCCTTACAAATTTCCCTCGCTTCATTGCATCTTGTCATACAAGACCGCCGGTTATGACTAGTTACGAGTGCTACGTACCTGACCTCTTTTTACCATTTTATAATATGTTTTAAATGAATACCTAGTCGTTACGTAAATAACTAAGCCCCGCACTTTATTGTGCTGTATTTCAACGTAACATTTATTCGAGCCACTTCTCTTAATTACATACCGCAAGGTTAACTCTAGCAAATTTAATTCAAATACTAAACTTTATGTTATAAACTTTTACAATATTAGTTTTGTTTCAGACGACCTTTGTATGCCCACAAAAATAACTAATTGTACCTAACTAAACTAATGTAGTTTAGTGATAATTTGATCTATCTATCTACCAATTTAAGTTTCACATATATGGACTACTAGAGGTGGCCCGCGACTTCGTCCGCGTGGAAACCCTTCCCGTGTAAATCCCGATCACTCGGGAACTCCGGGATACACAGTAGCCTATGTGATATTCTGGGTCATCAGCTACCTACATACCAAATTTCATCGTAATCGATTCAGTAGTATTTGCGTGAAAGAGTAACAAACATCCATACATACATACATTTCACAAACTTTCGCATTTATAACATTACTAGGATTGGGTGATGAACGTGGAAACCGACGTAAGTAGGCTTTAGATAGATAGGTAGTTTAATGACGACCTACGAGTTTGTTCAAAGTAAATATATATATTTTTGCAAATGGACGTCTATTTTTAGAGACGTGATCTTACGATAATTCACATTGTAATTTACACATAATAGACGGTGCCGTGTGGTGGAATCCACAAGTAATTTCAAATTATACGCTCCACGGGAATTCGGCTTCAGTGGCGTGCCGTCAATCAATACCTATCGAGTTTCATCGAAACTCGTTATAGCGAGAGAAATTTTAATTACACGTTAAGTGGAAAATATTCAAATTAACCCCCGAGACTAAACAATAGCAACATTCATTCGATACCAATTTAATTTGGGGGTCGCCAAGCAAGGATTAAATTTCGACTTTTCGAATATAAAATTACAATTAAAACTCTGCAGCGCAGCCATGAGGTAGTTAACGTTAAACTTTCATTATAATTAATAAGTATTACGAGGTATAAAGCGCATTAATTATGTACAGAGTAAGCGCGAACACATTCGCGTGAGCGTCGATTTCCCGCCAACGCAGGCGATAACGCACGCTTCTAAATATGGCGGGTTATTAAAACGAAATTCGCGCTAAACCTGCATAATGCCTTTCGCATATGGTCAATGGAAATTGATCCCTTATTCAGGCGATTGATTAAGGAAATGTAATGCGATTTCCATATAGCTGCTTAGGTATCGAGTACCGACCTACTTTTATATTATACTGAATACACCAAGATACTTAAATCTCAACTCATTAAAATATCTATAAGTAGTACATACTTCACGAAATCATCCAAGTCAACACATTTACGTAATCTCAAACTGCCGATAACATTATTTACAATCTTATACAAACTTTACTAAAGACTTGACCTAACATTAAACATGACTCGAGACACTTCAATCTAAGCATTAGATTCTCGAATGATAATTTAAAATACAAAAAAAAACATAATTATAGAAGTAAAATGGAACCATTACAGCATGACATTATTTTCCGTGGATATTTTGTAACAAATAAAGACGTAAGTTAGTCGGAGGGCTCGTCACATGTCATATGACTGCAGCAAACGAAGTCAAGTCACGCGACGTAATAATATCATCATTATGATGTAGGCGTTTTTACTTTTACGTGGGATATTCTACAAATTATAATAATAATAGGAATATTTTGATAACTCATACAGAATATTTCAGGTTTAGTTTTTACCGAGAATCGTGTATCTGCAACTGTGTAAAAGCTTCATAAGAGATAAGACCCCAACCCGCACTTTGCCAGCATGGTGTACTCAAGGCCTAGCTCCTCCTTCATGCTTAGAGGACACCCTTGTATGCTGTCAAAGTTCGCGTACGGACGCAAGATACCTACGATAGCTAATATTTATGGTAAAAATGGTATACCGGGTGAATTATATTGCGATATTAGTGTAATAGCGTTCATTTCCACCTATCAGACAAATGATTTTCTTGAAAGTCGCTTTAGATTCGCTGCAAAACCTACAGTAAACTTAATGTTTTAAATTGTTTTATGACCAGAATAACACTCAATTATTCGAAAAATAGGTACGACAAAGGAAGAAGCAAATTACATTTCCTAACAATAAAAACCACCCAATCGAAATAAATCAAACGAGGTCTGATTACAAGCGAATGCATCTAATATATCATCAATTTTTTCCCTCAACCCTTGTCCTAAGAAAGGACCCTTGTTAAAAACGTATTACGCCATACATTTTATCAGATTAATTTTAAATTGCGTTATTTATCGCGATAACACGAATAACGTTTAATTACACGTGTTATTTGTATAAAATTACCTGTACAGACAGTGATTGTAATCGTAATAGAGTGACAATGTTCAATGTTTGTTGTTCGTTATAATTATTCTGTAAATGAGAACGCTCTCGTAATGTATTGTGAAACGTATGTTGGTTTATTTTGTGGGTAATTTAAATGGGCATTTGTCGTTATTTTTGAATTTAATGTTGAGGAAATTAAGATGTTTATTATGTGTATTTAATTAGGAAGGGATTTGTGACCGAATAACATAATTGTGGAGGATTACTATTCTTCCAATAAGAACACCGGTTGCGAAGTAATATATTTATTTTATTTTCTTCAATTCTTCAAAGTGGACTGTATTATAAACTATTTACTATACACTGTTCATATACTTTACTATGTACTTTTCTTCTTTCTCCGATGTGATCTTCACTCGATGAGTTTAAAACTTAAACTATACAATAATATTCGCTATGTTCACTATGTTCATACTATGTTCTTTTCTTCCAAGTGATCACTATGAGTTTACAACTTAAACTTTACAATAATATTCTACACTATGTTCACTATGTTCATACTATACAATGTTCTTTCTTCCGAGTGATGTGATCACAATGAGTTTACAACTTAAACTGATGTTACGCAGCGCGCGTCCCTATTTATATTCATAAACATTGTTTCTACACTAATCTAGAATCAAACCGAATGATCAAGCGCTCCGTGCCGCACCGCGCGAGGTTCGAGAACGCCGCCGTCTCGCTCGCACGTACGCGACTCGCCTATATGTCTATCTCGTTCTTGATCTTTCGGGAACAGTCGGTGCGCTTGATCGAAGGATCGCCGCCGCTTACAATGTTCGCGATTATTCTTTCGTACGTTTCGTATTCTTAACGACTAGAATTTTCTAATAATAATAAACTTATTTCTACCAATTTCTACAATGTTCTATATGCGTAATATTTAATGCCTAAATATGATTCCATCGTGCACATTTCTCCCGCCGTCGCAACTCGCGATTAATTTGGCAGCACGATGGCTCCTCTGTTCAGTCGTCACTGGATGTACGTTGTCCGTGGCGATGTCCATGTCCATCGGCTGTAGATGTTCCGGATGTGCGCTGCTCCCGCCGGTGTTGGAGTGCAGGCTGGCGGTAATAGTTTTCCATCCAACGCTGCCGTCGTTGCTCGCTCAACACCGGCTTTTCTTCACCGTTCATCTCTTCACGTTTTCTCCAGGTAGGGTCACTGTGCGACCTTCCCCTTGTACATTTCCATGCTGCAGCCACGACGTGTTTACTATTCCCCCACGGGTCATTGAACTGCAGCAATTGTCCTGTGGCGTGATTTGTAGGCCACTTGTTCGGTGTGGTCCGGTCTCTGACCACTTTCATTTCCCGTTTTTCAGCGGGAGCTTGACGATCGCGCAAAATACATGTCTTTACCATTTCCACAGTCGGTGTTATCTCGGCAGGCTTTGATAACGCTAGCTGCACTTTCCCAATGTTCTTCCTATGGTGCAACAGCCGATGGTGAGACATGTTGCAGCCATCTTCGCCGCAAGCTTTCGCACGACACTTTTCACGTCTATGTGTACTAAGCAGGCAGCGGAAACACAATCTACACTTCTTCGCAATGTTCCATCGTTCATTCACACTCGCGTTACGAAACTTACTACAATCGTCCAGTCTATGTTCATTCATACATACGTGGCACTGTGGTTTCTTATCCATCGCCACATAAATTTGCTCGTACCGCGGCGTATTTTCTTTCTTGGGCGCAAGTACTTCGTCCTCCTCGGAAGTACTCTGTTCTCGCCAGATAATATCCTTTTCCTTGGTGGCCTTGTTCCTGTCCGGCCATTCCTTCACTCGGCTGAGTGCATTCTCCTCATCCTCATCTGACGATGAAGCAGAATCTTCTTCCTCGTCCTCGATCTCGGCGCGAAGACGCTTCAACTTTAACTCGGCGAGGGCGAGCTTCAGCGCGGCGACTTCCTCTTCGGCCGCAAGAATTTCTCTTCTTCGTATTTTTGACACACGCGACGTCCTACGTGACCTCGCACCTTCGGCGGTCATCGCAGGCACAGCTGTAGTGGCGGTCGTAGTCGCGGTCGCTGACCCCAGCGCGATCGCGGTCGTTGACACCATCGAAGTGGCGGGCTCCAACATTGTCGCGGTGTTCAACATCTCTGTGGCTGACGTGAGGGCAGTAGTAGTCTCCGACGTCGCCAACTGTTCGATTATTCTTCCTTTATAACTTCGCGTAACTGGCATCCTTTGTTCTTGCACTGTTCCAATCCGGCTCGAAGGACCAGCAATGTGGAGGATTACTATTCTTCCAATAAGAACACCGGTTGCGAAGTAATATATTTATTTTATTTTCTTCAATTCTTCAAAGTGGACTGTATTATAAACTATTTACTATACACTGTTCATATACTTTACTATGTACTTTTCTTCTTTCTCCGATGTGATCTTCACTCGATGAGTTTAAAACTTAAACTATACAATAATATTCGCTATGTTCACTATGTTCATACTATGTTCTTTTCTTCCAAGTGATCACTATGAGTTTACAACTTAAACTTTACAATAATATTCTACACTATGTTCACTATGTTCATACTATACAATGTTCTTTCTTCCGAGTGATGTGATCACAATGAGTTTACAACTTAAACTGATGTTACGCAGCGCGCGTCCCTATTTATATTCATAAACATTGTTTCTACACTAATCTAGAATCAAACCGAATGATCAAGCGCTCCGTGCCGCACCGCGCGAGGTTCGAGAACGCCGCCGTCTCGCTCGCACGTACGCGACTCGCCTATATGTCTATCTCGTTCTTGATCTTTCGGGAACAGTCGGTGCGCTTGATCGAAGGATCGCCGCCGCTTACAATGTTCGCGATTATTCTTTCGTACGTTTCGTATTCTTAACGACTAGAATTTTCTAATAATAATAATAATAAACTTATTTCTACCAATTTCTACAATGTTCTATATGCGTAATATTTAATGCCTAAATATGATTCCATCGTGCACAATAATAATATATGAATCTTAAGCCTTGTATGGACTAAGCGTCCTCGGGTTTTCAGATAGTAAAACAGGTCAATTTATCATAGGGGAGACAAGCAGAGACAACAGGCAGAGACCAAAGAAAAATCTAAGTATACCTACTAATATTATAAAATGGTAGTTTTTTTGTTTGTTTGTTTAAACACGCTAATCACAGGAACTACTGGTGGCGAATAGAATATTTTTTTACTGTTTGACAGCCTATTTATTGAAGTAGACTATAGGCTATATATCACCACGCTACGACCAATAGGAGCAAAGTAGCAGTGAAACAAAAACGGGGAAAATCGCGACCTATTCTCTCTCATGTCACGCAAGCAAAGTTGCGCGGATCAGCTAGTACAAAATAAATAGCAAATAAAATAAAATATTTATTAAAGTTACCTACCTCATACTAGTTTCAAAGTAAAACGAGTATTTTGATCACTAAATACAGGCTGAATATTGACGATTAACCCTTTAACTGCCAAAAAGGTTTAAACCATACGAGCAACTCTAAATTACCGCGATGTTTGATTTGGTCACTACCATTTCGCAAAGGTTCGCCTCGAGAGATAAATTACTGATCCACAGATATCGTTGCGTGCCTAATTATCCTATTGTTATAATAAATGCAAGTTTGTGAGAATGGATGTATGTAAGTTTGTTACTAATTCACGTAAAAACTACAAAAAAATGTTGATAGTACTTGGATTAATATAATATAGTAGAATTCTCACCCCGGAAACTTGGATGATTTTTAATAAATAGGTAAGTAAACTTTAAAAAACTTATCTTTAAGTTTTTTCAAGTTCGATTGCGACCAAACAATTGTCTATGAGTCAATATTTTGTTTTTAGATGGGTCAATAAAAACACTTAATTACAAAATTAAGAAAACATTTATTTAACATAATTACAATCAACAATAATGTATCCACGATTCATCAATTATAAATTGTATTGTTAAAGATCAATAAATAAAATGCACATCTCAAATGCTTAACACAAAATAATTAACACTTAATTACAATAGATCTTAGTCATCACCTTTTCATAATAGGCCTGAAACAAAGAAAAGAGTATATTTAATATTTTGACGACCTCCGCGGCGCAATGGGTAATGTGGTCGCCACGATACTACTATTAAATCGGGAAGTCCCACAGAGAACTACTATTAGTGCGATCTAAATGCGTTTTTGTGTTAGTAACTGTCCCCGCTACACAAGAGTATATTAATATCATTTACATACATACATTATATCGCTCCTGTTATACTCGAAGGAGCCGGCAGAGTCGTAATACATCCCATCATTACCAAAAGATATAATAATGACTAAATTCTCTCCAATCCATTCCCCGCGTATATTGACGCAACGTTACGCAAATTCATAAAGAATAAAGTTTTACTCACGATTTCTTAAGCTTGTAATTTGTCCATGCTTGAGCGAATACAAACGTACACGCTAGACTTCAAGTAAAAATATACGAATACGGCTTTATACGTTAACACATAATATGTCACTAGTTAGAAATAGACGCCTAAAAAACCGAGCATTTAAAAAATCGATGTGTAAAATTTATTAGAAATCTTTTATCATGTTTAATTTGATTTAATTAAATTTCACTATTATAATAATGGACCTCAATATCATAATCAAGCAGTTATAGCAGAATGGTATATGCTGGTTCCAATCCGAGACAACACACCAATGACTTTTACAAGTTAATAGAAATAACTAAGTATCACTTGTTCCAAAAATGAAGGAAAACATCGTGAAGCAACCATGCATGCCTGAGAGTTTTTTAGAACTGTTCTTGAAGGTATGCAAAGTCCTCAACCCGCACTTTGCCAGCATGGTGGACTCACGGCCTAACGCCTTCTTCATAATAAGAGGAGACCTTTGCCCAGCATTGGTGGTGATGGTACTTACTTTTTCTGGAATCCAAACATGCTTATTAAAGTAGGTTGGTTACTAGGCAGTGGTGGAGATTTCTTCAGTCCATTTGATTTAGGTGCAGTCTTCTTGAAGCCATTCAATGTTCTTGTTTTGTTTGGTTGACTGCTAAACAACGGCTGGGACTGACTGCTTGACCAATTGCTATTGGATTTTGTGGGTGAAGTACCGAAAGATTCCTGAAATTTAATACATAATTAATATGTGTATGAATAAAATGTTAATTTTCATATCAGGACAGACTGCAATGAATGAAAGCTTCGCGCTTTTTCTTGGTGTAGAGGGCAACATTTAAACATATATTAATAGCATCTTAAAACCTAAAAAATACTGAAATTATCTGGCAGAAACGTAATATTGAAAATATTGTTTTAATGAAAATAGCATAATAATTTGTCCCATGAGACAAGATTCGTGTATCTCAGTACTCAGTGTTGGGCAAAATTTAGTTTGATTGATGATTGATGATTAAGATGAAATTATTTAGTCATGACTAATGAATAATGACTAAAAAAATTCAATCATGAGTCGTGATTGATGATTAATTAGTGTTAGTGTTAGTTATTCAATCATGACTAAAATTTTAATGACTAAAAATAATAGTTAAATAAAACTAAGCTTTTCAAGTCTATGTTCCATGACTGTTGATTTGTTAATCACAGGTTTTTAATTAAAGCTAGTTTTACAACAGAATCAGTTAATTTTTTTTTTATTTACACAGGTACACATTTGCAAAAATAAGTTCGGGCTAATTTAGTTTAAAATAATTTAAATTGCTTTTTAAAACTATGCGTTTTAATAATCTAATTTTATAAATAATGGAATTATCTTCTTTCAGTCAACTTACTGTGGTGATCAGTTATAGTTTTATAGATGTGTTCAATTAAACTAAAATTATGTCACCTGAATTATTTTTTTTAGTTTAATCATCATACAAAAATACAATAAATTAGTCATCAGTCATTTAATCATTAAATGATTGATGACTAATTTATTTAATCATGATTATGATTATTATTTTTACTCATGATTAATTCAATCTAAATAATTCATGACTAAATTAGTCATGACTAATCAATTGATTGAAAAAATTAGTTGATTGACCCAACACTGTCAGTACTTATAATACGTCAGAACATGCAATAACGAGAAATCGATAAACGTTTTTGTCGTTTGAAATTCCATAACTTTTAAAGTTATTCTTACTAACCTGTGTATCAGTAGGCGTAACTAAATTCTCCATAGGATAAGTGTTTTCTATCACAGATTCCTCACTCATAGCACTATCAAACTGTACTTCCTTCGCTCTAAACGGGTTCTTGATTCGTGGACTCGGCTCTAAGATAGGACTATGGCATTGTTTCACAGGACTGTTGCAATCATCATTCTCTTTCTGTGAATTATCTAGATCTTCAGAACAAACTGTTCGGTCAGGATCATCTAATATGTCACTTTGTGGAGACTTCACAATCTTAAAAGGATTCCTACTCACTTTCTCAGGTGATTCTTCTATAGTAATATTATGTGCTGATGTATTATTATTACTAGGATCGTCTGTACTTGAGAAAAACTTACTTTCGACAACTTTATCGTCTATCACAGTTCTAGGGAACCTGCTCAAACCTTTTAATACCGAATAGCTGCCATTTTTCATGTATTTCTTAAATGATCGTTCTTTATTTTCTAGTATTGGTGATTTCGTTTTCTGATTAGTTAAGTGTGTTTGTGCTATGTTGTGCGGTTCTTGTGCGTCGATTTCTATATCACAGTCCATTTTAGATTTTTTAGCTGCCGGTTCTACGCAATACATGTTGCTTAGCGATTCTATTGACAAACTGAAACAAAAAAAACCACGTTAGATTTAAGAATTTTTCCACTAAAAAAAGATTCGCATCGCAAATTTATATCATCATTTATCGTGCTTGTCGACACTGTATTTTTTAAATAGGGAAGGGTTTTAGGGCAGATTTAGCCATCATTAAAAGCATTTTCGTTCATCAATCTTACACAATACTTTAGTTGAGCCTCAAGCATTTCAAAGATCAAGCTCAGAAAACACAAATTCCCATGGACTTAAGAATTTTGATTTTCTAAGCTTGAATTTTGAAATGATTGTGACCCGACACTTGTCTATAATATATTAAATAATTCAAAACCTACCTTTCATCCTGTGTCTGTGATTCAGGCACATATTTACTGACTAGATTGACTACTTTCTTCCTAGGTCGTGTCGTTGGCACCGCTATTATAGGCTCCACCTTCTTTACTTTCTTCTGCCAAGGACATGTGTCTTCTGTATAGGGTCTGAACTCTGACCCCCAGATGGAAGGATGTGGGGATACTCCTTTGTCTTTCCAACTGTCGGTTTTTACTGCTTCTTTCTAGAATAGAACAATATTAATGTATATAGGCTGCCCGTGAAGGGTTTATATTTTTATTTAGATAAAAAATGAGGCTCAATTATTTGATTGCGTAAATTATTGAGCATTATTATATGCTTATGGGATACTGGTACTGTTTTCTGACAAATAGAAAGGTAAAATTTGTTATTTGCCTGTTATGTTGGTGGTAGTTTGTCAAATGACTTAGAAAATATCAGTAGTGTAACATCAGAATCTGTAAATTACTCACTCAAGCATGTATCTAAAAGAGACAGGTGCAGGTTCAGAGTTTATATTTATTTGTTGCTCATAAAGAGCTGTGGTTCTTACCTTATTACTACAATGGTCTGGATGCCAGTCGTCCATTTTCTTTAACGTAAACGGGTCCAGATTGCCGAGAGCGAGTTGAAATGCTATATTAGGCTCTAACAGTTCACCAGCATTTACACATAATGCTTTTTCTATATCTGAAATAAGAACAAACAAAATTATTTAATAACCTAAAATTTAATTAATGAAAAATTTTAACTTTTACTATTTACTTATTTACTTTTGCTTCCACTTCCATAAGCACCAAAACAGAAAAAATATGTCGGAAGATCGTGCAAGTACTCTTTATCAAGAAATATATTCGGTACATCACCGAGAATATTTTCACCAACAGATTTCCACTCACAGATTTCACTCTAGTCAAAAAATTAAATTAATATAAATTCTTTTTAATCACCTTCGTCATCAGGTTCTGTCAGTCGTACCATCTCTCTTTCTAATGGATCATACACATATTGATGTTTAAACGTCGCTTCAGCCTTCAGGAAACTCTCTCTGTACTCATCAGTTACGACCAGCGATGATTTGTTGAAGAAACTTGGTAGTTTCTTGAGTGCCTGTAATTAGAACAGTGTGTCTATTAATCCAAAAAAGAAAAATAAACAGTGATGCTGTATGGCATGAGTTCGTAAAAATGTATTTTTATAATAGAACACTCAAATCTTAAAAAAAAAACATCTTTGAATACAAAAAGCACTTGTAAGAAGTAATGGTTTAATTCAAAGTAGATATAACCAAATAATCACAAAAAAAATTGTCAAATGTTATTAATTTCAAATTATATCTACAATATTATTGTTTTTTATACTCATAAGCCTAAAAATATAACTCTCAACACTTACATTAGCAAAATTCGAGTCTTGTGTAGCGGTAACAAACTGCCTTGCTTTCGCCAGTCCTATTCCCGGCAGTGACGCGAGGTAATCACATCCAGACATGATACACATCTGCCTGAACTTGTCAAACGAATAGTGTTCTATCGGACACTTCATTACTAAGGGCAGTTTGGAGGTCTCTACTAAAGTACCTGTGCCGTCTAAGTCCATTTTGAAGATCACCTGCAATACAATAAATTATTTTATTAATATTCTAGCTTGGATTTTTGGACGAGAATCCTTAACTGTAATCAACAAAACAAAAATTTCTTGAAATTTAGTTTGTTCCTCATCACAATTCTGTGTTATAAAATATATTAAGGCATGCTAATCTGATACTGCCTACTCTGTGTCAAAATAGAATAGAAAAAGTCATAAACAAACAACTTCAATATTGTATGAAATCTCACAAACCATAGTAGGCCTCCAGGTTTCAATAACTAACTAATTTCATTCCACAGAGGTGTGGGTCTTTTTTATAGCACCTAAAGGTGTATGTGTGTGCAACAGTGCATAAGAATATAATTTACAACCCAAGGATATCATCCATAGTATGAGTTTATCTAGAAATCAAGTGTGTATATATGAATGTGTAAACCTTTTTCTTGATATCATACCCCAATGTGCTTTGTAATACAATCTTAATAAAAAGAGCTCTTTGAATGTAACATTTTGTAATATCAATATAGAAGATGTGTTATGGTATACTGCAATCATCTTTCTGTCTAAAAAAGCAGCATACAGCTACAAAATATATGTATATTTAACTAGCTGACCCGCGCAACTTCGCTTGCGTCACATAAGAGAGAATGGGTCAGAATTTTCCACGTTTTTGTAACACTTTTTACTGTTACTCTGCTCCTATTGGTCGTAGCGTGATGATACAAAATATGCTTTTTTTCACGAAAAATATTCTCAAAATATTTATATCTCTTAATATATGTAACGAAGTTGCGCTAAGGCATATCCGTCATTAAAACAGTTGCCATGACAACAGAATTTTGTTGATTCAATGTCATTATATTGATTATACGCGACTTCGTTCGCCAACTGAATTTTCCTGGGAAATGCGTCATTTTCCCGGGATAAAAAGTAGCCTATGTCCTTTCTCGTGTATCAAAATATCTCCATATCAAATTTCATGCAAATTGGTTCAGTAGTTTAGGCGTGATTGAGTAGCAGACAGACAGACAGACAGAGTTACTTTCGCATTTATAATATTAGTATGGATTACCTTAGTACACCCAAACAAAATTAAATCAGAGTCTTCAGTAATAACCAGCTGGGCTATATTCTTGATATTGAGGTATGCAAGCTGAGCATCAGCTTCATATGGAGCTACTATACAGTCCACATTACGCTTCCTACATTCTTTTATAAGACCTAAAGCCATAGCATGAGTGATGTCCACACTGCGTCTCATGTAGGAACGGGCTTCATCTATCTGAGAATAAATAAAAATAGTTATTAGGCAAATAGCACCAGTTCTTAGCCTTTGACATGTGTTATGATGCAATTAATATGAAACATTGTATTGTTATAAGTTTTGAAGAAATCTATCTTATTCATTATCTCTCAATTAGGTACTTACTTGAAATAATTTATTGGTTTCTACAAAATCATTGAAAATATTTATTTATTAGTCTTACCTTGCCCAGACTTAATAATTCAGCTGCCCTTTTCTTAGATATATCTCTAGACCTGAAATAATAGAAACATAAATATTACTTATTTGATCTCTATCAAAAATTTTAATTCCTTTTTTAAGATTACTTACTCTCTCCTTTTAGTTTCAGTCATAGCTTTAGCAGGCAAGTGCCTTCCGTCAAATACTAATATAGGCTTGATATTCTTAGATAACAGCATCGTCACATATTTTAAACAATATTTAATATACCTGCAAAATAAAATTCAAACATCACAGAAACATCATGTACACAGATCAAGAAGTTAATATAATGATCATATTATTAGCTAAATTAATGTAACCAACAAAGAATTATAGGCTGCTTCATTGCTAAGTAGGTACTTGGCAGAATAATAAAATAGATATCTGAAAATTTTGAATAGTCAGCTGATGAAGTAAACACTAACTCTCTCTCAGAGATATTCTGTTTTGAAAGTTTCTTATGCTGCTCTACATAGTTCTTATAGAAAATATAGTTTAAATTCCTTCAATAACCAACTAAAAGATAAACTTACATGTCTGTATCTTCTCCTCGAACTAATTTGTCGGCACAAGCGAAGGCCCCCTTGTGCAACCAGCAATAAGAATCGATAGCAACCGTACAACCACTAAATTCACTAACATTAGTCCGCCTAGAGGCTTTCTCTATAAATGGTATTAAACCTGTAATACCCATGATTGTTTTATTATGCTACGATGTCATTAATTCTATTAAAACTATTGAAATCATAATATTATCCACAGCCTGATTCAATCTGGTAAACAGTGGGGATGTAATGTCAATATTCGCGCCATAGCGGCCATTTTTCATTTTCTTAGTGATGTCACTATCATCCGAATGAAAGTGAATGTTTTCTGAAGTCGATTAAAGTGGAATATCAGCTTTAGTTTCAAAAACGTCTGTACCATCTTTTTGAACAAACACTTTTCAAATCCATTAGAAAAATGTATAAAGGTTTTTTATTTTTTTAATATTAATTAATTATGTCGCCTGATCAGAAGGTACCGTAAAACGGGGTGAATAGAATTCGCGGGGTGAATAGAAAAAAAATCAGGAAAGTTTTCAAGCCCAATATTTGAGTACTCCTCGTTTAAGAATTTTGTTCATATTTGAAATGATTACACGTCGATATTACTTCTCTGCGGTGTCATAATTGTTTAAATGTTTAAATTGATATTTATACCCCAAAAATTGCTTCAAAGTCAACCGTCCTCGAATGCCTTAATGGTCCATACATTTTTTTCAAAACTTTGGATTTAAAGTGGAATTTCTTTTCTAATGAGTTGTTTGGAGTGTTTATCTCTTTAGGTGTATATTTATCTATAAAGATACAATATTGTTAACTGAAAAAACGTTTTAAAACACAATTTTTCCATTCACCCCTCTGGTCGTTTCGATTCACCCCTATCGCTGGGTGAATAGAAATTGACCATATTTTTAATGAAATATCGTAAAATTATGCATATTTTTGGACAAATATGGTTTTAACTCTTTCTTCATGGCGCCGGACATGATATAAAATAACCCGACAATAAAAATAACAAGTTATTCGCTACAAATTTTTAGGACAAAGTTGAAAATTGTTTCTATTCACCCCGTTTTACGGTACCTATACAAAATGGAATATGGAATGAGGGTAGTTAACGAATAAGTAACTTGTTTTACTGAAAATAGTGGTGACAGCATGGTTTGACCCATACGTTTATTCTAAAACATCTTAGAATATTAGCCTGTCCGCATATCCTAACAGTTACCTTTATGATTGAAATCACGTAAAATGTTATTTAATCCACGGATATTGTCGTCGGCTGCAGCGGTCGCAATAACCTGTGCTGTGTCTGCGGCGGCTTACTACTACAGAAGTCGCAAAGCTGAAATCAACGAGGTCATGGTATTCTGCAAATTGCAATTCAATGCATACAACTATTTCGATAAACTGATCAGCTACGTAGAAGCAGCTAAAGAAAGCGTACACGTCTGCATGCCCAGCATCCACAATCCTGCCATTCAAGGTCGTCTTGTGACTTTAATCAAGAAAAAGAACATCAAAGTCCGTATTATCATTGACCAGGCGGGATATAACGAATCGACGGACTTCTTTATAAGAGAACTTATCGATGCTGGTAAGATTAATATGTTATCATGAACAATTACTTCTTGGTATTTTAAATCTGTTAAATTTTTTTATAGGTATAAAATTAGAGTTTACTTGAATAAAAATCTATTTTTTACAGGGGCTGAAATAAAATGCAAAAGTAATGAATCAATCTATAGAATGCAGCACAAATTCTGTTTAGTCGACGACAAAGTCCTTATGACAGGCACGCTGGACTGGGGTAACGACCGTTCTGCTGACCACTGGAATTACGTCTACATAACAAGTAAATTTCAACTAGTAGAACCAGTAAAAAAAGAATTTTATCAAATGTGGAGTCAATTCTCAAGCGATCTAAGGCAAATCAAACAGCCTGTTTCCGACAACGAAAACGACACCGAATTTATAGACATCAGAAGTTCGGAAATCCCTGATGTTGTATCTCGGACAAATGTAGACCACCAGACGGCACGCGAGACAATATTGACTCCCGAAGTTTGTATTCTGTAGGTATCATTACGAATTTTCTGAGTAATAATATTTAAATTCAATGTTTTATCTAATAATTTCACAAATGTTTTATGTTTCAAACATGCCTTGAATAAAATCTCAAACTTTTTTTTATGAATAGACTCGAACTCCTATATTTTTAATAATGAAGAATTATATTTTTTTTCCATTCTGGGTGAAGCTGGCCTTTGCCCCTTCCATTTTCTATTCTTATGAATTTTCTCCATTTCATTGTAATGAAACTGCTTTTTAGAAGAAAAGTGTTTCTTCGCCTTATTTTTCCCAATCTCATTTTCATGTGTTATTCATATACCTTTTATTTTTTATATTTTACTTTTAATCAAAATATCTTTCAATTGGCAATTTACGTCTAATTTTAATGAAATTCACTATTGCTTATAATAATTATTAAAACTTATTAAATTGTATAATGTATTTGATGAAGTGAATAAAATAATGAAAGATTCAATTGTTTTTTTTTACTAACTTACCGAGATCGAAACTAGATGATTTGCCATCTCTAGCGCCTAAACGACATCTACCTCTGAGCTATCAATAGATGGCGCTGCTTTTTTTGGTAGCTCTACAACTCTCAAATTAGTAAAAATGCCGAAATATCATACAATCCTGTTAATAGCACAGAATACTTTATAAACAAGGACTGAGCAGAGCAAAGATTTTGTAAGCTTGAGAAAGACAAAATTTAATATTTATGTAACAGGAAATATCAATGTAAAAAACAATTTTTTAATAGATAAAAATCTTACATAGCATGTCGCACAAAATTGGTGGAATAAATCCATTCGCTTTTCGGAAAATAATACAAAAATAACTCAATAATAAGCATGAGATTATCAAGAAAACCATCTAAATTAGGTTTTACAAAGGTATTTATTTTAATCACACATTGAGAGATATCAACAAATCCATTTGCAGTTTTACACTTATTGATCTGAAAATGGATACAAAATTGCAATAACTTATCATCTAAATAATTCATAAACTAAATATTGTTTTTATTCATTTATTCTCCACCCCTAATGGCTTTATATTTGGCTATTTCATTAGGGAAGGTTTTAGAAAGTTCCGATAGAAGGTGGCTCTTGAAACGCTTGTAAGAGTCTATCTTTCCTTTGACCTCCTCATTCTTGGCTAGAGCCTTGTCTATACAGTCTTTTGTGTAGAGCTGGGGATTGCGGCCTTGGTCAATGTAACTGAAAAATAAAGAGTTAATTATGAACTCAACATACAAATTTTATTCACTAGACTTTGTAACCAATAGTTTCAACTGAAGATCCCTGTTCAAATTGAAGTTGAAACCCATTTATGTTCCACTGCTAGGCAAGGATTTTCTCCCGTAATGAGGGAGGGTTTAGTAATTACATTAATATTTTAAGGCAACATAAAACTGTGACCATAACTTAAAACTTTTCAAATCAGTGTGGATAGTATAAATGCTTGAAAACAATAACTTTATAACCTGTAAAAAGAGTATGTATTAGACCGATATACTTACTCAAAAACTTCGGTAGGAACATGGATGTCATGTACCTGTGACTTCAGTTTGTCCACTTCCTGGAGTCCAGTTACCAGGGATTGGCTGAAATATTACATAAACATAATGTTTAGTTACATTACTTATTATTTACTAGCTATATATAAGCTAAGTATATATTATGAACAGTAGCCATTGAGCTATATTCTTTACAACATGTGGCTTACTTTCGAAAAATGAGACATCAGGACAATAAGTATATGATGCATATACGTAAAATACACTAATAAGAAAGTCAAGAAAGGTGTTCTTTGCAAGATATTGTGAAATACGTGTCAGCACAAATTCATATTCTATACAAGTGAGTTAGATAAAGTACAGTTAATCAGGCAAGTGTATAAAGAATATATTGACAAAGTATAAGGGAAAATAAACTTCAAAACTCAAAATTATTCGCAAATCAGCTGAAGAAACTTACATTTTTTGATTCAGTACACTCTGCCCTTGTGGCTGAAAATCACTAACGATGATACGAATCTGCCTCACGTTCTCAATAAACATTTCAAGTTGAGTTTCAAGATTTTCAAGGGACGACGACATCTTCAACTATCTTTTATTATTTGTTAACGTAAAAAATAATAACAACAACGCCTGAAAATAAAACGTCAAAGTGAAAAACTGAACTGATGATTGTAGAACAATGATTCAATGAACGTTTGATTGAACTGTGAAGCAAAAATGAATGAATGGTTGAATGATCTGTGCTATTCATTGTGCTGTTGAAAACATTTTTTGATAAAAATTACACATAACCTTAATTATTTTTTTAACTAATTTAAGTTTTTAGAATATTATAGTTTAAATTATTTCCAAAAAATATTGAAAAAAACATTTTTCTATTTATATAAGTAGGTACCTATGCACTTGTTCCGGAACGCAAATTATTGACGTTTAACTTGACACTTGAAATCACGACGACAGCTGACCCAAGTTTCAAATTGGATTTGAGTTTGACTTTGATTCAATGGAATCAAAGTTTGTTTGAGTTGACATTGACTTTTTGCAATGCGTACAGGATAAAACGTAGTTTATCATCAATTAAAGTTCAGTGAGAATTTAATCTTGCAAGTGTAATATTGTCTGCAATGGTGCAAGTAGTCGCCCTGGAGTCTCAGACGAGCGTGTACCAAGCAGCAGTTGCCGGTGCCTTTGCGGGAGCCTTCACCAGGGCAGTTGCACAGCCCTTGGACGTTGTGAAAATCAGATTTCAACTACAAATAGAGCCAATTAAGAATGGGTCCAGGTACACGTCTATGTTACAAGCAGTGGCTGCTATCGTTAAGGAGGAAGGTGTGGCGACACTCTGGAGTGGTCACGTACCGGCGCAATTTCTATCCATATCTTACGGAATCCTACAATTTTCTGTATACGAGAAGTTAACACAACTGTGCCAAAGATCTGATCCACAATTTTTCTTAGTACACAAACATTGGTTAAACTTTTGTAATGGTGCTATCGCGGCTACAGTTGCCACTGTCGTGTCTTTTCCGTTTGACACGATAAGAACTAGGATGATAGCAGAACAGAAGACTAATAGAGCATACAAAGGATTTGTGCATGCAACATCCAGTATGATGAAGACTGAAGGAATGAGAGCTTTGTTCAAAGGATTAAGTCCCACCTTAGGACAGATAGCTCCACATGCTGGGATGCAGTTTGCAGTATACAAACTGTTTACAGAGAACATTCTGAGCAAAATAGCATTCTTCCAAAGGCAAAACTCATTACATGGAACAGTAGCATCAAGTCTTTCAGCAAATTTAATAGCAGGTTCTATAGCAGGTTGTGTGGCAAAAACAGCAATTTATCCTTTCGATTTGGTGAAGAAAAGGTTACAGATTCAAGGTTTTCAGCAACATAGGAAGTATTTTGGTAAACAAATGTACTGTAATGGTGTATTTCATTGTGTGAAATTGACTATCAATGAGGAGGGTTTTCTAGCACTGTACAAAGGCTACTGGCCAAGTATGTTAAAAGCAGTTTTAGTTACAGCATTACATTTTGCTGCATATGATGAAATGAAACATCTGTTTATAAGAATAGTAAGCTGATAAAAAATTCCACACAAATTTTGTCTGCCTATTGCCCGGTTTCTGAAGCACATTTAATGGTAGTTTCTCTATTCAATCTGTTTTTATATATGAGTTTAAATGCTATTGAATAGATAAACTACCACTAAATATGCCTGAAACAGGGGGTAAGTGTTTGTATACTGCCGATTTTATGTCCCAGAATGACCGTTACAAATGTGTAAACTATTTCGTAAACAAAAGAAACACATAAATGACAGGTAAGTATTAGTGAGAATCTAATAAGTTGATATGATGTAGTAAACACATTTGTAATGGCCCAAGTAAAGAGTAGTTGAAAGAAATCTCATCAGAATCAATGTAATAGCTTTTTAATTAAAGTGTAATTCTGCAACAACATTAAGTATAAATTAATTATTAAATGGCCTGTGTCACTGTACTCTTATCAATCTTGAATGAGTGATTTATTTATCACCAACTCTTACTATTGTTTATTAGTACAGAATTTAACATAAATTGCAGTATATGCAGATTTCTTTTTCCATTAAAAAAGAACCATAGTGTAGTAATGATTATAGAGTTAGGATTTTCTAGTCAGACCTCAGACCAGAGACTAAATTAAAAGTTTTTTTTATTTATCAGTTATGTTTGTTATTGTATTTGTAATTTGGGTCTACTTTATATTTATTGATAAAGTTGTCACTGAATACTTAAACATTTGCCATAATCATATCTTGCTATTTTGTTCCTGCTTTTATGTAGATTATTGTTATTTGTATGCCAAAATGAGAAATAAATAAATAAATGAAACCATTCATAGTTCCTTTGCTGGGTACAGGCTTCATTCTTTAATTAGATATTAGGGCTACAGTCCGATATGAAAAAAAATACTTAACCTAATTTATTTAAAAATGTTCTTGTGCCAAGAAGAATTGAGTAAATTGAGTTCCTGTTACTCCAATTATTTTTAAGAACATTATTAAGTTTAAATAATTTATACTATTATGTCTTCATCATCAGCTTACATTTTCGATTTATTTATTACCATTATATCTTCGAATTTATTGTGATTTATTTTTAATTATTTGTAGTTTTTAGACATCACAGTTTTTGTATTTGTATTGTTTTCATGTAGCTTAGCTTAGAACAAATTTCTGTGATATTTAATAGCCAAGAAAGCTATCAATTATATTGAATATAGTATGGTATTGATACTACTGTTTTTCATTATCCTTTTATACAGGGTGAAATTTAAATCACCAAAAATCTTGTAACACTAGATAGCTAACATCATAAGCAAAAACTATTATAAAAGATGAGAAATTATGACAACTCTTTAAACAAAAGTTGTTGAGCTTTATAGCCCTGAGAGGTTTTTGGTGTTTTACAAATAACTCTGTAGCTACATAGGTATATGAATTCAAGGTAAAGCAGACACTCTATAGAAAAGAAATATTTTTATTACAATTGACTATAAAACAATATCTTAACCAACTCATTTATAAAAAGTAAACATAAGAATATAATTATACATTTTACTATAGACCAATTTTATCACTAGATTTTGTAAGAAAAATCATAAACTATATGTTAACCATATGATATAACATAGCCCATATTTCGCATCAAAGTGTCTTTGATAGCTGGTTGCAGTTCCTTCTTCATATATGTCGTCAACAGAGTCCTTATTCCTTTCGTAAATATATCCTCCATTTCCCTAGAAATATCTTCGGCTTCATCCAGTTCGTCATCAGGTCGGAAAAGCTTACTTCTTTCGTAATTAACTCGACTACGAGGCTCATAAATTATATCCCAGTTATTATCAGCAGCTCTGCTATCTAAACCAATATCGTATATCTGCCTAAAGTGCGGTTCGAAAGAAAACTCATCCGATCTCCTTTTGCGTTTCAGAGGCAAATTGTCCTTATTCCTTACAGAATTCCTGTTGATGTATTTCTCGCAGCCGTAGGCGTAAACGCTTATAAAACCGGGTTCAACGAACTCTGAATCGGTTTTGACATTGAATTTGCCAGGTTGTTGGTTTAAAGGTCTCGTATGGAAGCCGATGCCGGCTTTTCTGAGTCGTAGTATCATATTGCAGCCGTTTCCCCCGCGGCTTCTTGGGTAATCGTCTAAGAAAGGACCGTCGATGGATCTGGATTCCGCGTAATGTCTTCTTAACCTTCTGCTCGGTGGAAGTCCTCGATCCAAGTCATTAGCATCGTAAAGATCTACATTCCCACTAATAGTTATATCGTGGAACAACAACATGGTGTCTAAAGATACATTTCTTGGGTCGAAATAGCATTTTTCTACTCGAACCCAGTTGCTATTCTGCGGGAGACGTACTCTCATTCTTGTTACGTACATATCCACGGGTGCCGATCGCATCTGCTGGTATAAGCTATAGCCATTGAGATCTATGCTTTGACCCTGAAACAAAAACAAAGATTGTTTTTGAAAATAGTCACTGCAATAACTACGTGTTTAGATAAATCTACTCTCGCCGGGAATGTACCTAAGTAATTAATGTTCACGCAATGTGTGACTACGAGTAGATAAGATGATGAATATGATAATTTCTTAATGCGCCACATATTCAACTTTCGGAACCCTATAATTTGAAGCACGCATATTAGGCCATCGAAAAATATTTGACATTCATTGAAATATTTCACGAGGTAAATCTACCTGATTTTCTTCAGATACTTATTATGTATAAATATATAAAGTTGTTGACTTTTATAGCTAACTGTAGGTAAATTGCATTGCAAAAGAATTCCTTATTTACTGCATCCTAGGAAAACCAATTCACAAGGTGTAGATCCACTTATGCATGTAGGCGTTGCACATTATCAATTCCATTAATTCATAGGTAGGTCTAATCATTTATAGTTTACTATGCTATCTGTAGTAAAGTCAAAGCGCAATAACATTACAGGGTTTTTACTATTATACGTGTATGTAATTATGTATGTTGTTGCGAAATATTTTAACACTTAACTCCTAACCTTAATTCGGGGTTTCCCCTGTGCACTGCGCAAATATGCATATTGTTCTCGTACATAAAAAATAATTCGTTTCTAAGCGTATGCTTATTAAGAATTTATCTCTTGAGGAAAATCGTCTTGTTATAGATTATAAAGAAAATGTAAATATTATTGTATAATTCGCACACAGTGATTTGATTTCAAACTAAGCAGAGCTTGTACAGTCAGCTCCAAAAGTAGCTGAACAACTTTATATCTTACTGTGGTAACCAAATTACTGATAAACATACTTATATGCTTCTAAATACATACTCATATGGATATATAAATTGACAACCATAACACTAATATTTGGCCCGGGTGGGATTCGAACCCACACACGCGGCGCTACGGTTATTGTGGCAACGACGTGACCATATCTTTAATTGCGCTATACGTGCAGTTAAAGCTACGTTTCTGCAGTGCTTTCTGTCACTCTATCGTGCAGTTAATACGCACATGAATGGGTTTTAAATAAATTCGTAACAACCTTTTGACGAAGTTGCCGGCTATTCAATTATCTGTCGTGGACAAACTTCTTTCGGGTGTTTTCCTATTCGGTTAAAAAAAGGAAGGGCTAGGTTAACGACTAATTGAATTCTAAGCATTGGACCTTTTCGATAAAAAAGTGACAGAAAATGCATTAAAACAACTGTTAAAATACTACTTAGCACCTAATGCTCTTATCTGGGCCATAAATATAGCTATCCGCCGTCGAAGACACTAGACAGCCATACATTCTCAATTTATAGTTATAATCGTTAGCCTTACCGAGGGTGTATCCAAATTCTTCGGCTGCGTTCGTTTCCGTCGCTTCATCTGGTCTAATGCGGACTCGAGACGCGACGAGCACCTCTCCCCGGCGACAGGCACTGTGGTCAGGGGCGGCAGACCACCGGGGCCGACACCAGGCCGGCTGTCAAAACGCTTCACTTCAAACAGGGGAAGGAAGCGTGACTCTGGAAAATAGACGTAATATCGTAAAATCATATAACAGACTGTATCTACAACAATCTACATTCTACATGTTTTATTGTTATAATAATAAGCGAGGCGAAAAACTTTCACTGTCTAAGCCAGGAATTGAACCCTAGATTCTGTGAGGAAACACACTTGTCCTATAGTACGACAACTTAATAAAGAGCCTTAGGTGCACGACTTATCTTGATTAAAGTTTGTAAATCCATGTATTTTTAAAACGAAGTACCTACCTGTATCAAACAAGTCATATAACTAACGGTAACACCTTAGCTGATTAAGCTTGCGTTTCGCTGCTAGCTTTTCTACCTATCCTATACCTTACATAGATACAAGGTTTTTTACTAAGTTGCTAGACTATATTGTCGTCGTGGTAAATTTGGACTCCGACTGTGCGTTACTTATTTATAAACATAATGATTAAGATTGTTGACGACTATGAACCCTCTGCAAAAAAAGCACCAAGATATTGCTTTGTGTAGCTATTCGCTATGGCACCAACTACCTACCTACATTCTCACGAGCCAAATAATGTGATCCAAAATGCAGACACTGTTATAATTAAGCTGAGGCCATGCAAGATATGCTCTTAGTACGCAGCACTTTAGGGAAATAGAAGATTTTTAGAAGGTTCACAGCTTTTAACGTGGCAAAGGAAAGAGTGATATAAAATATCAACTTGGTCGAAGTGTCAGCGGGCTGCAGGTCCATAGATACGTAGCTCTACTCCCTCCCAAAAAGATATACCATATAGAAGACCAATCGGTTAAAGTTATCTACCATTTAGATTACATTTCATTTGATCCTTTGTCATTGATTAATCATTATTTAACGATTTTAATAAACACGTATTTGCTTATAATGCTGTCAAATATTGTGTCTTAAATCGTATCTATTATAATTAAGTATATGGACTTAAAACTTGCGTAAATATTGTTCGATCTAACGATAGCTGGCTTAGAGTTATCGATTCACAATATTGACGTTATTATAATTTTAATAAGCATTATTCTACTAAGTATTCCCTTTCAATATAAGAAATTGAAGCTGCTGAGCATTATTCTTCGGATCACTTTCTATGTCTATGAACCTGAAGATGCTTTAAAATAAAAAAAGTAATTATCTATCTTGCGTGGCAAACTATTTTGGTTTACATGTTACGGTAAGGATCCATTGTTTTTCTTAATACGGAAAAGGGCAATTAAAAATAAAAATATCGTGCACGTAAACATGAAATTGAAAGTTAACTTGTAATTATATTCTAAAGTGATCCTACTGTTTTCACTTCTATTGTTTGTAGCTCAATACCGTGAAAATACTCGTAAGCTATGTTGAATTGTGACGTCAGAGTGAAGACGGCCATTACAATTTTACTCTATAATACATATTGTTCTCGAAACTCCAGTTATATAGTGTACGTGTTACTCGAAAGCGTGAGAAAAGCGTTACAAAGCATTTTTTTCCTTTTTAAAGTAAACCGTAAAATATCTGGAGAGAGACATTTCACTTTTCATTTATAATGTTCTCAATTTAATGATGACTTTTGTGTTGACAAAAGTTGATTAATATGTAATAAAAAAGATAAAAAGTTTTATTTCCAGAAAAAGTACAAAGTTACATAAGATTAACAATAGGTCCCAAACTAGGCTAGGCCTGAAAATTAAGAACGCATTTAGAAACTATAGTTCGACAACTAAGTAGGGATCCTTTGCATGCACAATGTATAAAGATTGTAATGAATAATTCTGTGTATGTTCAAAATAAATAAGCTTTATCAAACAGGCTGTCAGCTGTATAAGCCTTCTTTACATATTTATACGCTCTAGGTATAAGTACTAAGTTGCTGGACTGCAATTCATGTCTAAATTAAAGCGTTAAGCGCCTGTACAACGTATTATTGCAAGTGATGCTTATTCATTGCTTGTTAGATCTTACAAGGTGCTAGTTCATTAGGGTTGTGACCTACTGTAGGTATCTAATGTGTCTAAAACGAAATTTCAATCTTTGTCTTCTACAAAAACTGTTTAAGTATCTAACAACTGGGTATAAGTGTGGCTTGCATAAAATTACCTCAAATATCTTAGTATTTATGTTTTTACAGGGTAGGTATAACTACATAGGTGGTAGCTGCCTAAGTAAATGTTTGTTATTAAGAAACTACTTCCGCACTTATAATTTGTCGTTTTAAACATGCAAATTAACTACACGAACATGTAGAGTAAGCATCCCAACTGCGATTCATGCAGTTTTATACGACAATTTGTAACGTGTAAAAGTAATGGAAATCGAATCTACGACATCCAATGCGCTAGCAGCGGTATGGCAACTTGCTCTACCTTGATACCATTTATCTTATATTGTTTAAAAAATAATGGTTTTAACTTATTTGCTAGCACAGAGTATAAATGCTTCTCTATGATAATATTATCTTAACTCCTTTAAAAGGGACCTACTTGTCTATATACCTACCTTTAATTTTTCTAATCAGCAACAATAGCTTAATATTATTTATTTAAATTGTTGTCCGGTTCTAGGACAATATTTGTTTTTCACTGTTTTTCCTAGGGCCTCGTCCGTGATGTAGGAAGATGAGGGCTGAAAGGGTGACCGCGGACCCTTTCAGCCCTCACTTACACTATCAAAATATGATATACTAGACCAATCCAGTGTATAATAATATTGATAATTAAAATATGTTAAAAATAAATACCTTTTTGGGCTTCTGCAGTTGGTAGTTCGTTATCACTAGCCGACGCAGTTTTAGCAAACAACATAAACATCCACCAGAACTTCACCATTTCTCACAATAATAAACAAACACTAACTAAACTAGGCTGTCAGACGCTTCGTCTTTGCCGCGATAGAAAAAAATGCAACTGTCAAAAATTGCCGCGAATGCCTTCCTCTCGGCGCGAAACCGTAACGCAAAATAAAGTATGGAAGGTAAGACAATAAGAAGTGCAGTCTTTGGAAAATAATCCCCGCTCGAGTCTATGGTACTTGCTTCTAGATTTCGCGACAGGTGCAGACATTACTTACTGCAAGCCAAGTAATCGTCGAGAACGGTTATTAGAGCGAAAATAGAGACTTGCAATGTCTTTGTTATAGGCTCATTATGAGGGCTTTATGACTAAAATAGCAACACAAATAAAAATAAAATTAACACAATAGTAAGAATTTAAAGGAAAGTGACGATAATAGATCCAAATTGGTGTTAAATTGAGTATGACAGTACTTTGAAGGTTCATTTTGGCTTTCTTTAATGCTTTCGTACCTTAGATTGGAAGTTTTACGTTTGATTCATTTTAAGTGAGTCATAACAAGAGCTTTAGAACATTATTTTCTCGAACTGTTGAACATTGATCTCTCTACGCTTGACTGATTAAGCTTAATAGCGCAACAAGTACAGGCATTACTACTAATAACAACGGTGTTCTTGAGTTCGATTTCCAAGTTGGACCAAACTGAATATTGAGCTTTCTTTCTATAGAAGTTATAATAGATTGCTATGTACCACCATCGCTCTTTTTTTACTTATTTGAAATGCGCTGACAGAAAAGAACGAAGTTGTATTATATTTCGTTTTCAGTAATCTGCTTACACAGTTTATAACTCGGAGAAGAAAAGAACGTGTAAGCAGATAGGTACTATTGAGTGAGTTTATTCTGTGGTACAACACCGTAGGTTATTCATATGTAAATTGTAAAGCGCTACGGAAGGCTACGAGGACTATTAGTACCTAAGCATAAAAATGGATTAGGTTTTCTATGAAGTCATTTGATTCATGAATCCATTTGTCATAATTAGTTTCATCTTATATGTCTACCTCAAGCATATAAAAGCTGCGCCTAAATTAAGCTTGTAAGGCCCTTTTTTATGTTTATTAAATATATTTATTTATCTTTATAACTTAATAGGGCGAAACGTTGATCTATCACACATGTCAAACTAAAGCCCTGCGCGCAGCGAAGAGAAACCTCGTGAAGTTATGACATAGCTACATTAGCTACCTAAAGGCATGAAATTAAGTACTTTGTTGTGAATGCTACAAGTTGCGAGATATCGTACATATAGTTATTAAAGAATAACATCCTATTATTTTTTATCAAAGACGACATCAGCCCGTCTCCTCACAACTAGAGTGTGACGCAATTATGAAAAGAAATTGGGTTAAGCCGTTTAAAATTGTTGACAAAGTTGACCGACCTCGAGTATGGGTTGATTACATACTTTCGTACCTTATCTATGCCTCTATGGAATTAGAATGTTCAACAACGTTATCTACAGATAGTGAATTGTAAACAGCCTTTCTTAATAATTTAAGGTTCGTGGAGAAAGAGTGATGACCGAGAGATTTGTGGAAAGCAGTATTTTGTATCTAAAATGGAATCTGAAATACTTGAGTTGGGTTAGTAAAATATGAGAGTGTGGTATTCAGGGGTGAAATATGCTAATGGTAATATAAATGAGTAGTTTAATTCCCAATGTCATCTACACGTGTATATACCTAGTTGGAACAATGGAAATAAGTACATGAATTGCGATACAGATGATATTGATAATCATTTTGACCAATGACCAAGATAAGTGGTCCGCTTATGTGTTTTGCATGGGGTTTGTGTTTGTTCCCATAATAAGTAGAGTAATGTAGAGTTGTTAAATCACAAAACAAAAGATTTGATCTCACGTATATTATAGTTTTCATATCACTTGATCAATTTAGTACGCAAGTACCATGAATTCCCACAAGAAAATTTTGACTTCGAAATTGATACAGACTTTATTATGCTAAGTAACAAAAACATTTGTTAACATTTGTATCCACTATTGTCCAAAATGTATTTTTCGTGAAACATTTGTAATAACGATCTCCATTGTTTTCGTTACGTTTCGCATAGAAAACTTCCGTGAAATAACGAAAACTTGCCATTTAACTAGTATACCAGGTAGTTGCATTTCAAAACATCGTTATTATGAAAACATATGCTGTTATTTATTTTTGTCTGCTGATATTTACATAATAGTTTTGTCATGTATGTTGGATAATAAGGATAATGAAGCTTTTGTTTTGTCGACCGTCGTTGTAACCTTACAAAAGTCTGTTTGAATTTAATACTTTACTTTAATAAACTCGTTCCATATACTTATCATGGTTTTAACAAAGTAGATATGGTTCTCCGTTTGATCCATGACGATATGTTCCTTGACTAAAATACTTACCTCTATTTTGTGATTTACGATAATCGATGTCGAACCTGTGATCTTCTTCGTGGCATGGAGATTTTTATATCTACTTTTATAATAATGTAATTAGATCAGAATGGGGTAGGGTAATTCAAATCTTATATCGAACATAGCTGTAGGTAGCTTGCTGCAATTAATCAATCAGCTTGTTAAAACGATGTCTACTATCTTTTAGGTGATGAGTAACTGTTCTATCTTTTGATTGATGAGTAGATACAACTGTGTTTTGTTGGATCTACTTGGGAGATAAAAACACTACTCTAGACGTAAAGATGAAGCTTTCTGTTCGTGACTGTATCAAATGATAGATATAGAAAATGTATCTATTTACATTGTAGGTAACCTAGCTACATCGGCAGGGTGTCACGTATTTCTTACACTCTATTTAGTAAGTAGGCCGCGAAATGCTTTTCTATTAAGTACGAGAGATGAGCTAGGCTATCGCGGTTCTCGATCACTGTGGTGGCTGTCCTATAATATAAGAGATGGTCTAATAAAATAAAGCCTCGGCTTTAGTTTTATTATATTACAAAGATTTCGTCGCTTGCTGATAATTTATAGAAAAACTAGATTACTAAATATTTGGGAACTGGGGTTAAAATACAAAGTTACTTTTACCCCTTGCCTGTTCGAACGTCCCACTTCTAAGCTTAACCTCCCTTGCTTTTCAAAACAGCCGAAAAAATGGTTAGCTTCTAAATTGAACAGAAACTCGCAAAAAAAATTAATTGATTGCATAGACAGTCCCCCTGTTTTCCTTAACTAGTAGGTACCCTGGTGAGAACTGTATTTTTCTCCACGTACCTTTAAAGCCAAAAGCATTAAAAGCTTAATTCTGTTAATGTCTATAATGTTTAAATCCAAAACCCAATACTCTACATCTACATATAGCTCGAAATAAAAATACCCGAAAGCCGCAATAATCCTAGATGTTTAATTAAGAGTTCCCGCATTAAGGCAACACATGGTCAAACAATGTCATTGTTTATTAGATTGTGCAAGCGTGTCGGTCCGTCCGTCGACGTCGGTGGTGCAAGCCGGCCCATTGTCACTGAACAATAGGGAAAGCCGGCCCGCTAGTGCGCGCTAGAGTTTATGTGGGCACGAAAATAGCGGTTAGCTGAGCGATTTTAGTTTGCTGAAGGATAAAATTAATTGTACTAAGAGGTTTTTTTTTTCTTTTGTGGAAATACTTTATGGACTGTAATCCTATCCCATTCCCGGCGCACAAGCTGGACCTATGGGCTAAAACTACCAGAGCGTAACTTGCCCGTGGGTGTCTGGGAGCAGGGACGTGTTTCTTTAAGCATTTGCTCTCCCCGGCGGGCTCATCCACCCTGAGTTCAGCCAGTCTGTGCCCTTTCCGTCGTGATAGATGCGCGAGTTATACGACGCACCAGTTGAACGGCGCGATGGCATTGCGACGATTTGTTAATTTCGTTATTGCTTTAGTATATATGACTATTGCAAAGTATCTACGTGATGAGTGGCACGTACTTGCACGTAATGTGTTAATCGAACAAGGTAAATATGCCATGACAACATCAAAGTAGGTACCTACTTCTACGAAAAGGTTCAAGAAATCTTTTATTATAAAAGATAAAGACCCGGTAAAATGAAGCATAAGCCAACAATTAAGTGTCAGAATGAGAACATGCTCTGGTTTCTTCGCTCGGCTCTGCAGAAGTATCATGCGACTTTCAAACATAGCAATAAACTTTTCTTTGATATTTGCAATACAAGATCTAAGTATAACACAAAAATACTTAGTTGCTATGATATTACAATAAACGCCAGTTACGGATAAATCTAAGAAGACCTATAGATCTTATAGATATAGTCGCAGCTATTAGTATGAAATAAACTGTGAATAATCCACTTGATGAGTTAACCGATACTTCTTAACAAGTGGTTAATCCAGCCATTTAGTTATAATAGATCGATCTTAAAACTCGCTCTTCTCATAGCCACGCAGGTCGCACAGAACAATTTCTATGAATTAGGTTCATTCCATTGTCGTATCTTTGTTTGAAAAAATCCGCATCCGTGTGTGTAAACAACAATAATGAAATATTGTCGTTACGTAAGCAACACAAAGTCACAATAAAACGATCCTCGAATGCATTGTCATCGATGCTAAGTGCATTTTACTGCACATTCAGACATTATTCAACTTTATTTTATACTAAGTTATTTAAACCCCGTAAAATTATATTTTTTAATAACTTATTACTTAAATACCTCTTTAATTATCTAAAAAAAGCGCTTTTGATAAATTGTCTTCTGCCCGGGACTGAATAAACTTGCCGGGGTAAACAGTCCTGTCTTAATCTAGGTTACAAACGAGTAACCTATATGTGTACCAATTATCATGAAAATCCGTTCAGTAGTTTTTGCGTAAAAGAGTAAAAAATATACACACACAAACATCCACCCTTGTCCCTCAAAAAAGATCGACTCACAATTTGAATTTGCCTTTGCACAGCTAAGCTACATGAGTATAAAAAATGCAACATGACAAAACTACTACCAAGAACCTTAGTTTAAAAAAAAAACTTTGAATAACTTTACATTTTCAAACATTATTCAAGAATGCCAAGGGGTGCCTATGTCAAAGGTCAATATTACTAACTTACTACATTTTACTGGGTTTCATTTACATTTTAAACAGTTGATGATAAGAATATTTCAATAGGCAAACCTCGAAAGACATATTCAACAATTTTATATGCATTACGGTCTGCAATCTACTGAAATAATTACTTATTTGAATAAGACTTTTTGATAACGTACATACGTAGATACCTGCTTAATTTCGTTCCAGATATTGCATTCTCCCAATAAATACCCCTATTTTCCTTACAAAACCTTGCTTTGATTAAAAACAGGTATTTATAAATCAACACAAAAATGTGTCAATAGCACGTCGTTGACTAAAAAGAAAGTTTATATTTATTAGTTATTCGACATGGTTACATTGTAGTGTTCAAACTCTGATCACAGATCAATCATCTATAATAACTAGATAGCTATCTAACTAGGTATTTACGTTTTCTCTCAACTTTCGACTGACCATCAAACCACTGATGATTAGTTTTCTAGACTCAAAATAAAAAACATTAGTATGAATAACACTGGGGAAAGAACCAAATCACACAAATAGGTTTTTTAACGCTCTGTTTAAAGTGGAAACTATTTAGATACAAATCAAACAAATACGGAAATAAAAAACAATAATCGTAAAACTTTCTGATTCTACCCCAAAAAACTAAAAAGTTAACCTTAATCAGAATAAAAAAAAAATATTAAGGTTGTAGGTAAATGCCTATCTAGCAGGTCCTGTAATACCGAGCAATGTATTAGTGAACAGTCTATAAATTCATATAAATTATGTGTACATATCAACAAAGCTATCATAATTAATATCAATAGCGATTATTATTATGGATAAGGAAAATCTACAGACAAATTCTAAAGTGGTTGAAGTTAAGGTCGGAGCGGCAGCGGCACAGACAAATTACGTGCAGCCAATAAATTGACAACCAATGACATTTAGCCAATAACAATATTTTATCTTATCTAAAACACTTGTTGATATTAACTACGAATTACAATTTTCTCAGAAAATTAATCAATACCTATATTTATAGTACAAAGATTAAAAATAACAAATAATCTACTCATGCGAAACAATGGGTCGTTGAAGTCTTTCCAACAGTGATTTTCTGTTAGTTACGAAAGACATCAACGCAGTTTTGATTAACTTCGGGATTTTTTAATTGGTCTGTAATACGTACCGCAATGAAAATAGTTATGTTAATATTTATTATTTGTTTCTACGGTAACATGACCTCTTTATAATGGGACCCGTTCAAGCCGACTGCAGGGTTCTGACTAAGAAAAAGACGTCACACTGATGATCATCTCTACGCCTTTAGACAAAAGTAAATTCGTAGCCACGCAATACATACCTAGTTGCATTATTTATTATACAGAAGTGACCCATCCATAATATGACTGACCATGACTGCTTACTCTCAGCTGTCACGTCTTATTCGATTTTATGTTGCTACAAATGTTGTTGCTTCTGTATCGATTAGTGTAGGCCCTGGCAATGTTTGTATACTGGCAGTAAACTTAATCTGTATTTTTTTAAATATTGCTGTAGGTCATTAACTAATTTATAATCATTAAACGTAATTTTCTTAAATGTACGCTATCTAGGTACCTACTATTATAACAAGTGCATGTCGTGCACCCTATTCATACCTACTTATTTCAAATGTTCAACTATAATATAATTATTATTTCTTCATTTAAAATCATTTATGGTTAATTAAACGATGACTAGTTTAGTCATCAAATCAATTAAACATGAATGTGTGAAAAACATGCGAGGAATCGTAATTCTCAGCTACAATTGGTTTAAGTGCCTATTTTTGTCACCATTAGGTACTTGGTTTTATTGCTCGACTGTTAAGGATCAAAGGAAATCTTTTATATTTATGCCAAGGTCTGTAATCATCCTCTGCGCCTTATTTGACTCAGTAACTGCGCAGTCTCACCTCGGTCCGCTGGTCCACAGCTATATTTAATCTAGCTCGTGATTGGTCGCTACTTTAAAAATATTATTTTCTGTTCAATACTACGACCGCGCCACACACCGCTCCGGTCGACGCATGTCGGTCAATGCAAGCGATAAGTTATTTATGTTTACCTAGGTTACGCTAGTGTGTGCACAGCTTTACGGGGCTTAATATCATTTGTTCGCATATTTATTCACAGATGGCGTTACGTTAAGCCCATGTGAAATTTTGATTAAACAGGTTTTAGTATAAAATGTTGAATAAACATTTAGTTAAATCCGTTTTAAGCATGTGCAGTGAAAAAAATAATTAAATAGGCAAGTATTTTTCAACATTAATTACTCAATACCCAGCCAAATTTACATTTCATATTTTTTTACTAGATGTCACTACAGGCACAAAAACTTTTGACAGAACATAAACTGCTCGTCCCATTACGCACTTAGATCACTCATGAAATCATTCAGCCAGTTGCAATTTGTTGATTTTCATCGTCTGTGACAAATACAGTGTTTTGTGATCAAATAAATACGTATTCTGAATCTTTAGTATCGTGACGATGTGATTATAACAAGTGAATATTCGTGTATCGTAGCACAATGGCTAGGTTTATAATATTCAATACGGCAAGGTAATGGGCGATGTTCTTGTTCTTATAAGACAAAAGAGCCGTCCTTCACACATTAGTAGAGCATCGTTGTGCAAACAAGTTGTTATCTGCACGCCGCGTATAGCTAGAGGTGATTATTGAAATGCTAATAATGTTCACACACTGCATGTAAGTACTAAGAGTCGCAGCTCGCGCTCACATAACTGCACCTTCGCAAAAGAAAAACGTACCTCTTTACTAACTCTTCTTGACCTGGTGGTGGGTTTCTGTCGCTTGATGCTGTCACAAGTATTTCAAACGATAGTCCAGCTTACTAATTGAACATAGATTATCATGGCTAACGTAAAACGTAGACTAAAAGCACCCAAAAATGCGACTAGAAAGAAGCGGGCGGACGGCCGAACTAAAAAATCATTAAAATCTATAGAAGCTGTGATTGATATTGAATCTAAAAGTGAGAGTAATGAAACACAACAAAGTATAGTCATGAAGCGACCGGCCAGTACTAATTTATTCTATATGACTCCTGAAGAAAAAGTACAATGTTTACTACAAAATGGACATTTACTCAAAGATAAATTTAAAACTAAATCCACTTTAAAAACTGGGACATCCAAAGAAATTGAGAGTAGTACTGTTCAACCTCAGCCCACAGCAACTGAAAATGATTTACCTACTAGAACAATAAGAAAAAGTGTCCGTCTAAAATCGCAGCTCAAATATTTGGAAATAATGGATAATTTATTACAGAATGAATATGGTGAAATCCCTAATAAAAGATCTAAGACTGCTTCAAGCAATGGAGTAAACAATAATAATGACAGTGAAATAACAAACCAAAATAATGAATCAGCTGACCCAAATAAGAGGAAAGATTCTACATCTGTAGTTGAAGCTACATCTAATAAGTGCAATATACCAAGTTATTTAGACGACTCAAGTGTACCATCACCACCACTTGTTCGTAGAAGAGGCCGACCTAAAAAGGATTATACCAGACAAGCAATAGAATTAGAAATCCCCGATGAACTGGTTTTTAGATTATCCTTATTTGTGTGTGACTATTGTGAGAAAACATTTGCCAGGAAACATTCACTTGTGAGACACATTTACCTGCATCTCGGCAGGAAGCCACATGTTTGTCCTGTTTGCCCAAAGAAGTTTCGCATTCTCAAGAATATGAAGAACCACATTGACCGGGATCATTGTGTGGATGCAGTTGATGAAAATGCTAAAACATTTGCTTGTGAAATATGTAACAAGCAGTTTTTAACTGAAGAAAATCTAAAGCTACATTTAACAAGCCATGTGAAAGGAGAAAATGTATTTAAATGTATTTATTGTGATAAGAAGTTTGCTTATCAACTATTGTTGGTTCAGCATGAAAAGAAACACTTGGTGACTGGAAAATATCAGTGTACATTATGTGACATGAAATATAATTCAAGGGACAAACTTTATGTGCATGTGAAGGGTCATTTGAAACTGGCTGATTTTATATGTCAGTACTGCGGTAGAGAGTTTTTAAGAGCAAACTCTATGAAGCGACATGTAGCTACTATGCATGCTGGAAGGACCATACAGTGTCCGATTTGTAACAAGAATTTAAAAGGTCATTTGACTGAGCATATGCGCACACATGATAAGAAACGTCCACACAAGTGTCCGGAATGTGGTAAGCACTTTGCACAGTCTACACAAATGCAGGTACATCGTCGCGGCCACACTGGGGCTCGACCTTACATGTGTAGGATATGCGAGCGACCCTTCTCGCATTCAAACGCTCTAATGTTGCATCTACGACGTCACACCGGCGAGAAACCCTTCCCGTGCGCCGAGTGCCCTCTGTCCTTCTCGCAGCTACCACATATGAAAGCACACATGTTCAAAATACATGGTAAAGTCAACCCATACAAATGCCTCAAATGTGAAGACTACTTCAAGCTCAAAAAAGACCTGCTTGTTCATAAGAAAAAATGTACCGGTACTGGTATAGATACCGATTTGTATGGGGATAATGGCGAGGACTCCCCACAAAATGTCGATAGCGAAGTAGCTCCAGTGGAATCCACGATGACTTTGTCCCGCATGAGGTTCCTGTTGGCTCTCCTCCTCACGATGATCGCTAGCAAAGAAAAACTCAAATACTTAGGTGCGTAAACCTTATTTTCTAAAAGTTTGTTTACACTACACTCATAAACTGGCACTGTTTTTTTTATTTAGTGTGGAGTACATTGCTTAGTGTGTGTCCGCCAATAACGGGAGTCCATACCGGAACCGCGTGCACAGTTCATAGTCATTTACAAATTGGCAAAATGTTAAAAAACCTAATGTCGACTTGTAATAATATAGTCTCGTACATAAGACATCAACGCGTGATCATTCAGTACGCACATTATCATAGGTCATTGAATAATTGATTTAACAAGGTCGTATAAGTAACAAATACTGCTCTGTCATTGAAAATGCAAGTGCGATTGAACATTACAAACCACCATACAGTTTATTTCACTGGGTTGCGAAACCGTGTGCTGTGTACCGAGTGTATTGTGTGCTTATGTGAAGTGCAGCGACGGTATATGTTAGCACGATGTCCATTGCATAGCTTTATTCATCATGGTTTTTATTCTAGCGAACATACTTTTCGTTGTATGCGACGGGGAGTTACCAGCGAGGTTTGCATTGAGTAATAATTTCGTGAGTGAGTTCATTTCCCATTGTGTTGTTAATTTTTGGTGTCGGTCGGTGATGGAGGTTAAATGTAGGTTATTTCGGGAAGGATTGGTCTATACTTCGAGCGATTTAATTCGGCTTTCGTCTTGGTTTGGTGGTGGATGGGAACTATTTTCGATTTAAACAGAAGCTTTGTAAATAAGCTCAAAACACTGTAAATATCATTCTAAAGTATTATTTGCTTTGACAGGGTTCAACAAACGTCTTGTAGACGATTTGCTAGTCGAGTCTCTGGAGGCAATGGACCAGATTCCTTGCAGAGACGAGACTATATCGCCTCTGATGCGTCTCAAGAAGAACATCGAGACTTTGCTAACGGGAACGGTACCTAAAGAGCAAATGGAGAAGTTTAGGAAAGAGAAGAAGTCGACTGAGGAACTGTTGGAACTACTCACGAGTGAGAAAGATAAGTAAGTATTTTATCGACGCAATTGCACAGTACTGTCAAGGAGGTTCTATATTACAATAAAAATTTTCGCGGTAAAAATACGCTCTAAAATCAATCTTTCGAACAGTGAACATGAAGCCTTATAAGCCCGGCTGGTAAAGTTTGGAATATCACAAAAAAAACTTAGTGTTTCTTTTTTCAAATGACCGTCAAATGCCCCGCACGTGTTGTCAATGCATTCAACATCACGTGTCAGATGTTTTTGTGTGAGTTTATTATGCATAATATTTTTTTTTATAATGGTATCAATGT
Source organism: Anticarsia gemmatalis (assembly GCF_050436995.1). Lineage (NCBI taxonomy): Eukaryota > Metazoa > Arthropoda > Insecta > Lepidoptera > Erebidae > Anticarsia > Anticarsia gemmatalis. Next base: position 3,505,837 of record NC_134758.1, read on the forward strand.
TTACAGCCAATAGGTTTTTTTATGTAAAATCCACGAACAGACGGAGTTAGATCTCTTTAAAGCATTACTCGAGATAATCGTATCATTTTACTTATTATTACGTAGAACGGTCACGATGAAAATTGATTAGATGTCACGCAATTTATATGAAACTTTATTGGGTACTGAAATAAAAGTAATCATGCAAGAAACTTTCAAGGAAAATATCTATTCAATCTTTTTGTTTAGGTTCGCTTGCTCATCAGTTCGGCTTTGAGGAAAAAAAATTTAATTTAACCCATTATTTCCTGTACTTGCATACGTTTTCAGCCGAGTTAATTATCATTTCCATTCTTATAAGCTTATCAAAAGGATCGTGACTTTTACTTATTAACTTTGATTTTTCATAACACTTGGGGCCTGTTCATAATTAATAAACTCAGTCTCAGATAATCAATCTGCCCAATAAAATGACAGCAAATGTATGTTGACAACTGTCGAAATTCCAGCTGATAAGCTATCTGAAAGATATTCCGGTTAAGCTTTTTAAACTTCGCAGTAGTTTAAATTTACACTTTTTTATTTCTGCATTCATAAAGCGACGTAACAATAAATCGTGTTATACATTTATCACCTTGTACCGTGTAAGGTATATGATACACGGTAGTTCACGGTACTAACCTTCAATGTATGTTTACATATTGTTTACAATTTATTATGATCATCGCAAAAAGTGTGAATTATATTATTTAACGACTTCACACACTTCCGTCAATATGATGATTTGATCTTACAATATACTGCAGTTCAGTAGACTAACATTACTTGCATATGCCTGTTGAACTGCAATTCAAAGGTCAATTCTTGGATAAGAGTAAGCGAAATTTTTTTAATCGTTAAAAGTCTATTTGAGATAGATACATACAAAATAAGATTGGAGGTATTTTCACAGTATCCATGCTCATAGCTCATGCTCAACAAGATTCGATTCCGAAAATATTTTTGCAAGAACTACTGGTAAATTTTGTAGTACTTTATAAATGCATCTTTAGTGATTTAGCTTCTACATACGAAACTACACATTTTTTTTACAAAAATCAACCTTGTTACAAAATATACTCACACAAAAATAACTGTCATATCTCATCACTACAATCAAAAACCATTGACAGCACTTTTGCTGTTCGAAATTTTAACTACAATTCATCACAATCGATTCAGTAGTTTTTGAGATGGTACACATTGACAACACGTGCATATTTTATTTATTTCTTTAGTTTTTCTTGACAATTGTGCATTGCTATAAGGTGCAATTTTAACTGTATAATTTACCCGCGCGCCTATTTATTTTCTACTTAAAGAGTTCATTAATAATCACTATTTATTCTTCACCAAAAACGTCATTATTTAGCTATTATTGTAGACTTTTATTTGATCGTCATTCAAAAGCTAAGCTATGTGGTTCTTCTTTGAATGAAAATGTTGCCGCGATATTATTTTCGGTTGGTTTAAATAAACGGTGTATGTTGAAATAATGATATATTACGTCAGCTATGTCGATTAATAATTGAAGTGAAATAATATTATTTTTGGATCTACATACAAACATACATACAATAAAATCACGCCTTCTTCACATACGGGTGGGCAGAACACCATACGATGCTTACTTCCTTTGCTTCATTTTTGGACTTGATTAGGCTAAACACTGAAGGTTTCTATTTTACTTTTGAATACAATACATACAATAACATAACAATATTAATTGTTAAGGAAATTCAACCCTTTCCTATCAATATTATTTGTTTGCAAATCATTGCATATGCAGAATGTCATAGCGTAAAGGTTGATTATTTTAAAGATAAAAGAAAGTCAGGGAATTCTTTACATTTAATAATTGAAATAGTCATACATAGATCACATAAAGTGTATCTCATTTGATTAATTCATTGTACTTCTGATCATGGGCCCCAAACAATGGTATAATATAATTTATACGATCATTATAATAATTGTAATGTCAAGACAAATTGTCTTCTACAAAAGGTTCTATCGCGACATATTTGTTACAAGGCGAACCACTAGTCGCATCGATGATAAAAGGTTGTATATCTAACATAAGAATATAATAGGTTCAATTGAATGGCGATCGCGAGTAACACCTGTAAAATAAATAGTTTCGGTACTATAAAGCAGGGTTGTTATAACCGAAACTATCGGATATCTGAAATATATTTCTATCCGGAACTTTAACCTTAATATAATGTGTAACGGTAATAACGCGAACACGCATTTTACATTTGCTGACAGACAGCCTGCGACCACTATCAGTGTAACCTGATGGTCTACTGTGATTCGTGAAAACGAAATAATACTTATAAAAAATGCCGAAACGTCGGGCATCTAATAGGTAAAATACGTGTTCGCGTAAGTTACTTCTCGTATACTATTATATTATAAACAAAATATACAACGCGAATGTTTAAAAGTTACGATATAATGTGATTGAATTATCCGAAACATCATTTTAAAAACACCCTACTTTAAAGTACTGTAAATGTGTGTAGTTCTTAAGATAAGAGTTTAAATATTTTAAGATTATTTAAAAAGTTAGGTACGCCGCCCATTACCGGTCAGGTGCTTTATAGATGGCGCTTGTGTGCTAACAAGCTGTTTCGAACTCAAGTAAGTCTTGAATACTCGTGCTATCTCTTTCTATTTCTTCACAAATGTATGAGACAGCATGATGATTTGATGACGAACTTGTGAATAGTGAGACAGCGAATAAGTAAGTTTTGGTATTTTTGATATTAATTTGAAAGACAATATATTTTCGTCAATTTTCACGAGAAACATTAGTGTTAAATTAGTTAAGTTCGAGTCATGTATCGACTATAGTTCAACAACTTAGTAGAGAGCCTTGGCATGTATGATTTATCTTGATTATAATTAAAAATAAAGTAGCCGCATAAGCCTGCGTTTTGGTGATCTAAGTTCTAGAATTTGGCATACAAATTCATTAACCGCGAGCCTTAGAAGACTTTCTACTAAGTTGTCGAACTATATCACCTAATAATAGTTAACGTATTATAGAACTAAGTAATAACAGGCTAATGCCTTCAAACAGTAGAAAACACATTTCATAAAAACTTGCCATTAAAACAAAGTGATTATCCCAAAGATAACAATCGTACTGCATTTTATTCGTTATTTATGTTAGTTGTTAAGATGTAATTGTTTAGCATTCCTGTTTAGAATGAGCGTGCCATTTTAATTTGATGTGTGAATGATTTGGGCCTGACATAGTCTTTTTGAAAAACTCTTTAAGACCAAAGCGATACGCGACAGGGTTCAGCCAAGAACAGTTTTAGGGGTCAGTTGAATTTTGAAATACCTGGGGTTGTCATGTGGTAAAGATGACTTGAAAGCTTTGACCCGGGAGCTCTGTATGTGGTAATATACCACAACTTATCTGAAAACTGTCTTAATTAGTATAACGTCTTATCTTTATGACGTTAATTTAAATATACAGCATTTCTACTGACAACTTTATTTCTCATATTTCTTTGTCGTTTCATATTTTCATTCATCTTGTGTCGTATCGACTGACCAATAGGCGTCAGGCATTTTTTTATCGCAAGGTTTGATTGTATTTCAGGCCTAAATAAAAATATTGTATTATCATTGAAAACGTTGTTTTCATATTGTTTTATGCCTTGGACATAAATAGAATTTATTTATTGGATTTATCTGAAGAAGTCGTGTTATAAATTGTTTATTAATTATCCTATTTTAACAAAATTGAATTTTATTAGTATTATAGTAACGTTAGTTAGTATTTTGAAAAGATAATGTAAACAAACAAGAATATCTTCTACGTTTTTGTATCGATTATAGTTTCGAGCAAGAGCCGTTCGCTTTGCGTGAGCGCTCAGTCATTATTTATGCATCATTCGATTACCCTTCATTTTTTTTTATGTATCATGTATGTAACCTAGTTTTAAATGCGCGTTAGGCGCTGTGGTTAGTGTAGCCACTTCGCAGCAATAACTCTAGCCCCGGGGGTGGTGGGTTCGAATCCCACCCCATTGTTCTGACCCTGGTTGTAAATGGTCTATTTATGTATGTATTCAAAAGCTTATAAGTATGTTCATTAGTTGTCTGGTTAGTACAAGCCCTGCTTGGTTTGGAATCGTATTACCGTGTGTAAGAAAGATGTCCAAATAATATTCAAATATTTACTTTTTCTATAGAATAATTTTAAACTACTAAAAAAGTGTTAAGCCACTTCATTTTTAAATAGCAAAATGATTAAAGGTAGTTTAGTACCGTTGCTTTCAATTGCTACGAATAACAAATCAAAATGGTATACGACCAGTATTAAATCATTTCAAAGACAATAGAAAATAGAAGGACATGTAAGTGGTCATTAATAATACAAGGCCTGGCCATGTGAACAAAAGGAAATTGCTTTGTTCGCATCATTGAGCGCGCGTATAATCTGTGACGCGTGTGACGTCACGCCCCACTGCGTACGAGCACGTCGAACACGCGTCGTGACCGTTTTATAGTTTTTAATGGTTTATGTATTTGGTATTGCTAGTACGAGATACATACATCGATTACATAATTATAATTAAGGTACTTTTTGAAGTAGTCTGGGGTGAAAGAATTACATAGGTTTCGATTTTGATGGGCACAAAAAGATCTACCTATCTTAAACTGTTTTAATATATTAAATATTATTATGTTTTCCATTTACATATATACTTTTTGGGGTATCGAATAGGCGAAAGTACCTATATTTCAATATAAATAGATGGACATGAATAGAGTAGGTATCAAGATTTTTTAAAGTTTTTAGTGTTTTGATTGTTTTTTGTTTTTACGTACTAACTAACGTTACAAAATACGTTTTATACCAAATTATAATTGTTATCGTTTTATGTCAGTGCCATTCGTTGTTATTATGTGTAAAATTTAATCTTTCATGAAACTTATTTACTTTGATTATAAATATTGCGAATCTATTTACCTACGCGGTTTTTAAATACTTATACTTATTTAAAATGTTGCATATTATTTAATTTCTCTTTTATCTGCATGTTTTTATCTAAGCCGCGTAATAGATTCGTTTGATTGAAATTCGCATGTGTAACATAACAAGTATAGCACTTTTAGTGCAAGAAGGTCTTATGTAGTCTCTTGATTCTTTACTCTTAGTCCCTTCTTCCACTGAAAGTGCGTCTCATACAAATGGTATAAATGGTCAGCCAAAGAAATGTCCACCTTAGATTTTTAGTCAATATTTCTACGTACATTCTATATTTATGTGTGTATAATTAGCATTGTATGAAACTTAGGACAGTTTTCGATATTAACTTGTACCTATCATTTAGTTAAGTATTTGTATAGTACGTCGAAGTCTGTCCGAAAGTACCAAAGAATATCTTTAGTGACATCACTAACATTGAAATACATGAATGTATCAATTGAACTAATTTGTTTTATTGCACCCTTAATCCAGATTCTTTTCCCCAAAATAATCTGAAGACATTGCTGAATGGGGTCTACATTACGAAATTATCACATTAGTTAGAGTCGAATTCACACCGATTTTGTAGCTGTGGATCTGGAGAAACAGTTAGTGTAGTAATAATTATGACGATCTTTTTGAGATAAATAACATGCAAGTCTTCACAGTTAATATAATCTGCACATAAAAATATACATGTAGGTAATAAAAGCACGTCTACTTTCTGAGAATGTAAAAAAAATAATTTACTATAAACACTACTTTTCAACATAAATAATACCCAAATCAAAGTAATAAATTCGTATAACAAAGTTGGTCACGATTCGAGTACAGTTAAGTATCATTTTAAAGCATAAAATATTTTTAGTGTAGACGCAGACAAAATAATTTTGTACATTTTATTTCATCTATCAATTACACACGTGTAACGAAACGCAAAAGTCAACGTCAACTAAAAAAATAGGAAACGTCAACGTCACGAAGTCACGTCAAATCTTCACTCGGAGAGCAAAATAGTTCAAAACAATACGTGCACAGTACGTGCAAGATGTGATTGTGGAAATTTAAAGTTTTTGGGGGCGTTTAGTAAGAGAAAATAGGTTTAAATACATTATAAACATGGGTACTACCGGACAATCTATCACCTTAGCTAACAGTATCATCGGAGTCGGCATACTGGCTATGCCTTTTTGCTTCCAACAAGTGAGTTTGATTTGCCTGCCTGTTGTTCTATTGTAATTATAGAAAAGTAAACTGTATCGAATTGCAATTTATCGGTGATTAGTATCCATTAAGAGTTAAAGTAAAAGCAATTACGCTTTGAAAGATGTTGAATAGATTTTGTTTTGGATTTGAAAAAAGTATTTTTTTAAATATTTAATGTACTTGTGTTAAAGTTTTTAGTTTTAAGTAATTTTGTATGTTTTTCAGTGTGGTGTCCTACTCGCGTCGTTGATATTGTTAACTATGGGGCTTATATCAAGGCTTTGTTGTTATTTTCTACTAAAATCAGCTCTTCTTGCAAGAAGAAGGAATTTCGAATTTCTAGGTAAGAATTAAGAGATGTTTATAATATTACTTACACTATGAATTAATAAAAATCCAATCCTCAATAGAATAAAAAATCTTATGAGGAAGGTCATACAAACATAAACATGTTACTGAAGTACTTTATATCTCTATTCAAGTATTAAATTCTAATATCCATAGATAAGAAATATCATAAAACCATTGTACAATCCACTAACTTATATAACAAAGGAGGATATTATTCAAATACAATTTATGTAAATAGATTGACCATAGAGATTGAAATAATACCATGGCTTACATCACCATCTATTATCTTAATTATTCTCTCATCTTATTGATATAATATATGAACAAAGCTAGACTAGTCTAGTCTTGCCTGAATGTCAACATCTGGATGTTTATTAAAGGAAAATAAAATGAATGTAAATTACAACATACATACATAATATCACACCTGTTAATCTTGTAGGTATAGACATAGAACAGTTGTATGAATACACCCTTATGTCAGAAATATCAATGTAAACGTAAAAGAGGTTGAAATTGTAGCCATATACTGAGCATGTAATCAAACTCCAGATTAAGAATGAGAAAAAAAATATAATAAAAAAAAAGACCAATAGTACTTTGTTTGACCTCGGAAACAAATCTGGGACCTCTTAGCCAGCTATGGGATACACTACCGACCGCTCCACAGAGGCATTCAATGTTCACTTAAAGCATATAAAACAGACCATAGCTACAGTAACATATTACACTAATTCAAGGTTACGCAAGTTCAACACTATGCTACTAAATGTGTGTACCATATGTGACATTATTGCACTGTTACTAAATTACAATAAAAGTTTGTTTGCTTTTAAACAATGAAGTCTTATTGAAATTGGTACAGTCATTTTACACAATGTGCAAGTATATGAAATTACTACTGCTGTCAAGCCTATGGACCTTGTCCACATGTAAAGATTTCCTAGGCTAACAAAAGTGTTTGTGTTAATCCAGGTTATAAACTATTTATGTACTAAATTTCATCAAAATGTATTTTTTCGGCACTTTATGCACTTACAGATAGATTATCTGACACAAATACATAAGTATTAATAGTTAATACTGGTCCTATATGATATTAATATAGAAGTACACTGTACAGTAAAGTTTAATATAGAAAACAGAGTATAGGTTTATAAAGTATGTTTCAGTTACAGTATTTAAATGTTAATTTGTAACATTGATTATACAATGTATGTACACTCATGTATCAACAGTATTCCTTATCAGTATATTTGTAAAGAATGTGAGGAAAAATACTTTTTTTTTAAAATTAAATATCCTTAACTCATTATATTTCTCTTAACATGAAAATTGCAGATTTTCTGATATGGAATGAGCCTAGTCCATTGGTTGCAATAGTTTTTATTCCACAACAATTGCTAGTATTGTGAGTTCATTTCCCACACAGATCAAATATTTATGTATACAGATATTTGTTTTGATAAGAAACTGATTCTGTTGTCTGTATGTTTATAAAAGTTCATTTCACACAATATGAATATTCTAATGCTTATAGCTGACGGCATACAACATTTACTTTACCAGTGTTTTTCTTAATCTATAAAGAAAACATTGAAAATATAAATGGCTTATTTTTGATCCCTGGTCTTTGCCTACCCCAAAAATTGCAAATCAGTTTGGTGGTTCTACCGTGAAAGGAACCCAGACAGGCAGACTGTCGTATTTACGATTTTACTGTCAATTATTAAGTACCCATACAAGTTAACTTTAGAAAATGTTGTATAATATTAATCAAGGTATAGGTATATGCCTTTCTAAGGCGTCTCCTCCCGGCGTAAAGTAGAATAATTATTTAGAATTTAATTAAGTGTATTTTTTCCCAGCTTTCCACGTGTTCGGTTCAGCCGGTAAGATGGCTGTGGAAGTTGGTATTATAGGGTTTCTAATGGGCACGTGTATAGCCTACTTTGTAGTGGTCGGTGACCTCGGGCCGCAGATCGTCGCCAAAATGTTCAACATCAACCAGAGTGATATATTGAGGTAAATGACACTTTCCTGTTATTAGAGGTAAATGATAATGAAAGATTTTTGTTAAATGTTTATTAATAATAATACGTTTAATGATTGATTGATAATGAATATTGATATAAACAGGCACAAATAAATTGAAAAATAAAATATTTTTTATTGTTTTGGTATAAATTTGCAGCAATAAATATTGTTGAATGTGCAGCCAGACTACACTTTGTAAGCCTTTTAGAAAGCAATGCGAATGAAAGCCTGATTTACTTTAGCTTATTGCAACAGTCAATGGATCTTCGAATCTCACCGATACTTTACTTTCGCTTAAATAACGATTACGGAAATCACGTAAAAATTAAGCTAAACAACAGTTATTAAACCAACAATCCTTATATTATAAAGAGATGATACAAGTATATTCTTCTTTTCCAGAACATCAATAATGGTGATCGTATCTTTAGTATGCGTGCTTCCACTCGGTCTACTAAGAAACGTGGACAGTCTCAGCAATGTTAGTGCGGCTACCATCGGCTTCTACTTCTGTCTCGTTATGAAGGTAAGTTATCTATGATTGTAATGTTTTTTTAAACAAGATTTGTCGTTCTTTGCTTCCTGTTGGGAATAAGGTGTGATTCTATGTATAATTTCAATTGATTTCATTATTTAGTCAATTGACTAGTTTTGTTGAATATAGTTTAGTAACGTATTTTTTTTATATGTGTCTATTTTATCACTCTCGTAAAGTTTTGCGTTCGACAACTCTTGTATACTGATACCGACCGGGGAGAGTTTAAGCACGGAGATTATTGACTCAAAATTCTGGGTACAGAGTTACGAGGATATTATAACAGTAAACCAAGGAATAAACACACAAACATTTGTGACTTCATCTGGGAATCGAACCTAAAACATCAATTTCATAACATTAAACATACTTTTACCCAATCCGGGAATTGACCCTTTCTCACTTGTAGAGTATTGGCACTTACTATAGTTGTGTTACAGACGTAATCAAGGTTATATTGTACATCGTTTTTGTTAGTTCTTACAACCTTGTAACAGTTGTTTAGGTTTTTTATAAGCGGATGATAAATGCATGATAAATGTTAAGGCTGATTTACTAGTCACGGTTAAAATCAGTGCGTTCAAATATACGAAATATCTGTTTTATCTTGATAGATGCTTTACATTATGTCGAGGTGTTGAAAAATATGAATGCAGAGTAGAATGCATAAGGGAAGAGCGAAATCCTTTTGAGAAATGTGTTTTGTTAAGCGTGTGTTATGAGATTAAATCACGCCGTTGGCCAAAATCTTCTGAGATATTTTTTTTAAAATCGCATTATAATCAAGTCCAAGTGTGTCCATGTGCTAGTTGGACAGCTGGTTGGCTAGTTGAAAGCTAGCAGAGACCAAAAGAACGTCACTTGCTACGATCCTTACAAACTTCTCTTGCTTCATTAACATCCATACATCTTGTCATACACGATCGCCAGTTACGAGTAGTATTACTTATATCGTTTGTATTTTGTTTGTAGGTGATAACAGAAGCAGCCTCTCAACTAATGACGAGTGACTGGCACAGACGAGTGGAGATGTGGCGGCCGGCGGGACTGTTGCAGTGTGTACCTATCTTCTCCATGGCACTGTTTTGTCAAACGTTAGTATAAAGCACTAATTTCGATACACTTAGTTAAGAAAGATAGAGACATGAAACCCGTGCCTCGTCTTTCGGGTGAATAATTCTAAGTGTTCAGATCGACTGATGGCGCAGTGCTTAAGGTAGTCGCCACGCCACTACCATTGATTCGGGAGGTCGTAGGTTCGATTCCCACACAGATCAATTATTTGTTCGATCCACAAATAGTTGTTGCGGGAGGTGTCTTTTTAAGCGTGTTCTTGTAAGTGCTTGTAAACACCTCATTTGTTATAATTTTAAATTCAATTATATAACGGTGCTGGCAGCATCCCAACACAGATAATAAAAGCAATTTCACGTATCTATTAATTGATTCAAACCAGATGTTAATCATCGACATGCATTAACCGTACAAAAACGTGAGCAGATAAATTTATCTGAATCATATCTAATACATTGTATTTGCATTAAACTGAATGATTTGATACCAGTATCAACGCTTATCGTTCAACTCAGACCAAAGATAATATTCTATTTCAATTATATTATCATAGATTATAAAATACTAAATATGTCAGATTTAAATTAAGAATATGATCGATTACGTTTATTAAATTCTTGTGAAATAGTCCGGAACTCATTATCAATGGGTTTTTTGGCGCGAAATATCCGGCTTGATTACATTAATAAATTATTTTCAAACAGTTTGTCCATATAATAAAAAAATAATTTTGTAAATAAGTCCAGCCGTTTAGGAGTGATCGCTGAACATACATAAAAAAAAATATCGCGACGAATTGAGAACCTTCTCCTTTCTTTGAAGTCGGTTAACAAACGGTCTATTTAGAGTTACGAAACACTAAAAACAAGTTCCGATGTTATTTGGATATTTCCACAATACCCAAGATCAAGGGAAAACTTTCTTTATTGGTTCCAATGTATGATCGCGATAATTTTTTTGTCAAATGTCAATTTTTTGTCCAAATGCGCGACGCAAAGGAGGGTAATGTTTTTATTAATATAGACACATAAAATACATGAAAAACAACGTGTCGCTACAATGGCTTGCTTCTTTCAGCGTATGGGTTGGGATAGAGGTCAATAATCATATAACAAACAAAAAAATAACGTAGGTAGTTGACTATTTGAAAAAAAAGAGAACGTTACACATACTAAATAATAACATAATGTAAACAAAACAGAATCACTCTGTACAAACATTCATTCATACATATCACTCAGCCATGACTACAAATTATTACTTACGTGTACGCTGGAGCAACAGCGGCAACGTCGCAAGGCTCGCGATTTCGGCGCCGGGGAGTCTCGATCCTGTGACGACACTGACACTTCGTGTGGCGAATGCGTTACCTACTTACGAGTTATTATCACTTAGGTATTGTTACTTTTTAATCATCACTAATCACTTCGAGTGCTTATTTTGGAAAAACAACGCAGAATGTTTAAATTTAGAATTTGCTAATTTTCGCAATTTCGAAGGATACAAAGTTTTAATCAGTGATGAAAAATAAGCGCACTCTACGCTAATAGCAAATCTCCAGCCGAATCCAAGGAACGTATACGGTGTATATTAGACATTGCGAAAATAACATGAACACTCACTACCTAATAATGATAAACCTTCAATAATAACTATGGCGTCCTTATCCTAGTAGGTAAACACTTAAACCTTATTATTGAAATGTCTTTGATACACAAAACAGGAACTTATCTAATTTCACTAAAATCTAAAACAAAAATCAAAAATCGAACTAAATAAGCGTCCTTTTTGTGACAGGTATTTTTTTTTAAATTTTTAGCGCGCGAAATGCACCGGTAAGTGTGTCAAGGCCTCAAGTTCGGAGGGTACTGGCGGGATAGATCTAATCATGAAAGTACCTTCATCAAGCTGCGTCGCTTAAAAAGAGAGGCTTTATTGTAGTAGCATTCTTTCTCATTTTAGTATAATTGATTCGAATATCATATGATTCGCGAGCTAGGTGAACGAACTAAGTTTAAGTTGATTACGTACAGGCTGTGGAAATTTGATTTTAAAGTTAATCGTTGATAATTCGTTGTATTTAACATGACCGAGGGCCTCTAGTCTTGCCCATTGAAGGAAACAAACCGTGATATCAACTCGTTGCATAAATAAATATATAATAATAAGTTACGCGGTTATAACTTAGCTCCCTGAATCCGATTAAAGCTTAAGGCTCCTACACGCTGTGCCGGCGGATTACGCGGCTTGCCGGCGTCATTTGTATCTAGCATTCGAATGTGTGTTGCAGCCATTAAACTAACAAATGTATTACTCTATTACAGTCAATTGTTCGAGATATTCGAGTCCTTACCTACATTATCCCTGGAGAAGATGAACGTAGTGACAAAGAACGCGATCAACATCTGCACCGGCGTGTACTTCACTCTTGGCGTCTTTGGATATATCGCCTTCTGTTCACAGGATATATCAGGTATTGCATTTTTATTTCCATGACTGTCTCTGTGGTACGTTTGTTGTGTGTCTTGCACGACCTAGGAATCGAAGCTGAAACTTAGTAATCAGCATTCGTACTGCTCTACCGCCCTGAGTACAAATAAATGCGGTCCAAGTTTTGCTATCAAGAAATTCTTTGATTTCTAGTACTTAATCGATTTTATATACTTCTGTGTCTCTAGTGCGCATAAAGTTGTCGGTTCTGCGCGTGATCTTTTGTAAAACGAGTAATAATACTGACAGAAAAGTGGATCATACATATATATAGCGCGCACTCGCTTGGCCATGATGGACTGGTAACTGGGTTTTGGAGGAGGACCGATAGGCAGTCACTCCATGCAATATGCAGGTATTCAGCTGCATCCTGTAAAACTGGAAGCCGACTCCAACATAGAAGAAAGGCTAGGCTGATTGATTGTAAAGTTTCGTTTTAAATATAAAAAGTAATCGCATGTACTACATTTATATTTTTTACTGTTTCCAGGCAACATCCTAATGAGTTTATCGCCGACAATGGCGAGTGACGTCATCAAGCTCGGCTTCGTCATGTCTCTCGCGTTCAGTTTCCCACTCATCATCTTCCCTTGCAGAGCTAGTTTATACTCGTTCTTGTATAAAAAGGTATGTTGCTCATATATAAGAAAAAAAATGCCGACAACCTTAATTATTTTATTAGAGTTTTGAACGTGCACGTCCGAACCCGTACCCGTTCAAATATAATTGATAGCCTCGTAGTTTTTTTATAACTTATATGCGCAAGACGATAGTGTAGCGTTTTATCTATAAAGATAAAAACGACTAGCTTGTCTGCACAGTTCTTTCTTTTCCTAGTTTAATGTATTTTCTTTGCCATTTTTATAGAGATTGATTCACTCGCATTGAAATGAAATTAAATTAAATGATAAAGAAATCACACACATTCATATTCAAATTATTAAGTATGGATTGTCTTTCCCTCCCGGGATTTCGAACTGACTTTATAACAAACCTTACCTTCCAACATTTATCTATATAAAACCAACAATTTTCAATTCCAGGTGCATTCCTCCCACCACGACCACATAATAAACCACTCGATCCCTGAAACAACGTTCCGCTGTATAACGGTGGCTATCATCGCCGTCGCTCTGTTCATAAGCCTGCTGATACCGAACATAGAGCTGGTGCTCGGCCTAGTGGGGTCTACGATAGGAGTGCTCATATGTGTCGTGTTCCCGGCCGCGTGTTTTGTTAATGTGACTTTTAAGAATACTAATGAGAGGGTGCTGGCTAAGGTGAGTTTTGGGAAGTGACTTTTGTAAGAATGTGTAGTTTTTAAGCAGTTGAAAAAATTACGTGATGCGTAATAATTTGATATTAATTTGTGACTAATAAGGTTGATGTCTAGGATTGATAACTTTCTCAATATTGTTCATAAAATATTGTAGTAATTCAGTTTAACCCAGAAACCTAATAACATTTCTGTAGGGAATGACAAATATTGGGTCAATCATAAAAAAATATATTTTTCCGTTTACTGAGTATGATTTTTATCTTAAATCCCTACTGGAAGCAAGGGTCTTATAGAATCAAATTATATTAGATTTCTACATATAACTTTGCTTATTCACAACAATGAAAACGAACTGATTACTAAACCCAGTCCCAGTCTTTATCAAATCTACAACATATCTAATACACTTTGATTTACAATTGCAGGGCGTGCTAGTCCTAGGTCTAATTATAATGGTGCTCGGCACATACGCGAACCTCGAGGCAGCAGAGAACAGCGCTAAAGTGGACAGATACGACGACAAGTACACACAGGAGCGTATCGACAAGATTGTTGAAGATTTCTTCGAGAAACAGGATAAGAGTGGTGAGTTTTTTAAATTTAAGTACGCGAGTTACGTACTGTGTCGACAAAGTAACATACTCAATAATGTTAGCGTTTTTTGTGATCTATCCCGTAATTTTAATACGAATCCATTTTGAATTTTCTTTTTTTTTATTTTGAATTTATTTATTTGTTATTGAGTGTGACTTTAAAGTAATATAATACACGAAATATAACAGTAACTGTCAAATTGTATGTTCTTTATTTTGACTAGGAAAAGATAGATTATTTTTATAGCTTAGAGCTCAACTTTAAATTAATTAAGTAGGCACAACACACATCTTCTTAAGGCATTTGTAAACCTATATTCTTTGCTTGTATTTACAGAAGACGTGTTCCTCAAGCCACAGAACAACGACCCACTACCAGCAGAACCTCGGCAACCAATCGTACCAGACATCAAAAAGGACTCCGAAGTACAACCACCTAACCCAGTACCACCAGAATCACAATCTAACGAGAAACCACATGAACAAAAACTAGAAGTAATCAAACCAGAAGAGAAAATAACTCCAATACTAACAAAAGACACTGTAGATAAAGTTTCAGAAACACATCCTAAGAATCTTAAAACAAAACTTGAAGCTAAAGTTAATGGTATCGCTAAAACAGTAGAAAAACCTAAAGAAATCAAACCACAGTCTAGTGAAGATAAAATTGATATTATGAAACAACAAAAGCTTATTGAAACTATCAAACAACATGGCGAAGAGCAGAAGGAACTAATGAAAGAGCAGAAAGAAATTCTAGACGAGATTATTAAGACTAAAAAAGAATTAGCACAGAATAAGAACGAAGCAGATACGAATGAAGCAAAGAAAATAGCCGTAGAAAGTATTAAACAGATCGCTAATATGGCGATACAGAGTTTAGGAGGTGTTTCTGAGAAGCCTGATCAAGTGAATGGGAAAGAAGATCGTGTTGAGAAGCTAACTAACGAAGCTGTGCAAGAGATAGCTAAGAAAGCTGTTGAAACTATTGAAGCAATACAAGAAATTAAAGAAAATCCTGACCAGAAAGACGGCAATGTACAGAATATAGAAGGAGATAAGGCCGATATTCCTGTGCTTCAAAATGCACAAGCTAATCCTGTACCTCATTCAAACGCTCAAAATGTACAACCAGTGCCTTCCAAAGTAAAACCAAGGGCTATCAACCCATCGAACATTAAACAAGAACCAGTTGTACCTCAAAACGTACAAGCCAACCTTCCAATTCAAAATATAGCAGCAAATACAGCTAATCAAAATGTTAAAGTTCCCGATAAACCTTTAAATGTACCTATAGTAACTAAATTAAATGAAGCTCAAAAACCAGTACAAAACCCTGTAAATACCGCTCAAATTAATGAAGTGAAACATTCTCATTCGCCCGATGAACCACAGTCGTACAAGCAAGGCGAAGATGCTCAAGACAAGCCTAAATTACCACAAAATGTTCCATTACCTATCGCTATAAATGATTTACTGTCTAGCAAACAAATACAAGAAAAAGAGGCTGTAGCGGAACAATTAAATAATGATATTAAAGTAAATGAGCCATCGAAAGTTCAAAATGCTGAATCAAATGTTAGGCAAAAACGGGAAGTAGTCGATTGTACACAAAAAGTTACTGAACCGAAGGATAAAGAAATATGTGATACTTTATTCGACCGTCCTAAAGACATGCTTCCTCCCGTAGATTTAAATGAAGTTATATTACCTAAGAATTTAATGGTAGAAGGTAATATGCTACATCATATTGGTAGATCTCTTAAAAGCTTTGATAAAGATGAAAGGTAATTTTTTGAGTAAATCTTTGTTGCATTTAATTGTTGTTACGTTCGTGTTAATGCTGTATTATTTCTAAATTGTGGAGATTATTTTCATTTGCCATAAAAGCGACCTGAGTTATGATTTGATAGTATTTTGGTTGTTTCGTACACCGCGTTGTAGAGGCTACTTATATTGAAAAGCCTTAAAAAGCGAATTTTCTAATAATGCTAAGATTTTGATAGTGATGGATGAGTGCATTTATGTATTCTAGTAAAGCTACAGTAATGTCATTATTTATTTATTTATCTTTATTTTATGTTAATTCTGTACGTAACTTAGTATTGGATAAAATGTAACCAATGCTAATATGTGATGATGCCGTGCTTACAAGAATAAAATTTTGTTTTTTGGGATTTAGGAAGTCACTATGCAGATGCACAAAGTTTTGTTTTACTACTAGAAAGACTATTTGCGAGTGGAATTTAATATCCAAAACTGCTGAAACGACTACTTTTCATGTACATTGTTTGAAGGTTTTTATAGTCCAAATGAACATAGGTTATATTTTATTTCATTTGTAAAATTGTGGCAAAACACTAGTTATTTATGTAATTACTATACATCACTATAAATATAAATCTTATACTAATGGCCTTAGTCGTTTGTGATCTCAAACTAAGGTAACTTATTATTATGTATGTTTAGAATAAAACTTTGTAAACAAATTTTGAACTTTTAAATCCTTGTTCTTAAACGCATAAAGTTGAAAATGTGATGAAATAACATTGACTGATTGTGTAATAAATATAATAAATAATATTTTAAGTAAAGCTCTGTTTATTTAACCAACCCCAATCTATAACACGAATGATATTGTCCTGAATGACAAGATGTATGTATGTGAATGAAACAAAGGAAGATCGTTGGGATCGTATAGACGTCGCCAAACAACTTGAACATAATTTGCTATATTAGAAATGAAACAGAGTGCAGAGGACACTTGGTTGGCTGTTATACCAGTCGGGTGGTCGAAGCTGAAACGCCCTCGCCTTTGCGCAAAACTATTATACCTAAATCGTTCACTAAGATGTAGCGAAATTGCTCAAGTTGTTTGGCGGCACCTATACCAAATGGCGTTCTCTGGTCTCTGCCTACCCTTATGGGAAGAAGGCGTGATTATATGTGTGTATGTGCCCCATTTATACATTTTATAGCATTTGGTGAATTCAACTTACATAAGTCTTAGAGCTTGTTTCACAGCTCATTAGTGTTAGATAATAAATATGGATCTGCTGGATAAAAATACTGTAATTTTAGGAAAGAACTGTCAAATATCCATCCGATAAGCTATCTGGTATTTATACAGAAGATATGAAACCTAAATGAATAATTAAAATATTTGTTAAATGTTTTATTTTATGATAAATGCAAAACAAAATGAAAACCTTATATAACATCAACTATAAATATAAAAATAACTTAAGTTCTCGAACTATTTCTTCTTAGTATCCTTACTTTCATCTACAGTGACCTTCTTGGATCTGAAACAATAATAAGAAATTGGTAGTTTCAAGATTGTCATATAGAACAAAAACCTTAAATAAATACAATGCTACTAATAGTTTCTAGGTTAGGACAATACATACGAAGCCACAAAAAATAAATAGGGCGGTAGATAATTTTTATATTATTAAAATTTATTATTAATGATCATTCTCCATGATGAGGATAATGAGCACGTATACGCTAAGGTATGGAGTACGAGATAAGCATACGTTATTTTTGGTACCATGGTATTAAAACATTGGAGCAGATAATATCATTGTTTTGAAACACATGCAATATCGCCAGGTGTTACGATTTTGTTGAACACAAGTGAGTGAATGAGTTGCGTGGTAAATAATAAGATGTCAAGATTTATGTGCATTACCTTTTGCCAGTGTCGGACTTGGTGACGCTAGTGTTGGAGTGCGTGGAGGCGGCGCGGCGAGTGCGGCGGGCCGGGCCGGGCGCCTCCGCCTCGGACGGGCCCGGGGACTCCACCGGACTGTCCACGTCCGCTTTCTGCAATGTTCGTTACAGTTAAATATCTTTCTATTACGAATTGAAATTATCATAAGTTTGCCTCTGCTATTGAACTGATAGCAAGAAATTTTGTAGAGTAGAATGAGAATAGATAAATCTGCATTGTTTAAAGTTGTATAAACAGGGATATAGCACATACGTACATAGAAAGGT
The DNA here is from genome assembly GCF_050436995.1 of Anticarsia gemmatalis. Taxonomy (NCBI): domain Eukaryota; kingdom Metazoa; phylum Arthropoda; class Insecta; order Lepidoptera; family Erebidae; genus Anticarsia; species Anticarsia gemmatalis. The sequence continues at coordinate 3,524,421 of NC_134758.1, forward strand.
TGAAATAAGCAAAAATATAGGGTCCGAGAACCAGCTCTTTACTCTCAAAATGCTTGTTACGTTACAGTCAACCTGGGTAACTTTGAATCATTTGGGTAACATTGGCAGTGGGAATTTGAATTAGTTTCGAAAAAAATTTCGTTTGATGGTTTCACACAATTGATAAAGGTTTATTTTAGTTTTGCAAACTTTTATCAATTGTGTTGGTTTCATATGAAAAAATAATAATCGAAACTAGTTCATATTCCCACTGTCAATGTTACCCAAATGATTCAAAGTGACCCAAATTGACCTTATATCATTTGTTTGTTTATTAAATGTTCTGCTACTTACTCTTAAATCTGTGCTAGGTCGTCGACCTTTAGGCGTGTGCAGCGCTTCACAGGCTTTGTTGAACGAGGCGCGGCGACCACGAGCCGGGCTCTCGCCACCCAACGACATTGGCGATGAGGGGCTATTCACTGGAAACAGATAAAATCATAGCATTAGTATTCATAAGAGGTCACATTACTCTTCCCATACATTATTTTCACTATTTTCTTTTCCATATACTGTTATAATGTTCTTGTCAAGAAAACACTTTCTAGTTATATTAAATTTAATAAAAATATATTTATATCCAATATGTCTATATCTATACCAACTAAATATGTAATAAACAAGTTTTGTGTGAGGGACATAGCGAGTGCAGTAGCAAGGTATATCAAACTTGTTCATGCATATATACAAACACATGAAAAAAAAGTCAAAATACACAACTAAAACATATGATAAAAAACGAAAAAAAGGAGAAAAGAAGAATGTGATTTTAGCCTGAAAATAAATGCCTTAAAAATTGGACGATGCCAATTCGTGTCAAAAATATTACATTATAATTTGTTTATAAATAATTTAGTAGTCAAATAAACATATAAAATTTACCAATATCTACAGAAACTCTTCTATTAATTTTGGCAGCTTTTGGCGTTGATTTAGTCTCAGATGCAGCTCGGCCGAGACGCGCTGAAATTTTGATGTATTTTATATTTACAATCAAATAGGTGTTTTAGTTGTTTTATTAATTTGATTACCAATTTCGGTTCAAATTGTTATTGTTAGGAAGCGAGGTTACTTGCGAGTCTTGGTTTTAATATCATTTGAGTTATTATTAAAGCATAAGGCACGTCAATATTTATATTAAAAATTATTGAGAGAAATAATGTCGACTTTAGTATTCCTCAAGTCGAGATAAGGTGTCGTGATTTTTAACATCTAGTTTATAAATATTGGAATGGTATGTAAATTAAATGCTACTAAAATGGGAAACACGTAACCAAAAAGATCAAAATAAAAGTGAAAGAATTAAAAAGAAATCATGAAGTCTAATAGACGAAAGATGATAAAATGACAATAAAATTCAGTTAGAATTCCGTTTGTTAAACTAATATATACTTATTTAATGGTAATAAAACAGATAGTAATGTGTTTGTAATACAGCGATAGTAGCGTGCACGCATACTTACATCTCCGTTGCTTGCTCGCGTCTGAGGCGAGGGACTCGGGCGAGAGGTTCGTTTGTAACTCCTCCAAGTCCGGAGAACCTAGTTAGTTGTGTCAGAAGGCGTTAAGTGAGTGAGCACATGCAGGAATGAGTGGTTCATGCATGCATATTCAACTCTTAGATTGGTAACCTTAGGGCCGAGTATTTCATCGATCGATTTTATAGGAAGCATAATTATGATGTATTTAATTGGCAATCAAAATAAAAATTCTTCGAATTTAATTCCATTATCTGGTGATGAAAAAATCGGCCCTAAATGAAGAAAAGTCCTAAATAAAACAGTTCTGTTGTTTTGTAAAAAGAAGCTTTGAAGTGTGATAAGAAAGGTAAACATGAGACCATGCAATGACTTAACTAAGTAATAAATAGTAAATATAAAATTAAACAACTATATAAAATAATCTTTTGAAGGCTAAGTAGCACTAGTATATAATAGCAGGAATAAAACCGTACTAAACCATAATATTTATATCATTATCATTAAAATTATAGCATTAAAACGATACCCTAAATTGTATTACATAGTTTTATAATGAAGCAATATCATCGTAATACTTTTAAAACAGTGTTCTGTGTGCAAATTCCTTGACAGGAAGTTTTAAAGAAAGAAAATATGTTGTTTTCCCTCTAACGTGAGATAAGGATATCACAAAGAAGTACTCTAAAATGTTAAATCAGGTCATTAAATGGTCAGTAAAATACCTTCAAAATCAGTCTTATTGAGCAGACTGATTCTGTCCATGGGCTGTACATCGAAGGCAGGCGTGACGTCACTGTCGTCGTCGTCGGACGCGGCGCGCGACGAGCGGGACGCGGCCGACGTGCGCGACGTGCGCGACGTGGTGCTGGCGCGGCGCCGGGGGGACGAAGCGACTGGCTCCATCCACGACTCTAGCACGGCTTTCTGGTTGCGGGTCAGTCTGTGGAGATAGAGTTGGTAATATGTTCAATTTTTTATAAAAAACTGATCTATATTATAAGACGATATCTTACTTGTTGCCCGATGTTTCAATGGAGTAACGATCAATGGCGACCATGGTTAGTAGTGGTAATTTATTGTTTATAGTATGGTTAGTGATTCACCTATTGTCAAAGTCCTTCAAACCCTAGCCACTCGGAGGTTCAAGACATGAATTAGTTAGGTATATTGAGTTATTAGTAAATTCTTTGATTTGAAAAGGTAGGATAACCTTACCAAAGACTTAAGTGCATATTTTTCAGTATATTATCTATCACATAATACGAAGACGACATGGAAACCAGAAAAAATATACAGTATTTAACGGAAACAGTGGGATAGAAGTAATATCTTACCTTCTAGCGTTAGAATATTCATTAATAACATCAATACTCTCAGATTTGGACTCCTCCGCGGTAACTTCAGGTATCACAGACAATTCAGGCTTACTCGTCAACACGGACTTCCTTCCCTTTCTAACTTGCCGATCTCCATCCTCGCTCACCCGACTCTTGGCGGAAACGACCGAACTCTCGGACGCAACACTTTCATTATCATCGATATTCTTACTTCTGGAACGAGTAGACCGCCTTTTGGGAGTGAGGATATCTTCTTTAGAAACATCTAGAATTTTCGAATCGTCTTTTTCCGACATTTCTTTGGATACTCGTCTAGTTATTATCTTTCTAACTTCGGCGCTTGTGGGTGTTTTGGCGCGGCGTCTCGGCGTATTTGATTCAGTAGTTTTTTCACTCTCGGGTGTTTTTTGTTCAGTATCAACAGATTTCGCTGAGGCATTCGACTGAGTCCGTTTGCGAGTAACTGGTGTCTTAATTTCGCTTTCTTCAACAGATTTGGTTGATGACGTAGATTGCGCTCGCTTGCGTGAACGAGTAGGTTTTTCTATTTCATCATTTTCATTTGTTTTAGAAGGTTCTAGAACACCAGTCTCACTTTCTTTTTCAATCTCTGTATCCATTTTTTCTTCCACCTGTTCTGTTTTTGTTTCTAATACAGGTTGTTGTTCTGTTTCTTTGTCGTCGATTGGTTTAGCCGCGTCTGTAACGTCGCAAGAAGGTTGTGTTGTTAGTTCTGAAGGCGCCGTTTGTTCAGGTTTAGTTTCAGTTGCCACTGTCACTTCTATTTGTACGGCTGCTTCAGTTTCTGAAATGATTTTGGTAAATTAGTTAACTGAGAAATAAGCTACCTAATTTTAGTTTATGGATTTAAAATGTATACTGTATTAGTGTGAGACTAGTGTCTATATGAGACTGCGACGCCCTGGGTTCGACTGTTGATTGAAGCAATCGCTTTTTTTACAGTATTGATTAGAAAATCCTAATTCGGAATCCTAAACGGCTTGGAATCTATGAAGTCCCGGGAAAATTGCAATGGGATCTGTACTTTTGGAGCTTGAATCTCTTTTAAGTAAATGGTCATAAGTACTTAAAAAATAACAATCAAAATCATACCTCTTTCCTTCAATTCTTGCGTCTGTGCACTCTTAGAGCTATCATCCGAATAATTGAGATTCAAATCGGACTTATCAGACTCAGCACCTGAGTTATCATCAGTCAATAAAGAAACATTCTCTTTTAACGGAGTACTTTCGACTTTCTCATTTTCTAAATTTATTGGCGCAGTTACTTCAATAGTAGGAGTTTCTAGTTCAACTTTATGTTCTGTAGCCGGTTCAACTTGTATGGGAATCGTAGTTAGTTCAGTGAATACCGGGGTTTCAGGTTCAGGAGTGTGAGTTTCAATATTAGCGTCGTTAGATTGCTCATCTATCTGCAGTTTGTTTGAGCTGGAGTTTGATTCGTCTGAGTCTTGTATTGATATTACTTCTTCATTCTCTTCTGCTTCTTCTTCTTCGTCTGTTATTTCTTCTTCGCCTGATGAAACCTGTAAGAGGTGGCATGGTTAGAAACGTAAGAAGAAAGTTATGTATATTTGTGGAAACAAGATCGAAAAGTATTGAAATGAGACCAGTGTTAGCATAAAATATAAGATAAGATAGACATTCTAAGGCAAAATTGCCAGTATTCTATTACAATTATGGAAATATTGCAAATATAGAACAAACGACTATTGATAAAAAAAACGCATAAGCGTCCTGTATGACAATATGTATGGATGTGAATGAAGTAAAGGAAGTTTGTAAGGATCGTACAAAGTGGCGTTCTCTGAGCTCTGCCTAACTATGGGAAGAGGGCGTGTCTTTAATTAGTATGTATTAAAAAAAAAATATAAGTCTTACCTCAACCTCTCCGGAACTCTCACTATCCTCCTCAGATTCGCCCTCCGACTCACCACTCTCGACCGCTTCCGACTCCTCAGCCATATCTCCCTCTATCTCATTAATCTCCCTCTCAATCTCCACTATTCTTTCCTTTTCCTTCTGTATCACAGCCGCCGTATCCTGACCTTCCATATCCACATCACTGTCATTTGTTATCAAACTGGAACAATCCTTAGATCCCTCTACAATACTGCTTTGAGCACTTTTAAGAAAAGATCTCTCGCCTGTTTGTTCTACGAATGATGTAAAAGGTTTCGATATATTTTGTTCCGTATCTTGGATACTGGAAGCATCAGCCACACTACTTTGATAAGAATGTAACACAGATTTATCAAATTCTGTTTCGTTTAACGTAAAAGCGGGCAATGGCTTTAAAACACTCGATTCTTTGTATACGATTTTTTCTTCCCTTATTGAAGTTTCGGAGATCTCCGCTACGCTGCTTTCGTAGCTGTGTAGCACTGATTTCTCTACACAAGTTTCTTGTAGCATAGTGAATGCTGGCAGAGGTTTTAAACCTAAATCTGCGGTACTTTTGTCAAACTTTTCGACATTTTCTGACATAGTGGAGTCCGTGGAACTTTGTAATACAGATTTATTTACTATAGGAGATAAGGTAACGTCCATAAGACTAGGTACTTGTTTAATAGTTTTCATTGGTGTGCTTTCTACGGCCGTGTCTTCGTCCATCTTGTCTGCCTGTTTGGTTTTAGCGAAGGTATTTGCTTCTAGAACGAGACGGGAGAGTGATTTCTTGCCGCGCGCTGAGTGCTCCACTCTCGGCGACATTAGTTTTTCGGGGGTTTTTGAACGGCTCCTGGAATATAAAAAGTATTATTAACCTCGCGCAACTTTTATACATATTTTACTCATTGTAAAACACAACTTTACGATTATTTAAAAGATTATAGCACTAGACTTTAGAAACTTACAGATATGTTTGAAATCATTTTATATAACATCAACTTAATGCGATTTTAATAAATGGTAAGCAATTGAAACTTAAAAACTACTACAACTCTACAAATAAGAATGAAGAAACGTGGTCCATTGCCAAGAAGGTATACGCATTTCTCTCTCATTTTTGGTGTTTCTAAGTATTACCTAAGACTTCGTGGACTAGCCTTAACGGGTTCTTGTATGATTTCCACTTCTGGCGTACGGGAACGGCTCCTGTTGGCAAAATTATAAAAAGTCTCACAAATGATTATGCATATTATTATGTGCGATCCCCAAATAGTTGGGGATCGCACATAATAATGCAGGAGTTGTCATTTAAAAAAATGATGAAGAAATAAATATATTTTGTTTATTATTTACTTTGGCTGTAAACGGTGTAAATTAGCTCTATAACCCATCATATTTAAAATTTTAAGACTTTTAGACTTGAAGAAAAGAAATCTAATTAAACTTTGTCTTACCTAAAAAGCATATACCTTACAAAATGCGAAAGGATAGTGTAGGTAACAATTTATTTTTTCTACATACACTGTCTGAGAAATAATATGTAACAATATTGTGTGTTTAAAAATTGAGTTTTCATACCTCAAGCTACGTCTGCCAGGCGAGGACGATGAATTAGATTCAGTCGTCGATCCTTTAGTAGGTGATTCTGAGATCGCTTCTAACTTGGGAGTCTCCGCCACGCCTTTGTCTTTACGTTCCGGAGTGCGGGATCTGCTCCTGTTTCAACAAAATATAGATTTAAAACCATGGTTAAGAATACATAAGACATCTGTCAACTAGCTTGAGATCAATGGCTGAAATATTTAGTTAGTCGAGGTATAAAATAAATCCACGTTTTATATCAGAGATAATAATATTCACCGCCATCATTAAATTAATGATTCCTCCTCACGTTTGTAGACGTGCATAGTTGAGCGAGCGTATACGATCGTTATGTACGACTTTAACCATAAAAAACTCGCTCAATTTACATTTACTAATGCGTTCTTAAGTGATTATGAATTCGATCCTTGTATGGAAATATTCTATTTATTCTTGTCGTATTTTTATTTATAATAAATGTTATTGAACAAGTACCTGAGCTGCCTTGGTACGCTGAGAGTAGTTTTCTCAGGGTGCGGTTCAGATTCCACCTCTTGTTTGGGTTGTTCTATGATGGGAGCTAGTGGAGACTGACGAGGACTTAACTCTGGAGTACGGGAGCGGCTCCTGTCATAACACGTTTTTCTTTAATTTATCGACCGAATAAAGTAATTCTGGAATAACACTAGTTATTTTTTAACGTTACGTATACAATACAAACTGGACACACAATAGTAAATTGTGACGGAAAAAAAAATAGTAGTAGATAGTATGAAATTTGCGTATGAGAAAATTTGGAAAGTTGGGTTCTATTAAAGATGAATCACACTTATTTTTTTATTTTTACGACTAACATCTTTATATATATAATTCTTCTGTAAGTGTGTATGTCACTGAACTTCTCTTAAACGACTGGACCGATTTTGATGAAATGTTTTGTGTGTGTTCAAGGGGATCTGAGAATGGTTTAGATTCACAATTTCGTCCGCTGGACAATGTTTTTTTAATTAATTTATTAGACAGGACAACGTCTGTCGGGTCCGCTAGTGGGTATATAAATATGTATTGATCTACATCAGAATCCAGAGTCATCCGAAACAATAAATTATATTCATAATAAACAGCGAAGTTAGCAATATTATAATATGGACTAATTAACTTACCTAGTAGCCCTACTACCGCGTATAGACACAGGTGAATCCAATCTTTCAGGCGTGACACTACGACTTCTATTCACAACGGGCGTGCTCTCCGCACTAACAGCTCTTATGCCCCTTCTTCCTTTAGGCGTCTTCGGCACATTAGCAGCTGTCTCCCTCGCACTAACAAGCGAAGCATCTTGCGTCTCCCTCACACTGGTGAACGTATCTTGCGTCTCTTTCGCACTAGTGAGCGTAGTATCTTCCTTCTCTGTCGCACGTTGTTCGGGAGATACTCGGCGCCGTTCCCCGGAGTATCGTGGGTTTATGAGTGTGACGGGAATGTCTGCGATGCTTTCAACTGATGTGTTCGGGTCGTCTGATAGACTGCTGTTCATTGATATTGAGAGAGACCGCCTGAAAGAGGGTTTTGAATATATTACCCGGCTGTCTTATACGTCCAACTTATGGGAAAGATTATAAATAAAGGTAGGGGCTAGAGTAATTAAATGTTACTCAATTTGTAAGAATGTATTGTATTTTGACTACCTCCGTGGCGCAGTGGTTTAGGTCGCCACGCCGCTACAATTGCGTCGGTGATTGTGGGTTCGATTCCCACACGGGACAATTATTTGTGCGATCCACAAATAATTGTTTGCAAAAGCCCCCGCGACACAAGAGCAATTCTGAGTGCGGGAGTTGTCTTTTATAAAAAAAAGAAGCGATGATTTTTAAATACAGAAAAAGTTTGGTGTGCTTAACCAATTGAAATATTTTTTTCTTAAGTTCATCTCAAGAAATGTATTCAATCTAATTGGTGGGTTCGAATCCCACCCGGGACAAATCTTTGTGTGATGACCATGAGTATTTGTTCTGAGCCTGGATGTCAATTTATCTATATAAGTATGTATTTAGAAGTATTTAAGTACGTTTATCAGTTATTTGGTTACCATAGTACAAGCTCTGCTTAGTTTGGAATCAAATGACCGTGTGTGAGTTAGGAACTTACCTAGCCCGCACGGTATCCTTTAGAGACTTCCTAGAAGTTACCGACTCTTCCGTAGCTTGCTTCTTCGGCGGAGATTCAAGTGAGTGGCCCTCAGTCTTGAAATAAAAGCAGAGTTGTTAAAACAAATATTATATTCAGGAAGACTTTTATTGAAGGTAGTTAGATATTTGTATTATTTTAACTACACCCTTTATACAGTTATACATTTTCAGAAGAATAAAAAAGAAGGTAATAGCACTATAGCAATAAATAAATAAAAATTATTGTTACTACTATTTAACTGTGAGATTCGAGTCCCTTTTCACAATAACTTACTCCTATAATTTACATGTGAAGTAGATACAGTTAGTGTAAGGTAAATAAATAAATAAATAAATAACAAAGGGAATAGGGCTTAAGTCTAATGTATAATAGAATATAATATATATAATAGGTTTTAGGCATTTTAAGGTAAAATGCGTGTTCGCGTTAATTCCCGTATTCTATTATACATTAAACATGCAACGTGAGAGTTTAAAAGTTATCATTTGTCAAGTATAGGTTTGAAATTCAAATCTTAATACAAATTTAAACTGCAGAAAATACTGACCATAGGATGCGACGCAGTAGTAATAAAGCTATCAACAGATACGTCCATCTCTTTCTCTCTCACGGCGGACGCAGATCGTTCCGTCCACGTCTCTCCTGTTTGTGTTTCTGCCGGCGCGGGCGGGGACGGCGACGGATCTAGATTTGTGGGCGTCGGGATTGTGAAGCGTAGATGTCTGTAATAGAGAAAAATGTATTCAATCAATCATAAATCATGATTTATCTATAGGCACCAATAGGCAGTAGTCTGGGATTAATAATTTTAAAATAATAAAGTTGAATCGGTTAAAATTTACGACTATAGAATTGGTCAATGGTTGGAAGTTGAAAGGTTTTTAGTTCTTTATTAATGATAATATTTATTCATAATTTTCGTTAGGCTATTTTGTTACAATTTTACAAAACACCCGAAATCAAGGAGGTTGACTCTTGCCCGGTTTCTGAGTACATTTAGCGGTAGTTTATATATGTAATAGTTTTTATATGAGTTTAAACGCTATTGGAAAGATAAACTACCGCTCAATGTACCTCAGAAACCGGGGGTAAATCATGTAAAAAACATGATATACAATATTTTACAGTGCAGGGAACAGCAGAATGACGTAGGTTTTCAGTGACAGTATGTAAAAATATAATATGTTTTTAAATTAAGTAATAGTACATACTTGTTAGTAGAATCGCTGTAATGCGTGTGGTTGCTGGCCGTCTCCAACAGTTCGTCGTCACTGTCGTTCAAGTACCGGGAGTCGACCGGCGACGGCGCATCCCGCTCTAGAGCTTCCGATCTCCTTATCTGAAATATTAATAATTCAAATTTAACCCATTAATGTCCCATTGCTGAGCAAGGGTCTCCTCCCGTAATTAGGGTGGGGTTAGGCCTTAAGTCCACCACGCTAGTATAAATAATTAGGTAGCATTCAATAAAAATGTATATATCATTCAAATAAGAAAACGGCTGACAATGATGTAATGTATTTTATCAATCTTAAATCAGCCTGATTCACCTGTGAAAGTAGACAATGTATCCGACTGTAAACTTCAGCGTGAAGATATTTACTCAAGAAATACATATATTTTTATTTATATTATAGACGATAATAACGACGAAAGTAGTAACTAAAGTATGGGAAAAATCGTTAAATAAACTTGAAAAGTCAACTTTAAACATTGATGGCAGTGATAATCAGTCCCTATGCCCAAATATACACATCAACACTTTTCTTTGTTAACAAACCTTCAATATACTGTGCGGTGTCTCAGCCCCCTGTCGTTCGTTATACAGCTTGCACTCAGGACTCTGTACATCGGGCATGTCCAGTAGCTTGGACATTTGACTGCTCAGTTGAGTGCCAGGTTTGAACGCGCTACCCATTTTGGGCGTACGAGGAGTGCCGGTCATGTCTAAACGAGGACGCTTGGGTGGAGTCGATTCGGCCACATTTTGTTGGGAGCTTGGTAGAATGCTAAGATAAAAATGTAAAAGTTATGGTTATTCATAATAATTATAAATCTTTGCAGTACGTATCACAAAAAAAAAATGTTTTGTTTGACTGTTTGTTCAATACCTGATTAGTAGACTTACTTATGTTTTCAAATATTTATTTTGTAAATATACATTATTTACAAAATAAATATGTCGAAAATAGGGCAGACAAACAGTAACAGAAATGGAATTAGCAATCGATTACAATGTCAGATGTTTAGCTAATAAAAGCAGATTTTTTTATCAATGCAGCATAGGTAAAAATAATATTAAATGAGCACATACCTTCTAGTCCGGTTTAACTTCGGTGTACAAATGAATGGAGTATCTTCGATATTGAGCGCGCGTTTGATTCCGCGGCGCATCTTGGGCTTGTTCATCCAAGTTTCACTTGCATTCTCAATAGTATCCTAAACAATAAAATAAATAGCAAAATAATTTAATGATGCACTAAGTATGGAAAAGTTTTACAAGAAAAATAGTTTATGTGCGCTCCAAATAAAATGTTTTGTTTAAAACATCGCGGCACAATGACTGTGTACGTTAAATTTAGATTAGAATTGAGACGATAGAATAGATCTTACTTATTTGCAATATTAAATAGGTGCTTTTCTAATATAAACTAGCTTATACACGCTGTGTTTAAAAACGTAGCCATTCATTTACCGATATAAAATGAAATAACAAATAAATCAAGATCTCAGAATAGAGAGTTGGTTCGTTTATGTCACATTTCAGATGTATTTTGCTTGAAATCTCTTTACTTTCTAATATTGGAAATGACTTCTAGTCTAGTAAAAGTAAGGCAAATAAGTATCTAAAACAAATTGGGTTTTTATGGCCTTGTATATATGCTACGGTTATTTTAAGGGCTACTACGAAAGTGCTCTTTTTGATAACAGTTTTCTTTGTTAGTATAAAGTAGCAACTTACCTGAATAAATGATGATTTATAGGTGAAAGTATTTTTAGGAGATTTCGCCTGCACGTAAACAGACATCGGTTTTGGCACGACCACTAGAAAAAGAAGATGACATATAAAATCTAGTAAAGGATCTGTTAATCAAACTAGAGTGTACGGCACTAAAGGAGCCACAAGGTGATGTGTTAAAAATTGTCTTTCTAATATCTTGGCCAAGCATTCCTAAAGATTTTAAAAACCATTTAAAAATATTTAATTTTCCAACTGAGTACAACATTTCTGAAAAATACTGTGCATTATTGTCATCATCAATACTGCTACTAATATTATAAAATTGTAGAGTTTGTTAGCTTGGCTGAACGCGCTAATCCCAAAAACGAATAGTGCTAATTGGAAAATTATTTTACTGTTGGGCAGCCCATTTATTGAGAAAGGCTATATTATATGCACGCTACGACCAAAAGGAGCAGAGTAACAGTAAAAAATGTTACAGAAGAAAATTATGACCCATTCTCTCTTACGTGACGCAAGCGAAGTTGCACGGGTCTGCTAGTAATCTATACGAATATAATATATGCGAAAGTAACTCTGTCTGTCTGTCTGTTACTCAATCACGCCTAAACTATTGAACCAATTTGCATGAAATTTGGTATGAAGATATTATGATACCCGAGAAAGGACATAGGCTTCTTTTTACCCCGGGAAAGTGTCGCATTCCCAAGGGAAAATGGCAGATGAAGTCTCGGGTAAAAGCTAGTCTATTATAATAAGAGCAATAATCTTAACCTTAAAACGTCAGACAGCCGGAAACTTACCATGGTTAACTTGAGTAACTTCCTGCGCTAAATTAGCTACAGTATTAGTGATAGCTGGTAGTGAGGAGCAGACCACTTCGACGATGGCGTCCCTGGCGTTCTCGCGGTCCATGATGTCGAACAGAGACTCGTATGAAGTGGACACGTCCTTGCCGCGGGGCTTGTTGTGCTTCAGTTTGTTGTTGTAGCGCTCTGCTTCTAGGTAACTGTAGGAGAAGGAATATATTAATTATCTTCGCAGTACTTAATAGCTGATATAATATTCAACAACTTTTGTTCTACGAGTTCTAGCATAACTCGAATATGAGTTGTACATGACATAGTAAAAAAAAGCCATATCACACAAAGTGAATAAATTTCTTGAAAAACTAATTTTAATATCATAATGGAAGCATAAGATTAATAACGAAAAAAGTGTGGTAAGTATATTCTGAATAATTAGATTGGTTTATATTTCCGATAAAAAATCGGACTATAGTATTCAACAACTTGACAAACCCTTTTATAAACGTCGGAAAAAAAACTTTTCACATTTATATGAAACGCTGTTACAAATGGGAAAACGAATCGAAGAATTATTTACCTACATTAACCAAGGTACAAAGTAATAATAGGTAGGTATATTTACCGTGAATTCTGCAAATAATACATGACTAGTATATCCGAGGTATTGGGATCATTGCAGTCTTCCAGGTATTTAGTGAAAACCTCCTCTTCAAACGGTAGTAACGTCACTTGCAGTATTTTAGCGAGATTCCCTGTGTTGCGACAACCTGCATCATTAAAAACATTATATAAATTTTATGAACAGTCTTAAAGATACATATAAAAACTTGGTTCTTAACTGTAAAATAAATATGTTTGCACAAAACTTCACCTAAAAAGTACTAAAACAGGTCAGAAATATTAGTTGTCAATAAGATTTCACATTCACGATTGGTGTTTTAAATCAGGTAAAGCCTATAAGAGTTAAAGATTGTTTCTTTGGGTCACTTTTAAACATACACGTATTCATGCATATGAAAGCTAGTAGCTACTATTTATTCAATACTCATTATTTAAACATATCACTTGTATATTTTAGTTCTTAATAAGTTCAACTTGGCCATGATAAGGTAAAGCATACCCTTAAAGAAGAAATTCAGCAGATGCGTCTTATCCTCGACAGTGGCAGCATTCTGTACACATATACGTATAACGTCCAGCGCCTCGAACACTAATCCCCGCGCGAGGTACAAATTGCAACATGGCTGCCAGTCTTCTAGCTTGTCGTGGTCGTTCACCCTAAGTAAAGGAAAATATATTTAGTGAAACGTTGATTTAACAGTAAGCTTGAACATTTTATCCAGCATAAAAATTACTTGAGTTAAATTTCTTGCTTTGTTCAATGTGCTATTTTAATGGGCATATAATAATATCGTATCTTAATACTCTAATATCAATTGATATTCCCAACAACCAATGTATATATACGCATTGCTGTTAACACGCATCATTTATCTTGAAATTAGCATTGTTTACCTCACTGACTCTTTACGGATTGATAAAAACATCTCAAATGAAGCAATATAAATTCACATATAATGTACCTAGTTTCAATTTGAAACTATCAGTACCAGAAAAAAAAAAAACAATTTAATTTTGAATAACAAATAGACCTACCTCATAGAACAAATAGCCAGCTCCCCATCTTTATCCCGTACATTTTGCACGGGCGCAGGTTTCCGTACATGTAAGTACTGCAACGCCGCTTGGCTTTTGTTCTGCGCCAACAGAGCTCCCAGCGCCACGTGATGCTGCCACTCTGAGAGAGAGTTCCCCGACAGACACTGTAGCTGGTCCAACGCGAACTGAGAAAGAGTCTGTATACAAGATTTTGAAGGAAATTGGGGATCGCACAGCCATTAGTAATGTATGTGTATGTTACGTGTGTGTTAGTTATGCCCGGTTTCTGAGTAAATTTGGCGATAGTTTATCTATTCAATAGCGTTTTTGTTATATGAGTTTCAACGTTAAACTACCGCTAAATGCACCTCAGAAACCGGGGGTTAGTCCTTATCCAAAAGGGGCGAGTTCACCGCGAATAGATTGGCGCGTTACGAAGATACAAAGCGCTTATACATCGCGCACACAAGCTTCGCGCGATCTCGATATATGCGCGAATCTCACGCTCCTTGTGGACAAAATGACAGAAGAAGCGCGGTTAAAATGAAAAACGAGGTAAAAAGAGTGGCCTGAAGTTTCTTGCAAGCTCTTCTCATTGGCCCTACCTTCCGAACTGGCGGTAAATTCACTCTCTGTATCATTGACTATCATAAGTGTCAGCATTTGACGTAAATGAATAAATGATTTGAATTTGATTTTGAATACGCCTCTTTTGGACAAGGACTAAGATGACGGTGATGATAATATGAAGAGGATAAAAATGTGATAGTGTTAGATGTGTTAGTTAGATGAACGATGATGATGACAATGTAATAAGGTTTTCTAAGGCCGGGTGACGTCGCGAGGCCTGCGTAGCGAAAGGTTCGTCACGTATGCCTTGTAATCTGTGAAAGGTGTTAGTCAAAGCCATGACGCACATTTTATAGCACGAGAATGTTATTAAAATATGAAACTGAGAAGCAAATATCAAATGAAGTATAAAAATGATTAAGAAAGAAAGATGTTTATTGTCACATAAAAAAATTACAAATGAGTGTACATTTTAAACATATTTTTTTTCTTGAGTAGCGTGACAATGAGGTAAATTAAGAAGTATTCATTTTAGTACGACGGTATAGATTAGTAAATTTCGCATCAACATTATTTAATTAAATATAACGTTAGTTACTATAGTGACACTTACATCGAAATCTCTGTGGTCTAGGTGCCAGAACGCTTGCGTCGCTTTGATAGCCGTGTTGCTAAGACCGAACATTGTAGGAAACTGCATCAGTCTGCGGATCACTGCTTCATATCTAAGGGGAATAAATTAAGCGGATTAGTGAATGCTACTCTGAAAGATTTCGTACTTTCACAGATATGGTAAACTATAATGGTTTAATTGCAATTACTGGATGATAATAATTGTTTTTTACTGAAATATTAACCATGATTAAATTAGTATGTGATTGTAATTAAGAGGTGCTGAAAAATAGTAATGTTATGAAAGTATCAACTAAATTTTAAAATCAAATGTAGTTACTTGTCTGTAAAACAGGTTAAATATTTCGTATTTAATTTTGTTTAATTTGTCGAAAAGGTAAGACTGCAACTTGTAGAAAGATTGCCTCATACATTCACAATTGAAATTTGTTTTTTTTTTTAACACAATATTAATTTACTATACACACCTGACTTCATCATAGACCATGGAGTAGTCAACGAGTAGGTACAGCACTAGCGAGTGTTTATGCTCCTCTGCAACGTCACACAGTAGGTACAGTCGCAGCAAAGAATATAGGGACGGCGGCGGGTACAGTCCACCGCATTCACTGCCACCTTTTATCCATAACCTGTTAAAAATTCATAAATAAATAAGAAGATCATTGAGTAAGTGTACTTGGATACTATATTGATGTCAGTTCATAAAATTAATAAGTAAATTTCGCAAAGATTTCTAAGCGACATTTCAGTTTGTATCGCGAAATAAGCGTTTACCGACGTTGATGCGACCAAAAATTGTATTGCTTAATAGACAGTTCCTTTATCAAAAGTAACAGCCAAACTAAAAATGACATTCAACGTTGTTAAACTAATTTGACTGTCATTTTTACTTAACCTCTATACTTTAGATGTTTTGATAAAGAAAATGGCCGTTAGTGTTCAGATTGACCCTACTCAGACCCGTCATCAAACTTCTATTAGTCTATAAAAAAATGTTCACCAAAGTTAATGTAATATGTGATCATTTCCATAAAGTATGTATTTTGAAAGGAAAGGCATACTTACTCTCGTATCCTATCCCCGCCGAACTCCTGTTCAATAAGTTGATCTATATACAGCAGGGAACACGGCTTGTTCACGTCCTCATCCGTAGACGTGTTGTCTTGTAAACGATTCAGTTTTAAACGTCTGCAACAAACAATAACATAAGGTAGACTAATAAACATTAAGGTGCAACGCAGACGACAGACTATCCTTGACGCACTTTTTAGTCTGTGAAAATAGAACTTATGCTATTATATGCAGTAACGCACACAACGCGCAGAAAGTCCGGCGCGTTACGATATAATTGTGTCACGGATAGTCTGTCGTCTGCGCTGCACCTAAGTAGTAAAAGTGCCAGTTCACAGGTCATCGACAAATGATGGGAAACTTAGCAAATAGAGGACAGATGGTGACAGCAAATGTATGAAAACAACTCTTAAATCATCTGATAAGCTTTTATCAGCCTAGCCAGTCTTTCAACTATTTTGAATTCGGCATTCAAGTATTAACGTATGCAGCTGAATACCAGTATTATACATGGAGCGACTGCCTATCGGTCCTCCACAACCACGTTAAATGGGAGAATTAAGGTGGCGGACGAAGTCGCGGGTAAAAGATAGTAGGTTATAACACGATATCCTTCGGTAAGACTGGTTGTCAGACATTCAAGCTTCTGATTACTTCAGACTATTTAACGACTGTCAAAGATCTTTAAAAACGATAGCCGGGACCCACAATATAACGTGACGTAACGAAATTTAAAAACATTGATTAGATTCAAGATAATCATAGTCCTAATCGACGAATATTTTTATTTAGATAGTTGTAATTTCCTTACCTCTTATTATAAATATTATACAGCTGCTGCGCTGGGTATGGTACCGCGTTGTATGAGTCGTGTCGTTCAGGCAGCAGGCCGACACGCAGGAACCACTGCACCACTTGGAAGTACAGAGATACTGTGCCTATACCCTTGAACTTCTCTTCTATCTCGCTTAGAGCTGGAAACAAGAAGATATTGGCATAATTAAAAAAAGTTTGGAAATCACGTTATGCTTACAAAAGTTATCCTATTAATAGGGTATCCTTTGATAGACGATGATGATTATTCTTATTAAAGTTCGCCATAGTTCGCCAAGTTAGGCATGTTACCAGACTAGAGTTTACTATAGGAAATATTTCAATAGAAATCAGAAAAGCCCAATATCACTTTTCCCAACTAGCGTATAGGGCCCTTAGCTCGCTCAGACCACAGTAAAAAATTAACATATAATATTATTTGTGTTCTTACCATCAGGAACTATAAGGTTACAACATTTAGTGAGAACAGCATCCAACAATCCAGTCAGCTGTGTCAACTGTTGCACACAATGTTCTAAACACCTCACCACATTCCTGTAACATAACAACAACACTTTCACATAAAACATTCCACTAAGTATAGTTTATACTTCTATCGCTATAATAATGAACTAGAAGAGTATAAGTATCATAATAAAATGACGAATATTTAGTGATAGATCAAAAGTTATACCTGTCCGGCAGGGCTGATGAGGCAAATAAAGGCGCGGTAAGATCTTTCGCGTTTTCCTTCAAATCAAGAGCACGTTTCCAGCACCAGTCCACCTGAAAATAAGATAACCTCGATAAGTATCGTAAGGAAACCTTAGATCCCGTCTTATGTATGTAGAAACAATAGTATCATTTAAGCTGAGTTTGAATCAAAGTCTAACTAAACCCATTCCGGGAGGGGTTACAACCGAAACTCAATTTAGAATATATTTTGCTGTTTCTAAATTGTTAAATGAAGATTTTGAAATAACATTAATCAATAAAGTAAATATCTATTAGTTACCAAGAAAGTGAGCGTGCACCCAGCGCCGCTGTGACTGCCGGTGGCCCAGTCGTGAGCGCAACGCTTCAGGAAACGAGACAGGCGAGCTTCTAGCGCTACGGAGAGTAGGAAACGACGTTGTTCTTCCTGCAATAATATAAGTAACACACGTTATCACTATCATTGTTTGATTATTTTGTCTGTATGTCACCTAGACAAGTTTAATCAATGCCAAAACGTCAAGCAGGGTAAGGAAAAGTACATGAAAGCATATAAAATTTAGTAAAATTCAACAGTAAGCTTAAAACTGGTTTATTTCGACGAAAAATGTGGTATTTTAGAACTTTACTCGTTATGGCCTTTTCCCCGAAAATTTCTAGATGGTTGAGCGACTGGTTAGGACTGTAGTAAATATAAAACGCTGTACAAAAATACCCTAACTTCTAGATATTATATGATCTTAGATTTTTTTACTGGTTAGCCCTATAATTCATGTTATAAACCTATGTACAAAACTACCCAGTAGGTATGTGAGAGTCGCTAACACGAACCAAGTTAAGTCATCTTCTTTATCGAAACACAAATCACAACTTACACATATTATGTATGTACTAACCTGACTAATATTCCTATTATAAGTATCCATATACAGCGGCGTGAGTCCGGCGGCGACACACGCGTTGTACAAGCGCGGCGGGTTGAGCAGCGCCGTGGGACCCACCTCGTCGATGGAGCTGATGATCTGACGCTGGATACCGATCGTGCTCAGTACGCAAGCTTCTGATGTGTTCAGGCAAATGCAGTCTGGGGAATAATACAGTAGTGTTAGTGGCCGGGATGAATGAAAGTTGTTATCCTATTTTTGTGACAAATGGAAAATTTATCTCCAAATTAGTAATTGGTTCCAGATTGTAATACGACTAATAAAAGAAATATTATTAAATGGTATCGTTGTGTAAGCCCTCGTTCAAGTTCGTGTATAAATATTTAGTCTCGCATTAACTGCAACGGATAGCAAAAGAAACAATCACATCTAAACCGTTGGAGTTTGTAAGCGCGGTAGTAATCGGCCACAATGTGTTTAACTTAGGTCAACCGCCAGTCACTATGGCTACAAATCAAAGTGTTAACTGTGAAACTGACAAAACTCCACCAAAATATTTACATTAAATGATGTGTTTATAAATCGTTGTTTGTAACAAGAAGGAATAGTTTTAATGCGTTTGGTATAGCAGAATCTAACATGGTAATACGTACTGTACTGCAGTGAGTTAGGGTAGAAGTGTTCCTCGAGGCGGGTGGCGCGCGCGTACACGGCCACGGAGGCGGCGTCCAGGCGCACGTCCAGCGTCACGCACGCGCCCGCCCACAGCTCGCGGCACCACGTCACGCTCATGAACGCGTTGCTCTCCAGCCGCCACGTCGCTGGAACACACAATAAATATAAATATGTCACCATTTGTTTTAATAAATTAATTAATGGTTCAAGATAGTATCCTATAGAGGGGATTAGGAAATTAAAATAAATTAGAAACTTATTTTTACAATCCATCATATTAATTGGGAACTTTGCCACTAAGGGAAAGATGTAATGAAAATAAATGTGACCATAAAATCATGCAATTCGACAATAAAACCATTATTTAAAACTCAAAGTTTTTTGTTTATGTATTGAGACTTACAGGAATCGATTTCTATAAGTATCAATCAATTTATCTTCATTCAATTTGGGTATGAACATAAAACCTTTCAAGGCTTTTGTAATATATATTTTTATATTTACCTGGCATTTGATCCTTGTACCACTGATCTAAGTCAAACAGCAGCATTCCATACTGTGTAGATGAATTGGCATTCTCGCCCCAGCACTCCCAAACTATCTGGCATATGTTTAACATACCTAAAAGAAATCAATAAGATATAGAAAAATGATGAACATTTAACTTCCAGAAGATTCCTATCAATTTAAAGCCCTGAATAAAAGGGATTGGTTATGGTTCAAACAATATTAAAAGAGTGAGCATTGCCTTTCTTACTGGCTTTTCATCTGAAACAATAGTAGTTTCAGAAACTTATGTAGTTCTTAAATTCTTTGAAAAGGATATGAAATGAGAAATGAGAGGGTATTGAAATCAGATTACGTTTCTAAAATGAAATCTTAAATTGCTGACTTTGCTGAGTAATTCATTAGTATAAAAGTCTAACTAATTATAATAATGAACTTACTCTCTTCCCCTTCAGCAGCAAGTGTAGAGTTGACAGAGTATGTGTGACAGGACACACACTTTCCACCGAGTAAGGCAGCATCATTCACTGTGCCTAACTCCAGTTGAAATCTTATTGTGGCTGATGAGAACTCCTGGAGATAATGAAACAGTAAGTATGATATAACTTGTTATGTGACCCTCTTTCTATTTTATCTTGACATAAAGTTTTTGTTGTTTTCCTTTGTAAGTACATTGTATATGTATTATTTTGGTTTAGTTTTAGCATACCATAATTTTAATTAATTTAGTATATGTAGATTGTAAATATTCCTTATGTGTAATAGTAATGTTAACTTTATAATGTTACAGATATGTGTCCAATATTTTATCAACAGAAATTAGTTTCAATGTGTCTAACTTGTCATGAACAGGATGCGGTAGACTATATATAAACAAAACCTAATTTGGAAATGGTTAGACTAATAAATTGCCTAAATTTCCAAACACAAGATCAGTATTATATGACCAAAACATTAGGATCAAAAAAGGTAAGAATCCTTTTACATTTTATACCTACATAAAGTAATATATAATCCATTATAGACTTTTATTATAGTGAGTTGCAGTTTATTGTGTTTTGTTTAAGTAGTATTACCAAATTAAATAGTTAGATAACACCTACACTATCACAGAGTCCAAATATGTAGAGGTCATCACACTCAAGACCGTTAGATATATTTTTTATAAAGTATTTGAATTTAATCATGTTAACAGTTTTGATGAGCTAGACAATCTCACAGAAAGTGCCATATCAGTAAAAGATGGTGATATGTGTTTATTATTATTTCATAGAAAACATTGTCTCTACAAATCTATTCTTAACTACATTTTGGAAGAGAAAACATAATAATTTAAAATGCAATAACCACTGGCACACACATAGCACTTAAATCTGACTTTAATTCTTGTACTTAAATACCATAAAGTTTAATAAGACCCAAAATCACGGCATGGCCCTCTAAAATTAGGGGAAACAAATTTAACTTACTACTAAATGCAAGGTTGTCCTTGCATTTAGTAGTAAGTTAAACTTGTTTATTTACAATATTCATATTGTTACTTAGCATAGAATACTATCTTTAACTAGAATAAAACCTCATGTGTGAGTATTACCTGATAAAGACATTTAGTGTCAGACAGCATCCTCTTCCCCTGGTATGTGAGTGAGTACATAACTCCAAGTGGAAACTCCTCCTCTTCAAACCTGTCCGTTATGGAGAACACCACCCAGAGGTAGCAGAATGCCCTGGGATCATCGCAGGGCTCCTAGAAAATAAGTTAAATATTGTAATACATGTCAAAATAGTTATTTGTTCAAAATATGCTGATTATGGCAATAGGTTTGAGCCCTATTACTTGGGACTATCACTGTTAATGGCTAAATGTGGGTGTATTTCATACACAATTTAGCTTGATGAGCAACATTTCATTATGTATTTATGCTGAAACCAGCATTCTATGTACAGTTTAAAATATTTTTTTTACTGATTTCAAAATTCATATTAAAACTATAATGTGTCTGATAAAAGTTCGACACTTGGAACCTAAAATTATGATGAATAGAATCAAAATAATTAGTAAGTTAAAATTACCTGGAATCCAAAATGTGTAACAGGCAAGCATTCAACATTGACTTGTGACGTGAATTCCAGTTCCAAAGACATGATGTTCCATAATTGGAATGCTCCAAAATTATATCCAACCGCTAAGCTGCCTAATTGTGGAATGTATTGAAGTACTGTAACCCTAATATGGTCTCTTTTAGCCTTCATGCGTACAGAACCATCGGGGTTACGGAATATGTATTGACCATCGACTATGGAATTTTCGTTTAGTAACAATGCTATGTGGTTGTCGTTTTCTATAGCCAGTTCTCTCTGCCCTTCTATCCTGTGTAGTGCATTGAATTGTAGGAAGCTTAGGTTTGCTGGGTTGGATTCATTTAGAATGAGATGTTCGTACCCTTGTGATATATCTTTTAGTGCTGAAAAGGAAACAAAAGCTTGATAAATTAATGACATTTAATTTTATCAAAATAAGAAATTCATTTCTATAAATTATTTTCTCAATGTAAGATAGTATGAATTGATAATATTTATTGAAATATTTATAGCAAAATGGCTTTTAAATAATTAATAACATTAAAAAGTATCCTCAATTTATTCTTTGATTCTTTTTCTCAATTAGCACATTACAAAATTACTATAAGAAGAAGTAAAAGGTTTAATTCGGGGTACATACCTTGAATCAAACCAGCTCTATTGAGATCAAACGCAAATATCTCTCCACTCTTCGTACCAGCCATAACAACTCCATCAAAGCAAGTGAACGGTCCATCAGGAATACGGTCACAGAGTGCCAGCTCTGTAACCACTACTTCTGTTTGTATGCACCGTAAGAGCTGTGAGCCATTGACGTGGAAGACACAAATCATTCCGGAGTCATCATTTTGTAAGCTAATGACTAGTTGTATGGAGTTATTAGTCAACGGTGTTGGGAGTTCTACTACACTGGTTATGGATGTGTTGAAGTTGCTGGAATGAATAAGCAAATAAATATGTAAGTTTAAAATTATTCTATAATATATTTGGCAGTTTTTGGACCCTTTATTTAGAAAGAGTCAGTACAGATCTTTTACATTGAAGCTGTTTGTAAACTATCAAAGAGCTTATGGTAAGAATTCCATTAGTTATCTTCTATTCAAGATGGCCACATTATGACTCTTGTAAGAAAAACATTCGATTTTGATAGGTGGTTCATGTCTTTTTATTATTAATTGCTATTATGTAATCAAAACTACAGTTTACAGTTTTTTTTAAAGGTGTGTTTTATTTTTAACGCTCATTTACCTCAGAGGAGATCCGAAGGTTCGTGCGGCGACTTTCAATCCGGTTCTAAGATCCACGACACAAAACTTAGGTCCCAGAGCCAGCCATCCATGTTTAGTGTCCTTCAAAATGCCGCCAAGAGGTGTCTTGTCTGTAAAAGTAATACATTTAGCCCCTACTCCCACTATACACACTTATTTATAATTATGTTGTCATCAAACAAACATACCTGTGTAATCTTCCGATGGTTGCAGGTAACTGAACACGGCAGGAGACAAATTCGTTGTTTTGATAATAGAAAACACACTATCTTGCAGCTTTTGCATCTTGAGAAGAATTTAATCTTATACTTTAAACTTGTAACCGAAAAATAAATTCATATGAGGTTATGATTCATATTATCACGATTTAGCCGTCGATATACTAAAATGTTGAGTAAGATTTCTGCTGATCTCACTAATAAATATTTGTTGATGTTATACTAATAAAATATTTTTAAATGGTTTACGAATTTCCATTATAATCACGATTGTATTCAGCGCGCGGCGGTATCGAAAATACGGAAATTAGAAAACCTTCAACATTGACTTGACAGATGCGAAAAGCATCGAGCGCGTGATAGTGTTGCCTGGATGATAAATTAAATTTGTTTAAAGGCGCTTCTAAACGGGCCATATTTTCCTGCAATATGTGGCTGCAACATAGTGGCCGGACATATTGCGAGCAACTCCAGCCATACTACGCAATATTGCAGCAATATTGCAGCAATGTCTCAGACATATAGCCACACATTTTTGATATTGCAGTGAATGGCCGATATTGTTTTGATAGGTTGCCGGACGATCGCTGAGCTACCGATTTTACTGCAATGTTGCCCGGCCAGTTTTATTGTTGTTTCAGTCGCTCACTCTTGTTATGATATAGTGCATCCTTTTCTACGCGATTTATATTTATTTTATCATTTATTATTAAATTTTTTATCAAGCATTAATTCTTGACATAAATTGTCTAATGTTTTACGCCTATTGGCGTAAGGTCGAATCCACTGTCTCTGCTTTTTCCTTTTTGATTTTTCTCGTAAAAAGATATAGGCTGCTGCGACGAGTGTCGCAGAAGCCTATATACCTACATGGAAGATTTCATCGCCTATTTAAGTAAGGTCGAATCCACTGTCTCTGCTTTTTCCTTTTTGATTTTTCTCGTAAAACGATATAGGCTGCTGCGACGAGTGTCGCAGAAGCCTATATACCTACATGGAAGATTTCATCGCCTATTTAAGTAAGGTCGAATCCACTGTCTCTGCTTTTTCCTTTCTGATTTTTCTTGTAAAACAATATAGGCTGCTGCGACGAGTGTGATTTCGTCAGCCATTATTGCCGGTTTGTGTGGCCCGTTTAGGAGTCTGCATCATGCTCCATACTATTGACAGACATATTGCAACACATGGCTCGGCCATAGATTGCTCGGCCATCGTTGCAATAAAATATTTTTGTGATGGCCGAGCAATAAGTTGCCAATAGTGCAGCCACATATTGCAGGAAAATATGGCCCGTTTAGAAGGGCCTTAAGTGTCATCTTCTTGACATTGTCCATCGTCAAAAATTTATGTAATCTAATATGTTTGTGATAGTAATTAAACAAGAAAGAAGGAAAGTCTCATTTAAAACTAATTACTAAAGACATTAAGATGAAATGAAGCCATAAATCTGGAGATAAGCCTGCAATTCATTTTAAGTTGGTCACACTTAAATAGGCTAGTGATGTAGTCGGTTATTTAAAAATAAATAACGTTGATATATTGGTTATATTTTGCATTCATGGCTATCATTTAGGGATATTTATACCATTTGCCTTTTATTCGGGTTTGTTGTTACTTATTTGTGTTATTTATAAAATTGGATCACTTGGTAATATGTTACATAGGTATGTACAGGCAGTTTTCTAGATTCACAAATGAAACATACATTTAAAAATAGTAATAATATATTTAATTTTTGGTACATATTGGAAAGATTATAATTACCTAACAAAAACAGAATCGTTTTGAACAACTGAATTGTAAGAAAATAATAAAAAATAAATAATAATATACACTTTCGTCTTCTTGACGTTGACTTTTAATTCATTATATAAATTAATTAAAAATACAGTTCGTATTTTAAGATAAAGTATTTATGTAGTAAATGTCTTTATACTATTCTAGACAAAGCCCTTAAACCTATCGTAAATAACTGTTATAATGCAATTAATTTAAAGTTGACTATACAATGATATTTAATACAATAAGTACCTACTTAATATGATTTATAAAGCATCCTGACATCTGAACGAATCACAGCCCGTAAAGGCAAAAAAAATCTTTACATAAAAAGTATATAATTAAAAATTTTATTTATAATACGTTCTGTAAACAATTTCATCATAATCATCGTCACTGCTTGTGTATGTCAGCTGCTCTCTGTAGACACTGGGACTTCTAAAATCGGTGTAATACAGACTATCTTGCATACCACGTAGACCCTGGTTACGCCAGTCATAGAAGTTATCGTGGAGAGAGACCGAAGTAAGCATCCCGAAGAAAAAAAAATACTTTAAAAAATGATTCATAAGATAATATAGAAAATGCATATTCCAATGCTGCGTACATGAAATAAACTTAGGGAAACAGCTATTTACTAAATCTAAGACATTTTTTAACATTATGGAATAACATCCCATGCGTGTAAAGTGAACTAAACAAATAAAACAGATGGATGGAAACTATACGAAATAGGCGTTTTATTTCAATGTACATTACCTATGTTAAAATGGATTCGTGTTGCGATTTTTTTATCCGAGTACTCCATATCTAATTGAAATGTGGACACATATGTATACGAATAATTTGGACAGGCTTAAACCAATAAAGTTACTTGAGCAATTATACCTAGTTTATTTTTTACGATTAACAGGGGAAACGGAAAAATTTACGGTATTTTTGTTGGTTTCAGTCCCGTGAGGATTTATTTTCATTTGACCCTGGACTATGTTCAACATAGAAGTGTATGGACTGTCGGGCGTTTGATTTTTATACGAAGAATTGTCTGGAATAGAACCTCTGTCGCTCCGTACGCTTACTTTATCATATGGCGTGCTTTTCATGGAAACGTAACCTTGGTTCCCAGATTGAACTTTTTTGGAACCGGGACTAAATCCATTTTGTGTAACTACGGGATTGTTTGGTCTCGAAGAATTTTGGTTTTCAGGTTTCGGTGGAGTCTGTGTGCTCGTGATCGAACAACTTTCAATAGAATTGTTCCGCGTTACTTGAAGACTATTTGATCTAGATGAGTTGGCTAATGAATGCAATGTGGATGTGCTTCCTTTCATACTCTCCAGTTCTTTTGAGTACACCTCTTCACTCCTTTGGAATCTCTGCGCGTGCGACGTCAACGGTGACCTATTTTGATTTATTGATACGGTGCTCAAAGATCTACTGGGTGAATTATTCTGAACACTGTCTACTGATGTAACAGATTTATGATCGTTTTTATGATTCGATCTTACCGGTGCGGTTACTTTGACTTCCATCGACCCATAAGCGCTGTCTTTAGTAGAGCTATGGGAGGAGCCTTCTTCCTTAACACCGTATCTTCTTACAACATTAACGGGCGCGACGGGTTCTAAATTTTGTACGTCATAAGATAGTGGGTTTTTATCAGGTATAGTGTGTTTGACGCCGTCGATAATTTCGCCGGTTCTTGGATTGATATGTTTTTCGGTGTCGTAACGAAGAGTAACTCTATGACTTTCATCTATTGGATGATCTCTTGTTCTATGCTCTAGTTCTTCATCACTATCTTCGTATGTGTCGATTTCCTCCTGAACAAAAAACAAACATAATTAATATATAAAGTCAGGGCAAGGAAGGTTTTTTTAATATATATGTGAATGGCTGTGAATGCTATTAACCTCTTCATCAACTTCTTCAATAACACTATTTTGTATCCAGTCTCGAATTCTTTGTTTCTTTGCCTGTCGGTCGACGGTTGTTTCAATTCCGTTGTCTCGGAAGTGTTTTAGTAGTATATTCTTTTCATTGGGGTCACTATGGAAACTATACATTGATGGACAAAGCTCGTCTATGTCTTCGCCAGCTGAAAAGAGAGAGTATCATCAGTAAGAAATCACTCATAAAGTTTAGTTAAGGGTGATTTTGTATCACCTTTGGAGATTATTATAAGTTTCTTGAAGCAGCAAGATACTTACCAACTCTATCTGTATATCCTTTAGCTAACCATCGGTCATCTACATATCGTGACAGTTCAAGGAAAGTCGTCGCTCTCTTTTCTTCTCTGGGTTCTATAAACTTTTTGAACATTTTTTGTGCTCTCGAAGAAACCATTTTCCATAATTTTGGTTGTCTTTTTAGAGGATTTGAGCTGCTGTACCAATTAAAGTAACTGAAATATAATAAATATGTTTGTAAAGCAATGTTTTACTAGCAAATTAATAAAGTTCTTAAATATTTTAATTTGTGATCTTACCTCGAGTATCTGGGGTCATCGAAAGCAGCTTTTTGCCAAGGCAAACATCCAGTCAGGCAAATGAAAATAACTATACCAAACTGCCAAATATCATGGGTAATTAATGCTCTGAAAGTAAAGATATAAACACACATTAATTAAAATGACGCTCGTTACATTTATGCTTCGTAAATCATTTACGATCATCGTGTTATGATTGATTTCATAGTAAAGTAATTTAGCTAGAATTTAACACTTTTAGCTAGATGATTTTCTCATGGGTGATGTAACATAATATTAATTCATATTGAGTTATAGCAGGCCTGATTATAAGCAGATGTTTATATTAATATTTTCTTACTTGTAACTACTATCCATGGATAATTTTAGCACCTCAGGTGGTGAATAAGGTAACCATTCATTTCGTCTTCGTACTACAGATTGAACTTTTCTTGTCTCTCCGAAATCGCAAAGCTTTATCCTTGAGAAATCGGATTTAAATATGAGGATGTTGTCCAGTTTAACATCTCTATGGACCAGGTCTCTTTGGTGAAGGTGCTCTAATGCAGCAGACAATTGTTTGGCTACCCTCTTGGTATGAATTTCACCTATACCCGTGTCTAGCATATTCGATGTCAAGTCACCTGAAATGCAACACTCATGTCAGTGTCGAGCCAAAAGCGAAATAAACAACATACGCAATGATAAAATCATTTGAATACAGAGAGATTAGAATTCGTGCATGATTTTACAATGAGTGTATTAGTATTAAAATAATCCATATTTAGTTTTTAGAACAAACCCGATATTAATGAGGGCTGGCACTGGAAATGTGCTAGATTTAATATTCATTCAAATCACGACGTGTTTTGGCTACAGTCCAACTCAAAGTGTGTGTGAACCGGACTAAGCCGAACTGTATTACTCTGTATTAAATTATGATTTCCCAGATGGATTATTTATATGTTATTGTAGGTGAAGTTTTGACGGTCGTTTAACATAATAATTATATTATGAACTGTCGTACCTAGAGGAGCATACTCTTGACAGAATACGTAGAATCCAGCAGTCTCAAATGCTACATCGAATGTAGTTACTATATTTCTATGGGCGCTTAAATGTAAACCATAATGAAATTCTCTATAAAAGTCTCTAATGGAAACGTAAGGCTTTGGTAAAGCTTTCAGCACAATCTCTGTGTCTGAAGCCCTGTGTTCCACTAATAATATTTTTCCAAACCATCCTTCTCCAACAATTTGTAGAATGTCAAATTCTTCTACTAGGCACACCTATAAATAAAAAGCAGTTTAAAATAAAGTGATGACGTTTTTATGTATCTAATAAAAACTGATACAAGTGATGAATCTTACTTTTTCCAATTCAAATTCTCTTATTTTATGTATAGAGCCGGTCAGGGCCCTCCTCGAACCATTATTCATCTTGGTTGCTTCAAACAGTACATTATTTTCTGATCTGAAAATAAAAATAAGCCATGAATTATATTTAATTTAAAGGGTTTTTTTAAATAGTGGGTTCAGTTGTTCACGGCAGGTCGAATAGGCGCTTCGGTCCGTCCTAATTTCTCACGAATTCGTTGAGTGAATGCTCTTGGATGATCGCCAGGGCCTGATGTCTACTCCAGATCCAGACGGGCTTGACGTCATGTTGTGACTTCACTTGCCGTCTCATCCCAATATGTTTTATGATGTAATGAACATTATTGTCTTATACGAACCATCGAACACAATGCATGGGTTTGATTTGGCAATCATTTTAAACTAAGACTACTTGTGGTTTTATTAATTTGGGTTAAGTCTAGAGCTTCATTTAATTGATGGAGGCAAGATAACAATACTATTCTAAACCGAGCCGAAGAGTCTTTCTTTTTGTTTGTTTGAACGTATTAAACTTTAGTCCCAACAGTCTCATTCGAAATAATTGAACCAGTTAGATATATTATCACGATCGACGATTTTTGTGTGTGCTAGCAACAAAAATACAGGCAGGTAACAGGCAATTTGACACAGTTAAACTTCCACAAAAATCTTCAAATATGATTACGTATAGGGATACTAAACGGGATTATTTTTTATCCTGTTGCTACAACAAGTATTGTAATAACAAAGTGAAGCATGTGTTTTCACTCCATAACGAGGGGAAAATGATACAACTGGTATGCACGCTCTGTTACATAAATGTTTGATCTTTTGTTAATGACTGACGAGTAACAAATGTTTAGGGAATTATTTTAACGATGATGAAGAACGATTATGTTTAATCTCAGTAAAATACCACAGTTAAAAGGGTACTCTTTGTATCTAAGAACATGATTAAGTCACAGTTATATTACATGTAATAGTACATGCTTACATGCTATATTATTGTGTCATAGGTACATAACAAAAAAAGTAAAGTGTGAAGTACATTTAATCAGACCAATAAATTGTCTCAAAGTTTTCGGTTCAGTATCATTCATAACATTCATTTGAAGGTTCCGGATTTTGGTTTATCTTGGGATATTTAAGACGGAGAAAAATGTTTTTGGGCTTGAAATGTGGAGGGTTGCGGGCTAGTTTCGTGCATTGTGTGGGACTCGGGACTGATAAATTTGTGGGGGTCTTTAGCTTCCTAGTTTCCTATTATGGGTTTTCTAGTGATTGAATTGATTGCATTTCAAGCCTAGGTCAAGTTATAAATATTCAAAAAGTATATCTAGATGTGCTTTTAACGTCTGTTTTATGTTTCGCACATGATACAAAACAGAGGTAACTAATCTTTCCGAACGTATTTCGCAGGAGATACAGATATTGATTTAAGTGATTATTCCCGAATAGAATTGATTAATGTTTTGAATCATATTATTTTACGTTTTTGGTTCATGTTTCGATTGATGTTTTGTGTACAAAGCTTTGGTTTAGTGAAGCTAATTTTTGATTTTAACGCTCAAACGTTGGTTATAAATCGACTTTGATTCGAAATTATATAGGTAATAAATTTTGATTGTGTGGACCATAACTAAAAACTATTGTGTTCAAAGAGTTAGTTATGAAAAACTGCGAACGGAAGTTTGAGACTTGGAAATCTGCAATACCACTTTACTCATTGCCCCCTATGAAAATAATACGTATGTTTTGGTGTTTCAATAATCGCGATACGCACTTGAGGTTTTTATTTATATTGTTAAAAACTAAATACTCTTTTTTTTTTAAATTGGCTGACTTTTCACATGGTTTTAAAATTGTAGTTTCTTAGAACTACTTGATGTTTAATGTTGATCTACTCTTGTTAAAACCACTATAACACTGCCTATAAGAAATGAACCAGATGCAACAGTAGAGCGAGATAAATAGAGACGATGAGGAAGGGTTCTATCTAGCAGGACGATGACATAGGCCTAAAAGGTTGTTCAAGTACTGTATATGGAAATACATAGGTACAAAAGTAATGGCTCGTTTTGTCATCAATGATTGTTGATTGAACAGGGAACAGTTTTGATTAATATCGGTAAGCTTACAAAGTTCAAAGAACATAAATCTGATAGGTACTTATTTCTAACATTCACCATTATTTTATCAATTAAAAACTGTAAAAGCCGCCTCCTATGTATTGTATGTAGGTAAATATAGTATGGATATTGAAAACGAAGATTGTATTGAAAATGTTTTGTAAACAATCTCAGCTGAGTGAATACTTCATCTGTCGGTGTCTGGGGTGACTGACACGAAAACTGATTTCAATATCAATTCGCTCGTATTTCGATGAAATTCAAAGTCGTTATCCTTTTTTTTGGCAAAGCTACAGTAAAAGATATTTGATTTTCTAATGTGAACAAAGTTAATTTAAATGGCGAAGCCGATTAGGGAAAAAGTTACAATAGTAAGTATGTGAATGTGATTTAACTATTAAGTAGTAATTGTGAAATGCTTCGCAAAAATTACCCAGAGATAGTTCTAATGAAAGGGAAGTGGGACTGACGAAAGATGCCTGAATACCTCTGGGTAGTCTACAGATTCGTTGGTAATTAACATTCTGAGTTGAACTATGGTTTAAGGAGTTATCTAGGTAGTTTAGGTACATATCGGTGTACTATACGTAAATCGGCTAAGTTAAAAGAGCTTTAGTACCGTATGGGAAGAACGAAGGAGAAAATTTACATAAGTAGGTAGGTAAGTACGTCTGGTTATCATTTATTTTCCTCAGACTGTTTCTTATAGTTACATTATTTTAAAAGCACCTGCTAGTATTTATATTCTTTGACTGAATAATCTTTTGTGTGTGGTATTATTAACCTTGTATTGTACGCAGATCTATTAGACCATGTAGATAGTATAATAATACAATCATAAAATACAGTGTTCCATTAGATATAAGGGCTTAATTGAGTTCTAGAGTCTCAAGTATTAAAGGAATGTGGAATCTTAACACTTTGGTAACTGACTGTACGGGGTTAGTGACATTTGCATATAAAACAGAAATGGAAATTACCAAACTCAAAGGGCAGGCCCTTGTTCACAACACAATACACTTGGACTTAATCCAATCACTTGTACCATTCGAATTTCACGTGTTCACCACTTTTAATTATTAATTTCATAATCACTTGACCACTATAAACACCCCTAGATAACGGGGTAATAGATATGATACTCGTAATATGAGGTGTATTTCTGGCATAGGGCGGAACGGGTTGGGCGTACGGCGGTGGTGTATAAACTGGCGGCGCGTACGCAGCGACACCCGGGAGGTTATTTTCGTGCTACTGCACACAAAAATCAATTTGTGACGGAAATGTTACGATCAACGACCTGGTATGTAAAACTAGGAGTGCATTTCACTAACCACTACAAAAGGAACTGTAGATTACAGAAGTAGTATCTAAGTGTAGCTACAGGTGTCGTCTTTCGATTTATAATCGGATCTAGCTAGTCCAGGCGCGTATTATATATATAAATGCATTTTAATAGCGTCCGCTTGTATCCGCTGTGACCTATTAACCTACAAATATAGTACACAACGGAAGCAGGTAGGATGAGGTATGTGATATGTCCGTCATAGTTACATTGTATCTGGTTCTAATGTTCTATGTTACGTTCTTCTGCGTCATATGCGTACCTACCTATATCAAAGACATGTTCCTTTTGTAGCCCTTTTACTTGTGACTGATTATTGTATTTCTATTCTTTAATGTAACCTAATGATGTCTTTGTGTTATGTTTTTGACCTTCGATATATTCAATACAAGAGGCCGCCCACGACTTCGTCCGCGTGGAAACCCTTCCCATCCCTCGGGAATTCCGGGATAAAATAATAATACAGCCTTTGTGTTATTCTGATTCTTCAGCTACCTACGTATATATCAAATTTCATGTAAGTATAAAGTTATACAACATTGTGTTACACAATAATAAAACAATTTTGATAAAATTTTAAAACAAATTTGTTTAAAAACACATGTTATAAGTCAGTTTCTAACGTTAAATAAAATAAATAGGGTGCTGTGTGGGAGCACCCTACGATACAAAGTTTTGAAGAAATTAAATCTCAACGACCTTAAAAAAGTAGGAATTAGGTATATAACTTAAGTCAAAGATCATCATATTTACTAGATCTATTCAAATACCTACTTGAATTATCATTGTTGGTAGATAATATTGATTGTTAAAGTAGGTACCTATGTATAATCCTAATACCTACCTAATTGTAAAACATGCGTTTGAACATTACTAAAAACATTAAGAGTTCTTTAGTGAAAGCTAGATAACGACGAATAACAAAACTAGTTCTTGTTTTGGCAAAATATCAAATTTGCACTGTTACATTAGAGAAACTGTATATCAAACTGCATTAAGATAACGATACGGTATGCAAATTTATGGGCTGCATTGCATTTAAATTAACCGATATTTAAAAATAGGTGCTTATTTAAGACCATCTTCAATTTAATGCTATTTTTGACACGAGAAATAGCAAAATCACATCTGTTATCTAGCGCACATCACTATGACAGTTAACTTTGTACATCTATGCCCTTTTTAAAAATATACTTCTCCTTTTCTCTTACGTTAAATGTTATAAGAGAAAACGAGACAGCGCTATTACGTTTAAGGAATAGACAAGAAAAATTAAATATGGAAGTCAACTGTTTGTTGTGATGTGTCAAGATTGTTTTGAAAATAAAAAAAATATAAATTCAAATTTTCTGTGATAGATAATTTATTGAGCTTATTAATATTGTTATGAACTAAACTTTACAAATCTGCGTCATGTCTGGTAAGTTATTCCCTATTACTCTGCATGTAATGAAAATTTGAAGGTTAGGTCATTGTTTTGATTTCGACACATACTGCTAAAATCGG
Organism: Anticarsia gemmatalis; assembly: GCF_050436995.1. Lineage (NCBI taxonomy): Eukaryota > Metazoa > Arthropoda > Insecta > Lepidoptera > Erebidae > Anticarsia > Anticarsia gemmatalis. Next base: position 3,558,426 of record NC_134758.1, read on the forward strand.
TCCATGTGTTAGAAAAAATAGAAATATCAGCAATATTTATTCACAGGGGCGAAAAAAATGTTCCTAATAAACATTAATATGTAATGAGATCGTTTTTCTTTGCGAGTCATAACCTTTTCGCTACTTTTATCTGACTTTGCAAAATAAACTAGTTTCGTGAATTAAATCTGTTTGATTTTTCTGCAGTCGACTATACTAACGTAAAGATAATCTTTTAAAAAACATCAATTTAAAGCTCTCTTTCCGCTCCCTATAGAAAAAAATATTAACTTTTCAAAAAGTCAGTGTCTTCAGCAAAAGGTCACTCAACCAACCCACCCTTGAATGAAATATCCTCCAATCATATAGATCTTAAGACAGACTAGTGAGCAACAAAAACGCTTGTATCTTTATAATACAAAGAGAAAAAAAATATCTAAGTAGGTGTACACAAAATAATATAACAATACACAGGGTAGTTATTGCTGTCAAAAATTTACTTAATTTTAATAATAATATTCCTCTACTACAAACTAATTAAAAAAACTCACTCATTTAAAATTGGTGGGAAAAAAGTTATTTGTATCTTAAAAGTTATCTGTATATTTGGTTCAAAATAACAACACTTACAAGTTTTTGAAGAACAAGAATACCTGAGCTATATCTAATAACTTTTATTTTCTTTTGTGAAAGTAAAATAGGCCAAGTTCACTTATGATAATTAAAAACAAAATGTCTGTTATCATTGAAGCTAATAGTCAGTTCAAAATACTTTCAAATATTTTCATAAAATTTTAGGCTTGTGCCAGACTATTGACATAGTCGGATTGGTAGCTTTTTATGTGCCATAGTCTTTTGTAAATTCAAAAGAAAGAACTGAATGAAAAGCACACCAGTCAATATTTTAATAACTTCTATTTTTGGTATAGAGTTAGTCTTTAATTGGAATAATTAGTTAATTAATTGGAATAATTAATTTAATTCTTGCGTCTACTAGGACTGACCATATTTTTAACTGAATGGCCTTAAAATTCTGTTCCAAAGTGTGGTAGGGAGCTAATATCTCTTAAATCTATCTGCTTTTTTGTAACAGAGGAAAAATAAGACTTTCTTAATACTGTTAGTATATAAGTTTACATAGCTCCTGACCACTCTTCATGGGTCATAAAATCTAAATGTCAAAATTATTTATTTTTCCAACTATGCATGGTTGGGTATAGATATTTTTTTAATTTTTCCATACATCTGTCACTGGCCTAAAACTATTCAAACACTATTCTGTATAGAACAAATGTAATTTTTTTTTACCTCAGACATTCTGGCATTATGCCAGTCTGAGGTTCCTCATTCTTTTTTCGTTACACCTGCGCTTTCCCTGCTTTAACCTACATTATACATCTTATTAGTATCAATGTCTATTTATCGTACTGGCCATTCACATTAAATGTATTTTGGATTGCTTATGTTGACGTCAGTTCTTACGGGAATAAGTAATTTCGTAGAACTTTTTATGTTAAAAATATGATTTATTTTTATAATGGTAACTTTTTGGGAGTGAATTGACGGAATTCGCTCGTTTGGCATGGATCATTATAATGTGGGGATGTTCAGTATTTTAACCTTGCTGTTATAAAAACATGTCTGTTATTATTTCGTCTTTCGCTATTTCTTACATTGTGTTTTTATTAATAAGCTATAGATAATGTCATAGTTTGAAATTTTTTATTTTGATGAAAAAAGCCATTACCGTTCTAACATCTATTTACATGCATAGAAGGAACGGTTTTAAAAACCTATTTTAGTACTACAACAATATGTACCTAATTCTAAAGTTACCTACAACAAATTGCTTCCGTGCATCCACGTAATATTGTAAGCTGTTTAAAATACAGCATCAATATAATCTAGATACGAACTTGTAACTATACGACACAAAGTAAGAACACAGACTCGGTAGTTGGCTCACCGTCGTCGCAGCCAATTTGCTATGAACACTTAAAACTATAGTTTAAACGGCCATAAAAACAGATCCGATTGCTTCATGTTTATCGCCTGTTTAGGACCTTATGTTTAGGAGAGGTGTAAAATGCTTGTCGGGAACTTACGATCTTGAAATTGCATGAGATTTTTATAGTGGCGACAAGAGTGAAAGCCTACGATCTATTTTAACTGCTTTTAATGGCTTTGAAGGAGCATGACACTAGTGAAATTCTCGCTGTTAAACGCTAATAGGTAGAATGCAAAGGTATATTGTTTTACTAGTGAGAAATTCTTGAGTGTAATTTGCTTTATCTCACTAATGGACGTATTGCTGTTGTAAACGGGATAGGTGTGTGGTAGTATTAATTGAGAAATTAATTAAGTAATTGAAATTATGAGTATGGCATAAACAGGAGTCGGGTCTGGGGCTAAGAATCCTTTTATGAATTTTTGACAAACATAAATTTGGAAGAACTTTGCTGTAACTGTTATTGAATCTAGGACTAAATATTTTGGCTTGCAAGTTGTGGTGCTAAAGAGTTTTCACAGACTATTATTACTGTTCCGAACCTTAGGTTGGTGATCACTGACTTCTATGAGCCAATCGAGCCTACTAATTAGCAGCAAATATTAATTTTATAGCGACCGCAATCTAAACGTTTAATTATTCATAAGTTTTCAGAAGCAAAACATAAAAAATAATAGTGTCAATTTACTTGGTTCTTCCCCTATGTTAGTTATGTGTTACGCAAGTAAATAGCAACGTATTTACATAATTACACATCTCGCGATCCATTTTATGAGAGTAGAAAATTTTCCTGTACTATTAAATGTAACTTTATTTCAATATTTATTGCTTATTAGCTTTTATAGTGGTGTCTCCTGTTCGTATTTTAATAGAAAAATATATTGAATATTAAGGAGCAGTAATAGAGGCTGAACGACTACTGCTAATTACATTTTCGTAAATGGTTCAGAGAAATGGATTTTTTAAATATAAATTATTTGTTTTAAGATTAGTTTAGATTCAGGTGCTAGATTTTGCTATTTGCAATCTTCATCCTAGTGTTTTGTATAGACCAACAACGATAACTAAACACAAAATTTTGAATTTAAAACATCAGTACCGCGTAGGCTTATTTAGGCGCGTTTGGTCTGTGGTGGGGTGACCATATTCTGATATTGAGTTCCTTCGTGTTTCGGAAGGCACGTTAAATTGTGGGCCCTATCTGTCGTTTTCAAAGATATTTGACAGTTTCTACCAGTAGTTAGAAGCTTGAAAGCTAAAAATCAATCTTACCTAAGGGTATCGTGGTATAACCCAGGCAACTGGGCTGTGGAGGTCCGATAGGCAGTCGCTCCATGTAAAATACTGGTATTTAGCTGCATCCGATGGGACTGGAAGCCGACTCCAACTTTGTTGGAAGAAAGGCTTGGATGATGGAAATAGGCCTGTTAGAAACAGCTACTTTATATGAGGAACACACAGAATTTTTAACTATAATCCAGATAAATTGTACCGCAATTGGAAGTCAAACATGAGACTTATCAGCCGAAATGTTGCTGTCAATACACTTCGAGAAATCCACTTTAGTCACAGAATTACGTTCCGAAAACCAGTTTTTTTATCTACAGATATAAAGTAAACATAAGAAATATACTGATAGATATCACATGCAACAGATTTGATATTTCCACGAACGTTCTAATTACTCGCACTTATAAAGGTTCAAACAGATCACTTAATAGTTAGTTGATTGTGTTGAGTTGCGTTCTAATAGCGAGTTCAAATCACAATTGTTGTTTGCGATCTTGTATTTGCATTGCTAAGAGATCATTACGTTTTATTGTCTTGATAACATAATCTGTTATGTGGATTTTAATGCAAATATTTGCTACAGTTGTAACACTATGAATGCTTGTGGCGTAGTTTGTGTGTTTTATTTTTTTGATCCAGATTTTCGGGCTCATCTACTACTATTGAGTATCGAGAGTTTGACGTTTGAAACTTCATTTATTTGATACCGGAAAAAATGTTCCTGCAACGCCCGCTAGGGGCGCTGATCAGATTTTCATACTAAATTTCTCAATAGGCAGCTGGTTGTTGATAGTCGATCGCGATGGTGGTAGAAAATGGCGCTGTAAATAGCTTTTCCGACGTTACGTTTACCCATTCCAGCCATAATAATATGGTACGGAGGATAATGAAAAAAAAATGTCGCCACCTTAAAACTACACATAGTAAGCATAAGTGGAACAACTCAATCATACGGCTAATATTTTAGTAGGTTTTATAACTGTAGACGTTGAAAAGCAATGATCGGTCATTCGTAAAAGCTTTTCTTAGCAATGACAATAGAAAACGAAACTTAGTGCTATTATAAAAAAAGCCTGTATGAAACATGTGTCTATCAATCCGATTGTACAGTCAGAAGCTAACATATGTACTAAATGTTGTCACTTTTTCAGTAGCATTATTATTCTTGAAAGTAAAATTACTACTGTATATTATATTAATTTTACAGTCAATGTATTATAATTTTTTGAGAGCATGCAAAGTCCCCAACTCGTTCTTGGCTAGCGTGGTGGACTCGAGGCCTAACCCCACACTCATTCGAGAAAAGACCCTTGCCCAGCAGTGGAACAGTAATGATAAAATTTATATTTTGATACAAAAAAGTACAATTGAGAATATGACAGTGGGTGCGTATTTTTGCTTTCGAGGCTTGCTACACACATACTCAGTTCGGCAATTTTTATCGAACAACAAAACCGACTTGATGCCGAAACGAATATGTGTGTAGCGCGCCTGACTGTACATTAGTATTCAATTACTGTTTAGAGCTAAAGTAAGCAATTATAAAGAACAATCGTCTCGAACAGTCAAAGTTTAGAAGGCGATGGGATCGCGCATTGTTTACGATGCAATTATATACATGAGATTATACAGAGCTTATGTCCAATGAATATGTAGATATGAGAATGTCCCATTACTGTAAAACTGTGATTGATGGCAATTAATTGAATATCATTCGCTAATAAGCAGATTTTTTCTTTACGGTACTTTCTTTCTAGTTAGAGTTTGAGCAAATGCCACCTGTACAAGGTGTAGATCCATTATTTGTGGAAAAGGCGTTTGTCTTTGGCTGATTTCGGTCTAATTTTTACCTGAAAATGTGTGTAATGTTTTCCAAGTTTTGTAGTTTTGGTAAATATTATATTAGACAACATGTATGTAAGACAGACGTCAGACACTTTTAAATCATACATGCAGTCATAGTAAATTATATTTGGCACATTGATAGACAATTACAAAATAATGATTTTCGATCTATGCAAATCTACATATTGAAAACTGATGAAAAGCTAGATTACTTTTTTAAATGCTTGACTTTTCGGCGCAGACTACTCTGCCCGTAGTTGCAAGTTGATCACAATAGCTCTATTCTTAATTTTATCGTATATTCCAATCGATCAAACACAAAATCAACAAACAATTTAAATCCGTATACGGTACAAAAGTACCGTTAAAATGTACACGATGTGCAAACAGTTTGACATTAAAAGTTTCCAATTAAGGGCTGTAAGATAAAGGCGGGTAATCTCGCGCATGCGCGGTAGTCGTTCTCGTGCCCTATAGGGACGCGGCGCTTGCTCCCAGCTTGTTTACCTCGAACGTTGATTGATAGATAATACTTACTAATTAGCTAGTGTGAATTGTTTTATTTGTAACGGTAGATTTTGTATGCGGAAGTTGTTTGTTTATGTTTATGATTTGATGAAGAAGTGCAGTACTGTAATCGTAGGTCCTTTCCATTTAGACGTCAAATAATTAATTAGCTACGTCATGCAAGTCAGTCCTAGAATCATGAAAATTTACATGTCAATGTATTTTTTCATTAGTTAGTTTATTTCATCTCTCTCCCGGGGGTACCCGAAATTATGTAAAGACCGTAATATATATATTTTTTGGATCGGAACTCTGCTTAACTTTGATATTCCTGAGACTTGGACTATCTATTATCTAGTATTGGGGACAACCCCAACACATTTCCAGGTCCGATCCGACTTTAATACTTCCTAGCTGATTAATGTGTCGTCTCCCAACAATCAACATAAAAGTCATCCAGATAATGGATTGGAACGTGAACCTGTGAGAAAAACTTTGGAAAATGCCAAAAGCGACGTGCAAGTGGTACGTATATTGTATAGTAGTCGTGTGTGCCAGTTAGCTAGATGCACGCCGCGACTCGGCTCGTAGTAGACGATTTAATTAACGTATTGTGCTCGCCGCTATTAACTGTGCGCCTCTCTAACGGTTAAGGGTCAGTTCTGTGTGTTCAAAATGTTTTGTTTTTGTGGAAATATCCTTCTTGAGTTGGTCTTCTCCTTGAAAGAAAATATATTGCTACCATATTAATAATATTGTATAAATAACGATAAGAACATGTTTGGTAAAGATTTCCTGTAAAAAATAATTAGTTATGGTAGCGAAATCTATAGAACGAAATGTAAAAATGGTAAAAAAATAAAAATATTTTTTAGGGCTCTGAAGCCTAATATGGATAGTAAAATTATAAAGTGATAGTTAAACAAATATCTTTTGGGTACAATTTGGTCTGGCTGAGAAGATGTTGTCAATCAAATATAATAACTACGAAACAAGTAAAACACACAATTTAAACAAGTAAGCTTCTTAATTAATTAAGCTTAATAAGTTTTAAACGAACTGTAAATAAAATTGCCTAAAACTTACGTAAAACAACAACATACCCTTAAGAGCCGACCCTCGATAAGGGATTATGCACCATTATTATGCAGCGCTCTAAGGTTTCGGGAACTCAAGCTCTCGTCAATTAAGGTATCGCTACGGCCCATCTTCCATCCATTGAGGCTAGTCTAAGCTAAACCTAGAAGGCACAATGGCTTCGAATAATGAGACAACCGGTAAACCTTACTTAAAAGGTTTTCGGTAGATGAAAAGCAAAGTTTTACTTAATAGCTCTTAATAGGAAGTACTTACATCAACATCTCTTTATGGCGAATTGGGTTGTTGTTCGTTCACGTTGTTTCTCCTTATGCGTTCACTCATTAAAACTCCATAAAACGAAATAGGCTGTATTTGAACCGACCGTGATAGTAACTAGTGGTCGCCCAGCAGTCGAAATTCGACTATAATGAATTTCAATTATAAGTTATTTAATATTGACAAAATTTATGACATTCAGTAAGACCTCAGTAAACATAAAAGACGGTACTCTTATGTTTATGTCAGTGCTCTATGTATATAGAAAAATGTCAAATGCTAGTAGTGTGTGTAATGTTTTATTTATTGATTTAATGTACTTTATAAGCATTATTATTAAAAAATATTAGCGTTCTGCACTCCTCCTACAAATAAACTGTAAGTGTGCCAAATTTTCAAACTTTTGCGCCCGCACGATTTTCGTAAAATGGGGTCCAAAGTTTTTGCTTCACGTATTAATATATAGATATCATTGCCATTTATGGTTCGTGAATTATAACCATATAGCAAATGTACAATTAGTGTAACGGTAAACGGTTTTCTATTCGTTGACATTTACCGCTTGCGTCGTATGCTCAATTGATATTAGTAGATTTATGCCCAATAATTCAATGAAGATGCCATTATAAATATAACTTGACGTGGATTTGCCTGGTCTTTGCATGTTTATGAGCGATCACGTTATTTGTGTAAGCTCTATGTTCGTAATGATTATGTAGGTACGTATATTTTCTTTATTGTGGTTGTTGAAACTTTTTAAGGTGTGTTTTGTTTATTCCACTATAAATATGTGTTGATTGTGTAATAAATGTTTTGTTCAAATTATAATTTTAAGGTAGAATTGTTTTTTTATCATTACAAAGCCTAGTTCCTGATATAAAGCTGTTATAAGCTCTATTTAAAATAACACACATCAATAAAAGATCTTACAAGTTAAATGATTAACGTTACTACACTGAAGTTCTCGTTTGAAAGGCTTTACGTACTTTTTGTCCACATTCACGTACATTTCCACACAGAGTACTGAAAGCTGTCCTAAGCATACATGGCAAAGCAAAGTGTAGACTGAAAGAAACTGCCGTTACATTAAACATTGATGTTCATCAGGTTGTTGAAAGTTGTTGAACTCTTAGTCCGGGCACCAAACACAGAGTGTGTTGACATTAGAATCGAATTCCCGATAGTCGTGAGCAGTAGCTCTCCACGGGACTCTCTCCATTAAGATCTCAAACGGATGTCGACAAGCCATGTCCCCACGTCTATGCCGCAGTTTATAAGCAAAGCATTACCAGTGGAAAATCAATTGAGGTGCGCGTCGGCATGCAGCGGGGAAAGTGAACTGGCCTGAAATGATTCCAACACGAGATTAGATGCTATTATCGACGCCAAATACTCCGCAAAAATATTTAAAGTTGAAAACAACCGTATGAACAGATTTCATTCTAGAAAGGAAAAGTATTACAGAAGGAATTTCAACAATGCATTTTCGAAACAAGAAATAAATAATAATTTATGTTGCCAGTAACCTATAAAGTATTGCATAGAAATCTCAATCTCCTGCCATTTCAATTTTGTTTAAGATTAAAAGCATTGAAATTTTCAAAGTGTCCGAGGAATGTTTGCTTACCGTTTTATACGGCGTGTTCTCACGAGTTGCACGCCTGTTTAAACGTTGTGCGCAGACGACACGGATTTTAATCGCTACACAACGTCATTGGTGATTTATCGGCCGATGTTGGCGAGACGCTTGGATTTTAATGTTTGTACTGCGAGGACGCGTTAGATATACTTGCAACTCTGATAACTTAAGGAATTATAGATTTATACATGTGTTTTACACGGATTACTATTTAGATTATCTTGAAATCTTTGTACAATTAAAGCTAAGAATCTTCGAGAACTTTTGACATTGTGTTTAGGTGTTACAGACAAGGTTAACTATCACATTGTTTTTTTGGTTTAAAGACTACTGCCCGCTTGCAGCTTGGCCTATGTGGAATTTTACCCGCTTCTGGGGAAATACCCAAAAATCCTCTCTTGGTGCTCCTTAACACTTTCTAAGGAATTTTCATACCAAATTTCATCTTTCTTCGATCTGTAGTTCCGGCTATGCGTTGTCCATCAGTCTGTCAGTCTGTTACTCAGTAACGGAAGTTGTTCTATATACATTGAAGTTTGATCTACTAAAGCGATATGAATGGGGTATAATTTCCAAACAATTATGTGTCCATTTCTCACAGACACTTCTGCTTGTCCCCGAGTCAGCCGTGGGCCGGGTCGGCACGCCTCCACGACGCAGATCATGCTCGACTGTCATCTAAACCACAAACCGACCTATTGCAATAACATTGTCAATTTTGTACAGGTTTCACAACTCATAAAATCGTATAGATTGGTAGATTATTTATGGTCGGAATAATAAGAATAAGCTTTCTGGTATTATACAGAAATGGATTGCTTTTAAGGAATTTCGGGCATTTCTGATGTTGCATAACTTTTTTTTTATTATAGTGAGGATATAGGAAAAGTAGTTGTGTTTTTAACGACTTTTTTTGCTTTATAGTCAAAGTCGAAAGGATTTTTGGCTTTATATTTTCGCGATATATCATTAAACAATTTTTTTCCAATATTACGAGAAAAGCAATAAGATAGGTACTTAAAATATTGGTTCTCCAGTCCTCAAATAAAAAAAGATGCGCTAAGCACTACATTCATAAAAGTTTCAAACCAACAAACGTACGTTTCGTTCCAACGATTGTATTAACGTTCAAATCTAAAGGAATATAAAATAAATAATTTTGATTATTGCCCACAAACGTCACAGGTAGAGGCAGTAAAACTTCGAATACTATATTTAATTGACATCGCCAATGTGCATATGCATTTGTATAATAAAACTTTGCCATTAGTTTCTTATGCACATTTCCTTAGTTTTACTGTTATTGCACAGTTTATATGAATTTAGTTTTTAATGTCCATCGGGATCGTTTTGAAGTCGGGTCGATTTATTTTTTATGATTGTTTTTTATTGAGGGATTATGGTATTATAGACAGGTTCTATTATCCACTCTATATTTTATGGAATTCGATGTCAAACATGTTTCAATTTGACATTCTTTCGTTGATATGAATTTTTGTTCAAACTAAACTCGGACTAAGTAAATAGGAATTCCTTCTTCGTGCTCCATTTCAAAGATATTGAAGACTTAATGCTAAATTGAGTTTTAACACTATCAAAAAGGAAACAAAAAGTTGTTCCTTAGCACACATACCTCAAATATTTTATCATGAATGTCTACAGCCAGCATTCCTCATGTTAGATACGGATACTGTACACATTGTATCAGCCTCCATACATCGCGATCAAGATGTTTTTAGGCGACCGTCATTACACGTTGTTAGGCCCGCGGGTGTGTTCCTTAATCCATCAAATTACAAGCCGGCCATCATCTTAATATCCCCCGCCCCTCAACCAGGCTTTCAATAAACCAGTACCGCATTGATAGACCGTAATTATAGTACGGTGGATGCGAGCCTTGCTTGCAGCGAATTTGTGCAGTAATTCGGCCCCTTCAGTTTGCATTGTGGGATTGTTTAGATCCACCCGATACACACGGCCGTGTTTGTTTTTATTAATGCACGGTGTACCTTACAGCCCTCCGGCTATTTTATATGCACATTCGTATTAACGTTTTGTTTTAACCATTTAGTTTTTTTACGTTCCGTCTAAAGACTTGTATTGTGTCAGAAATCAACAAAAACACATGCACCTGCATTTTCAATGACACTGTTTTACATACAAAGTTAGTTTTAGGAATTCTTATGTTAATTATGCAAATTGATTCGATATCCTTCCCTTTAAACTTGAAATAATGGTGCCTAGAAAGGATATGTAAATAGCGTTCGTAAATCCTACTCGAAAATTGTTCGTGGTAGCCATTTAGATTTGTAATCAGAATAATGCAATAAGTATTAATATTAACATACAAACTTGATTGATTACATTCGGTGCTAAGCACAAAATAATTGTAGGGATTTCAAACAACCAACTCAATAGGCGGTGAGCTTCATCTGATTATTAAAACATGAACTTATTTGATAAATGTTGTGCTCTTAATTGAGTTAAGATGTATGATTGTTAGTTTTAGATCTATCGTTTATAAGGGTTCGGTAGGTATCCCTATACTAAATCGAAATCTTATTTACCAGTACCAGTAGAAAAAAGAATATACGTTAATATGGAACCCGAGGATTTTTCAAAAATCCCCATGTCTCCAGATTGAATTTTGACTTTGAATAAAAAAGGATAAGAGAATTGAATACCTTTGAAATACATTTTAATTTAAGCTTCGTGTTCTAGGCGATTGAGTTAAGATTTCGCGTTACTGCAAATTGTTTTAGCGACACATCACGGTTTTTACTGGCAGCGGGCGGCCACTTAGTTATCGCCCTAAGCCCTACAAATCGTCCCGGGCTTTCACCGGTAAATGTCCTATGAAATTGCCATCGTGAGTCCCGCTCTGACCATAAAGCAGGCGGGAACGCGACGCGTTTATGATCCAGTAATAATGTGCTAAGACAATGCTATGTATGTTCACATTCCGCGACCCTTCTATACACGTTTATTTAACAAAATTTTAGACCTTAATCAGTCCACCATTTTGAAAGGTTCTCAAGGTAGACGTTAATTTTGTTTATAAGCCTGAGGCTACGTGAGAGGCGTCGCCGCAGCGATGTATGTCGTTAGAAGCAGATGCAAATTTGTAGACGATGCAATTTAAATTTTGCGCAAAAGTGATACTTCGAGGTGAGCCGAGCTCTCTGTAATTCTAAGAAAGTTGTTGCTCCTATTAGCATAATAAGAAAACATCAAGGTGCTTATATTACGATGTAATTTTATCCTCATCAGAATGTGGAACGCACGTAATTATGTTTTGAAGTAGATGTGTATACATTTAAATCTATTTGTCCTACTGACAGACACCACTACTGTTCCAAATAGGAGAGATAATTCAGTCGTTTCTGAAATTGTGGGGAGTATAGCCGCGGGTAGGAACGGTACTCGGCTGCGTGACCGTGCCGCTGGCTTCTCCTAAATTAATACTCGATTGTGTTGCACTGGCCACATTGTCTCGGTGCTGAGGTGGCGTGACAGCCTGTCGTTACATTGGAACACTTTCTAGTCGTGTTGTACACTGATTTAAGTGGAATTTGTTACACAAATAGATCCTCCGCGTTGAATGTCGCACTAACTCACCTTTAAGCCTTTAAATTAAATCTGCAGCTCCGTGTAATTCTTATTTATCGTATCCACTTAGTTTTTAGCGACGCCTCTAGCCGCTGAAGTTCGCATTTTCCCTTCTTTATAAGCGTTGCCAGGTCAATAATTTCCTATTATCGTTCACTCTACCATAGGCGTATATTGCGCTACTGGATATCTTATTACTGAATATCTTTTCCAGTAATACCAGTACTATTTATTAGATTGAGTCGTGAGAGCGTGGTGCGCGGTAGCAAAGCGTCTGAATAAAATAAATAAATAGAAAATGAATATTACGTCTGCCCTCGGGTACTTCAACCAAGTAACGGTGCTTTCGGTTAGCTACCGGCACCAGCACGCTGTTATATTTCATCGACTTATGATTTATCAATCGACACATTGAATACACTTGCATCTCTTACACAATAACGCCAGTTCGTGTGATATCATCGACAATTTACGATATGATGTCAAATGAGTCAGTTATCTCCATTCATACATCAACAAATTAGGTCTTAAGATATCGATGCTGCTGACATACATACTTACATCCATCATCAATAACATTCTTGTTTATTTGCGAGGCATCGCTAACGATTGATTAAATTGCATCCGCAAGCAGCGCGTGCGCATATATGCACCTTGTGCGATACATAATATTCATAGTTTATTGCTCTATTACACAACCATTATTTATGGTTAGATTGCTTCGCCGTAAGCTATCGGAATGTCGTTTTTTCCATGCAATTAAACCGCTAAAATGACATACCTCTATTCAGGTTGTCCGCGCACGGTACGTGACAAGTAAAATATGGTCATCTAATTCGCTTTAAGGCGGATTATGTTATAAAATGTTACACTATCGGTACGTGTCTCTTGTCAAATTGATTCTCAATTTAGTTACCTTGTTCGCAGTAAATTATAATAAAGCACGTTAATAACATAAATTTTTAAATAAGGCAATAAATTCAAGTCTCAACAAACACGTAAATAAGAAGATGATCCTCAGAAATGCTTCCACTTAACTGTTGCCTAGTTTCTTGTTCGCTGTTGACTTATAAAATACTTTATGATGGTAACAAATATCGCCAGTTTTATGTCAGGGATGCGCCTGCGTCGAGTCTCTGTTTCTATAGTTTTAATAGCTGTTTTTACGATAGTAATTTAGAGCTGTTTAATCTGAAATGCATGTATATTGGCCTTATAATTTGTCATCACAGTTTATGGATGGATTATAATTTTATGTAGACAAATTCCGGGTACACACTTGCGATTTGGTATTGAATTTTGTCTTCGGCGATCATGGATTTAATGAAGTCGTGTGATTGTTGTAAGGTATTTGCATAGAGATTAGTTGGGAGATTGCTTCCAGGATGGCTGCGTATATTGTCGTTTATATTTTGTTATTGCCTGTGTACAGGTATGGTAGTTTGGTGTATGTAATTGAGCAAGTTTTAATTGTTTCAGGTTAAACCGAGCTGCGTGATGCTTTACCGGTAAGTTACTTTAAAATAAGTACTTTTTACTTGCACATATTATATGCTTGAACACTATAGTACTCTTACAATGGAATATGATAATAATGTAAGTATGTAAGCAAACGGAGGTAAATATTATGTAATTGACTTAATTTATAAAACGTTAAATCTTTACATCGACTCTCTGTTCCAAACTCTTTCAATGACCCTCCACACTATGCTAAAGCGCTGCAGCAACAAATCTTAAAACTAAACACTCGACAAAACCCTCACGAAACAAGACAACAAGCGTTTTTTTCCCGAACACAATTCTATCAGGTCTATAGCACTATCGTTCACGTAGTACGTTTGTCCCGCCTCACATTCTGTGCAACATTCAGTTGCAGTCGTGAGGCACGCCTGCATAATGCGCCCGCGCATCCCAAGACCTATTTTTTGCTGTAGGAGTGAATTTTAAATCGAACATGTCTTTATAAGCTGGGGTTTCTATTTCTTGCGCCTTTGCCGCCCTTACTATGTGTTGAGAGAATGAGATAAGATTAGATGATCATTTCTGTTCGAGAATGTCTGAAGTGTTTGGTGTTATTTTAACTGTACGGTTGACTAGATAAGCAAAAGGGTCTAATGTAAAAACTTAACACGAAAAAGATGCTTAAAAATAATATTAATGTTTTTTAAGCATTGATTCTTGAAAGAGTCTTCATCACATGATTTTTTTTTCTAATGTCAGAGCGTTTAGGTGTGAGTCAAAAAAGATGCTGTAACTATTTTAGTGAAATTATTTGGTCTCATCGATGTCCACCGTCGTATGCTGTGGAAGATATTTTATTGGCTAAAGATTATTTTATCGAATAACCGGTAGTAGGGGCCGGATGTCTCGTTGCATGTAACGGTAGCGGCTAATACAATAATGTATAGACGCGGCTTTGTTTTAGAAATTGAGTGGTTGTACGATCGTGACGACTCTGCGCTTCTTTCCAACTCTGCCTATGCTCTTTAGACCTCGGCGTATTGCAAACGTGAATTATCTTAGGTTTTGCGGTTACGAACGCCGCGCCCTCTATCCGCCATTTTGAAATCTTAACACCTAAAAATGTCATGTAGAACCACGAATGTTGGTATTAACGCCTATAAATTAGTTAGTTTTGACATATTAGATAAATTGCTACGATACTTTTGTGTGAGTCACGAACTGTTGAATCAAATGAAAATATTAAATATTGTGCTGCTCTGTTTGTTGCCTCGAGCTTTATTAATATTATATGTGGATATAAGATCGTGTTATGATAACTAGTTGTTAAAATGATAAATAATTTAACATTTTGTTAAGTTCACTTATTTGTTTATTTATTGTTGTACTAGAAACATACACTTATCTTAAAGCTCTACTATAGAGCACTAGATTAGTGGTCGTTCGACAAAAGGCAGTATTTAGACAACATATACTTGGGGTTAGATTTGATAGTCTTTCACACCTCTCACGGTACGATGACGTCACTTTGTTCAATCTTGAAAACAAATAAAAAAATTTATTATCTTTTCTTTACACTTTACAATTATGAGGTAGGCACGTACCTCTCTCTTCAGATATACCGGTAAGAATATAAGAAAATACCAGTATCTTTAGCACTTTATTCTTTTCTCAAATAATGTGAGTAAAGAATTGGCATAGGCAAACATAAGAGCAACTGTAAGACTGTAGATAAAGTTGCATGGATTATGAAAAAATCTTTATGATAAAGTTTACTATGTCCAAAACATAACTTCACTAAATCTCATATTCAAATATGAAATTGATTGTATATTTGTATATCACAAACAAACGGTTATTGTTTATTTCATGTCTCTGCGCCGTTGTACGTTAGATCCGACTCCGCCCGCGGACACACCCCTGCGGTATCTCCGCGCTTATCTTACTGTGCGATATTATGAACAGTATTAATCTTTTTTAACATCAACCTGTATATACTGGAAGAGATTTCTGGTAACATTTCCATACTTGGAAAGTAATCTACAGGTTGTTTTAAAAAAAACTTTTCTTTAATAATTTAAAATAGTATGTGTGTGTGTAAAATGGGTGTTGTTTTTGAAGTAATTACTCGAAAACCATAGTCAATTTTACTCTAGTTAATTTAATTAATTTGTGATATCTAATGATGTGTTTTCGTATTATTTAAGTATGTTGAATTTGTTTTATTAAATTGTGGTCTTATGCTTGTCGTTTCTAGTAAATAATGCATAGTCTTTATTCGTTTTCTTGGCTCCAGACGACTCCAATTAATATTAGAGAAATAGGTTCTAATTGAATCTCAATATTATTTGTAATGGGCCAGTGAGATAATTTGTACCGTAGATTTGTTATTAAGATTACGAATGAGCTATTATTTTTGAGATAAACTATGTTTCTCGCTTTCCTATTATTAATCTAACCTTTGTTTTGGATGTGTGTTGGAGTAACATACAAAATACACTGTAGCTATTTTTAATATGGTGATGATTTTTAGTGTTTTTAGAAATATTTTTAGCACTTTACACAAAAAATAATAAATAAATTTAACCCATTACTGTCCCACTGGTGGGCAAGGGTCTGCTTCCGCAATGAGGGAGGGGTTAGGCCTTGAATACACCACGCTGGCCAAGTGCGGATTTGGGAAAAAAGATGCAGAAAAAATAGTATTATTTTTTTTTTCACGTTTACTGTCTTACTTACCTACAAACTTTGTGTAAGGTTTGACAAGTTATAGTGTCTTATCTACTAATATACAGTTTTAAAATTGATTAAAAGTGACAAAAAATTGTTTAACTAATCATGGCTTACAAGTTACAAACGTTTATTATTTGTCAGTCGCACTCCAAGTTTAAGTTAAAACATAGGTTTTAAAACATTTGATACGTTCATGTAACAGATGCGTATTGAAACAGGAGAGGATCTTGAGACGAATGTCGGTCATTTGTATCGGTCAGGACCCTCGCACTTGCTCTGTGCTTCGTTTACAAACTGACCAGTGTCTTGTGATAGTAGGTGGTCGCACTATCTTGTGTCGTAGGGAGCTGATACTTATGTATTATTTTCAATTAAAAGACAAATAAGAAAGACGGTGCAAGACTTCGAAAACATTTACTATTTTCATAATCTTTAATAATAACAGTCTTAAATGACATAAATGTACAGTATTATTTGGAAACCCCGACTCTTGCGCTACGTATATTTTAATGCTTAGTCCATTTATGGAGCAAGTATCCCTATTACGCATCACTTTAGCGTATGCGTATTTTAAAAATAATTTTGTCGTAATATACCAGGAGAAAAATTTCACCCGAATATCCACTAGCCATATTGGATTACCTGGTTTTCAAGTAATTCTAAAATATGTCAAATGAAATCGCGCTTCTAGGATATTATTTAAATAACTGTAACTTTTAGTTTTATTAATGACACAACAACCTTTTTATTTTAAAATGTATGTAAATTACACTTAATTAAAATACTTATAAGCTTTCATAAATAAAACGGTTTCTTTGAAAAAACGCGATTAGCTTATCTTTAAACTAAAATACTCACAGTTGGAATTTAAAAACGCGTTTAAAAACAGAGTAGATTGTAGAGATACGGGGTCATAAAGCATCTTCGTGTTAGTTGCATATGTATGCATTATGCATATACGATTATAATATTTTTGACATTAGACTTATTGTATTAGATAGAGTTATGATCATATAAATAATTGTATGAAATCATATCAACCAATAATTGGTGGGGATTTGGGTAGTAAAAATGTAATTAAGTTCATATGTTAATCTACCATTTTCTGAACTAAACAATTCTAAACTTAAAAACAAAACCCTAAAAACTCTACTTGTGCTATCAGTATTTTTTTAAATGTAGAGTCTTGCCATTTTTAATATGCTTTAGATCTTTACTATTGTTGAGATCAGTTAATATCACTCGAAAAACGTATAGACTGCTTTACTTACTTTCAAAATAGGATAGATACTACCTTATACCTTCATCGGTGGCTTTCAAATTAAAACTCTTAAGGTGTTAATATATTCATTATTTTTAAACTTTTAGTTTTATTCCTGCTCTCTATGCCCTTTGGACCTTTTAAGCGGCGCCGCTGCGCTCCAATAATCTTTATCGACAAACACACTCATTTAAAATTAAGATAACTTTTTAAATAACTTAATTTGGTAAACGTTGCTTAATCAGAGATTATGGTAAATAGTAAATACCAAAATCTAACGAGATTTGAAAGCCGATTAATAACGAAGTTTGTTTAGAAGCAATTTTGATAATTAAGTATTCTACAGACTTGAAGAATTAAGTTTTAACACCTTATAAATAATTATTATGCTTTAAACTTTGGTTGGGATAGTTATTAATGGGTTACGGATTGCCCTAGTTAATCTGCTTACGAACTGGACAAGACTCGCTGTATCTTGGGGTATAAACTTAGAGATGTAAGACAGAGTCGGACGAATAGAAAGGGTGCGATTGTGAAATATTGTGCCAATTTGTGAATATTTTCAGGTATGCTTATTTTAGAACTTTGTCTATTATTTCGAATGATTTGGTACTGTTTGTAGCACTCGAGTATGGAGGCCTATTTCTGTCTGATATGCTTCTAACTTTAATAACACGAGGGATTCTCCGATTGGCTCATACAGTAAAATGTTGATGAACGATAAATAGACACTATTATGACATCGTTTATTGAAATATTAAACAATATTATCATAATAAAACATGCTACGGCTTGTTTCGTATATTTCATTATCCAATAGAAAGCTGCTAAGGAACAGCTTCGAATGTCCAGAACTTCCTTTATCGGCACCACACCCATGTTTAAATAATACCATAACACCGGCAATATATTTTCTCTTCTACTTAATTGGAGCCGTAAAGTATAAATTCTCAATAGGTGAATAGATAAATCGTGACATACCCATATATTGCAACGTTTAGTGCTTCGTATTATTAGATAAAAAGGTGTCTGCGCAAAACGCAAGAGGTGGCGGCGGCCACTTCTGCGCAGGTGCAATACAAACCTGAAAAGGAACATCTAATTTTTTTTAAAATTTATTTATGTGGTAACATTAGACTGTCATTCAAAATTCAAATTCCAAGTGACGTTAATTTAAAAAGAATTCAAATGTTGTTTAATCTTCAGTTGTTTTTTTTTTCTTGTTTGATTATAAATGTGTTAGATACGGTAATCTATCGTGTTCCTCCTAAAACTTAGACCGTGACCACGGCCCGGGCGGTCCACGACAGCTAATCGGTTTAAGTAATGTTCATTAATTAAGGTCCCCCGCCCGTCGGATTACCGGACCGGCACTGTCCAGTACGAACAACAATATTTTGTCAACTACCCGCATCACTTATCTCTACTTCTCGCGCACTTGGAAATTAATCCTAATTATGATTAAGCAGATTATTGATATGACTTTTATTTAGAGATAAGACGACTAATAATTATCATGATTAGATGTTATATCAAGATTGTTATCTTCCCCGCACTTATAAAGTTATGTCACGTTAGAGACATATTAACCTGACAAGGACAATTAAAAGCCGAAAAATTTCTGACGCATAATCCCATACATTTTCTATTTCAATATCTAATTCGATGAAACTTTATCTAATGTAACTTCTAGACAAAGCAATGAGACAGGCTATCAATAATTTATTCAGAAGCTATGAATACCCAAATGAAGTCTGCGTTTTTGTATAAAAGCTGAGGATTCCAGCCACGTTCAGTTTAGATAGATTGAAGCTATTTGTTTCAGCTGATTGGGCCATTCAAGGGATGTATCTTCCATGATTGTTTTTCCCGAACCCTTCCTAAGCTCCGAAGAATAAATGAAAACCACCGATGGTCGGAGAAGATAGCCAATCACATGCCTGATAGATGTTTTCAATATATTATAACTTGCCACATACATTATACAAGAGTTTATAATACAAAATGTTCCTATATATCCAATTACTAATTAAAATATTCGGCTGGCGCGACAGAGTTCAAGAATCTCAAGTTGCGGGTAACAACATGGGCTATATTTTAAACAGTTTTTGCAATATTTTTCCCTTAGTCGGTTCATTTGTTTCCCGGCGTGGCGCGTCTAGGATTTATTTTACAAGCAACATTATCTCGTCCCTTCAAAGTGACTAACATCCTACACACGATATGTTCTTATTAATGGTCGGTTGGCGCCTTATTCATATTTTACACGAGCAAACAGATTGTGTGTAATAATTGGACATGCGTCAAGCGTGTCACGGTAATGTGGTCATAAGTTAGCCGGTGGCCCCGGGCGCGTGTCATTATGCCAATCTCGACAATTGAGCCTCACCGCTTGTCCCGCTGTGGCGTCGAGATGATCTATGAGCTGATATTATGAGATGCTGGAGTAGCTCCTGCTCGAATTAGCCTCCTAGCTATAATAGAAACGATGCTATTACTGAACACCTTTTCTACGCATTACTCTTCCCGATTGCGTGTCGTCTTTTTTATACCTCGGTGTTGTAAATGTGTTCTCTGTTAGGCAAATGACATGTAAATAAATGTGCTGTCGCAGAAACAAATCATCGTGTTCATTGATACTTGTAAATATTGTTAGTACCGGTGGACAAGCGTTTGCGTCGTCGTGCGGTTCAGCGTTCACACCCACCGCCGTCTGCGTTTGATTAAGAGCGGGCTAATGAAATTAATAACCGTGGAACACAAAGTCTAGCTAGCGCCTCCTTCGCTCTTGACAAATGACCGAGTGTAATTTCACACGGGACCGTAATAATACAACGTCGAAGCTGACTCTACGTATACCCTTTATGAGCTGACATCATGTAATTGAAATTTTAGCTCGCACAGATGCTTGTTTCCTGATATAAAAATACGGTTATTTGTCTAATGTTTGCAATAGATCATTGTCTGGTCGGTTTGTGAATTTGTAATTTGTTTGAATGTTATTTTGTTGCAACAATGAATTCTTAGTAAATGGTAGTAATCAAAGCGATTAGTAAATTGTAATGAGTCGTTAACCTATATAAGGTTTCATGTTGTGGAAATTACGATGCGAGTTACAGTTAGTTAATATCATATGACGTTCGCAAATGTTAAGATCACGACGTTAGAACAAGATCACGATCTCTCATCAAGGACGCTACGCAGATGCATAACGAGCATGCAGACACAGTGACCTTGGTGCACTAACATTACCCACGCAATCCTCCGGCGCAATTATGCTGAGTACGCTTAAATTTCCCTTAAGCCGTGATATAGTGGTATCATAGAGCAGGGCGGTATTTATCATAGTGCAGTTGCGCGGACGCGGACGGGACGTACGGAAACGAGATCGTCGTTCGGGCCGGCGCGAGCGCACCACCGATAAATCTGCCGCACTTAACTCGCAACCGGTAAATAACTATGGGATTTCCGCGTGCGAGAACGCGATGCGCCCGAGCATAAATCTATGCCTGTATTGTGATATTGTGTTGCCATTATGGGTCTCCGGGAACGCTGGACGTCCCATAAATACACACAGTTTGCTCGGCAAAGCCTCTTGTGTCGTCTTCTCAAAAGGTATCTGTGACGCGAGCAGTTTCCATATCTCAATGCCTAACACAAAACTACGGGTGGCTTGCATCTCTGTTAGTGTAATTCCCCGCTTGTTTATTGTAATTTGTATACGGACAGATAGCTTTTTATAGGGTGTACTGTAATTTAATATTATGAGCTTACAGTGTCTTGTTGATTCACGACATTCACATGCATATGGGCAAGTGCATTGTTATATTTGATGACCATCATTTATCTAAAGCATTTGGTGAAAGCTGGAACCCTTTGCCTAGACGTTTTGTTTCATAAAGCAAACAGGAAGTTCGCATGCGATAGGAGGTTTGCAGGCCAATTCTGTCATCTTACCTGGCTTTAGCACGTCCTAATAGGGTAGGTATGCAGCGATCGCGATCGCGCCAAAGAACGAGCGATGTTACACGTGTTCCAGGCGAAATTACCATTATTATCGATCATCGCGCGCCAGCGTCTCGTAACGACCCTCAATAGGCGCGAGTCCGACTCCGCGAATCTTATCTGAGACGCAGGCGAACGCGACGCGAACAGACCAACCGCATCCCGTTACCTTCATCTTGCAATTTCAAGCTTGTTTACTTTAGCTGCTACGATGGACGAATTTGATTAACATGCTTTGTTTTACTCATAAAGTAAGGAAACTGCACTCGTAATTGATCTCGACTAGCGTTAAGACTGACGAGTGGACAGCAGGCCGCTTTGATTTGACCTCGCACCTTTTACTGTAGCTACGATTACGATCATTCGTAACGACAGTCATCCTATTACACACGTTTAGTACCTCACACAAAATTGAATTGTAATTGCGTTCTAAGAGAAATGTTAACGTGCCATACTTTGTTGATTGCACGTTGCGCCTACAGTCACAGTGTGAAGCCGACGATGTATGGCAATTATTGCATATTAGCTGAATTGAATTCTGTACGATTGCAATTTATAGATTAATGTATTGAATTATTGGAGGTAAGTGTATTGGGTGTGTTGTGATTAATGGGGTGTGTCGGTACGTTCGCTCAGCTCGTTCTGTGCGAATTATTGAGACCGCTTTGTTACTCTGTCAGGTTGATGCTAATTTTATTTAGTGCCCGTGAAATTGGATGCTTGGCGCTTTTTGTTCGAATGATAATTTGTATTGAAATGTTCGATGCATAATAACATTCGTTTTGAAGCGTGTGCCTATTATCGTTTGTGCGATATACGCAAATAGTCATCTGAGAGTATCGATGCTATAAAATGGTAGAAGAGTCTATTGGGACCTGTAACGACAGTTTGCTTTTATCCTTATCTTTTAGATTATGTTTTCAGTGCAGTTATGCGAAAAATATTTTCTTTAACACGTAATGTCAATAGATGTAACAGGTGATAAAGTTCTTGAAATGCCTAATCTTTTTACATCAGGTCATATTCTAAGAATTGCTATAATATTATTCTTTTGATAGTGCAATTTCAACGAAAATGACATATTTTGATATTGCATGTGTGCACACAGTGAAACACCTTATCTCCACAGCGCTATACGACTTGAATCTTAAAACATAGAGTAAGACATTTGAGCTCTGGACCCGAAACTAATTTATAAAATATAAGTAATTACTAAATTTTGTAGTTACCTATTTCATACTCCTCCTTATCTACGCAGTAATAACGGCAAATCTGTAGAAATGCAAAAAGCTGAACACTTGACCTCGGTATTAAATCTTTCAAGTCGCACATTGAGTGGTTGACGCCACACCTAGTCTCTAGCCGCCCATATTAATAACTTAACAAAACGTTTAAGGGCATGCTAGCGGCTTTCGAGTCGCGAAATCGTTGAGATAAACGCGTAAACGCTTGTAACTGATAAATATGTGTGAATGTCCGCGATACTCGTCCTAAACGCAGAGTCTGTAGCTCAGAGAACTGAAAATTTATCAAAATTCCCTTCACGCTGTTCATAGCAGAAACAATCTATATTTGTAGCAAGATCTACATGAGCTTCCAAATAGTATTTAATTTATTGTTGTAGAAATTCAACCATGAAGCAAATCAAGTCTGTATCACAAGTCAAATTATCAATTCAGTCAATTCCATAGGAAAGATATCGTTTTCCGCGAAATAAGTCTAGAGCCCAGACTTTACCACGGCCACTAATTTGTTTGTCTTCT
Source organism: Anticarsia gemmatalis (assembly GCF_050436995.1). Lineage (NCBI taxonomy): Eukaryota > Metazoa > Arthropoda > Insecta > Lepidoptera > Erebidae > Anticarsia > Anticarsia gemmatalis. The sequence continues at coordinate 3,581,882 of NC_134758.1, forward strand.
AGGCAATTCAAATTTTGCTAATTTAAACAGGTTAAAGTCTTCTAATCTAAGATAGATTACTAATCGAGGGTGCAGTAGACTATGCTTTAAAGTTTTTTTATTCCGAAATCAAAGAAACTAGGTTTTAACTTTTTTTAAATTTCTTTCGTAAGATAAGACGAAGCTCTCTCACCGTAATCAAACACTATACTGTGTCCTCTCTAGCCGTGGTTGCAGATTTTCCCGTTTCTTAATTGACTTTTAAGGGGTGATTTATTCGATTATTGTCGGTTTGTTTCGGTTAATTGCAGGTTGTAATGTGTTTGTATACAACTATACACGTAGGTGTTCCTCGAAAGTTTATTGTTTGTTGTCCAACATTAGTTTCTCTTGTAGATGATCGCAACATCTAATTTGTTTAGAGAAAGCGGGGCCTTCATTTTACACAAATAATTTCAAGAGGAATAATATATAGTATAAACTTTATTGTAACGTAAATCAAGACGTAAAAGACTGAAGTAAGTGTTTTTTTTATAATAGCGTATTTATCGATTTGCCTAGCTCCAGATAATTCGGGATCTTTTCAAACTTTATCTATTGGATTGATTAGTTGTGAGCATTTATTCCAAAATATTGCATCATTACGGAATTAAATCGTACCTTAAAAAATGATTTATTTGCAGTTTCATTCATTCGTTTGCTTGTCACTCTATTTATCTTTATTGTGTATCCATAAATAGTTAAACATCGTGTTATAAATAAATCGTCAACAATCTAACTTTACGACATCATTACACACAAACGCAGAACTACCTAATGATGGACCGCCCGTTCAAATAACAAGCCTAGTCTAGATTCTGCCGATAAAACGATCACCTTACGCTATAACTTATTGATAATTCAACACGACTGTTTCTATAACATAAATCGGACTTATCGGGACGTTTTGAGATCCAGTTGTTGGTTACTTGGTAGCTTGGTAGCTTGGGAGCTCTAAGTACTCAGTACAAGGTACTCTCAGCAAGTTGTGAGCTTTCGAATGCGAATTATTTTACACACGGCAGCCGTGTATGCGTTGACCTTTACACGGCTTCTTGTAACTGAGACTTCGTTATCTTTGGGGTAAATTGTTGTTAGGGATATTGTGGAAATGTAAGTTAAAACAAAAATAGGTTTTGTTTGTAATCTACACTATAGCACTGCACGTTTACCTTATTATTCATTGAAACAGTTTTGCTTTCTTTCTTAATTTAATATGTTAGTCCTAGTAATCAAGGCCTTGCCTGTTGTCATATTCTGGGGTACCAAATAGCAGGCCACTGTTGTGATTATCCCAATTCTAAAAATAGAAAAGCAGTTAATTGCAGACTAGATTCGAGAGTGGAAGCTGCATCGTATTGTAAACATTTCTGCCACAGAGGCAGTTTAAAGGAATTGAAATTAGTATATAGTTATCGTTTCGCGACCAATTGCAAAGCCTTAAATGAGGTTTTCTCGTGTCCATATGGGTGGTAACATGTACCCTCAGGGTGTTAGTAGAAATGGCGAATAGAGAACAACATGCTACTTTGCGCTGTTCCGAGAACGGCAACAATGTCGTGTGTAGCTCTGTATGTTTGCCGTTCGGTATCGTTTGATCTTGTGAGAAAATTAATTTATGTTTTCATACTCGAGTAGTAATGAACTTTAATGCAGACTAAGCTAAGTTAGTTAGTTGAGCTGATAGTATGACTAGAGGTGTTCATTTTGATGTACTACTGATCACTTTTGTACCTATTAACTTTTATTCAATTCGAGATGACAAGCTGTATGGATGTGAATGGCAAGGGAAGTTTGTAAGGACCGTACCAAGTGGCGATCTTTGGTCTTTGCCTGCCTCTGTGGAAAAAAGGTGTGATATTATTATGTATGTGTCAAAGAGATACGGCCCCGGTTCCGATATTTTATTTCTAATGCCTCATCGTCGTCGTCGTCGTTTTCGCTAGAGTAGAGTTACAGTAGAGGTATGGTGACAGAAACAGCAAAATATTTTACTCTATTTTCTGTACAATTTTACTTCCCTCAACAATACATGTTTGCAAAGAACATTTTAAGGCCTACTTTCAAGAGAACCAGTTGCATATCCTGAAGTAAAAACAACAGTGTTCTTGAACAAGTGTTGTAATAAACCTTTGTAGGAAACTCGTCTCCACCTTGACTGAGTTGATCTCCTTCACGCTACACTAACTCGATTGTCCTAGTTCTGTACGTCATCCTAGGACATAGTTTATTTCGTTGAAGGCTTATCTAGATAAAAATCATTTATTCAACTCCTGCTCAACGTCCACGTGAAAAGATTTCACGGGGTTAAGTTGTAGTTTCTATTATAATTCTAAGTGTTAATTCCGGTTTTAATTTATTTGTCTTCTCGATATAGTCAAAATCTATTCAGTAGTCAGTCTAGATTAAGTCATTGACATCCGAAGATCAAAATTTTTGCTCTTGTATTATTATGATAGAAAGTACAGACTGCAAAAATGTAGAGAACACCTTTAATGGACAAATGTAAGGTAAAGAATCTTGAGAATCCGAGTGTAATGTAATACCCAGTAGAACAGTATAATATGCAGGTACTTGGCCTTTTTATTATGAAGAAAGCAAAATATGTTATATTGATTAGTTAATAGCAACGATCTTATTTCGTTATTTTGCATCAGTAAAACATTTTATCAACTACTTGCCAAGTTTCTTCACTCCATCACAGCAAAGATTACGACAAATCAAAGTATCAACAGACTCCTAACTACATGTTAGCACGAAGGCGGGTACTATTAATACAGCTGCACAATGTCGCCTCATTAAACCTATCTTACATAAGCAGTGCTCGTAAAATTAGCCTCATATCGTCGGCGAAGTTACTCTAATCGCGGAAATTCACTAAAGCAAGTACGACTGTATCGTGAGAACCGAACGCCCGGCCTGTGCAAGTGTGAAATGACATTTACAACGCGATCCCAACCGGCATTTGTATAATTAGATCGTAATTCTATTCCTTTACTCGTTACTAGATTCCGTGCAATAAGAAGGTGCTGACACACTAGTGTTGTTGGTTCAAACCTGCGGGTTTATCACGTATCTCAGTTGACAACTAGTGTACGTCAAATTGATGGTCACTTTTCAGTACATTGCTGCTTTGACGTAACGTGTTAAGCACTATAATCTAAGTGAGAAAACAATGTACAGCATAGTAGCTTTCAAATATTTGTCAACTGAGATACGTGATAGCCCCCTGAGCGCTAGATCAATTCATTTGCTATCAGGTAATAGTGAAAGTCTTAATAGGCCTTTGCTTTAGGCTTGTGTCGCGAGTTTTTCTAAAATAAAAATAAATATTTGTCTAGATATTTATGAATATTATTGTAATAAAAATTAGGCAAATTGGATATTAATTTAAATTACATTCCAAAGTCACGTTTGCATGCTATTTTTTGTGTTATAAATCCAAATATTTACCACCTGGTATGACAAACTAGAAGTCAGTACATATATCCGTAACTCCTCAAAAGTAACTTACATATATTAAAGTACAAAAGCTATTGAATATTATAAAAGTATATTTTCAGACGCAGCAGTATCAAGTGCCTTTAAGTACGATACTGTAATGTGGTCTGTCGTAAGTGTAAACGCCCACATAATGTTGTGTAAATGTCGTCGAAGCCTAACACACTGTGATTTTAGATCGTTAGGGCTCGCCCTCCTTCCTAGACTTTTATGAGAGCTGATCCACTTTGATAGTCCGCTCGATCTATGAAACTGCCGCTTGTGCACGTATCTCGTATAATGTTTAACACATATTGAAAATATAACCTTTTTTGGCAGTCGGTTAAAAATAAAAGCTTAGAATTTTAAGGTCATTAACATTGCCTTGAGTTAAAAAGTAACATTTAGAATAAGACAAAACACACATAATAAGGCAGTTGTGAATTGATGATGATATCTTCAATACCTTGGCTAAAGCATCGAATTACTAGTGTTATAATGCAATATTTATATACGTAGGTTAGGTAAAACCAATTACTATAATGATTTTCAGGAACCTGAGAAATGTATACGAATATTTTCCTTTTGAGACTACGTCCGGTAGCTTTCTCTCGCCAATCTGTGCAGAAAACATCACGATCGTTACCTCAGACTTCCTTGGCGCCTATCTTTCGACGGCAAATCCGGAATGCATCTTAAATTATATCACCTATTCTAAAATAATAAATATTTATTAGTCCGACACTCCTAAGTCTGAATACTCGTTGTATCGCATTGTGACGCCAATGCATCTCGGATAACCTTTCAAAATATTATGCAGTTTATTAGTCGGACAAATCGTCTGATAAAGTTAGCAAGCAACAATTATGTTGACATTTAATTTGCTTTCAACCAGTTATTAGTGGCTCAAGGTCTTCACAAACTCATCTAATTCGCGTTTGAGCGTGTTTTTGTTTTCAAAGTAAATAAGGAAATAATTAATCATGCAACTAGTAATTGTCTCGGAGCCCCTATTACTAAGATGACTTGATAGGGCGTTATTAGTGATTTTATGGTGTACTTAACTTTGATTTACTTCTTCCTGATAGTTTATCCAATATATCAAAGTATTAACATTGTCTTATTATATTGTTTTCAATATATTTTCTTGCCCATGAAGCTTGTGAATAATCGTCATGGCTTTAGTAATAGGGCTCTTGCGATCTTGAAGATTTATATTGTCTTCAGACTTTCATTAGTGGCTTGTCAGGAATGCATTGTTTTTCTCAGTACACCTTTAGTATTATTTACCTCCTAGCGCGAGGAACCAATAATAAATTAATGTAATTGCGCTCGGATTTCAAGTACTAATATTTATTATTTTATTTAGTCAAATAATATGTCTAACTGCTGGGTAATATCCTCTTAATTACCTGTCCTTTTGGTTGTTCGTAGTTTCAGGCTATCCATACAGTTATCTCCAGATATTTTGAATGAACTGTTGAAACACCTATGAATTATGCAATAATATAAATCACGTATTGTCTTCGAAGACCTATCGTACCATCCCAAGATCCGGTGCATACAGCACATAGCCGATAGCTTTCTCATAACCCCGATCGGGGCTGATAAAAAGCTATTGGTGTCAGCTACTCAGATTGTGGCGGGTACCTGAAAGCGCATGTACACCACCTATCTCACAGACACGGGCCATGGGCTAAGCAAACACTATGCTTTTGTGGTGCAAGTCCAGAGATAATAGCGAGGTATATTGATAGTACAGACCTGTGTTTGTATTTTAATTAATACTACTGCTGTAAAGATCTTCGGTAAAACCTAGGGACTTCATTTTTTTCCTATTTTTTTTTGGTGTGGAAGTTCCGGCAATATGGCTCCGTGCCTCAGCTGAGAGCTGTAGGTCTCGCGTCTGCCTTTTCTTGTTAGTAAAGTTATGAGATCCATACGATAAAAGTCCTATTGTGTAGTGATTAACTTTGGGATCAGTAGACAAGACCTGGCCGAAAATTTGTAGGGAACTAATTACTGAACAAGAATTTTACTTATAAATCTGTATAATCCATACTATCCATACTAATATTATAAATGCGAAAGTAACTCTGTCTGTCTGTCTGTTTGTCTGCTACTCAATCACGCCTAAACTACTGAACCAATTTGCATGAAATTTGGTATGGAGATATTTTTAATAACCGACAGAGGACATAGGCTATATATCATCACGCTACGACCAAAAGGAGCAGAGTACCAGTAAAAAATGTTCCAAAAACGGGGAAAAATTTCACCCATTCTCTGTTATTGGACGCAAGCGAAGTTGCGCGGGTCAGCTAGTATCTTATATTTCCTTTGCTGTGTGAGTGCTTCGCTGTATATTTGTGTTGCTTTATGAGTCGCTTAGATTCTACTAGCAATCAGTTGTGTACTCTCCTGTGCTTTAAGCAATGGAGTAAACAATTATTTCTTAATAGGATTTCATTGGATTTTCACTTACTTTAAGTAGCATTCATTACGTTTGTCGTATAACGCCTAATTACACCATTAATACTACTGATGTTTTAACGTTCTCTATATAATTTGATTTACGCACATTGGCTATTCTGGGAAAGCTTTCGTATCGATCTCGCTGGGTGTTCACATTTTGCGCCGTCTCCGTCTTACCTTTCACCGTCGAGAGATATTGTCCATGCAGCCGCGATCCCTACGCCTCATTACCATATACTGCGCCCGTGACAGCATCGCAATTAACTATCTGTTTATTGTTGTTGAATTATAAACGGCGTTGCGTGATACCACTTCTGGGTGCGCGCCGCGGCCAGTCTCTCACCGCGAATGGGCGCGTACACCGCACGCGCTTTCATTTCAATATATTACCCCGTTGTGATTGTGCACCGACCAGACGCACATGAAGCTCAAGGAAAGTTAAGAAATCCATAATAGTTATGCGATGCTTATCTTTATATCTTCTCGAGCGCCCGACGCGGTGCCAACTAAACTATCCAATAAAATTGTTTTCGTATTGTATCGGTTATGAGATATATGGGAGAAGGTATGCGGCTCGTAAGCTGATTAACGAAATAATGATGTTATTTGTCTTGATTTATGTGACAGCACTTTAAAATAATTTGTAAATGACATCGAGCTTTAATATAATATTTCATGTCTCTATTAGTAGGGTCTGATTCAATGAATATGATATTTCATTTGAAACTTTGATATATTATAAAAGTAGGTCAGCGCAGTCGACATGGTACTTGGATGCTTAATGCTCAATATAAATTTGTGTGTATCAATCAATGTAACATAGCCACGCCCGATCGCTACACAATATCGTGCAGGTGACCGATGCGCGGACGCACCCGGTCATTACCATCTATCTACGCGTGCGACGTTTACATGTAAATAACTATTAATAGCAATAATCACAGAGAAAACGAAATAATTATTAATCGAAGTGAAATCTTTGGCGATAATTTGTACATATCAAATTGATTTATTGATTGTTTAATTTGCAGGTTTGGTAGTTTATATTGAGCGTAAATAATTTTTATGAACATTTTTGAATGGCGTGTCGGTATGCCACGATATATTATATCGGTGTGGCCACAACTAGCTGGCCCGTTATTATACACAGAAATACATCTTGTAAGCAGCTACTTGCACAAAGGATGTTACGAAAATTCCAGTTCTCATCATTTGTAATTTACGAAATTGTTAGAATTATACACCGATATTGCGGCAATCGTTGTTCTTAGATAAATATGATATCTTAGCAAATGTCAATATAGTTTACATTGTTTTGTGCCGTTATTGTGTCAGGTATCGGCGTCATTGCGAAAATGCGAAACTAGGATTTAATGTTTGCCATTGTTTGGTATTTAAATCATCCGATCAGCTGATTATTTACGGGCAACCTTTCACGATCGCTATGTGTGATTTATTTATGTGTGGTGTGTTATTGTTTAGACTGAGGTAAATGGCTCTACATTTTGTAAACACATCCGTGAGGATTACATAGAAGGTCAACTAGCTCTGGATTCTAATCTTATTACTATTTATATTGCTTTGTTGCAACTTTAATCTTTACCAAAATGAACTTCTAGGACATGTAGCACACATTTCTTTATTTATATAGAACAACTAACTACTGGTTATAAGTCAATAACTTCTTCTTCTTCTTATCGTATGGATAGTGGTCATCCTAGTGTCAAAGTTGTTCAAGCCGCTCGAAGGCCTTTGACGTGGCTGCGTGCTTTATCGACTGTTATTTTAATTGACAACAACCGGGACCGACTTTTTACGTGTCCTCCGAAGCACGGAGACGCCCTGTTCAAATACCACTATGCGGTCACCCATCTATGGAATGGCCGCGCCAAGGTTTACTTAACCCACAGATCGCTTACCGACCGGTGAGCGCAACTGGCTACGGGCGCCTCAGTCAATAACTTATACATTGATACGAATAATTATTATCTGTGATAATTAAACTAGACCACGTAGATTGTTCTAGTTGGATTAAAATAGTAACCGACTGAACTTTTTTCTGATGATGTAGAATTTTCACCATAGTTTTCCTGTTTACCAAACGCAAATGATGACGTTTTCACTTTCAGTATTCATTCTTAGTTTAGAATTTTGGCAACATAGATAGATTGCTTCATAGCATATTGTTCAATGTCAACAACATCTGGATTTCCGATATTTTGTCTCTATTGTTATTTTTATATACATATAATGCTTCTTGGTGCTCTATTTTTAGAGGATCCTTTTTCAAATTTAATTTCACTCAAGCCGCGATTAGATAGTAGTTACCAGTGCTATAACTCCAACGAGGCGGTAAACCTTTTGAAAAAACATATTTGAATAATCAAATCGTTTGAATGCGCGTCCAATTATTTGTTTACAAACCTTTTCATTAAGTCGAATCGTTAGTTTTGCGTAAACTACTAGTGATCAAGGTGTGTTTATACTAGTCTACGAGGCAATAACGTACGCACTTTAATTATTGTAATGGACTCTAACCATTGATAGACCGTTACGTTACGACGGCGACGGTGGAAAGTAAACTTAAGTGGGCTTTAAAGCAATGGACAAGTGCTTGGTATTGTTTTATGATCATTGCTGGATGAAGATTTTAACATACATGCATAGAAATGCGTAGTAAAGTTACATACTGGTAATGTAACACTTTCGGGTTGTAAAAGAAAAAAGAAGGTACGGAATGTTTCATCAGCATGAGCAGATTTTTCTGCGTTTTTCATGAATAGAACATATGTACTAACATTGCGTGTTGCAGAATGGTGTTATGGTTTTTTGATCGCAAGCCTGATGCGTTGGTCTTTTGGGCTGGCCTAATTAAGTTACCAATTTACAAAATGATAACATACCAACCTAATTCCACTTTGGAGTCCACAAATAGTACTTGCTGTTAGGTAAAGTCTGGAACTGGGTAGTAGGAATTTGTATGTTTTTTATGTATGAAATATTGATTGTATAAAAACAATAACCCAGGTTTGTAATCTTGTACGTACTAATTAGTAACAGGCTACAGGATAAGCCTTGGACTACTTTTGAAATACATATAGTTGCAATTTACATTTAAGAAACATATCGTTGAAGTTACTTTTCACTAACGATTCTTGTTCGAAATAGGCTCTAGAATCCGGTGAGATGCTGTACAATTTATGAGCAATTAATGTGATAGAAAACCTGTGATAATTAAATTAAGTTAAAGGTTAGCAAGATTTAGCTTAAGATTCATATAAGTAGAAGAGTATGACAAGATGTTTGGATGTGAATGAAGCAATGAAAGTTTTTAAGAATCGTACTAAGTGGCGTTTTCTGGTCTCTGCCTGCTCCTGTGGGAAGAAATCGTGATTTTATTAATGTATGTAAGGCAGAGAGTTTTTCCAAGTTGTTGATAAATCTGTTAGAATTAAAGGAACTCCTCCCCGCGGCACTATTCGTAACAAAACATAATAGTCTCGTTAAACAAATAATATTCGAATACAATCTCATCGATTGTGATTTATGTATCGATTTTTCGCTCGGAGCGAATACTCGGGTCTGCAGGCGATTGCTCGATATAGCTCATGATAAGTGCGAGTTTGAGTTATGAGTTAATTAAGCGAGGTTCGAACCACTCCGCAATTATATGGCGCGCCGTTGACGGCTTGGCGAATGTACTAATGATTTTTACGGAAATAATGAGTTTTATGTCTTTAAGGAAAAATGTATTGAAACTTCGCACTTGGTATACTTAAAGAGTGATAAATGGAAGCCGAAATAAGCGTAGGTACTGTACTTATTTTCAAGACTGTTGGAATTTACTAAATTTCGTTGTAAATATAAAGTTATTTTGGTGAATAATATAATCGTTTCCATTTTTTCTACTGCGTTGCGTTAGGGGTACATAGAGGTGACCTTAGTCTGTCAATGCTCATGTCCATTAGCAATTTTCAGGTTAGCAAACTACTGACATGATGTCGATCATTCATACATTAAGGGTCGGCGCAAACGGGCGGGATTTTGTATCCTGTAGCGAGTGGCCGCCACCGGCTACACGTGTGCGGTGTGTCTATACAAAATATATGGAAAAACGTGTTAAGTGGGTGTCCCTGGCCACCAGTGGCAGTGGTCGGTGGCCCGTTTGCGCAGACCCTATGTTTCACTACGTCTTTTCATTTTCATTACATTGAAGACGTTAAGCTATGGTTAAACGCTACCTAAACATTTACCACGGCCTTTACAACTCAGTTTAAATTTCTAAAATAGGACAACGACTGCTAAGTGTTAACAAGCGGTTTAATTAAGTTTCATAATTGAGCACTTACTACGCTGCTACAACATTCCACTAATTTCTAAAATGATTGTATTACCGATGTTAAAACTAAATTATAATTATTACACGATTTTGTTCAATCAAATTTCAACTTTACGCGTATTGTAATAAGACGTTTGACAGTTAACCTGTAAATGCGGTCGGGGCAATCGCGGGAGCGATAAATCTTTGCGCGTTCTGACGGAAGGGATGCTTGCTATTAAGACGTCAACAAGAGTTATAGTTCACCACCAGTCTGGAATTGCAGCTCGGTAATGCCAACTCCATGATACACGCCAAACCATACAGCAGCGAAAAATCTGGCTGCTACAACTAATTATAAAGATACAAAACTGCGGATGCGACCAGTAATAAATAAATACGAATGCAATTAAACTGTCTTGCCTGAAATGTCTTCGTAACTACGTCATTGAATCAAATGAAGCTGTTTTTCTAGGACTTTACCGCAGTTTTTATGTTACTCAGGCTCAGGCAGTTCGTAACTTCTTAATGTATTATCGCAATTATGTCACTCAAAAAGTCACAACCGCGATAATATCTGCAAATATTACGTCCATTTCAAATGTAGACGATTATAAATTGCATAAATTTTAATAACAATAACGGTCTTTAATAATAGCACTACGAAATGAGATAAAATTATCGGTATTGGTTTATCTTAAAAATGTTATCTCGACTTCCATCAAGGTGTCAGCAGCTTGACACCGGCCACTTAAAAACGAAACTGTCGATCGTCTTATTATTAATGAACCCTTGGGTGTATTACACTTTCGCCTTCGTACAAACAATTAAACAGTGCGCCGACAATTCGGCTCCATACGTGACAGTGAGGCGTGTTCGTATCCAAGTGTTAACATGCGCATATATCATGGTTCGACTTGATACACCTGCGAAGCCACGCCCACTGAGCCTCGGACCCCGCACCCCCACTCCCACCCCTGTCTTTCGCTTCGCCATCATCAAGATACCATTCCACGTTGAGACGTCATCGGGGACGCACGTACCACATTTAACTCATGTCTAATGTTTTTACGTACGGTGTTTATGAACTGAGTGCTGTGTGAATAACTTTTGGGTGTTTCCGTTTTACATTTCGTCGGCGTTGAAGACGTAATTTCCAGAAGAAATTGTAAGTTTTTTTTTGCTACGAACTATTTTTATCGTCTGTATTGTTTTTTTGGACTCTAGTTTTTGTATCGTTGCGCTAACATAATAATTTATGGAAGACCGTGTAGCTTATCTGTCAAGGCAGCGAGATAATGAATGCGTGTTCACAAAAGTTCCTTCTGATATGATAACAGAAACAAATTGTTTTGGACTTTTTTTAACGATACTGATAACGTTTATTATAATGTGTGGAGACTGTGGTGCAATTGAAGATAAAGTTTTATGATGAGGTAATAAATAAAGTTTTGAGGAAAGTTTCGTTACTTGTTGCTCTTATGGGGCGGAGCTTAGATTTGTCACACGCACGCGCCAAACGCCTTTTCTGATTTTAAGGAAAAGTCGTACGCCTTCTGTTGTTATCAGTGTGAACACGTTTTGATAACGTTACACCATAAGCTGAACTATAGAATACTCAATGCTAATACATTTTGCATGATGTTAAATGTAACTAACTATGTATATTTAAATTCCAAAACCTCATGAAACGAAAACGTTAGTAGTTGGCAGGGTTAACAAAAAGGGTGCTTTCAGTTTCACCTTCTGAAAAAATAGTATAATTACCATATTAATATACCTAATAATAATGACCTCAATTTAAAGTGTGAAAATTATTATCATATTTCGCAAACCGCAAACCAACCGCAACTTTATAGTTTTACCGATATATAACTATACACGGGAATCTAAATAAAACTCACGTAATAACCTAAATGATAGTCTGTAAAACAGTCACTGTGTCATAAAACTTCAAGAAATTTGAATAAAATATGCAATAATTTAAATAGTATAAATTTCGACGAACAAATCGATGGAATTGAAACCTAAATAACATAAGTACCTATCTTCAATTATACATAGGTACTTGTAACTGACTGTTCTTTGTGGCACGTGTCGGACAATTGTAAGATGATCCATGCGTCTTTACCTTAGTGACAACTGTGACAAGTAATTATTATTGTAGATTTAATTACTATTTAATAAACTACAAGAAAATGATTGCACGATCAATATGTAGAGTTGTTCCCGGTTCGATTGTATTTTGTGTCTCTACATTAGATTGTTGTTTTCAAGTGTGATTTTCTTGTTACCCTAAAATAAACTGGAATGAAGTTTAATTCCTAATTAGTGGCTCTTGTCTTGGTATCTTCTCTCCTTGCATTATTGCGGAAAACTCAATTGCCAGTCAATTTTATTTCGCCCAGAAACACTTATTTCTATCTCTACTCATTTCTTTTTTTATCCTATGGTTACTGGTCAACCTAGTGTCGAAGTTGTTCAAGCCGCCCGAGGCCTTTGACGTGGCTAAACAACTGATATCTTAATTGACAACAACCGGAACCGATTTTTACGTGCCCTCTGAAGCACGGAGACGCCCAGTTCATATACCACTATGCGGTCACCCATCTATAGAAAGACAGCGATAAGGTTTGCGCAACCCGCAGATAGTTAGTTTACTGACCGATGAGCGCTACTGGCTATGGGCGCTTCATCTACAATATTAAACCAATAAAATAGCAAATTAAATAAAAGAAATCTGAATAACGTTTCAATGGTCGCAATTATACCGCTGTTTTGTAATAAAGGTCTAAGCTTAAACAACGTACAGTTTCTTTATGTGGCGTTTCCTACGAAGCATTTATCTAAGCAATGATTACGTGTAATAGACCACGATGTCCCAAAAGATACCAGTGGAAACTGTGACGGTACACCGCAGGAATACATCATTGTTGTATTATACAATACACACACGAAATACAACATATTTCTAAAGAAGCTAATGCCCGCTACTCCGCCCGCGGTCTTGTAGAAAATAGTAGCTGAGGTTCTTTCACTGGATATAATCTATCAGTTCGCCTAATCGTAAATAACATAAAAGAAGAGCATACATAGGTATACTTAAGATTTCGCGTTATTTTTGTCTTGTGTTGTGCAGATGTATTTATGAATGTAAATTATACGAACTAGTGTTCAAGGTACAATTACAACCAACCACAAAACCAGCAATTTAAATTAAATCAATATTCGCTTTTTGAGTACTCAAATATACGACTTCGGGGACCGTGGTAGCTGGATGACAACCGCGAATATACTATGGATATCATCAAAATACATTCCTATCTGTTAGAAATCATGTAAATGACAACAAAAGTATTTCGGAAGCAGACTCTATGCTAATAAAATTAAATATAATGTGTTTCCTATCTCGTATAATAAAAATATATTAATCGATTCTATCGACTACTAAATTAGAATCGGTTATAATAATTTGTTTATTATGATTGGTGTTATTCAAATCTTAGTTTTCAACAAGTATACATTTATTCGAATAATATTATATTTTTATTAATGTAGAGAAACCGTGAGTGTCCTAAATTCTTTGATAATAAAGTAAAGTCCATTATTTATCTGAATTGAAAACAATTTGGGTTAGAAAACAAACATGTAGTGAATGTATAAAATAACGACGATTAATCGTAGACGACAAACAGATTTACATTCAAACAAACCTAATGACAGCTGAGTCATTGTGATTTCTGCGAGTAAATGAAGCTCAGTTTAAAATGTGAACAATATAATTATATAGACTATGTTGATAATTAGACTTAGGTACTGTTGGTAATTGGCGCCAATAATTATCTGTCATGCACGGTGAGACACTTATAAAATTGCTAATTAGGTTTTCCTTCAGATGATTTACCGGTGATAATTGGTAATAAGGTTCTAGAGTCTATTATAATTTGTGCTATAATTTATTCGGTTTCATATTCAAGCATGCTAGGTAAACAGGAATAGATTTAAATGCCATTATATTGAAAATATTCGTACGTTTAATGTTTTAATAGGTAGTTACTACTATATTTAATTACTAGCTGACCCGGCAAACGTTGTTTTGCCATAAAAATTAAATAAAAAACATTGTCCAGCGGACAAAATTGTGAATCTAAATCATTCTCAGATCCCCTTGAACACACATAAAAAAAATCATCTAAATCGGTCCAGTCGTTTAAGAGAAGTTCAGTGACATACACACCTACAGAAGAATTATATATATAAAGATAGGTTCTATAAGAAGCTAGTATAGTATGCAGTACGGGCTAGGTTTCAGTATAACGGCTATAAAACATCGCATTAATGCGTAAGAGCAATCATGCGTCTCTTCGATATACAAGGGTATTAACTTGTATACAGCTTAGTATTATCCTATAATTACATATTATATCGTAAAACTGGTAGTTTATAGATACAAGTTTTTATAATCTTTGTTAATTAGAGCTTAAAATTAATTGGATGTTAGCTAAGATTAGATGTAAATAAAAACCGTTTACCGTCGTTTTTGAAAATTTTTATGGAGTAAAAATCATTCGTTGTCTTTTCGTCTAGCTAAAAATATAGTCCTAACATCTGGTCCCTACAGGCGTGTGCGTCATATAAAAATCAATGACACTTTACATTCTTCCATTATTCAAAAATGCGTTACTTTAAAGGTATGAACATCTCACAAACACTTTCGCTACATCAATCACTTATAGAAGTGTGAATTTCAAGTAGTCCCCGTTCAGCACATGTAATAGCACTGGTTGTAAAATCACTTACATCCACATATGGCCACGTGATATAAAGATAAATAACTGGAAGCCAAGTAAGAAGGTGATATATACGCTCGTCTTGCAACACAAAAAACATCTCCACGCGAAACATAAAATCTACCATACATTTAGTCGTACTACGAGTACATTATAAAATGTTACTACACCATATATAGAACTGAAACTAAAAGATCACACAGACATATCTAAAAAGAGAGCCTTGTTTGTTTATGTGTTAGATGTAACCTCGAAACGGCTGTTCCAATTTAAAACAAAGTTGCAATTTTAGAAAGCTATTTCGATTGGCGACAGACAGACCGTGTTGTATTAGATCTAGTGATGTTTATCGATATCCGTTTTCAAAATTACCAATTATAAAAAGATAAGTAGCTAATTTAGAATACTAAAAATACAACAGACACTAAATTAGGTCTTATAAAATCGTCGCCGGCGCCTAGAATTCTTGGAATATAATAAAAGTGACATTTATAATGTCTGAAATATTAGTTTTGTTTGTATCACCTGCTTTTCTTATTTGGTCATTATATTTACATACATAAAAATCACGTCTTTTTCCCGTAGAAGACAAAGACCAGAGAACGCCACTTGCTACGATCCCTAAAAACTTACCTTGCATGCTTCACATCCATGCATCTTGTCATGCAGGACCGCCGGTCACGAGTATTTTAGGTCATACTAATATTATGGAATAGTTGGAAGTATTTATGTTTTTTTGTTCTTTGAAATTTTATACCCAGATAGTTTATAACCTAGTTTAAGGCATGGGATACTTTTGATCACGGGAAATCTTCTCACGCAGACGAAGTCGCGGCTAAAGCTAGTCTTTACATAATGTACAAACAAGGATGGTGGTAAGCTTGTAAAGTTCCCGTTTACAGCTGGTCATTAAATTCTCATCATGATAAGCAAAACGTACGCTCTATACTATTACGGAGAGTGCCTTATTGACATAACCTGTAATCAGAACTAGGATCTTCCTTACTGCTCTGGATTCAATTACTGGGTTAGTAAAAGGTTTTCGTAATTATAGAATACAATCTTTAGTCAAACTAATTTAGAATGTTTGTTTTGTAACACGTAAAAAAACCGGCCAAGTGCGAGCCGGACTTGCAAACGAAGCGTTTCGTAAAATCATAAAAAAAAATGATAAAAAATGCTGTCGTTTGTTCGTCCATTTAATATAGGCGACAATCTCAAAAGAAGATACGATAACTAAGTCTTGCATTAACATATTAGCGACGAAATATTGATGACAAAAAATCGTGTGCAAACTCAAAAGCTAATTTATTTTAGGCAACCTTTGATAATAACATTGTAATATGTTAAACGTGGATATGATATAACTACATAAATTACTCGCAAAATGGATTGAATGATAATGTTTTCTTAAAATACAGAATATGAGAAAGTAACAGTATACTTTAAAGGTCAAATTACTGCCAAACCGATTTGCTCTAAAATTTGGTAGAGACATAACTGACTTAAATCCAGTCAGTCATCAATAAAATCTAGCCTATCTTATCTTAGGGGTGGGGGTGCCAGTTAATGCCTGGCTGACACTTCGACCATTCCTGATCCTTTGTGTCACCCCCTCCTTTGCTACTCTAGACATTGGGGGGCAGAGCAATCTAGCCTATGTCTTCCCTAAGAAAATCTTCCCGTAAAGGTAGCCGTGGGTCTATATAAAATTAGTAAATATGAACTCCAAAATAAAAAAAATATTTAGGAGTTTATATTAACTAGTTACTAGTCTACTACTAGTAAATATAATGCCATCAAAAACATTCTGTAAAAACCTCAAGTCTCGCCGTAAAAAGTTGTGAGATCTATATAATACCAAGTCGATTAATCTATTTAGTCTCTAATTAAAGGACCTTCTGTCTTAAGTTATTACGTATGTTATTATAATGCCAATTTAAAAAAAATACCTCTAAAACAAATAGACCGACCTGGCCATCGCATGATTTGATTATTAGTATGTATCACACTACACAGCACGACGAGAAGTTATTGCTCCTGAAATGTTAATGGCGAATTTGTGCTTTCTTGCGATGACCAAGTCGATCTATTTGTTTTAAAGGTATTTTTTTTTAAATTGGCATGATAATAACATACGTAATAACTTAAGACAGAAGGTCCTTTAATTAGAGACTAAATAGATTAATCGACTTGGTATTATATAGATCTCACAACTTTTTACGGCGAGACTTGAGGTTTTTACAGAATGTTTTTGATGGCATCTCACTTCTTTTTGTAGAGCGAATAGAGCAAACATAAGTCCAATTTGTATGGAAAGCCGTATTTTTTTCATAATTCAACATATTTTCCTATGGGAATGTTGTTCAGTTTCATGGGCTAAACACCCTTACCCACCCTATACCCCCTCCCGTTATGTCTCATATAGTAGATACATATTTACACCTATTTATTTTATTTTCTACAGAAATAATAATTTAATTCATTAACTGCAAATGTAACCTTGTAATCTTATACATTTATATGGGATTACAAAGTTATTGTTGCAGTTAGTGTATTTAGAAAACTTGACCGAAATTAGAAGATATTGAATTTTTCCCATGATTAAGACACTAAACCCTATTTGTATTCTAAATTTCAAGCTTCTATGTCTGCTAGAAGTACCTTAGACTTTTGATGATCGGTGAGTCAGTGAGTCAGTGAATCAGTGAGTGACAAAATTCAAAATTTTAACAAGTTGTCATTCTTAAACTACTGGTTCAAATTGACTGAAATTTTAAATATACCGTGTTTATACAATGACTGATTAGTTGCTGAAAATCCAGGCTTCTTGTTTTATCCACTACGAAATTATAGGGGTGTCAAAAATAGCCTGAATTGCTTCGAGAAAAGGATGTTACGGACGTGCAGCTTTTTTTTTGCTCGACTTGCGGGGGCACTTCCGTGCCCCCAGAAACTCCTAATATAAAGTATATCAGTGGCATTTGTCGTGTGCGTTGCGTAGGCGTCCGCGCGTGCAGTCTATGAGTTTTATGACCACTAATAGGCAATAATGTGCACCTCTTGACTCGAGGTTAAGTTATTGGTGCGGTTTCGTCTGCTACCTTTAAGATTTCGATTGTATCAGCAACGTGTTTATTTCTATGTTTATGTCTTGTTTGACAGATGATAGGGATTGAAAGATTTATGAGTTAAGGTGAAATGTGTAGTGTACGTTTTAAACGATGTGTTATAGATGTTTTGTATTGGTAAATTATTTAGTTGATTTTATATCTGTGGTAAGTCAGTGCAGACAAAAGGACAGGTTTTACAACGCATTTTCCATTTCTGCGACTCGTTGTTTTAAAAAGACAAGATTTCGAAAACATCAATTGGCCAAAATAGGTTACTATGATTACATGTAAGTATCACAAACTATAAATTATCACCTACACTTCAAACCTACTTAAATGCATATGTTTAAATCGTCGGAGTGCAGCTTGCATGTCTGCAAGTCTTTAGTTGTTTGCTAATAGCTTTCACGTGACTGCATACGTTCGGATCTTGAGCACTGATCTCCTAGTTTCAGAGCCAACGGTCTTAATGTGTTACTGATTCTATACTATTTGCCGCCTTTATGGCACCTTTGCCTTTTGTGATCTGCTGTAATGACAAGGTGAAAACTGTACTTTAGAAAATTTGAAGAACAGTAAACTTTGTAACGGTTGAAGCTTTTCACAACTGCCGTATTTGCCAGTAAAACATGAAATATGCCGAATATCAATATCCCATTTATGGCATTCGTTAGACGAAGTACCCATAACTTCAGAGGCAAATTACCACAAGTTGATTAAGCATTCTTATTAGAAAATATTTGTGTAGTAAATCGATATTAATTAAGCATAAATATTGCAGAAGACGATTGCTTATAATCTATGAAGATAATGCACGTCCTAGTATACGAAAATCATAAAGTTAACATCATAACGGATCCAACTTTGCATATAAACTCTAAATTATAATTTTGCATAAAATCGTATAACTTCGTTCCGATTTCTAAGGAATAATGTACTTGTATTTGATTTAATCAGATATGAGTCCGGTCGGACGACGGGAAGTCTTCAATTGTAATTATTGAGCTCGATTCGCACTCGTATCGGGGGAGTTTAGTTCATAAGATATATGACTAACATCCGGGACATCTGCTCCTGTGACTTCGGTTATTGTTCATCTGATGTCATTATAACGTTTAATATCATGTACTACAGTTTACATTGTATCGAGAAAAACTTTGATGTTAACACTTACATATATGCCGTATCCACGTGCTGGTCCAATCGTTTTTTCGAATAGGATACCAAATTTTGCGAGGATACTTATCGAAAAGTCGTTGCGATCTTTTTGTTATCTTAAATGTTCTTTAAAATATTCTATTGCTCATCATAAGTGAACGATTTTGAAGGCACATCTCTCTAGTAATGGATTAAAGCTGTTAACTTATCTTAATTGTTTTCTGTTTCTACAGTAATAAACTATAATATTTATAGATGTAAAAGTTGTCCTATAAAATTATATGCCATATTCTAGTTGCAAAAGTTTCCTACTATATTTAACATTCGTTCATAGGTTACGAAATCAAATTATTCAACCGCATGAACGATAGTTGTAAGCGTGTACTTCTTTATTCATGTGTTATTACTTGCACATTGATTCCATGTCTGCGTCTGTAATAAGATTCACCCACTTGCATATATCAATGGAGTCATTCATTCATCTCCTTGCAGCCACCATCTATCTACTATTCCTTTTGAATTATGTAAATGGCATTTATAATGTGATCGCCTCAATTTTATCCGTCTGATGTGGCGCACTGTTACCGAATTTGATTTATCGGCTAGCTGTTTACGTATGACGTATCGTGGCGGCTCTTTATAAGTCCGTACTGCGGCTGACAGGAGATGGATGTCTGGACACGGTTTGTTCCTTATTGCTGTCGTTTGTTCTTGAATTTATTGGACACGAAGTAACGGTTGCGTCTCTCCGCCGGCCCTTCGGTGGTCGCCGTTCGACTAGCTCACGTAATATATTATACGGGGAAATGCCATCCGTGTAAACCTGTTGACTCCTTTTAATGTCATAATTCAAATGCATCATGATATTTATTAGAGTCGTAATTGAATTTATATCGCA
Source organism: Anticarsia gemmatalis (assembly GCF_050436995.1). Lineage (NCBI taxonomy): Eukaryota > Metazoa > Arthropoda > Insecta > Lepidoptera > Erebidae > Anticarsia > Anticarsia gemmatalis. The sequence goes on from NC_134758.1 coordinate 3,602,132, forward strand.
GTACGTTACGCGTACCGTTGAGCCAGCGATCGTTTACTTTCCCTGTCATCGCAATATTTATTTCACATGTCGCAGCTCTATGTGAATAACGTACACTTCGTATTGCACCATCGTTCGTCATGTAACATATTTATCGCCGTTACAAACGGTTGTTTTCCAAAATAAAATATTTCTGTTGCCAAAAAGCTCGTAGGTATATCAATTAGATGACAAATAATCTGGCAACGTTTCTTTTATTCGCGGAATACATCAATGCCGGTGGTCGTGTTACCACTTTTATAACGTTGGTATCTTGACAAGATAATAAAATTTGTTTCTTTTTCGTGAGTTCTCATGTTGTCTAAAGCTTATACCTTCACATAATGAATGCAAAAAATATGAGCTGAGTACCCATGTTCGCTCGGAATTGTTATGAATAGTCGTGTTTTAATATATTGTTGTATTTCGAGCGTGAACATCTGAAACAGTCCTAGTATATTGTAGCACGTCTCACGAAGGCGATAAAGCAATGAATGTGCACTAACTAGCGGTGGCGGTGTTATTTATGACGACCGATACCATCGGCACGGACTTGTCAATCACATGGATACGTACCAGACATCAAAATTACACTTGACCATTCCTAGCTGCAGGTGATTTTGATACTTACCGTGGAAGAAATAGAGAGGAGGAATGGGGACGTGAGTAAAACGTTCAGAAAGGCCGGTGCGCCGCGTGTTGGCTGATCGGCCACGGCCATCCATCATTCATGAGCGCAAGCGCGTAACGAGCCTTTATTCGAGGGAACCGTGGATGCGCCTGCGACACCCTCCCGCCACGTCAAACCTACTTTCACGTGTTTTTATTGATGTATCACGAATATGTGTATCGCTTTTAAATGTACATTGTGATCTGTCTTAGCTGCACTCGTTTGACCCCGTGGAGACGTTCTTTCATATTAATATTTCTCTTTCATACGGATATAATCTATTCATATTTGACTTATTGTTGTTGCATTGTTATTCCTCTTTTCACGAGTATCATTGAAGAAAATACCTTGAAAGCCCCGTTGAAACGACTATCAGATAGTCGGAGTTCGCATAATTGAATAACTAATGTGGTTGGCTCCCCACGTACAGAGTGATGTTGGTAAAAGGCCGTGAGGGTAGCCTAACGATGGTCAGATGTTATCGCAGCAGTGACGTTTCAATACAACATGGATCAATCGGTGGCGGGACGCTGGAAAGTATCTGCCGATCAATCGCTCCTCGTTCAATGCGTTATCGTGAAATCGCGCCACCCACTCGCGTTCTTAGTTGGACACGTGCGATGTCGCTTGTCATGTCAGCAAATGCAGTCAGTTGTCGCCGTACAATGTCCATTTAAATTCACAAACTGGACAATTTTGTAGAAATAAATACTTAAACGCACTGTGGAACTTATTTATAACTTCTAAGCAGTATCATTGATTGCTTTAGTGCAATGCCATTTCGTTAGTTTTATTTTCGTTTTCTACTCTTGGCTGAGAATGGGAATATATTTCACTGAGTAATAAGAAAATATACGATTTCGTGAAATATGATGTGAACATCGTGAGTACCAGATATGATCGTATCTACTTACATTTAACTTACTGGCCATTCTTCATACAAAGTCATGTGTTTCACACACGGCACAGAAATAAATCTCACGGTTCTGATTATACACAAACAATAATGATTACATGGATTGTCCGAATCATTAAAGTTGCTTAGTCAAGAGCCATCGAAAGCTCATCTGGTTCCTTGTCTCGTATATGATACGGTATCAAATTAAGCGTTAAATGACATCACGAGGGTCTGCTATGAATTCACAATTGAATGCGTTCGTTAATAAAGGTTTTTTTCTTTATATTTGAATGTTGCAACGTTGTCATGCTGCGGTTGGTATCTTTGGAGCCGTCGCCGCGTCTTGTGAGAGAGGAAAGTGCTCCATTGTCAGTTGTTTCCGATTTTAGTTTATCATCGTCGCGTGTTGGGATTTTATAATCGACGGTGAAACTTTAACTCTCGGTCATATTGTATATTTGTCTTGTGCCTTGTACTTAGCACCGTCTAGACTTAAATTAGCTTTTTAGTAATCAAAAGTTCATCTCTACTTAATTAGGTCGTATTGCTGAACAAACATTTTGACATTTAAAGATTTGCACTCTACGTGTCAGTCAATCTTTACTAATGCTGATATCTGTTTTAAATTAGGCCAGTCTCGAGATTTAATTAGTAAATGCAAGTCATCTTACAAATATAACGTAATCCGTCAGCTACGGCATTTTGGCAGGTCTCTTCAAATGGAATAAATGATTCCGAATCCGAGTGTATGTATGAAACAGGGTGATGTAACGTTTATGGGCAGTGTAATCTCAGTGTTTTATGTCTGTTCGGACGCCACTGACGAATGATTAATGACTTGAGCAACGGCGATAGTGAGACGAGCGGCGCAGCGGACGCGCCGACCGACAATATTGTCTCATTTATTGCTAATGATCTATTCAATATATCTATACTGTCCAACATTACTTTTTCCATAAACACTTACATAATTTTACTTTCTAATAAAAACGTTTAGTACATTTGTAATTAACATAAACTAATCAGCCGTAACGTAATGCTCATAGTTCGGAGCTTTAATAAGCAAAAAACTTTTTAGGACGTAAGTACCGGCACCAATTCTTTCTAAAATACAGCACATTACTTGGATGGCCTCATATTTTCCATAAACACACGTTGCGTATCAAGCGCAACGTGTAATTTTACAAAAACGTTGTTATAATGCCCCACGAAATTGCTGTGATTTGTTTCTGAACTTTCTGAGCCATCGATACCGTACCGCGGCGCGATTGCTCGCAATTACACAATAATCCGTGTTGATTCTACAAAATATCATTGTTCCTGCAATGTAGAACATCGTGCAAACCTGCTCTCATATCACGACTTTCACTCATAATTACTTCAGAAATAATAGTTGTGGCATAAACGCGCGATATGGAATAATTGCGCTCATCCATTTTCCTTAAAGCGAATACCCAAGGCCGATATATCGTCGCGATCAAGCGTTAATACCCGTGCACGCATACCTAAATGCTCTTAACAATAATACTCTTAGCATCCAATGTAATACATACATACTTATTAGAATTTTATAGTTTAAAGGTAAATCATGTTCTGAGTTATAGAAATGTGCGAATAATTCAGAAGAATAAAAAGCCCACTCTAATATTTCTGTAGACATAAGAATTCTCATTAAAAAATTGGTTTAGCTTCGTCGCGGTCTTTTCGTCACTGAGTATTTTTTATCTCGCTTCTCGGAACTGAGATAACGCGTTTGGACCGTTCAGTCTGTGACGTGTTTTTGTATTAAACCCATAGACATCTGAATTTGTATATTTCACTATATAATTTATGTGTAACAGAAAGTTGATAAGCTCTGGTTTTGTGTGGCGCTACGTTTGGTGATTAACGATGTTGTTCAACGAGTTTGTTTTTATATTGCTTTTTATCTTTTTAGGTGATAAGATGACTTTATTTTCTAGTTTTACAAGTTGAGTATCGTTTCTTGTTTCATAGTTTCGTTGTGTTATTATAGGTGTACTGGTTTCTTTACTAGCTTCATCAATAACATGGTCTGTATGAAGCTGCACTATTTCTCTAAGCTCGGAACGGAATTAATTTCATGTTAGCCGTGGTGGTTGCGCTCCGTAATTATCGCAGCATCGATTCTGTGGGCTTGTAATGAAGATATCGCCCCGTCTTCTTTATTATGAAAATGAAGTATGCAATTTGTTTTGCTAACACCAAGAGATTAGTAGTTCCATTAAAATATGCACAGAAAATTATTGCTGCTCAAGTATTATGTGCAGTTTTGATTATGTGCAGTTTCTGTTATAACACTTTTTGTAACTTCTTTGTATAATTTTAGACAAATTACTTCCTTTCAAGTGTCAGTTACATTAATAAGATAATACGTGTCTAAATTTAGCATCTAACTTCGATAAACATGATTCATCTAACTATCATTGTTGCTATGAACTTTTCATTTCTCACGATGTAGATTTTCTATTACGCCAGACAAATTGTTTTAAATTACCTTTCATGACTAAAATACCTAATTTTAATAATACACAAAATAACGCCTTATTCTTAAGGGGTAAGGAATATACCGAAAATTATGGGGGACGTCTTTGTCCAACAGTGAGCAGTCGGACGATACAGACTTAAAATCATTAAGTTACTAGACAATATGAATGTCATATTCAAAATGACAAAACCAAATTGCTAGGTGTTTAAATAAAAAAGTGGTCTGCGTCTAGCCAGCACGTGCATTGCTAAGAATCGCAGTAGGCCGTTCACCAGCACATTGGACGTGCATAAATAATCGAACATTATCACTTTTTATACCGGCGACACACTATTTAAGCGTTTGTTGATCTCTCCTTCTTTACTACTTTATTACACAATCATTTTCAATATTAAGTCGTTTCTGTTGTTGGTATTTGAGTTAGATGTTACTTTCTGCTTTGGGATCTAGTTTTTTTTATTTGTTTATCTTAGTTTCTATTATACTTAGTTACTTGAAGGTTCTAAAATTACACATTATTAATGATGGATCTACCAATTGCTAAAAAAAGGAAAAGTTTTCCGCGTGTGGGACTTGAATATAAATATGAGTCCACCATTTTTTCTAAGTTTTCGTTCTACATTAAATAAAAAGTTATACCCGGTTTACTTTATTTCAGTCCAACGATCCAGTCAAGTGCTGGACTGGATTCGTTTCATCTAGCGTCCTAATTATTCTTTAATCTTAAGTGTGAGAAAAAGTCTTCTTTACATAGTCTAACAATATTAATTCTTGTGTTTCAGAAACCACAACCGCGACGTGCATGACCGCCAACGAGACAAGCTTGATATAAATGTAAGCACTTTAATTATTATGTCTGCAATTAAATTTAATTCAACACAACGTGTATCGCATGTCAGATACTGTAAAATTTATATTAAAATTACACACCAAAAGGTATAATTTAAAATTTGTTGCGAGATTCGCAATCTCTAGCTGTTCTATATACATTTTATGATTTAACACAATATACTCGTATTTCGAAGGTTTTGTCCGTACTAGACTTACTCCCGGTTTCTGAGGTACATTTAGCGGTAGTTCATCTATTCAATAGCGTTTAAACTCATACAAAAAAAACGTTATTGAATAGATAAACTACCGTTAAAAGTACTCAGAAACCGGGGGTTAATGATGTGGGACTACCGTTCATAAATACGTTGGTTTATAGGCAGTAAACTCGGATATCTAGCATTTATTAGCCTCTTTACGATTGTCTATATGGTTAAATATATCAATGATAATAAACAAGTAGTTATCCCCTTTTCAACCAATTCTAGTTCTGGTTGTGTAAAAGGGTAATGAAATAGTGAAAGATCCATGAGATATACATTTTATAGTATTAAGTTTCATTTTATAAAGAGTACAATTAATAAATTGACAGTTCTTTGTACGTTTTATCTTCTATACAATTTACGTAGTTAGTGTTTTATACTTAACAGACGCTTTCTTCAACCTAAATACTCCAGTCGTACATTTGAAAATGTTAACGAGAGCTAAATACATCCTTTACACAGTTCCTTATTGTTTATAACGGGGTAGTCAAGTTGCATCTTAACCACTGATGATATCAACACTGTCGCAATTTAACGACTAAATGCTACATACCATGGCAAATGTTACGTAATACCGCCTCATTATGAAGCTAATAAACACTACTAGTTACTTACCACAGAAAATATCGCAATAAATAATGAGACGTTTGTAATAGTAATATCTAAAACCGCATTCTGATCTCGATCTCGTCTGATACCTTTATCTAGATCGGTTTGTCACGTTCTCCTTATAGGGATCCACTGCTGTGTTAGACAGAGAGCGATGTTTATTTTCCTGGTTCATTTTGACTTGTAATTATTGCAGGCTAATGAGCGGCTAGACTTCTTGGAAGGGCAATTTACTAAGGATTAAAGCGGGTTGTGAAATGAGTTTTACAAAACATCTCGTAAACACACGTCGCATGCTCGACGCGCGACTTAAACTTTTTTCGAATGTTTTTTGTATCGTACTTTACGGATGACTACAGTTATCTTTTTTATGAGCGCTTTGTGGTTATGACTGTTCATATTTTTTGTTATCTCATAATATTATGCATGTATCTGTAACAGTGTGGGATTTACGCAAACCCAAATTGACATTTCATGCATCTATTCAGATTATATTTATATCCAGTTCAGCAACGAGCGAATTTCCATCAAGATAAAGAATATTAATTGTAATGAGATAGTGAGTTGCAGATAGGGAATCTAAAGTTGTGCTTTCAAGCCTCTCTGTTTAACATCACATTTTATCATTAGCATCTAGCGTTGATGTAGTGTTTCAGCGTTGATTCTCTACGGGCAGTGGTAACGCCTTCGTCGTTTCGCCTCGGTACGAGGGCGCGTGTGTGCCGCGTCTGCAATTATCCACGCGTTTAGATGCATCGCTTGCATTCGTATTCGTACCCTCTACAGCCTACTCTTTTTTGTTTATTTAATCCAAGCTTTCATTTAATCCTATCTCCGAGTGTTTTGACTTTAAAGAAATTACGCATAGTCATTTCAATACACTTTTACGTACGACGTTTACGTCTGAACAAAATATTATCAATTCGGTCATCATGGTAACTGAAGTCTTTAAATTCAATTTAACCAAAACCTTTAGATTTTTATTAATGACTAGCTGACCCGCGCAACTTCGCTTGCGTCACTTAAGATAATCATAATTTTCCCCGTTTTTGTAACATTTTTCACTGTTACTCTGCTCCTATTGGTCGTAGCGTGATGATATATAGCCTTCCTCGATAAATGGGCTATCCAACACTGAAAGAATTTTTCAAATCGGACCAGTAGATCCCGAGATTAGCGCGTTCAAACAAACAAACAAACTCTTCAGCTTTATAATATTAGTATAGATTAGTATAGATACTTACTACTTGTAGGGTCAGTGTATTTAGTGAAGAATGTATGATTCGCGCGAGTAGGCCTCAGTATACACGGACTCGTGATTTATTTTATAATTTTGGAACTATCGCAAGCATTCGACTCAATACATCATAAGGTTATTGCGGAATTTGAAGTAAACAGGTTACTGGCATCGTTTCGTGTTAGAGTTTCGTTTCAATGTCGATGTCACTACAATTATGATATATTATGATGGATGTTTAGTCATAATTGTATAAACGTTATGTAATTATTTGAAATAACACTTTTTGCTGCATCTCCTTGTTATTTTCGTATCATGAATCTCGTTCTCTTATACATGTTATTTTCTTATAAATAGCATACTTGGATAGTTAGACCATCGGATTTTTTATTGATAGTCTATGATTTATGAAAATGGTGGCGTCTTAAAGATTCAGATTAAGTGTATTATTAATTTAATATGACATGATTTATCGTTGTCGAAATTAAAATTGTTTTCTTTATTAACATATCCTTTAGTTAATAGCTTTAATATAGCGTTCGTAGCGTGCTTTATTAGTTTTGGAACGGAATCAATACAAGCGAATATTTATGGAATGTATAAATCTTATTTTCCGTACATTTCGAGTTCTTTACTACGCTCGTGCTTGGATAATCTAAGTCGGTCAGCAAGGTATGTGCTGTTGGGAATTTCTCCGATGAAAATTATATTTTATTTACTTAGTATTCTTGATATTTGATTTGTGGAAATGGCAATGAGGTCACATTTATACCTGATAAATAGAGTTGAATGCCGTGAGTAGACTTTATTTCACGATTTGCTTTCGCCTTAATACTTTAACCATGTTTACCTATTAGAAAGGTGCATTGAAATTAACAAATCAGTTATGATTTTTCACGCATTTATACACAGTGATATTAATAAATCGACGTGTTCTATCGAAGCATGCAAATTTTATAAACATCTTAATAAAAAACCTTCACTATTCCTGGAATATTGTAGGTTCTAGCTAGAACTTTAAATACCAGGAATTACGTGTAGTGAATCAATTTGTTTTCGTAGCGAGCATGTACCGCGATATCTAAGTAGCTAGTGTAAGTTGGGAGAAACGGACGGTTTCCCACGCGCGCGTCTCGGGACATGTAGATCGGTTGGCGACGATCAACAACACCGGTGGGTAGAAACCTTTATCTTAAAGGATTTCCGTTTGGCTACTACAATTTGCTTAGACAATTATTGCTACTGTATTTTGTCGAAAATAGAACTAAAGAAGAGATTTTTAATATCTGCGTTTTGAGTAGATTAGTGATTAAGAAGTCAGTTTTTGTTAATTTAGTATTTACATTTATTTAAAAGAATAATAGTCTAGTGTTAACAATTGTTCTTGATAACTAATCAACATTGAACTGTTTTAGATTTCTTTTATCTCTTAAATTTTTCTTGTACTTATTTTGACTCGAAATAATAGAGAAAATCTTTAATTACTCATTTATTTTCCTAATATTAAATCTGAAAAAAAAACTAACGAAAATTTCACCTTTCTACTTTAGAACACCCACATTTCAATTTGCAAATCAGCAACAAGTGCGCGAACTCCGTTCATAATACGAATCAGTTATCTAATTAGTTTCTAGGAACCTTCATCTGCACTTTCCGCTTCATCATCACGACCCTTGTTGCAATCATCATAAATAACTATGTGGGATCCGTTTGTGATTCGTGCCAGCCAGATATACATGTCCAACATGAAATTCTATTTATGCGAATCACATTAAGCTTTCACCGTTTCTAACATGTTCCGTGTTCTGCTGAATGAAAATTGAATTTAAATACACTTTGTTCGTAGACTGTTTTAACCCTGAGAATACGTCAGTTTATGTCTTGTGTGCAGGATCTTTTGTTTTTCATGTTTTGTTAGCTGTGGAGATTAGTATTGTTAAGATGTAGGTGCTATTGTAGTGTTTAGGTTCAGATTCAAGTTGGGGAGTGACATGTTTTCTTCGGGGAAAAATAGTTGGTCATTGACGTTTGATTGGGCTCTGCATTAGGTGTTGTGCCAAAGATTTTTTTCTTTCCTATTATTTTTTTGGATATATTAATATCATTAAATATCAATTAAGATCTTAAAAAACACTCTTGCAATTGTAATTCAACTGGTCGGACCTTGCTGCCGATACTACAAGGGTGATTTGGAAGAGAAATGCACAGCAGTGGGACTCTCAAACAGGCTTAGAAAGAAATGTTTGGTGAATTTATGTGAACACGCGACGCTGTTGCGAGCGCTAAATTATTTGTTTTAAATTAAATATTTCACGCCATTAAACTCGATCATTAGCAACAGTAAACTGATTTTATTACTAACTTTTAATGTGAAAAACGCCAAGTTATGTTTAATTATGACACGATTATTTTAATATATTTGCTTACAATAATAAAACGGTGGTATATATTTTTAATTTGCCATATAATCGTAAAATATAATGATATTGCTATTAGTGCGATTTGTAATTTATATTATCGTTACAAACACATTATGAATTCATCGTTTGTTATAACTATTTGACTTTTATTACGATTGTAAACTATACTGCGATGTATAAATGTGGAAATAAAACTTTATTTTGCATATTTTTCTCTCTGCTAGTGATGAGGTATTGCCGTTTTTGGTGTTATATGACTTTTGGAAAATTAAATTTTAATTAGCTATTTGTGTTTTTTAGAGATACGGATGGGAGATAAAATTAAGATGGAATTAGATTACCTTTTAAATTTTACGATTTTAAATTGAAATTTAAAAACATAAAACATAATTTCTTAATATTGAACGGAAACGTTTCGGATTAAATATTGAAAACAGCGTTCTTTCATAAAGTTTCGAAGTTTTAAAATATTTTGCTGCTATGTGTGTTTTTAATTTAGCAAGGTCGTTTGTAAGATGTATCTAGCGTAAAGTTCTTAAAGGTTTGTTAAGCAAAGGTACAGCTGTGTTCATTAAATTATAAAATAAATTTAAATTGACCCCTTGTCTATTCATAATATATTAGCCTCCTAGTTAACTCGCATTACGGCACAGTAAACAAATCAACATCATCACGCGTCTCTTTTAAATAATTGTATAACTTCTTCATTTAGCGATCCGTAACTCAGAAGAAAATCTGAATATTTTTACTGAAGTGAAATAAAAGGACATTTTGTTCAACCCTTAGTGATTCCACTGCTATGTTAGTCTCCTCTCAAAATGAGAGAAAAATAGTTGCAATGACTATATCACATCAAACAAAACTTAAGAGCAGTGTCAAATGAAATAATTTACGTTAAATATAAACAAATTAATAGTAGTTTTAGTCAAAGTTATAAAAAAAGGTAGAAGATAAAATTATTTAATTTTTCACTATACTTTCAGTAGCGGTAGCTATGTGTACTTACTACCTTTTTGAACAATATCAATTTGGCAACAATATCAAAAAGCTTTTTTGTTTTTAATGTGTCTCCTAACTATTTGGATTCTCTTCTAATTTTATAAACTGAGTCATGTATATTTTTAAGTTCTTTGTGTCCTTTGTTGATTGAGGAGTAACAGTAAGTTTGTTGTAAACGCAATGTCTTGTGTCTCGACATTATTGTACATATTGTACAAGTTCACGACATTACAAGCCCCTGCGGATATGAATCTGCAAGCGAACTGCCCTTTGTGTTCACATCACATTTAATGTATGAAATATTAGCTAAAGCTCGTTCATTGTAGTGTTATTTATAAGGTCTTAAAGGATTGACTCAAAATCGTTCGTATATACATAATTGCAGTTGAATATGTCTTACAGTATCTTTTGGTTGAGAAGGAACGTAATCAGTCAGATAATTTATAGTGATGATTATTTTTGAGTTTCTATAGTACGGTATGGTTTAGTGATTAAAGATTAATTTGCAGTCCCTATATACATACAAGTCTATCTGAGGAATATCAATTACCTAACGTTAGTATTAGATTGACAGCGCTTTGCTAAACCTCTTGACTTGGCTGATTAATGATTGGTACTGCCTTCAAGTTTCACAGCCAGTAGCCAGCGGGCGCCACCAATTTCACCAACAAAACTCGACGCAATTCATCAAATATTTAATCGTTTGTAAAACCATAACCGTTTACGTAGACATTTGTATCTGTCATTTTATAATAAGACCTATACCGTAACTTCAATAAAAAAGCATTTAACGGATTCACCGAACTCGATCACCATTCCGTGGCGAAACGATATAATCAATGGAATTTCGGAAGCCGGCTCCAATCGAACTGAGATATTAGTTTTTATCGATGATCATGGGCAGAAGCGTGAAAGAATTTATGTAAATGATCAATCATTCGATAGTAATGTGGACTTTTAAATATTTTCTTTTACAACTAGACGATAATTTGTTAATGAAGTTCTCGGACAACATTGTAGATCAGATATTCTGATGGACTATAAAAGTGATCATAAAATGATGACATGACCAACTGATTAAAGAGTATCGAGATAAAAGTTGATCTACAGGGTGCTTAAATAGCGGTATTGAATAAATTACCTTTTTAGTGACCTATTAAAAAGTCGTGAAAAATTACTGAATGGTAAACGGGTAATCTTAGGAACGATCGGTTTGAAAGACGTCGTTTAGTATATTGATGGGCATATTGCAATGTCAGAATATTTTCTAAGTACAGAATGATTAGGTGCACGAACACTTCGAGAAAGTCGATAAGATTGTGCCTTACCTTTGATAAACGTTAGATATGACGCAGTGATCCTTCAGAAATGTACTAAGAAAATGACGAATACAATTACTTTATCAAAATCATTGCAGACTATTCAGCGCCATGAGTAATATGACAATAAATCATCACTATCAGTTGTAAAAGTGCTCTTGTCGAAGCAGTCGTAAAACCATATAGTATGTTTTTAATAATTTCTATTAGTCCGCGACTTGGTAGACCCTTAGCATGCACGATTTACCTAGATAATAATTTAAATTCAGCGTATTTCCTAAATTAAGTAGCTGTATTAAACAGGCCACCGTCAGCTTCGTAAGCTTATAGGCTACTGATGTTCTAAATTCTGTATTTTGTATTTTCCGCCAGCCTCGATACGTGCATACAAGGCTCTCTCATTAAATTGATGGACTGTATCTGTTAAAACGTACATTGTACAGTAAACCGGTTAGTATGTCTGCAATTATTTGTAGTACTTATAGATAATTATATTAGTAAACACAGTTTTGGCACTGTCGCCGGCGCATAGTTTGGCGTTACGTGGTCGCCCGCGCCGATCCCGCCCGCGCACTCGCGACTCATTAGACCGCTGATTTACGTCAATTTTACACCCAATTGCCACCATTACTATGTGTCATATATATTCTTCTACCAGACTACTGAGTCCTATTACTAATGCACATTACCGTTTAGAACAAATGATAATACGTATGATTCTATTTCTTGAAAATACCACTATCAGTAAACGTACGATGTTCAAGATTATCTCGGAAATAGGCGCTACCGTGACTAAGTGCGTGTAATTCTATCACGTACACGCCTATAAATATTTATCACTTCGAGTGTTTATTTACTGCAAATAAACAATTTTCTAAACTAATTTGCATACTTCATCCACATCGTAACTTAGATCTGATCCTTTCACTATAAATCTTGAATTTCAACCGATTATCGGCTCTAAGGTGTTCCGGATAGGTGTTATCGAAGTGTGAAAATGGTTTGAAAAATATTAATTATAGGATAGGTAGGGTTCGCGTGTGCCGATGTCAACCGATAGTGGAGACTTCCTGTACCAATGAGTCATTGGTTGCAATCACGCGAATCTGAAGATACGATGGCCAAGCCCTGATAACGAGTATGCGGATATGTTTCAAACTCGGATTGTTTGATTTCTAATCCTGTATTATTACGTAAACTGAGATAATCTAGAGAAACCGTTGCTTTAGGGAGAAAGGGAACAACCTTTACGTAATTAGACAACGGGAGTTTGGTAAGCGATAATTGATATAGAAACGGAATAAAATGTTTGAAGTATAGAAGTGAAAATGTAGTGCCAAGTCGCTTATGAATCTAAACAGGAACATAAATGCAGAGTTAATGATTGACAACTTTATTTTGCGTCTGCCAAAATTCTAGAAAAACGTATTTTAGTAACAGGACGATCTTAATTACCATAGAAATCGGCTTATTTACCGCCATTAGCGACAAACGTAACAACCCAACGTAATAGTTACTAAGTGACAAATCAACAATTATGTAGTTAATATTCTAATCTAACAATTACTCGAATCATTTGACAATTGAAATACAACGCAATGGAAATTAGTCACATAACGAATAACAGTAATCGTTTAAATAATTGTGTAATACGATGTCGCCAATACGCATCTGTTGTAGTTGTAATAAAATAGAATGTCTTTGAAGATTATGATCAATTGGGACTGTGATTTCACAATGTCCCGTGCCTGCATTGTGCGTTTTGCAATCGACGATCACGCCAATATACGATACGAATGGTATTTTAGATATTATTCGTATAAACAATCAAAACATTTGTAGGAATGGTTTTCATTGCAATTATTAGATTATGAATAATTGTATAATTAAGACTCACTGCTCACTGAACATAGCGTCAGCTTAATAGATAGGTCAAAATTTGGACATGAATGTGTTTGAATAGCTCGGTTCATATGTTATTCAGAGCTGGAAAAGTGTTAGGCCGAAGAGCAGCGAACCTCCGACTGACTTACCCCTGGTTTCTGAGGTACATTTAGCGGTAATTTATCTATTCTTCTCTTTTTTTTGTATGAGTTTTGACGCTATTGAATAGATAAACTACCGCTAAATGAGCTCAGAAACCGGGATTTAGTCGTGCGAATCCAGCGACGGTATGTAAAAAGATTTATAATAATTTAGGCGACGAACTAGAAGTGCACGAAAATCCTGTTAGGTGGCATTTCAAACTTATGCCTGTCTAACTTCATACGTAATGTTGTCTAGACGTCAATCAAATTAACTTGCACATAAATAAATTTACTCACAACAGAATATCGGATAAAAGCGGCGTTATAAAATGTGAGTGATGTGACTATGCATCTTACTGATAAATTATTTTACATATCAATGTCCCTAGAAATTCTCAAGCCCACTTCTTTATCTTCGTATTTTTACGACTGAATCATAAAATGATTCATCATCATTAGCTATTGTCTATCCGATACGTTATTCAACCGCGTCTCAACCAATCTCGGAAACCGCTATTCATATTTCGCACAACGCGAGAATTTTAAAACATCATGCAACTGTCCACGGAAATGACGTCACACTATTACGGGGACGCATTGTTATTTTAGTCGGTGATAGTATCAGTGTTAAAAGCGACACGGCACTCGCTATTGTCATTTTAATTGTTGCCAACATGTCAATAAACACTCAATGGGGCCATAAAAGCTTAACAGGTGTTGCAAACCAAGTTTCAACATGAAAACAAACTAGTAAACAACGACGACACTCATCAGACGCAGTTAACTTTCTTCGAGTTTCCACAATTAGCGCAATTTGCGTTAATGCGCCCGCGCCGCCGACGTCAGATAAACTCTTGCGCAGATCCGATCAGACTATACAGCGTGCGACCGCTATAACTGGATAGAAATTAAGATAACATTTTATGATACCGTACACATTTACTTGTCTAATTCAAAACATTAAACAACTATAAACGGTACTAACACCATACTGGAAACCGAAGCTTAAAAAATATCGTTTCGCGTTGAATTAATTAGCGCTCGTCTTGGCGATATTTTACACTAATAGGCAACTTTATCTAAACTATCTGCCAGTATTTTCAATGTAATTTCTTCTGTTGAGTTATTTACAAGATCAAATTGATTATCTTGTATGCAAATCATGTGTTCATTTCCATGTAACTATTAATAACAAACGAGTGATAGCGTGCTTTTGACAGATGATGTAATTTTGTTAAAACATTACTCATCCATGTCCAATTATCAGTGGGTATTGCAATTATAATTATGAAACAATTTGACTTTTACTATGACCAAGTTGGAAAATAGGTTATTGTTTTTGTACGAACGTAAATAACGTAATTGTTGCGTAGGTTTTATAAACAAACTATAAAGTCGAAATGTTTAATTTCCCAAAACGTCTTTGTGGTAGAAAATAATTTGAAACGACAATATAATAAAAATTTTAGAATGTAGATAAAAGTTAATTTATGAACCTAATCGTTGTGTTCAGAGGTGATTAAATCAGATTATACCAGCTTGTCAAATAATTTTAACAATCGTAAACACCGTATGATTATGCAAACTATGCGAAGACTAAGTATAAAATTATGTTTATCCAGATGAAGAATATAATTAGAATTACCATAATGTTGTATTTTGGTATCATTATTTTTAACAACTCCCTATAGGCGTTAAAGTGGCGCCCGCGGCGGTCGCGAACCGGTTTGCATTCGAAACTAAAATCTAATCCTCTATATGAGTCTAATTATAACTTTTAGTACTTAACACAGTAAATACACCTTTAGCGAAATAGCTTAGAAATTTTACTTTGCATGTGAATTGTAATAGATATCTTATTATTATACAGTGTTGTATAGAACGGCCCATTTAAGCTAGTTTCTATGGATGCATATACCAACAACTTGCTCTCCAAATGGTGAAAAATAAATACAAGAGACGTACTCCAAAGTTCCGGGGGGTAGTGGAATGGTACTAACTTTTTCGCTTACTTATTCCACCAATGAATAAAGTAAACAATAAAAATTGGTCATTAATTTGGAATTCGTTCGAGAAGACCCTTGGTCAGCAATGGGACAGTAAATGGGTTAAAAAAATAGGCCTAATATTAGCAATAATTATGTCATAGTCACAGTTTTTAATTTTTTTGTGAGATAAATGAAGAGGATTTAGCTACCTATCCAAGAATAGTGATATAGAACTTGTCTAATGAAGCGTATAATAATATGTAAAGAAAACTTACTTAATCAATTTTTCCCTTCTATCGTCCATAGGAAATATTATCAAATAACAATTTGCAGATAGTAACGTTAAACTTGTGGGGCAGTAACTTTCTTTACTTTTACTATCAAGATGTAGGCGCATTGATGTCTCACACGATTACATAAATATTATTGTTTTCACACTGTTAATATGAAAGTTTATTATGTTTTGTTACTTAATAATGTCTTTGGCAAAAGTGATTTAGTCGAAAACGTATATCAAAGAATTTCATTGCACTTTTTCTTAGAATATTTGTGGAATTTACTCACGCATTGGAATTATTTATGTTTTAGCAAATGTTTATGTTTGTTTGTGCACCTGCTTCGTATAAAATGTGATCATTCGTTACACGTCCAATAAAATTTTGTAATAGTTGTACATTGACGTCATTGACTTGTCCGATGGCGCCGATAGTTTATATCTAATGATTGACGTTTGAACATTGCAACAAAGTATAAACTGAAAACGTTTTAAAACATTTTTAAGTAAAAATAGGCTTCATACAAATGAACAAAGACGGTTTTGTTCGTTATCGACTATCGCCGTTTAATAACTCGATCATTGATTACTTCAAGTCCATTGGAATTGCAAACGACTAAGGAACGTCCAATTTATTTACCCATCCACATTATGAATGCTTCGAGCTACGTATCTAATTAAAATTTATGCGCGTACATTAAGTTCTTCACTTATCTACAGTTCCCTCGCCTTGTTTATGTTGCCAGTGTAGGTATTTTAGAATCCCGCCGCATTGACATGAGCACTAATGTTAGTTTCATTTATTCCTCGCAACTCGCACAGTAGAACCGGAGCCGTGTTAATGCTGTACTTTCAAACCCTGCCCTGAACGCGGCTAAATCTTTTATCGCTACCAAATCGCCTGTCGTAAATCCCAACTCTCGGCCCATTGTTGCCGTACACGGTACTTATATGGGAGCGACCAAAATAAATCACGAACAAAACCATATCGGCGCGATCGTAGACTATCTCGGTCGGATCGACCGCGGGGGACTACATCGAGATACGGAGATATTACGCTATTGAATTAGCATTACCGCTGTTCTCGATATTGTTGTGTGCTGGTGGAAGCATGCCTCATATTTCAGTGTCGCATTATTTTAATTTTTGTCGTGCGTTGCGTCGTCGGTCTGCGGAATCGTGCGAGATCTCCGTCGTAGATAGTACTAGACGCGTAATCCTCACATCTTTGTCCGCTGAGGAGCGTGCGGCACCTGTGGCACGTGTGACTCGCTATGACGGCATTTCCACAGCCACCGGCCGGTTTCTTGCACCGGCTACCTTCAGACGTCCACGAGAGATTGTCGGCGTGCATCCTCATTATAATCGCATCAATAAACGTCATTGTTTTTGTTACAGGTGGCTCAGCGACCTGAATGATCTTGACATCGACAGCTCCACCTATTAAACGTAAGTCAACAACATAATTAATTTTTGCGAGAAATATTCCACTGTCATTAATCGAAGCATTGTTTATTTTCTTGTGAGAGGTCATTGAATTCTTTACTCGTGTTTTATAAGCATTGATACTTAAATGACATTCGTCGGTTCCTATGCTGCCGATAACTTATCTCGCATCCGAAATTAGTTAACGATTGGCCTAAATATTTAGATAGTTTAGTAAACAGTAGGACTCATTTAACCGTGCTTAACTAGATTGATAAAATCAATAAGAGATTCATATTTAGTCAGTGCTTATTTTCCCGTCGAGTGTATCATAATAGATTGAATGATAAATCCATCGAAGCTCCTGACAAATAAAACCATTATTCAATTACGGGCACGTCGCGCGTCTGATACGATTGTCACTTGACCGGAGCGGACCCGGGGAATCAAATCAAACGTTAACCTCAATAATGGTATCGGTGATCTATCGGCGACCAATATTGGAGATATTGAATAATAATTGGTGCACACGAGGCGAGCAGGGCGGGCGTCACGATGGAGATCCTATCTGTCGAGCGTGCCGCATCCATCAGCTCGCGATGTGCTCTATCTGTGCCGGTATCGCGCCCCAACGATAACCATTGTCTTACTGGACGATTATATCGGCGAAATTTGTGCTCGCCTCCGATCGAACGTTTGTCTTTTGCCGCAAATGAGCCGGATAATGGAGGACGGAGCATAAAAGGCGCGGGTTTCTGCTAAACTTTTGCTTAGTCATTAATATGCCGTGGGAACCGGCGATCTTCGACACGGGACATCTTGTTTTCGTTGTTCATACAAGGTGTAGTCTCTCCATTGTTTAGAATGTAGGTCTATACAGTATTTGTTTTTGTTACAAAGTTAATTTTGGACATGTTCCAAATGCGAGACTGGTTCTCTATAGCGCCGACGTTTAAATCGCCGACCGACTGCAAATTAAGTTAGAATTACTTAAGATCCGTAAATCACTGACATTTTAATTAAATTCCACAGCATAGTTGAACTTTAAACTGCTCGATTCGAATCGGCTTAATTGCTTTAAATGCAATATTTCAAATGCGGCTATTCGGCGCACAATCGTTGGCTCATGCGCCGTTGACAGGTTACAAGGTGCATGCGTTTAAGCGCAGTGCTCCCGTTCGCGACCGCGACCACTTAATAGCATTAGTGTCATTGTCTTATAGTCATTAATAAGTCCCCGGACAGTTCTATTGGCCGGCGCGCCATAACGGGCCTTACGTACTGGCCTGTGTCACGAATTTGTATCCTAATGGCCTGAGGGGAAGTTACGAGCGAGGCCTCCAATGTTCCCGGATATCGGGAATACGCGCACACACCTACGGTCAATGGTGTATGGTTTCAATACACTTTATTATCGCTACCATTATAATTTCTCGTTCGTTGTAATAGAAATTTGTTAGTCGTGAGCTTGCGCGGTGTCGTAATTAATTCTGTTAGACTACTATTGTTATTTCGAATATATTTGCATAAAATGTAATTAAGTATTGTCGTTTATGAAATAATTAGTTTAAGTGACTTGAAGAGTTTTATAAACATTGACTTTATTTAATTAACAAAAGAATACAACGCGGTAGTTGAATGATATCAATCTGGTCAACAGTAGACGGATTTATCCATTGTTCAATTTATGTCGCTTCATTATATTTTTTCCGGTTCCTCATCAATCTCATCAACTGCAGTCTTGATACGAACAGCTCTTGACTTAACAAGATGTATAGTAGTTATTTCAAGGCACTTGCTCACCGATGGTATTGCAGGTGATCGTCCTAAGATTAGCTCATTAAAACTTGACACAGATTTACTTTATCGCCTCGGACAATTGCTAAATCGCTGCTTCAATTCCGTCGACAGCTGTAAATCCATTTAACCGCAGCATGCGTCCACGCGTCCGGACATCAATTAAGTCCAATTACGTACGAGCGTCGCTACACAACCTCTTTGATACACCGACGACGGATTAACAACCGACTTCTGAATTAATTCGATATCGCGATAAGACCTGAAATATTTGCTCGAAACATGCTTAATTTTTTTAATGGTCAGCTGTAATTATTGAAGTCTGCGCGCTGTAGAATCTTTCTTTGCGTGTTATGCTATTTAAAGGTAGCTAATGATGCAGCTGAGCATTGACAAAAGTTATAAACAAACCCATTTTTGGTAGTGATTTTAACAAAAATTAGCACCGGATTTGTAAACAAAAAGTATCTTAACCACACAATGAAAAACGTGCATTATGACAGTAAATAGCAATGTTTTTTCAGCACGTGTTTTTTTGCTTAGAACTTCATTAAGAAAATTCTAACTACCTATTTATAGACGTGATAAGACAATTTCCAGGAAACGCAGTGTACAAGTAATTTTATTATCATTATCATTGTAAGCAACATTGCGGAGCGGCCGTTTGTTATTAACTTATTACGAGTCAAGATAAACACCGATGGTATATTTCTTAATTGCCCGTTGCATGATACGGACACTATCGGCCCACTATTTCCAACATAATAAGCATTATCATAACAATAACAAGCTAGTAAGTCGCAGCATTCGATGTGCTCATGACGGGAACACGATAACCCGACAGACGGTCTCAGTTGAAATTCGTGTGCAAGTAGCAACACTTGTGCGCCGAACGGTAACCTTAATATATTTTTTAAAAGTTTATTCTAAGTATCTTTGTGATTTCCCGTGTGTTCTGCAATGTGTTTGTGACTGTGTTATCCGTTCAAGTGATAAAATTTTTAAGTGTACTTCAAAAGTCAGCGGGAACATTGTAAGTTTTTCACATTCAATTAAGTTACCAATACGATAACTCAATACGTTGCATCTTAAGATCAATAGATTTCGAAATGTGATTGATGGCACTAGTAATTTATTTTTGAGATGTATAATTAGACTATTGTTACCATTGACCGTTCAATACTGAATTTACCGAAGTTAAATTATAAGATAGAGTGTTGTTCATGTTTGAATGGTAGGTTTTTTTACGTGTGACTGAATAGGTCGTCTTCTCGTCTCAATTTCACAGCAGGTCGTCGTATGATCATTAATCATGGCCTCGTTTGTCCAAGGACAAAGATATGGTGTTTATGCAATTGTTGAACGTTTAAACTTTTTCGAATACGAGACTTTTTTTTTTACTGTTTGCGTAAGATTTCTTTTATTTTGGAACAAAGTGAAGGAAAAGTTGGAGCGGAATAGTTTTAGTTTTGTGCTCTGTTATTTAATAGTTGGGTTTTTTGTTCGTCAATTGAAAAGTGAGGAGTTAAGTTAGTAGAGTAAATATTTTTAGACAGCTTTTAAATTTTTAAGTTTACGGTCGGTGTTTCACTTCGGATTCACTACTTCTGAATAGGATAAGTTTCGGTTAGCGTAATATGAGGAAATTTGACAGATTTTTGCATACCTGTCATTTTATCTATTACTAGCTGACCCGCGCAACTTCGCTTGCGTCACCTAAGAGAATTGGTCAAAATTTTCCCCGTTTTTGTAACATTTTTCGTTGCTACTCCGCTCCTAATGACCGTAGCGTGATGTTATATAGCCTATAGCCTTCCTCGATAACTGGCTCTCAAATGCAGGTCTCAGTTTTTTTAACTATTAAGTCGTTTAAGTTAGCTTCAGGAAACTTCAGAATGTCTAGGTTTGTCTGTCTAGATATCTTGTAAACAATGTTAATTCTCAAGTATAATTTCTTGTGCGTCTTTTTGCGTACGGAAGCCAATTCGATTACAATGATTGGATATCCATTAGATGTACCTACATTATGGAAATTGCTTTTTTTCAACGGGGAATATTATTGGCACGAGTCGAGGACTTATAAAAAGTAACTGTTAATTATATATTATCGGTATAAATACTATAAGCAGTCTTGCAGTTTTACTTACTGGAAATTTAATTTAACTTATGAGTAAGTAATAAGTAAATTACGTACAAAGTCTTTGGTGCCATTTGCGATTTAACAGAGAATCTAAAATACGTATACATAACTTTTCTTGTACCTGTAGTTTTACAGATTGATCTCCGTGTTATTTGAGATAGATATTTTGTTTTTATTTCTTGTGGCCAACCTTATGTCTTGTGCTTATGTCTAAGTTAATTTCTTCACCATATCGTTGATTTATAAACTTGATCTAAACTACAGGTTAGTGCCGCCTGTCTGAGCCTTTACTAAAAACAATAGAACAAGTAAGCTTTGTTTGTCTCACAAAGTCTACCTTTCGAACTAGCAGGAAAATAATAAGATGTTACATAGCAATAAAAACAACAGTCTTAATCTGAATAAGTATATAAATGATTTGGTATTAATATGATTACTTGCCTCTGTGGCGCGGTCAACAGTGTAGCCGACGCTGATTGTGAGGTCTCGGGTTCGAATTCCAGATCAGCTCGCCCCCTGTTACATGGGACTATCTTTGTTACTGCGAAACGTGGGTGTATTTCGTACAAACACGTATAACCGGCGTGATAGATATGTAGATATGTATTTTATTTATAATTGCTTGTCGATTCTAGTGTGTGCTATATTTAACCATCTAATTAGATACAGGTTAATAGAAATACTAACCTTTAGGCCTTCTTGATTGATACAAAATAAATCATTTCATAGATACACTTGACGGAAACTATCACTAATAATATAAATGTTTTATACGATTGTCCTATTTAATCAACACTTAGTGATAACGATTTACGATATTGTTTTGTTTTCTATATATTCTGTGTTATAGTTTGACAACTTAGTAGAAAGTATTGGCATACACGCTTCAGCTGAATTATAATGATTGCGCCAATCTGATTAGGAGCCGAAGTGGTCGCCATGGCCTATATCGGTTGGATAGATCATCGTCAATGATTGATTCTGACGTAATTTTATTTTTTTCAAAGTGACGGCCGGCGACGGCCACATGTACCTGAACTTAAGCTCCTATCGACCCTCAACACAAAAAAATGTCCTCTGAATACCGCACCCCTAAATATAACTTTTCGATTGACTTTATATCTTCAAAATAAAAAAGCTATATCAAAAAGTATACAGTCAGCTGCATAAATCATATCATTGATGTTCTAACTCCGTATTTTCTGTCTGCACCAGCCACGAACCTAGCATTACGGGGCTCTTTACTAAGTTGTAAGGCTATATAGTTCGATTCACATGTATAGATACTGAGAATAAGACGTCAGTTTAAAGATTTGCGTCATATTGTCACCATCAGGATGTAAAGAGAATAACTTGTAATAGAATGCTTCTTATCAGTGCTGTGTTAAAGAAAATCTTTATGCTAATTCGTTTGAACTAATCTTCGTAGATCATCTGATCTCTTTACTGTATTATGTGTGTATGGAGAGTTTGTTATCCAGTTACATGTCATGCATTTCCAAATGATGCAATCCTACTGATATTATAAATGCGAAAGTTTGTATGGATGGATATATTTTTTGATTGCATGTATGTATGTTCGTTTGTTTGTTACTCTTTCAGACTAAAGTCAACTAAACGGAATTGAATGAAATTCGCTATGCAGATAGTTTTTAACCTAGATTATCACATAGGAAACTTTTTATCCGTGGAATTTATTAACGTGTATGAAGTCGCGGTCAGATGCTTGTCTTTCAAAAATGTGTTTGAATTGTAATGAACTGGTGTACTTGTAAGACTTACTGCTGACTTAGCTTTCCTGACATTACCCTAATGTATACGGCATTTAAGACAAGTAAAGATTAGACTCTTTTTCTAATTTCCTAACTTAAGTTGTCAGTGTAGTGTTAATATTCTTTGATAATATATTCTTACGAAGTATTTTGCTTACTTTAAAGATACTGTTTTTAATAAGTCCTTATAAAACATGCCGTTAGTCTACTTAACAGGGTATTGTTTATTAAAATCTCAGTTATTTCTGTAAATGGAACATATGCGTCCATCTGTATAGTTATTTGTTTGGGTAAAACCCGTGTAATGTTTGTACTTCGTTATATTTCGAAGGGGCGTTGATACTAAATATTTGTACAGCGTACTGGCATGTCAATGTTTAGTCATATACTTGAGCATTAGTACACCATATAAATACATAGAAT
Source organism: Anticarsia gemmatalis (assembly GCF_050436995.1). Lineage (NCBI taxonomy): Eukaryota > Metazoa > Arthropoda > Insecta > Lepidoptera > Erebidae > Anticarsia > Anticarsia gemmatalis. The sequence continues at coordinate 3,625,745 of NC_134758.1, forward strand.
GTATCGGACACTATCAGTTTAGAATTATCGCTAAACCAGTAGTCGTCTATCTGTGCCGGCTATGTAAACATTGTTGTAATATAATAACTGTATAAGTTGTAATATAATAATATTTAATTTGTGTGTGTGATACATGTGACATATGAAAATGAAACTCTACGCTTTAGCTCTCTTGACTTTTCTATTTAGAATTAACAGGTATTTATAAGTTTTATTTAAAGTAGATTTTTCTATTATTAGTTACTTTATTTGAGAGATAATTTTACGGATTTGACAAATAATACATACATACAATGTATACAAGTATGTTATGATATCACGCTTTCTGTACCCAGAAGTTTAGGCAGAGATATATGAAATACACGCTCGTTTCGCCATTAACAACTCAGTCCCATATTATAGAGGCGAATAGATTACAATTGACAAATAATGTATAAAGAATACATGAAATGTTGTTGAAAGACAATCGATTCTCTAGTTTGGTTTATATTATCTGTGCTTGGGTACAATTTAATAGGTTTCAAGATGTTTTCATTAAGATTCGCCTTGTGTCCACATTGAGCACGTGATGAAACACTTGATTACTACTTAGTCTTGTTTATGTACATTTAATTAGATTGTTTAGCAGTTGTGTGTGAAGTTACTTGTAATTACGGACGGTTTTTCTAATCTGTATTCTTTTTACCAAACCGCTTCTTTTAGAACGCTGCAAACTTTTTCTTATTGTGAGTGATATTTTATAAGACTCTACACGTATTTATTTAAGTTTTGTGAGTGGAAATTACGAGTTATTCCGTTCGGATCCCCAATACTGATACCCTAGTATTTTAAAATTATTTTCTGAAATTACTTTGTACCTAGCTTTTTTTGTATGAGTTTTAACGCTATTAAATAGATAAACTACCGCTAAATGTACCTCAGAAACCGGGGGTGAATGGTACTTATTTATGGTAAGCATAAGTTTTCCTCTTTCAGCACCACTTTCCAGCAACAGATTTCCACACACTGATAAAGAAATAATTTAAATGCCGAATAAAATTACGCTAATAATATAATCCATTGCAAATACCTAAACAAATATGTTCCTAGAAGACATGCTTATGACTACACCTAATTAATCTTTCTGTTTAATTTTACGGGTATCAAGACATTGACTCATGTTTTGACTAATAATAATTAGCTAATCAAAAAAGTAAGGTATACATTCTACTAAATCTATACATGCAAAAGTTTTGTATGGAACGATGTTTGTTACTCTTTAACACAAAAACTTCCTTAAGGATTTTAATTATATTCTATTCTGTCTTAGTGTTAGTGGTCAACCAAATGTCACAGTTGTTCAAGCCACCCGAAAGGCGTTTGACATGGCTTAACGACTGTTAACTTAATAGACAACAACCGGGATTTTGATGAAAATTCGCACATAGATATTTTATAATATATTCTACTTCAACACATATTTTGTTATTGTTATTTTTACTGTAAAATCTTTCCACTCGTGTGAAAACCTCGGCAAGGAGAATTCGAGAGTACTCATTCTAGTTAGTTTAAAGTCAATGTACCAACAACTGTTAATTGAGACGAGTATATTTTTTCGCAATCCTCGAGTAATGATTAGTTAAAAATAACTATTTCTATTGATTAACGATACTGTCATGTGAGACACGTGATATATTGACTATAACATTTATAAGTACGGTCGTTAAGCTTTATTATTATTGGTTGGGAAAGTAAATATGTATTAGCAAATGTTTTTTTCGTAATTGTTAATGATCGCTTAAAGTGGTGAAGCCGATAATGCGTCTTATAATCATGGTATTAATGTACCTTTCTTTAGCTAGACTAGGATGTTTCAATAAGCTTTGGCTACAAAAAAATTCAGCTTTAGATAAGTTCAATAGATTCTAACTGGTAAAATGCGGTGTAAAGGCAGCTTTACATTAGTTAAAATCTTTTAAATTTAGCCCATTAATGCCCAACTGCTGGGCAAGGGTCTCCCTCCCGGAATGAGGGAGGGGTTAGGCCTTGAGTCCATCACGCTGGCCAATTGCGGGTTGGGGACGTTGCATACCGTCAAGAACCGTTCTAAAGATCTCTGAGGCATGCAATGTTGCATCACGATGTTTTCCTTCACCGTTGGGACAAGTGATAATTATTTCTAATACACACATAACGTCAATGGTATGCTGCCTCGGGTTCAAACCTGCAACCACTTGCGTGGGAGGTACCAACTTATTTGACTCGAAACTGTATTTATATTCTGTAAATTATCCAGTAGGCTCAAATTTCAGCTTTTTATCGTAACGGTAGTGAAACAGTAGATTAAAAGGCATTAATCCTAAATAGAACATCCTGGCTGATATCATTTGTGTATCGCAATTTATTTGAAAACTGTGGAGCTAGTGGTTTAGTCACAACAGTAGCAGTTGAGGTTAGGCTACGGTTGCCGAAGTAGTTCTATGGATGGGTGGACCATATTATACATTTCAAGCTCCTCTGAGTTTTGGGAGGCACGTTAAATTATGGATCCCGGCTGTCATTTTGAAAGATCTTTTACAGTCGTTACTAATAGTCAGAAGCTTGAAAGTCAACCAGTTTTATTGAGGGGTATCGTGTTATTATAACCCAGGTTACTGGACTGTGGAGTTCCGATAGAAGTTTCGAAGAAATACTAGGCTGATTGATTTTATTTAAAAACTTTACGTTTTACGAAATGTCACAACGGACGACACTCTGACGTCATTTACGAAGCACAAAATATTGTGTTTGCCATAGAAGTACAAATACGGTAGTACCGTTGCTATAATTGATATTCATATCCAGTTGTTTTGATATACATTCAGGTGTAAGTTTCATAACAATGTCAGTACTTATTATTATTAGGAGCCAATATTAAACAGCATAATTTTACGTAGATATGACGTAGTTATTTAATTTATACGTATTTATAACTAATCGCATTGTTTTTATTACATTAAGGTCGTAGAACACATCTTGTAGACGTCACAGTATCAACTTATGCCGGTTATGCCCCGCTGTCAAACGTCAGCAAGTAATCTAAGCAGATCAACATCACTGCTAAAGTGTGTGTGTTGGGAAACCTTTAAACAAGAGGTAAAGGAGAGGAGTGCATGTGAAGAATCGGATACGCATTCGTTGATAGGTCTCCATAACTTGAACCTTGTACGATTAAGTCGATCCGAGTATGGTTTAAAATAGAAACAAGAGGTTCTATTTTAATCCATACTCTAATGGACTTACTGTTATGTTTTAGTTATTTTATGTATATGTTACTGTAAAAGCCCGAACTGTGGTAAATCCTAAGATTTTCCGGTAAAACCTAAGATTTACCAACTCTCAATGGTAAAAGTCCGAACAAGCCAGAGTTTAAAAACTATGTTACGATATATAAAAAAATCCTTCTTTATAACTATGTTTATAACTATTTCACGGTATAATTATATACTGTGACATAGTTATAAAGAAGGAGTTTTGGGCAAAGCGACATGGGTAGGTTAGGTTAGAAGGCTAAGGTGGGAGCGAGCGAAGCGAAGCTCCAACCTTAGCCTTCGTGGTTATTTTTTTTTAACCACCCAGAAGGAGGAGCCCCGCGAAGCGGGGCTCCGGCGACATCTCGATATCATCAAATGAATATAGGTAAAAGTTCGAAATAAAAGAATTGTTCGGACTTTTACCATTGCGAGTTGGTAAATCTTAGGTTATACCGGAAAATCTTAGGATTTACCACCGTTCGGGCTTTTACAGTAACATATACATTTATACAAGGCCAAAGATTCCCAACAAGCGTGATATCGCCCCCAAATAGGCGCTGGAGTATTTCGTGGGGGGCGGTAGCAAGTCAAGAAGAAGAAGAATTACCATTATTATGATAAATAACAGAAAAGTGGGGCGCTGGATTTTTGTTGTACAGGGAGCCGTAGTCCAAAAAAGTTAAGAGCCTATGAGTTAGGTAAAGCCGCGCTAACAACTTGTCGAATTATTCGCTTGTTTTCTGTTTCTCATTTCTGCAGATTCGCATTTTTTCGGATTCGCATTTCTTCAGATTCGCATCTCTTCAATTTCTCATTTCTTCTGTATCTCAGTTAATCAGAATACAGTTACAATAAAAAACAAATAGATATGGTAAAAACAAAACATTTAATTATTGCAGAAGACGTATCAGTACACCTCTACCTGCGTTTTCAGGGAATACAAAACATTAACAGAAAACATAAGATATTTTACAACCGAGATAATAATGTTATACACTCAGGAATGGCTATGTCACCTGATACACATTTCTGAATAATTTCTTTTTGCTCCTGATCTTTTTTAGAAGGCTTTGTAGGTTTAGATTGGTTCCTTTTTATTCTAAAATCTTGGAATCTTCCTTCTTTTTTTAGTAACGAAATGAATAAAAATAACTTTGGATGAATACCTATCCTAATTCGAAGGCGGTGATGCCAGCCCTCTAACGAGCTTGTCGTCTTATTTTTTTCATTATAGCAACTCAAAACATTGGATGATATCTTTTTAATCCATTGATTATGAAAATATTCTTTGAATGTGTGTACATTTTGAACGTTTGGTTCATTTTCAAATATGTATATAAATGCTTCCGGCATAAGCTGTGAAGGTACCAGAGCTGCCACCATAAGTTTCTTTACGAACTCACGGCCTTCATCATAGGAAGTTATACCTAATTCTTTAAATTTTTTCCATATGGCCCTTTGATAATGAAAAAAACATCCTTTCAGTTCGACATCAATGAAATTATTTTTTACAGCATTGAGGACAGCCATTTCAAAATCACTTACATAATGAGTAATATTTAAAAACAAAAAGGTTAAACACGTTATATTCAATCTAATTGCTGTGTTTGTTTTATTTACGTTGCGACTGTACATATATGGTGAAAAGAGATACAGAAGAAATGAGAAATTGAAGAGATGCGAATCTGAAGAAATGCGAATCCGAAAAAATGCGAATCTGCAGAAATGAGAAACAGAAAACAAGCGAATAATTCAACTTGTCCGTGGCTTCAAGTTTGACCGTGAAATAGCGGTTGGTGCGACGATATTATCACGATTTCGAATAACCAGCGTTGCACTAAAGAATTTTATAATTTTCGTTTGTAAGTTAACATGTGTGCTACGAGACTTAAACATATGTCAGCAATTATTATAATAAGTCAAAGTGAATTGAAGTATTTTCGCGTCACCGTTACGCGCTTGGGTTTTTTTACGTTACATGATTTTTAATTGCCAGTACCATTTGCTTGTTATCTCGTTAGTGGTGTAATTGCGTATTTACTCTACACTTTATTGATGTGTTGGTTACTATTTTATTTCTTTTATCTAAATTTTACTTGCTTTATATGACTTCGTTTGCAAATAATTTATCGACATTATCCTTACAAATTTTCTTCAAGTAAAAGTAAGCGAATTTTAGTATTCGGGACTTGAGTATTTTTTAAGGAAAATTACTCTAGGTTGCGTATTGTATAAAACCGCGCCTTTTACAATGTAAACATGGATCATAATAATGTGCATATTAAAAATACGTAGGTACATAACAATGTATATTTCAGTATAAACATTTTCCAACGTTAGTTCTTATCTTTCTAACACGAGCATTACTAATTTCCCCTTATCTCAATTTCAAAAGTTATTCCTTAATTATCGCCTATTTTCACTTACGCGTTACGCGTCATACATTTTACGCAATCATTAACCATTCACACTCAAAAACTACAAAAGATTCTGCGTATACTACTTTCTTTAGAAAATACTAGCGAGTATTTTTTGTAAATAGATTTAAATTATTCAGTAGTGGTAGTAAACGTAGTTTTTTTTACTTAGAAAGTTATTTTCTATGTAAGGATTTACATCGGCATATCGGCGCCGGCGCAATGCAAATGTACGCGCGGTGTAGTCGCCGTGTCACTGTTATGACCTGACGCCACTACGAATACATTATACCAGAAGACAATCGAGCCACTCGTGTGTCGATCATCGGTATTTTTGTTCATTGACGCAAGTAGTTTTACGTTTATTGTTTATTGGCTACAAGTAGGTATTACTGAAAGAAATGTGAGTTTGTTTTGTTTATATGTAACTCGTCTTTACACGTATTTTAGTTATGTATTTCACTTTTGGGTGTTATTCAATTTTCTTTTTTTATTCCGTTCTATAACGTGGATGTTTGTAAGTGTTTCTACTTTCTAGTTAATAGGATCCTGTCTAAAAGTTCGTTATGCGGAACCTTAGATCAACACATTTGCAGATTTCCTTCATGTTTTCAAAGTGTGGTAATCGATTACTTAGCAATTACGGGCTATCTTTTCTTAGTTCTCTTCGCCTAAAATAGCGGCTTAATAATCTTGAAAACTTGTGATATTTTTTAAAATATCTTTAAATCAATCAATATTAGCCTGAAATAGCGACTTAATATTAGACATTGACCAAGTATTTCTGAATGAAAAAAAAATAATTTGCTGGCAAACTGCATAATACCTAATATGCTTAATATTGCCATTCATTTTCAAATAAAAACCTTGAATTTAAAGTCTATATACAACAGAATTGAATTGCAATATTATATTCGTCTTTACATATTAATCATTTACATTTACATTTGTTAGAAAAACATCCAAAATATCATACGTTTATATCAATATAAAATGTTTATAAGTGACTCATATTATTACAATTCGCTTATATCCGGCTAACAGACACGATATTAATTATAATAGGTATTTGTACAACGAACTCTATGTTCGTTTCTTATATTTTATCTATCTTAGCTTAGTGTTGTTGTAGCCGGTGAATGACCTACATAAATAAAACTTTAGTGTTAAGACAATATAACAACTTTAATAGGCGATATAAATTAACAGTTAAACTAAGGTAAAACCACCTAGAGCACGTGCAAATGATTTTACGATTATTTTATGTGGTTGAATAAAAACGGGCTGGGCTCTGCTATTTCCTCTATTTTTATAAGATTACCTATGCTTTACTGAGATCCTTTACGAAGAACTAGGAAAAGTGATCTGATCTTACTTTCCACTTGTCTATAATTCGTGAGTTAAACATACGCAAATAACAATGTTATGCATAATGCAATTCGGTGTATTCTAGTAACTGGCAAAGGCAGAAATAACAAAAAAAATGCATAATAATTTCTTCTATCGGCTTCATACCTTTCAAATCTGTATACAGCTTCCAGAGCAGATTTGCGTTTAAGACTGAAAGATTTTCCTCTTTCGAAAGCAATTTACATTTAAAAAGGTGTTTATTAAGACCCAGCGTTTATTACATAATGTATTCTGTAACTGTAAGGCAGGCTAGTCGTGTCGAATCAATAGATTAGTAGATTTATTCAGCCGATTGTTGTACTGCTCGTAGTCGATACTGAATGCCTACAAGTTTTCCTCATTGCTTAATAGAAATCTTTAGTCAAACGCATTTTGTTTTTAAGATAACGCGGAACGGTTACGTTTTGCAAGAGATTGAAAACTTTGTTACGCGTGTTTAAAATAGTTTGTAAAATATTCGGTGTGGTTATAGTTTTGAGATATGGTGTATAAAATATATTTTTGGTGAAAATCTTTATTATGGCGTAGTGAAAGCCAGATAACACGTGTAACTATTTGCCAATAAGTGACTGAAAGATTGAAAGAATAAGTAAAAGATTTGTGTAGTCAATTCTCCGAAATATAATAGAATTCATGATTTATTTTGGCCGCATCTTTACACATATTCTAGGATACTTCTGTCAGTAGAAGAACTTTGATAATCGTTTCGCTTGGGTAGAATCGTTACTTAATATGATGTATTCTTCTGATTACAACTGTTCGAGCTATCTAACATATGCATATTTTGATCCTTACCAACTGTCGATAGACCAAGGATTCTTTCATATAGAAGCTGGTACACACTGAAGCAAGCATATTATATCTAAATTGTCGTCATTTTGTCCTCAGTGTTAGCATGGTGGTGGTGCTGAACGGCGTGTTAGTGGACGAGTGTCCGACATCGGTGCGCGCGCTGTTGAACGCGCACCCCGGCTACAGAGATGCGGCCGCGCAGCTGCTGGCCGCCGCGCCCAGGGTTGTCCCACCCCCCGGCCTGCTGTATGTCGCGCAGAGGGAACTTGCAGCCGTTGTGCCGCATGACAGTGAGTAACAAAATTATACTGTGACATTTAGTAGTCCTAAAATCCGTTAGAATTGATAAATTTCGATATATTTCAAGATTGAAGTAGTTTTTTTTTATACATACATCATTTAATAAATAAAATTACGCCTTCTTCCCATAGGGGCAGGCAGAGACCAGAAAACACCACTTGGTACAATTTTTTATTTAAATTAAAATCCGGTTCACAATGTAAAATTCTGTGCAGTGTTAATGAGATATTCTTTTGCATAATTTCATACAATTTCAACAAGACGTACCTATGTATACTTTACTTTCAACTTGGTCTATTTCAGAAAACGTGAACATCATAGGATCAGATGACGCCACATCATGTATAATCGTTGTCGTCAGGCATTCAGGTGACTATCTTATTTTCTGTTATCTCCCTTTTATGGGTTCCGTGTCCAAAGGGTAAAGACCGGACCCTATTACTGAAACTGATTATGTATTTTTGTTGCCGCTGTAATAACAAATACTAAAACATGATAATATACATAAGTATTTAAGGGGGCTCCCAATGATATTTTCTACATTCGATGATCTATCTATCATGAAGAACATAATATATATTCCATCTAAATTGTTTGAGGGATGCAAACTCGCACTTGATTTTTGTGGTGGAGAGAAGAGACAATTATTTACATTACTATCCCATTGCTGGGTACCACTGAACGAGACCACGAAAATTGCTGTTGTTTAACATTCTCTCTTCACTTTTCCAGGGTCCGGTGCAGTGGCTTTAGCACATCTAGACGGGTCTGGTACAGCAGAAGCAGCAGCTGCCATGGTGACAAGAGTCCAACAGCTGGCTGTAGGATATCCTGAGGGCAGGTTGGAGTTACAGCTGGTCGGAGGCTTCACAGACCCACACCGCTATTCAGATGAACTGTTTGCTAATATCATGTGTGAGTAGAATGTTTTGATAATAAAATTGATTGTAGCAATGTAGAAGTTGGTGCCTGGTTTATAGTAGGAACTTTATGTTTATCGTATTTCCGGCAATAATGGCAGCAGAAATGACTTTCACACATTTTTATTTAGGTAAAAGTCAAGTTTCAACCTTTATTCTTAGTGTATCCTTTTTAATAGATACCTGAAGATAATAGTCGAATTTCAAGAGCGCCATTTTGTACAGTCAGTACCATCGTGTATCGAGAGTTTAGCATTTAAAATGTATCTACTGCAAAAATTGTTTCTCCGACGCCCGCTAGAGGTGCTGAAGATTTTCATACAATGTTTTTCTATAGCTAGCCGATTGTTGGCAGTCGATACTGGTAGAGAATCGAGCTACTGATTACAAAAAGCTTCTCTTTAATTTAGGCAATATTAGAGATGTTTTCCTTCTTTTAGCTGTCTTATTTGAGCGCAAATTAATCTTTAGAGGTTGTTAAAGATACTAAAGTCACCTTTTAATCTCCAAAGAACCAGTAGCACAAAAATCAATAAGCTAACATAACAATAGTCGGAAATAAACAATTAGAATAGACGGCTAGGTCGCGGTGTTGTCACTTTGCCAGAGGAACGATAGCGAGAGAGCGTGGGCGGCCGGCCATTGTGAGCGGTCGTGGCGCCCTGACTCATGCGCGTGTCTCTTGTTTAATTGACTATGAGATATTTTGGTAGAAGTTTTGATAAGTATCTGATAATTATTTGGGACTTTGAAGCTATCTCCTGGAAGCTTTATATTTGAGTTTGTTGTGATGTTTATGTTTAGGTTTACGTAAATTTTAGTAATGGTATAGATTTTTACGTACTAAATCTGTTTGCGAAGTTACTATTTTGATAATTCAAAACGTGTTTTTTCACAAACCGCATAAAAATTTAAGTTATTCTATCACTGTCTTTTTACGAAAATAAGTTTAATCGTCCAACAATATCGAAGAAAACTGTCTTAAATATGAGTTAAGAACATTTAAATACGTCAAAACCGCAGCTGGAAGCTATAAGATGAGAATTACTTTAGCTTTACTTTAAGACTTGCAATACAAAAAAGCTGCCGGCAAATTGAAAACCTCCTTTTTACTCAACTGCGTTATTTTTAAAGTCGGTTAATAATAAAAACATATTTCCATTCCAGTATCGTTCCACCGTCTATCAGTGGAGATAGACCTAACTCTTGCATGCTGTTGCGAGTTGAACACAGCTCTGGGCGGCGGGTCGGCCGCACCGCTCGTCACCGGCGTGGGCGTGGACATCCGCGCCGGGGACCTGTTCCCCGCCACCTTCCCGGATAAGGGACCTGAACTACCGCTGAGAGGAGCCAGGACTATTACTAGTGGGCCGCATTCGGGACAGGTTAGTTGTTTAAATTACAGTTAGAACTGACATTTAATTTAGAGGAGTTCTTAAACATATTTTAAATGCCGACGAATTAGAAACCTCAACCTTCTTCTTTTTAAAGTTGGTATATAAGCAGTTATCAAACATAATAATCAAATTTGCTATTAGACTATTGAAGCAAAATATATATTTAGAACTTAACGAATTGTGGGTTATATTTAGTTATTTGTACGGCTTTTCATACTAGTCATTGTATGCAGATGAACTTAGACGCTTTGACTCTCATTATTTTATTTTCTAAAATGCTAGTGTACATATTTACGTGCCGAAACGCCGAACGTTCTACAATGTTAACAAGATTTTGTTGGAAACTCTTAGAGCTACTTCAGTAGTTAAAATTGGTAAATGTAAATCAAACAGTATTCTTAATTTTACTATTCGATAAATATCCTAATGAAACAATATTTTCCTCCCAGGTGCTAGACATATACGACAACACGGTGGGCATGCTGCGCATCGGTCCGTTCAACTACGAGCCGTTGCGCGGCGTGGACCTGTGGCTGGAGCAGTCCGACGACTTCATACTGCAGCACCTCAGCACCACGCCCGCCGTCGAGCCGCCGCACTTTGTACACAATGTATGTATTATACTCAAAATAATAGTATAAAGCCCTTGCGCTTCCCTTAGCTCGTCTTGGTGGAGGCACTACCGAGCCCCCAGATAACTCTTATAAAAAGGCTGCCTTTTATAAGCATAGATCGATTGCATTTTTTTTATAATGTCGTCGTCGTGGAAATCGTACAAGTCGTATAAATAGATTACAAAATGTGCTCGCTATACCTGTATCAGGACAACTCTATAAAAGGTTGTCCTTTAAAAAACGAAATCAATTGCTTGCCTTAAAGCTGGTCACTTTTTGGCCATCTCGTACACTCCTTTGAGATTTTGTTTAAATTTTATTTCTGTTTTGTCTTTAGAACTTCATACTATCAAACTACAAATTCAAACAAACTTTTGTAATTTAAAGATCTAATAAATAATCTAATGTTACGTCTGGCAACAACCATTCGTCTTGACTTCATCTAATATTTGCGTAGTAAGTTTTAATGTTCACATTTATGTACCAATATATTCTACAAGTTAATGTATTATTTTTTTCATTTCGCAGATCCGTGTGACTCTCAAATTTATTCAGCAGCATCCCTTCCCAGCGGTGACAGTGTTTCCCGACAACCGCGCACATTACTACCGTCGCGACGAACAAACCGGCTGTTGGGTTGCCATGCGCTTCTAAACAACCTACACTAACCAACCATTCTGTTAACACCTAAATTATACCAGTAGTTGTTTAGCTGTAATTTCTCGAAAATATTTTTTAATACTGGCAACACTCAAACGGACAATGCTGTAAGACTTAAAATCTTCATGTCATTATGTTAATTCAGATCATGAAAGTATAATTTCAGTGTTTTCAAACTAATTAAAGATTGCAAGCATTTGTACTTTGCTTTGTAATTAGATATGCAATGATAAATTCAGCTAAAAATATTAGAAAATAAAAAGCACTGTTATTATACTTTAATGAATATGAGAATTAGCAATGAACTATATACGTAATAATACTAGCAACTGCCTAGTGCGAGAATAATGTCCATATTGTATTCGTTTCATGATTTTTCATACAACATAGGCGAACCACTTTTATACATGATAGATGGATGAAATAAAGAAAATAATATGACAAGCAACACGCGCCTTTGAACAAAACAGCTTTTATTAGTCAATTAAAAAATAAACCTTATTGTTACTAAAATTTAATTCAAAGCAAAAAAGAACCATCTTTGATGTGTGTTGTTTTTAGCTCTACTATCATATCAATTCATTGTTTGATATTTTATAACTATTCGGCACAGTTAAAATGTTCTACTTGAAAATGCACTCGAATATTATTATTGTAATGCACTATAGTGCTGATTTGCACAACTGTATAACCATGACAATGTCTTATTTTGGCTTGAACAGTCTTGATACTTGTGTAGGTTTTATTTTGCTAGACAGACCACATGGATGATAGAAATTGCCGAGGGTTGGGATTTTGTAAATTAAGTAAAGTTTCGTAACCTTATGGTAAAAAATGCGAGGTTATTTTCAACCAATTTAAAGGGCTCTTCTTTGCCTCTTGGCTTCTTAAATTGCCTGTCAATTGAGACGAAGTAAGGTTGCAGTAACTACTGAGAAGAGCAGAGATTTTGTACATCGCGGACACAAACTTCGCACGAGTTCAAAATACGAAAGAAGCTCATGCTCCTTGAGAACAGTTCTCCTTTTAGACACGGTCTTGGAACAGCAAATATCAAAGTATTGTGTATGACCTAGCTTTTGATCTACACTAAAAGTATTTTTCCTGTTCGAGCCATTTGACTACAAAGTAGTAGTACTTCGTATTTAATTTGATGGACTTAAATGCTTTTAAAGCGTATACCATGACTTATCACTTTCAAATAATCATAATTCATAAGCATTTTATTACCATAATAAAATAATTATTATGACGTGTGAGAAGTTTACAGGGTTGCCATATTAATACCGTGTAAAAATTAATTTATGAAACATTACAACAATTTGCTTTTATGATATTTTTTGTATTGATTTGGATGGCATTTTGTAATTTTGTTCATGAAATTGCATTTGATACACCAGTTAAACCACAAAAATTGAAATATTTAATTGAATTCAAAGATGACAATGTTTATGTGTTATTAAGTAATGATATTATGAAATATGATTTAAAGGCTCGAGAATCCAGTGTGACACTTTGAAAATATAATGACCTAGATAGTTTGCATATAAAGACATTTTGTTTTATTGTGATAATTGATAATATTTTGTTATTTTTATTCTTTGTATTTATGAACAAAAGTGAGGCTTACATCGGCTATGACATTCAACAATCATTAAATTATTATGTCTCAAAATATTTTATGAAGACGTAATAGTTGTAAATAAAAAGTGTTGTTGCTATCAAGTCGATGTTATATTAGTATAGTTTTTTTCTCAAAACAGTTTAATATTTTAATCATTATTCTAGTGATCGAGAAAGTTTCCAGTTCTTACTTTTGTATGTAAATATAAAATATGTGTTATTAAGTTATGATAATTGTATATTTTGTCATTCGTTTATATCAAATTCCAGTTTTAGATTTTAATTATTATGTCAATACTTGCCTTTTAGGTATACGGCAGGAATCACTTCAGTAAAGTGAGGGTTACCACAGTGGATAAGTTTTACAGTGAGTGAGGAAGTCAAATATCGTCGATGTATGCATATAAAAGGTTAATTTTAACTCAACTCACTGTGCATTTATCTACTGTGGCCAGACGTCAGAGAGAGAACAAGTTATGTTGTAAATATAATAGTGATCAATTAGATATAGTTAGACGACGTTAATAGTTATTGTTTTGTGAAATATTATGAATATATTGAAAGTTCAAAAGATATTTGTGTCGTTATTTTTTTTCCTTTTCTTCACATTCAAACCCTTTCCTAATGTTAAATAGGTAATGATTGACTAGCTCCAACAAAATGATAGTGTTTGCTTATTATAGGAGCTGAACTCTTTGGGCTTGTTCTTTACTAATAAGTCCTAAATAAGGAAGCCCTACTAAAATATCCGTAGATAATGATATTATGCATACCTTCAAGGGCAACAGCAATAGTATAAAATCGTGTGTATAATAGCTTTTATTAATAAAAATGCTGGTACTTGTGGAAGCAAAAGGAATAGATGCATACGTAAATGTTTTGAATGGTCTATTAGTCTAGAGCAGCAGAAATTGCTGGATTTTTCCTACATTGTTGCCAAAGCAAAAATGTTTGAAGTTTGATAGAAGAATTTAAACGTCAAAATCGGAACGCATCCGTAGTTGCAGAAAAATAACAGGCGGCGAAATCTAGCAACATTATTTTGACAGCTGGTCTTGCGAAGTAACAGAGTTTTTGTTAGTTTTTGTGTAATATTTTTATTACAAAGCATTGTTAAAAACGCAGCTGTGAAGCGTTTAAAAGCTCAAAACATGGATAAGCCGATCGTAACTGAACTTCCTCCTCCATACACCGCCACGGTTCCTCCAGGTGAGTGTTAATTGATTTGTTTTTGTGAAATCTTATTGAGTTTGAATGAATCATAATAATGATAAGGTGCTCGAGTATACTGCGTAATGTTGCAATCCAGCGGCTTTATGTTTGTATTATCTGTCATTGGGTCAGGAATGTAGGCTGAGAAGTATGCTAACGAAAGTGCTTTCGTCGGTATGTTTTTGGAGTCGCAATATTAGTTTAAAGTTTGCTTGTTATTGATGTGGCGTATGTAAATTATTTCAGGACCTATGCCGCAGCCGGCGGGTGCTCCGGGCGCGCCATATCCGCCCCCTCCGCCTGGCTACACGCCGTATGGAGTGCCTCCACCAGGTACTGGTTTTGTACCAAATTATGGCGCAACAAATATTATTATTCCACCACCCATCATAGCGGTCGGCGCTTGCCCCGCTTGTCGCGTTGGCATCCTCGAGGATGATTTCACATGCCTGGGCATCCTGTGTGCCATATTATTCTTCCCACTGGGAATCCTATGTTGCCTTGCACTCAAAAATAGGAGATGTTCAAATTGTGGAGCCTTGTTTGGTTAGAAGCTGATGTGACAGGCCTTGTTAAATGTTTTGATTAACAAATGTTAAATATTGAAAGGTTTATGAATGAATAATGGTTACTGTTTAATATTAACTTCACTGTTTATATTGGAACATAGTTATTGTGATATTTTTATGAAATGACTCAAGCGATGGATGATTAAGTATGTAAGTATCAGATGTATGGATGATAAAAATAGACTAATACTATGTTTTGATATAAACATGGACAATGAATATTTTATTTTCTTATTGAAGTTATTTACATAACCTACTGGACATGTTGGAATATTTTTTCTTCATCGAGCAAGGTCATTTAGGAATGACAAATATATGTTGATTCATTAAATTCATTATTTACTAAGGCTGTCGATGCAGCTAAACTCATTTGAGAAAGTGAAAGCTAAAGTGTAGCTATTAACTAATGTAATGACAATTAGTGACAATTTTGCTATGACAGACTAAACCAGTTTATAATCAAATTTGAAGTAAAATTCAAGGTTACAAATACTTGAATTATACATACATTAATGTGTCTAAAATTTGAAATTTAAATTGGTTTAGTTGTAGGTACGTCAGATAAAAATGTCACCGATACATATTAAGTGTAGGAAATAAATTAAGGACAGAATATGAATATTCACAAAATATGGATTAAATTCAAACAATATGTTTTTTTATAACAAATTTCGAAAAAAATATAGTATGTTTAACATTTCTAATTTTAAATTTGAATACTTTTAGTGGTGACTGGCAGCTTAAATGCCACTATTTTTTTTTGCAAAAACTTGGCTGATGTCAGAATATTTAAGTCATGCTATATTAAAAAAATAAACAAAATGAGTCAACACTAGAATTTTCGTGAATGGTATTTTAATTGTCATTCCATGTTTACTGTATCTAAAGTAATTAAGATTAAAATGAATTATTTAAAGAGGGTTAACAAACAAAATTAAGAATTAATTAATAAGATATAAATGCCTTAGCTTCACAAACAACTTGCCTTAATAGAGACATGTGTAGAACAGGAAATAATGTGGAAATAAATTTATATGTATAAAGGAGAGGACACATTGGTGATGATGTCGTCAATATGTTGAGCAGTCACTCCATAAAGCCGGATTTAGACTATGGGATATACTATTACATTTTGAGTTGTAAACAACAACCATGGAACATAATGCATATTATAATCCAGTGTGAACAGTCTCGTACAAAATGTATGACAAGCAAAAGAAAATTATACAGCCAAGATGTAATGTTAATTATATGTCCTGTAATCAGAAGCTGGCTTAATAAACTGGTATTAACTTGGACATATTGGTTTAAAGAACCTATTTCAGTATGTAAAAGGGGTTCATGAAACAGTTTTTCCAAGTCGATCCCAGTCTATTAGGGAACATTCATATCTGACGGAACTTACGTCGCGTATTATCAGTCGCGCAACGCCAGAAAAGACAAATGTATAGAAAAACACTCGACCGTTCACACGCAACCGATGATGCGTCGGTGCGAAGCCCATACGAATTAAGTTACGCCCGACGCATCTCTGTCAGATATGAACGTTTCCTTAATAGAGACCTAAGTTATTATCGTTTGAGGCTTGCCTACAATGACAAACAAACGTAGTACGCATTTAGAATAGGTATAATTCGCTTGACTAATCAAGCGGAAACAGAAATAGCATTTATTTATATGGTACAATCGGAATGAGTGCCTTGTAATTATTTATTTATTATAATATTTTACACAATATTCTCTTTGGGAATACATAGACTAAAATTTATTTATAAAAGACATTTTCACTTCACCTTTTATAAATATGTTCCAGAGTCAAATCTTTTGCTTATGGCATCTAGTTTGTTTTATCTGGCATGTATAACTGGAAGTTATAGTTAAGACAGAACATATACGTAATATTTCTCACAGTGACAGAAGAATGTCTGTTAATAATAATATATTGTAAGATACATTATTTTTTTGGTTGTATATTGTATATTTTAGGCAAGCAACAAGCAGATAATAATTTTGGTAGGTACTGTAATCCAAATATATATTTCACTTTACGATTAGCATATCATATTAGAAGTTTTAAGTTTAAATACGATGTTAATTATAATTACAAATTAAATGAAAAAAAATAACAATTCGTCCTTATTATAATACTACAAGGATTTAAAACGAATTTGTAGATATTTAACGAGCCTTAAATATAATGCCATAAGATATTCTTTTTGTGATCATTACCAAATTTCTTTTAAAATATGCCATATTACATTTTCATTTTATTTGAATAAACTTCCTTTATTATAATGATAATTAAGTATTTTCAAGAATTTTATTCCTATCTTTGCAATTAGTTCACTTATTCCCGGTTTCTGAGGTACATTTAGCGGTAGTTTATCCATGCGATAGTGTTTAAACTCATATAAAAAATGCTTTTGAATAGACAAAGTACCGCTAAACGGGCCTTAGAAGTCGGGCATAAAAGACATTTTGTCCAAAAAACCTATAAAGTTAAAAGTATACCTTTCGAAAGTTATATTCATAATTACAACCACTCTATTTAAGCATCTATCATTGTACAAAGATAGGAATAACATTTTTAATTACGTAATACCATATATTTGAAAATATTATTGAGTATTTTTATTTCATTTGCTTTGACAATATTTGTTATTTTACTGTATACGCGAGTAATAAATTAAATGTCGCTACACAAATGTTTCATATTTAATACAAAATTAAATGACTTAAATTAAACTAACAATACGTAAAAGGACGTGAGTTATGCAAAAGTATTTATAAATATGATAGCAAGTTAAGTAACGTGCCACAGAGTTACATGGGACTAATATTGTAAAAAGCGAAACCAGGGTGTATTTCATCCACCTCTGTCTACACCTTTGGGTATAAGAGGAGATATATTATGTATGTATGTACGATAATGATAAATGATTCTTCGCGCTATTTCATAAATTAAACGCGGTGAGCATTCCAATATAAAATATGAAACTTTTGTGTATACTACACAGATCACAGTATCCCTTTATTCGTATATTATCTAGAAGTGCTTGGTCCCTTTCTTACCTATGTTGTATGTTCTTTAAGGGAAAGAGATAAAAGCTACAAAAAATATACGTATAAGAGGAAATTTGTATTATGTCAAGTAAATGTATACTTCCATCTTATTTTATTGAATGTAAACAAATCTTTATAATTTTATTTTTATAATTAGTTTTTGTATTTCTTTCATATTCACTACTTATATTAAAAATATATCTCATTTTAATCGAAATCTGTATATTATAGAATGTGTGAATTATTTAGGCAAAGTAAATAGCGAAGAAAACGAAAAGATACACTGACAAATTAGTGACAACGGAATAAAAAAATATATTTGGCGCCAAATCGTCTTGGAAATACAAGATGTTGATTTAAAACAAAAACAGTAAAATATATTTAAAAGCTGTTATGTTATTCCTTGTTATTTTTGCAATAAAATCGTAGTTCTTCCCACAGATGTATAGTTGCAGAATTATTTGTTATAGGCACATGTTATTATTGTTGAAAAATCTGCTGTATAATAATTTTAATATTTCTCTCACTAAACAAACTCTTATCTGCAATCGAGAGTAGAATATGTGTATTAAATGAATTTAAACGTTTTTATAATATTGTAAAAGACTTCGTTGGTTGCAATAATAAAGTATGCCAGAGTGCTTATGAGGAAAAGCCTTTATGAAAACTAAAACTGTCTCACTAATTAACGTCGTATAAGCTCTGACTAGTTATACAGTGTTTTGTCACTTTCAATCAATTTTGAAACTGTATAAGTGTGATAAAGACAAAGCAACATACAAGTATACTAATCAGAGTTTATTCAACGTTTATCAGTAAGACAGTAAAAAAACAGCTTTGTTATTAACAAAAGTATTACCCCACGTAATACTTTTGTTAAAGTGCAACTATGAAGCAGCAAAATTGCTTCACTTTTCTATCTCTCATATTATTGCATGATATTGATAACCTAGTGAGATAAATATCTGTTGACAATCACTGATATGTTTTCCATTGTTTGTTGAACTATTTAAAGTTGTATTGTTTCAAATCAACATGTTGTATACGAGTATTGTACACTAGACTGAAGAAACGACGCAGTTAACGCCTTCACTATATTATTGTTAAGTAAAACGTTAAGTATACGTTTAAAAGCGTGATCCTATATATAAATATGTAATTATTGAATTTGTATAGGTTTTGCAATAAAGTTTGGGAATAAATACTATGATTTTTATTTATCCGTCACGAAGGAATAGACTATAATGCATCTGTGAGTCCTGTTCTTTCCTTTTGACTCTCAAGTTAAGTTTAGTTAGAGGTGGAGAGACTACCAGCGCCCTTTAGTGTTATAGGCCTGTAGTAATGTAAAAACTCAAAAAAAGCAAATTGCATCATAATATATTCCTATATTATATAATTATATTTATGTCGTAAGTTAGCTTATTGATTAATGAGAACAGCAGAAAACGTATAATATTAACTATGCTCTAAAATCATCAAAAATCCAAAAAATAAAAAATGACAAAATCAAACATCATGGGTTGAAAATTGTAAGTATGTTATTTGAAAATAGGTACCCGTTTAAATTTGTAAAAGTTAACAAAACGGTACTCAAATGTTAAACAAAGCTCAAACAAGCTATTTGTACAATAAAACAATTTTCCGCACCATTTCGCAAGTTAGAGTGCAATAAATAAAAGAAAATTCAGCCATAAATTAGTGGGGTAATTTAAAGTGTTTGCAGTGGTTAGCCATTGCGTAGCCTGCGGGCGGACGATAGAGCCATTCGAGACCGAAATAAACCACGTTTGCTTGTTATGTCTGATTATGAATTTAGGGTTAAATGTTGAAAATTGGAAATAGGACCAAAATATAACTTTTATAATGCCTTGTTTCATTTAAATTCCCTTTTCACGAACTCATTTTTTGGTGTGAAAACCGGTTCGGATACTGAATGATTAGATTGTTATCAAGTTTTCAGCAGCTGGCAGGTAAAAAATATTATTAGAAAAGTAGAATATTGTTGTACATTTCTAGATAAAAAAAAAACATTAAAAAAATAAGTGAACGAATGTAAGCGTTCCGAATTCAAATCAAGTGCAGTGGCAAAAAAAGCAACACGCGTGGGACAAAATAAGCATGCAAACTAAAAAAAAATAGGTAGGTAAGTAGGTAGTTAGATTCGCTTTTTTGGCATAGGGTACCTACTTGCAAAAACACGCGTTGCGTTTTAAATCCTCATTAATATGTAAAAAAGGGCTATAAGCGGCTGTTATCATGTCTTCACTTATGAAGCATTCATTGCGTATTCAGTTCGAGGCTGCATTTTTTTAATGAAGGCTGCCCTCTCGTAGTTAGTTAAACATTCACAACGGACGCCACGGCCATTCATATTTTGGCTTGTTGGTGTTGGTTACTGTGTGAAGGATTTTTTGCGCAAAATGTTTAGATTTGTATCGTTTTGTTTATGATGTGTATTCAAAGATACCGATATAAGTGCGTTAAATAAAGAATGTGCTTTAGCCTTTTCTGTATGCCTTTAGATTGGTATCGTTTTGTTTACGATGTGTGCTAAAAATACCGATAAAAGAGCCTTAAATAAAAATGCCCTTTAGCTCTTGCTGTATGCCTTTATAATTATTGTCAATTAGATCAGGACGTTGGCTCCTAAAAGGTAATTTCTAAATACTTCATTAATATCGTTGCAAACATGTAATTAGCAAAGCAATAAACTCTGTAGATGCATTACTCAAATTAATACTCTTCAAACTTGAACCCACAGGTGCAAAGGTGTCTCTCACAGTCATTTGCACATATACAGTTGCTCAGGTCCATAGTTCCTAATATTTTTTTAACTTTATGTGTACCTACGAGAAAACCTAATTACCGTATCGGTTTATTTAAATAGCACCGGCTGTGTCTTTACATAACGAGTGACATAAAATGAACATAAATAGTTGTCGTATAAAAATTAGATGACTTTTTTATACATTTCCTAACAACTTTTATTCGTTTATACTTTGACGTCGTCAGCGTAAAACAATAGCTCAGTTTAAGTAGTCTAGACTAACACTTCACTAAAGCAATCCTCATGATTCTAAATAACAGTATAAAAGAACGACAATCGTTCAATTTAAAAATGGCCATTTCTAACTGTTTCAACAGTTTTCAGTTCCGTCTGAAATGCAAAAGTCAACTTTAGCTTTTTATTAGAATGTCTGACTGTGCCGCAGTTTGAAACTATACAGACAGATTTCACTTTATTTAAATCGTACTCTATTGAAAGCTTTAAATTCATAGTTATTTGTGTTTCAAAATTGAATGGTACCCGTCAAACTTTATTTTTAAATGGTTTATGAGCAGCTCACCTGGCAACCTAATGGCAAGGCTACAATTTTTATTCAACTTAGCAATAGTAACTCTCAAACTGGTATACTATTATGTAATGCTCAAGCTCAGCCAAAACCGCTCTTTGCATTGATGGAAACCACATACAGCGGGCTTATCACGTATCTCAGTAGACAGCTAGTATACGTCAAATCTATGGTCACTATTCAGTACATTACTGCTTTGACGTAAAGTATTAATTACTATAATCTAAGGGAGAAAACAATGGACAGCATAGTGGCTTTCAAATGGTTGTCAAGTGAGATACGTGATAGCCCCCCTGATCCGTTAAGACGTTTTTGAGTTACTAACAATCAAATAAAAGCGGCCAGGGACTTTGTCTCATTAAAGATAACACTATATTAGTGATAGATTTTCATAGAAATTAGAGTACCCGACTATACCTAATGCTTAACCTATTACTGTATAAGTAATTTGACTGGGTTTACCCAACTATTTTAATTTAAAGCGTTTACCCAAATTACACTGAACATGTTCTGTCCGAATAGTTAGAAGTAATTTCCAGTAAATCCGTGCTTGCTCCGGTTGAAGCGAGTTTACGTCACTCCTGTTTGCAGTACGCAGACGGTTCGTAATTAGAATTTAGATAATAGAGTGAAGACCTCTATAGATGTAAAATAATGTGCTTCTGTCACCATTTGCGCTGCATCTTAGCTTAAATATGTACCTAACTAGGTTTATACGAGTTACGAGTATTTGGACAACTCACACAAGGTCGTCTGATTTCAAACTAAGCAGAGCTTGTACTATAGTAACCAGATAATTGATAGACATACCGAATAAATCAAAATCAAATCATTTATTCATATAGTTCAAATATTGACACTTATGATAGTCGTTACGATTACTCTAGCTACCACTAGCTCGGAAAGGGGGTAGAGCCTTATGAGTAAAATAATAAAGGTTACTACTTACTTTTAAATATACCTAATACATACGCCGCTCGCGATTTCGTATGTGTGGATTTAAGTTTTTACCTCCACTCCTATTCGTCATAGCGTGGTGTTATATAGCTTACAGTCTACCCCAATAAATGGTTTATTTAACACAAAAATATTTATTCAATTGGTACCTAGTTCCTGAGATAAGCACGTTTCAAACAAACTAACAAACTTTTCAGTTTTATATTATTGTTTAGATGTATAGATTTACATCACCGCTCAGATACTCGTGCTCATCACTCAAACCTTTGTCCTAGAAGTCGAATTCTACCTCACACGGCGCTACGTTCATTGCACCGAGCACGTTAACCACTGCACCAAACGTGTGATACTAGTAACTGAATTGTTATGCAAAACAGCAAGAGCTAATTATGCCTGAAGATTTTAATACTAAGTTTGGAAAGTAGGTAAGTTCCGTAATGCAAGTTTCTTGTAACACAGTTAACTAAGTATCGCGATGCAAGGCTTGTTTTAATTTCCTTTTCTTGATTCTGTTTTATGTATATTTCTATAAGTTATATAAAGGAAGAATATTGTTATAAAGTTGTATTATGAAGCGTATTTTTAGCGTTAATTGTGAAATAAAGAAAATGTTTTATGCTCATAACTTTTAAACTCTCGCGTGCATGTTTAATGTATTATAGAATACGGGAATTTTATGCTCGTTTTATGGTAACATGTTTGCTGCTGTAAAAAGCATGTAAGATTTCTGTTTAGTATTCAGTTACTATGAAATGTGTATATAGATAAAAAATATTATTCTAATATTTCAGTCATTATTGCGTTTGCAAAACTAAATCGTCTCTTACACGTAGCACTTGCTACGAAAGTGCTACGCGTTATCGACTTCCACTTTAAAAATACAAGCCAACTTCAAAATTGAGGAAAATGACAATGAGATTGTAGGTTGTTTTTCCTATTTATTAGGTCGTCAACTTTATAAGTAAGAGAGGACAAACACACAAAAAAATATTCGTTACGTAGACGCAACGTTAGAAAGCGGTTGTTCCCATATTTACAACTTTCTTAACATAAAATAACCTTTTCCTAAAGTCCCTAGTAACATATAGCAATAAACTATTAATCGTATATTTTGGTAGATAGTGTTTCTGAGGTAACTCGTAGAGATTTGGTTTACGATAGTAAAGAGATCTCATGGCACCTTTATGTGTGATGGCATGAGGTTTTAGTGCCAACTTTACTTTATTGATGGAGTCGATAAGCTTGCGTTATCTGTGCCAGGAAAAGTTTGAGTGAGATTTTTAGGGAAAAATATGCTTTTTGAGGCAATGCTATGGTGTTGAACTTTATAAAATGCATCACAAGTAGTAACTATACGAACAAATACATTGTAATTAGTAGGTTATAAATATTTGTTTTTTTTCTTTTACAGCAATCGTTACCGATACAATATGTAATACACATACTTACCTAAGTAATTGTTACACATAGGAATCAAATCCACTGCCCTATATGATGCATGCCCTCTAAGTATAAACGAATAAAAGCCACAGTAGATTGCAATTGCACACATAGATAGGTTTTATTTATAACATACAGATATTGTTACGGTTTGAAAAGACTAGTAGTCAATTTCATAATTCACTTAAAATATCGTGAGTATCATCACTTAAAAAGAATACTGAATCGCTCTTTTTTCACCAATTTTTCGCGGTACCCAAGCAGGATCTAGGTTACAAAAGATCTAGGTTAGATAGTAAGACGATTTGCTTACGTCAAAATATACCTACTTTGGTACAAGCGCTGAAAAGTGTTAATAGAATCAAACAGATAACATCTCACTCAGTGTTGCCAACTTGGATTTTGAAAAAGGCGTAGGCCAGATTAGAAAATTACGTAGAAATAGTAAAATTTCCATATGAGAAATACGTAGATCTACGTACTTTTTTTTTTGATTGAAATTAAGACAGTAGGGTAGGTAAAAGTGAATAAAATGACAATTCATAGGACCCTAAAAGTTGCAGACAGACAGCAGATAGATAAAACTGGTTAGAGAGATATCTCCGTGAACAAAAATAATAATAAATAAATAAATATTCCAGTAGCCGGTTAGTTTTTACAATATCTACATTCTACATGTGAAACCACCACTTACAGATAATTTAAAAAAGTTCGCTACTTTCAGGGTCATCGATTTATTTAAATTATTCAATTTTTATTATCATTTTCAGATAAACTAAAAAACACCTTCGATATCTTAGTTCGAAATATTTTTAGGTTAAGATTCACTTTTACCGTTTTATTTACGGCAGACACCGCAGACAAGACGCCAAGACGTTTCGTTTTACACAGTCACATGAGTCTCAGTTCTTTTGAATTGACTGATGACTGACACTGTTTTTAAAATGAATGGCGTAATAATAAGTTGAGTGGCGAGGCGAGGCGAGTATGCGCTAGTATAAAACGGAACGTTTATTAACTTTTTTTTACGAAAGTAACAAAAATAATGCCCATTCAGTCTAACAACGGGATATGTTATTTTGCAATTGAATAATTTTGATAGAAAATACGTAGATTCTGGGACTAAAGTTCGTAGGTTTGCGTGGAAGGCTTAAAATACGTAGATCTACGTAAAAAGACGTAGAGTTGGCAACACTGATCTCACTAGACATTTGTTACACCAAAGTTTTCAATGCTTTCGGTTGTGTAGACTAGATGGCGCTAGATTGTGCTAAAATAATAACTGAAGCTTTTTCTGTGATTGTTAGTTTTTGATATGATATAACTTTTATTTTGGTTTTCTAATAGTCGTCTAGCCTTTGTCATAGTCAAGTAAAAAATCGTATTTTGATAGCTAAATATATGATTTCAATCATTCATTGTGCAAATATAGACAGGTATATTGTTATAAAACGTAGAGAGAACTGCACTTTAAAGTCGTTATTAGGATGTTTGTAAAAGTCACAGAAACACAAGCGAATAAAGGTGATAGTGGGAGTAACCTTTTCTAAAACAAAAGAATAATACAACAGTTCAGTTTATTTCAAACTACCCACGTTGTAAAGTACTGATTTCATGTGAATACTATTATTAACTCACAGTTTTATGTTAAAGTTTAACTTTCACATGATATTCTACAATAAACAATTGTAATCTCTTCCATAAAACAGTTGTGAAACAAAAGGACACGTTATATTCTGTTTTTATTGTTCTCTACGACGTTTTGTTTCTGAGAACTTACTGAAATAAAGTTTATATTATCTGCTGCTTTTGTTTAGAAAACGAATGGGTGTTGTTTTTATGGGTTTTGGATTAACTTGATAGTATTGTTTAATACGATATGACTTGAACACTATTGCTTATTAAAGTTGTAAATAAGTACGTTCGATTTAACTGAACTTTTGAGTAGGTCAAAAATAGTTACTGAAGATCTGAAATAACACTTCCATAGATGTTCACACTACAGATGCGTTACTTGTATGTTTGTGAAGTCCTGGTCATCACCATCACCATTACAAGAAAGATTCTTTAATCATATTTGTTTTTTTGTTCGTAGATTGTTATTAGGTATTCTTTCTGCTTTCTGCTTTATAAATGCCTTAATACACATAGCTTGTTGTAGACCGTTAAAGATTGCCCATTACAACGCCAGGAATAATTAAAAGCTCAAAACTAGCTTCGCGAAAATAATTAAGCATCATAAGCGAGCAAATCCGGGAGCGGAACTTAACAAAATATTTAACCTCATTTATAACTTTTAAACTCTCGCGTTGCATGTTTAATGTATAATAGAATACGGGAATTAACGCGAACACGCATTTTACCTTAAAATGCCTAACGTTTCGGCGCAGGTTGCACTCGCCGTGGTTAGCGATAGCTGAAAGGGTCAAGGAACATATCGCCGCTGTTAAGAACCGTCAAATCAGCAAGTCAGCCATTGCGGAACATCTACTCGAAGCAGGAACTAATCACTGGATTGAATTCCATCGCCCTCAAGTCCTCTCCACTGAACGACATTTCTACTCGAGGATTGTTCGTGAAGCGATCGAAATCAAGAAACATCCAAATTTCAATCGGGAAGACGGCTTCAAATTATCCGCGACGTGGAATCCAGTGATTACTGTTACAAAACCTCGCTATGTTTCGCAATCGGTTAGCTCACAGAATAGGGACACGGTTAGTGTAGTGTGTGTTGGCGGTTGGAAAAATCAAAATATGAGGGTGGATGGACATTCGTCCGCCTCATATACACGAAGTCCTGTCATCGCTGCTCCAGTCTGCCTGGGACCACGGCGAGTGCAACCTGCGCCGAAACGTTAGGCATTTTAAGGTAAAATGCGTGTTCGCGTTAATTCCCGTATTCTATTATACATTAACCTCATTTAGTTGAAACAGACCCTCTATTCTAATTTCGGGAGGTAACAACATGTAAGGGACTGCCTACATTGATCGCTGCGTTATCGTTGCGTCGACGACGTGATGTTGCTGAAGAAAAAACTCACAAAATTATATACAAACGATGAACATGCGATGTGGCGCCGGGAAAACCACTGTGTGGCCTTCTTTTTTTAAGGTTTTCATAAGTGAGAATACGCAGAGATTTCGATTAATTCTCACGTTGCCTCCATCGCATTAATCAGCTCTTACATTTGAACTTCGATAGCATTTAAACAATGCTCTGTGTCTGTGCAATGCATAAACTCTCCAACCCACGGAACATCAAAATGCAACGTACAAGCTGCTCATATAAAAATAGATAGATGGTGTTAACGCTGCGAAAACGCAACATTCATTTGAACTTGCTCTAACACGTAGGCATGTACAGCGTTACAACAATTTTCTCAGCAAATTACCTCACACAGGGAAGTAGGCACTTACATGTACAATATTTGAGGATGTATTCCCATACATTTGTTGTTTCCGAGTTCAAATACGTTTAGATGAAATATAGCGTATTGTGACGCGCTCGTGAGTGTGGGGTCGTATTTTAGAGACAGTAGGTTGAACTTGATACAACGCGGCAACGCTTGGATGGCAAGGTTTAAAATTTTGAAGTAGAAGGAGAATAAACAGTTGTTCTTTGTTTTTAAGAACAAATGAATCAGTCAAATTTGGTAACTTTGAAATGATATAGATTAATTTTAGTTTTGCAAACTTTTATCAATTGTGTTGGTTTCATATGAAAAAAGAATCGAAACTAGTTCATATTCCCACGTTCAGTGTTACCCAAATGATTCAAAGTTACCCAAGTTGACTGTAAAGATGTTGAGACAGCAGTAGCTTGTATGTGATATTAACACTTAGTAAGTATTTCTATCGTGGTATAAAACTTAAGCTTTATAACAAAACACAATTATAATAAAACCACGATAGAGGATTGATCATGCACATATTTTTTTCGTAACATTATGTGGGTATTGGTTGTTATATATTAACAAGAATATGTAATGCTTTAAGTTGCGTAATGGAAATATCTTACTCAAAAACATATACTATGCAACCTTTTATATCGCGAATTTTTAGGGCCAAGTTTTCAACAAATTTCACAAAAGAAAATTATCTTTCAATTTAAACCAATGACGCTAATTTATATCTTTCACCACTGTCCGCTCAGAATCTCTCGAAAAGCTCAAATATTTATAGGAAACAAATGTCCCAAGTTAACCGCAACAAAAGTTTTCCTTCACAACCTTTGTGCAAGTCCCCTTTACTTTTATGGGAGTTTTTGTTAAACTAAGATTAGGGAAAAGTTTGTAAATACAGAATTTTAACTTACCGCATTATTCTTGTGTTCTTAGGCCTACTATGTTTCGTGTATCCGAAGTTTCGCTACAATTTCGATGGTTGATAACTATCATGTGGCTAAATACATTTTTGGTTTCGTACTTTCGCGAATTATTATAGGTTAAAAAGGTGGAAATTTCATTCAAACGCACCTTGGCATAAATAAATGAAATCGTGGTGAGATACTAACTAAAATTTTAAGTATTTTAAAATACAACTCTCGCACTAAGAATAATTGCTCTAGTGCTGCGAACACAAAGTACAACCAGACCTGAAACAACTATTTGTGGATCGGACCAACATTTGTTCCGTGTGGGAATCGAACCTACGGACTATAATAGCACGATACGCACTGATAATAGCGTGGCGATCGCCTTAATCACTGCGCCACGCAGACCATTTGTACGAAGTTTCGGTTTCGTTGATTTATAGTAGGCGCCCTGTTCAAGCGATTTGCCTTCAACTTGCGGGATATTTAATTTAATAGACTAGAGTTACTTTTTGGGCAGTTTTTTCGGAAGCGTGTAAAAGTTTTATTTAATAAGTTGTAGTAGAATTAAAGCGTTTGTTTCTTTGAAGAATTAAATATAAGGATATGGGTATGAGATAAAATAATGTATAAATTGTTATAAGAACTTTTCTCTGTATAAAAGTGTTCATTTATCTGTAAAATGCTTCATAATATAAAGTTTTAAGAGCGGAAACTCTCTTTGATAAAAACGAAAAATATAGCTGTGAATCAGCCTTCGACCGCGGTCAGCGTAACTTACGCCAAAATGTTATTAAAATTTAATCAAGACAATATTGCAGCGAAAAATAATAGTATCTTGATTCGAAATACTTTATTTAAAAAAAATAAAGACCCTAGAATGTTTCTATAGGTCTCTGCCTACACCTATTGGGGGAAATCGTGATTTCTTTTTTTTTTAAGACAACTCCCGCACTAAGAATTTCTCTTGTGTGGCGGGGACTTTTACAAACATGCAACCAACGGACACAAAGACAACCAGACCCGAAACAATTATTTGTGGATCGCACAAATAATTGTTCCGTGTAGGAATCGAACCCACAACCTCCCGATGCTGTGGTATCGGCGTGGCGACCTAAACCACTGTAAATAATGTATGTATGTAGTTTCTACTGCATTGAATATAACTGTTGTTCCTCATACCCTTCAAAACAAAGTAACAGTGACACGTAGCTCGCGCAGTGACGTCACAATCTTGCAGCCAATCTCCTCTTTGTCGCGTGAACAATGGTGTTTGCTGAAAGAGCCGGTGTCCGCTCCGAAGGCCTGCGTCGTCTGACCCGCTTAGATCTTATGATTATCATGCCATTTGTAGGCCGGACAAACTATAGCATTTGATAGTAACGTGATTCCTTACACCTATATTCATATAGGTGGTATTGTGTTACGGTAATGAGTTCGTATCGAGTATGTCAATTAAAATGATTTGTCTAAAATATGAGCTTTTATTTTAACTATAGGTTCATCAGTTTGATGTGGATTGCGTGTTGACTTATTTTGGTTGGTTGACCAGTGAGATGGAACTGTATATAAGAACGTTTGGCCTTATGAGAATAGTCGTGGCATATTTTACAAATCAATTTATTTATAAAAATCTTTACAGTCATTAATGAGTATAATTTAAAAGATAGATTATATTAATATGTGTTTATTTTACCTCTTTGTACAAAATAGTGCAGAGCACAATTTAAAAAAAGAAACGATCAAGAACTGCCAGACAATGGCAAAAGCTAACGCCAAAACATTTACGACCGACCTCTTAGCTCTTTTAAACAAAACAGAACAACAAACAAAAGCGTTGACATTAAACTATACCTACCATAAACAATATTGTTACAGTGGAAGGTAGTGGGGGGTTTGTGGGGGGGATGAAGGCATTCATTCAGTGAATGCTGCTCACATCTTGATAGTGAGGGAAGCGGCCACCGTCTGGAATGTACAGCTTACCGAGATAGCACGTGATTTGCTGGAAAAGGTATTATGGAGAGGAAAAAGTAAAATAAATAGTACCTATCTAAGTAATATAAGTATGTACATTGTACATACGCAGTTTGATTTTTTTGTTACCTTGCGTGCCTAAACTTTGTTGAATACATTTATTGAGGGCATGCAAACTCCCTAACCCGCACTTGGCCAGCGTAGTGGACTCAAGGCCTAACCCTTCCCTCGATTAGGAGGAGACGCTTGAGATTGCTTACGAAATTACGCTCTGTAAGATTCCAAACGCAGCCAAAACTCAACATGGAATTTTGAGGAGTAAGGAAAAGTTAATTAATTAAATAATATTTGTCGTTTCTAGTGACTAAACGCTCATAGTGTCTATTCTACGGAGTTACAATGTTTGCTATCAAAGCCGAGCCCTTTAACGTCATATTGTGAAGAACTAGAGATAACTTAAGAGGGCTTTAACACACTATCAACAACTGTAGTTTATTTCACGGTGATTAAAGAATCCATAAATATATTTTAAGTATCATTTTATGTATTTCATTTATAGCACGTTAAGCCAAAAATGTACCATCATTTTGACAAATTTCTTAATATCCTAGTTATAGTATATAAAACAGTTTCTTGTATACATAATAGAGCTTTGAAAGAGGCCTACGGTGGCCGACATCGATCAAATCAATTCGAGTAATTACATAAAAATATATTTAATTTATAGGCACTCCTTTAGTTTCAACCTAAATATAGAAAACAGTAGCCAGTGTTGTACCTAAATTTGGAACTCCCGGAAAAGAATAAACCCCAGGATTATGTAAAAGGTTATCCCTAGAGCCCACCTGAGCATTTTTAGAATGTGATAGTCATTACTAGTCATGAGGCACAAAGAACATGCTTCAAAATTAATGAAGAACATGAACCATCCGTTTATCCAAGTCAGTTAATTTCTTATATTTAATGAAATCTACAACTGTCTCCGCGATACAAATTTAGTTATACCCAAGCAACTTATATAGGTACAATTATTATAGAAAATAATATATGCATGATGCAAATTAATAATAATAGTCTGACAACCAGTTTTACCAAAGGGTATCGTGTTATAACCAACTAACTAGATTGTGCAGGTCAGACAGGCAGTCGGACCATGTAAAATACTGGTATCCAGCTGCATCCGGTGAGACTGGAAGCCGACTCTAAACATAGTCAGAAGAAAGGCTAGGCTGAGTGTTTGAGGCAAATTAAATGACATATATCATGTACTTCATTCAATGTATGGTTAATGGTCAACATAAGTTCAAGCGGCTTTAAGCAGCTATCTTACTTCTTCTGAACCAGCTTTCATCACGTAAACGGTAATCTTATAAAAAGTAGCTGTATTTTTTAATAAACCGTAGCTAATGGCGTAAAACAAACGAGAACAGATGTTGCCATGATGCGGCGAGATTATAAACTGTCACTTTACAGTGGTCGGCTCGTTAATCGTGCACAAATACAAGTTAATGGTCCGTCCAGATTGTCGCCTGTGACGTCACTGTTATTACGTCAGTCATTATGTTGCTACACTTGCTGGTTTTAAATGTCGAGTATTGTGTACCATATTATCACCATATATTAAGGTACTCTTTGGGAGTAAATTATATATTAATTAATGTGCCTAAACAATGTTTCTTTTCATAATAACGTATAGTGAAAATGATTAATTTCAATTGTTACAAATTAATTCCAAAATTGCGATGAATATGGTTTTACATCACGAGTAATTCATTGTTTTTTCCGAAATCACTACATAGGACAGGATAATATTCTTAACTCTAGTCGATCTCGTATCGGTAAGCAAGGCAGCAAATCTTTGTTTTTAATTAAAATTAAAAGGCAAAATAAAAACATATAAGTTTCAGTAAAACGTATTCAGATGTCAATCACATTAAAATAATGTTACTTATTTAACAAGATGGTACACGTGTACAGATTCACTAGCTGACCCGCGCAACTTCGCTTGCGTCACTTAAGAGAATGGGTCAAAATTTTCTCCGTTTTTGTAACATTTTTTGTTGCTACTCCGATCCTTACGGCCGTAGTGTGATGTTGTATAGCCTATAGCCTTCCTCGGTAAATGGACTATCTAACACTGAAAGAATTTTTCAAATCGAGATTAGCGCGTTCAAAAAAACAAACAAACAAACAAACAAACTCTTCAGCTTTATAATATTAGTATAGATAAAATATTATTTACACGTCTGATTTATCGAAACAGCGGTTTCTCTCGGAAACTCGTCTATGTAATTATTTATCTGTACTTTGTATTTTCTTTTGATATAAAATCGTAATAAGTATGAATATGAAACAGATTTTTTTATATTAAATGAAAATGAAAGCGTATATACAAAAACTATTTCAGATATTGGTTTCCGTTTTATCATACTATGATTACATACTACTTTAAATTATTATTTCATCATCATCATGGCTTAGCCTTTCTGCCAAACTATGTTGGAGTCGGCTTACAGTCTCACCGAATGCAGCTGAATACCAGTGTTTTACATGGAGCGACTGCCTATTGTGTTAGAACCTGGGTTATAACACGATACCCTTCGGTAAGACTGGTTGTCAGACGTTCAAGCTTTTGACTACTGTTAACGACTGTCAAAGATCTTCGAAATTGACAGCCGGGACCCACATTTTAACGTGCCTTCCGAAACACTGAGGAACCCGATATGTATAAGATGGTCACCCATCCACAGAACCACCTCGGCAAGCGTAGCTTAACCTCAGAGATCGATCCGCTGTTGTTAACTAAGCCACGAGCTCACTTTAAATTTTTATTTATTTAACAAAATCATATTTTTCCCATACATAAATGCTTTCTTTCCATAGGAGCAGGCAGAGACCAAAGAACACATTTTGGGTATGATCCTTACAAACTTCCTTTGCTTCATTCACATCCTTACATCTTGTCATAAAGGATCTCGTTTTTTTTTAATACTGCATATTTAATGGCTTTGACTGCCATTAATAATTAAAAAGATATTTCTTTTCATACGTTCGAATTTCAAAATGTAATAACCGTCGATATTATGTGACGACGAATATGGAATACGACTAATAAAATCAAAATGGCGCGAGTTTTTTTGCGTACATATTAATGTTTAATACCAGGTAATATGATGTGAAGGCGATGTTGTATAATATGTTGAATACTTAACCAATAATGTTTTATTTTATACTGAATAAGTTTCTGTGTAACTTTCGTATTATCACAATGTATTTCGTAAAACTGGCTCAATCAACACTTCACCATACTTTTCCACTTTACAACCGTATATAAATTTAACCCATTAATGTCCCACTGCTGGGCAAGGGTCTCCTCCCGTAATGAGGGAGGGGTTAGGCTTTGAGTCCACCACGCTGGCCAAGTGCGGGTTGGGGACTTTGCATGCCCTCAATAAAAGTACTAAACAAATTTTTAGGCATGCAAGGTTTCCTCACGATGCTTTCCTTCACCGTTGGAGCATGTGATAATTATTTCTAATACACACATAACTTCGAAAAGTCACTGGTGTGTTGCCTCGGGTTCGAACCTGCGACCACTTGCGTGGGAGGTGTCATCTTATACCACTCGGCTATCACTGCTCTTTACAACCGTATAAAATTAAATAATGTAGGAAGTAATGGAACAGGAAATGTGCTATAGACATTTTTACAACCACACATCAAAAGAAAATACAACGAGCCGCTACCATGGATTATTTCCTTCAACGCATGGGTAAAGGTTGGGCTAAAGGTTCTTAGTCATGTAAAAAACAACAATTTGTGATATTATTATTAATATTTATCGAATTATCAAGTATTGACTTTTTAAAGGAATTTCCACAGCCTCTACCTCATCAACTTTGCATAAAGTTAATTCACATAGCTCATTTGATATTTGAATCAATGAAATTAAAATGAGAAAGAATGCT
Source organism: Anticarsia gemmatalis (assembly GCF_050436995.1). Taxonomy (NCBI): domain Eukaryota; kingdom Metazoa; phylum Arthropoda; class Insecta; order Lepidoptera; family Erebidae; genus Anticarsia; species Anticarsia gemmatalis. Next base: position 3,660,004 of record NC_134758.1, read on the forward strand.
ACTACAATAAAGCCTCTCTTTCCTAGCGGCGCACGCGGCGCTGCCTCTGCATTTGATGTACTTTGATATATCCCGCCAGTGCCTCCCGAACCTGTGGCCTTGACACACTTACCGGTGCAATCCACGCTTTAAAAACTAAAAAAAATCTTACGCGAAAAGGACGCTTATTTATGTTTGTTTTTTAGTTTTTAGTGTAATTAAATAGTAGTATTTACTGTTTTGTGTAGTAAAGACGTTTCAATAATAAGGTTAAAGTGTTTACCTACTGTGATAAGGACGCCATATTGGTATTGATGGTTTATCATTATTAGGTTAGTGAGTGCTTGTGTTATTTTTACGGTGCCATATATGTTTCATTGATTCGGCAGGAGATTCGATAATTGCAAGTGGCGCGACACGTAGAACTGCGTAGTGTCAGTAGTGTGTATCCGTCGAGATCGCGATCACATTAAGCACGTTAAAATAGTGCATTGCTTTTCCAACATAAGTGCTCGAAGTGATTAGTGATTATTAATAAGTAACAACACCTAAGTGATAGCTAGAGTAAGTGGGTAGGTAATGCATTCCCCGCATGAAGTGTCAGTGTCGTCACAGGATCGACAGTCGAGATACGCTGGCGCCGAACTCCTTGCTACGTGGCCGCTGATGCCTCCAGAGTACGCGTAAGTACCTAATTATTTGTAGTTGTAGCCGTGTGATACGTATGAAGGAGTGTTCCTTTGTACAGAGTGATACAAAAAAATCCTGAAAACTTGGGTTTATATACTTTATTCCTAATTCTTCTACTAACTAGATAACACTAACCGAACTCTTAACATAAACAAATTCAGGGCATATAAAACAGGCGGCCATTACAGTACGGATCGGATGACTATCGGTAGATTTATCGGCGATCCTATTAGCCTTGTCTTCGTGTAAACGCCACGTTACACCTGTCCCGACCCTCTAGGGATTAGTTATTAGGGTCGACAAATAAGTTCGAGATGTGCTGTGCTGTACCTCACCTTCTATAATATCTTATTTTTCCGTAAATGTAATTATGTCTGCGTTAAAATTTACAAACCTCAGCTGTTAGCCGTTGTTGTTGCTGCCACATTAAATATCAAAAGTAGCTTTTTTCCGTGTTCTGCGTTGGTATTTTTGAAACGGCGCGGTAGCGCTCTTTTATTTTCCATTAAAAGACAATTTGAATAGTTTCATGTTTTCAGTATCACGTGCGTATTGACAATAAACAATGATAATGAAGACAAATGATTTTAAATTTGGATCTCATTTAAAAATATCTGGTTTAGTTCGTTTGATACTCTAGATAACTATTGAGTACTTAATACACCATACTACTACCGTACTGTATCTGTATATATTATGAAATAACCGTGGAAATGTTGTGGATTGTACGATAACTCATATAAAGTGTATAATTATTTACTCATAAAACACATTGTACAATTGTTTGTTCTCCCAAATAAATAAATAAATAAACGCAGCACAGCTTAGTTATATTATTGGCTCGCCCCTACTTTTAGCCTAATGCCTAGGGTCCGTCATTGCCAGATACATTACGCTACGTGTACCTAAAATGTGGATAAGTTAATGACAGCAAATCGTATGCTATCTTCATTAGACAATGATCATCAGCTTTTTACGTTTAATTTATAGTTTCTATTTCTTTTTACGTTAAAATTATAATACATTATGTATTAAAGAGCATTTTTAAGTATTCATATTATAGTTCAAACGTATTCTTATTTGGGTTCTTATAAATACACGACATGTTATCAATAAAATATTGATTAACACTCGAAACTAAAATAAATAAAAAAAAAACTATGTACATAGGGACCTGCGAAGAAAAGAAAAGAACTTCGGCTGTCTGAATTTGAATTTGGAATGTCACTTACAACCGGTCAGACTTATAAGATTTGCGCCGTTCTAAAATGGAAATTTTGTTTTGCGCAGTCGAATAAAAACAATCAGTTTTACTTTACAAGCAAAACAAAATACTTTCCCAATTGTTGTTTTATTTTCTAAAAACAAGTTGTCAATTTAACAATAGTGTTCTCAAGAGAAATACTTTATTTTATTACTAACTTTTATAACTAGTCACAAACGTAGTCTTTCACAAATTAGTTTCAAGTTTACGAACTAAGTTTGTATGAGGACAGATTTTCGAGTGGAAGTAGTAAAAACTGCGGTGAAAATGTCTCAAGTTTTATATTTAAAAAGTTGATGGATAGAATGTTTTTCTACTTTTTACGAAATGTTAAAATATACTTTCGTGTTGTTAATTAATTTTTGACTAGTTATCAGTCCCTTAGAAATTCGCTATACTTACTTTTTACAAAACGACTTGGTCAATCGATTAACGATTAATCGATTCATGCAGCAAGTCTTATGCTGCAATTGTTGAAGTCAAAAAATACCGGCCATCTTTTAGCATAAACCTTAATACTTAGAAGTATTGATTACACATCGCAAGAAGATGCATAAAAATGTATAAAAATTTTTTTTGCTCAAAGGTTCTTTAGCAGTATATGAATTAATTTGATAAAATGATCAAGGTTTATTTTCCTTTTCAATAAAAATGGTAAGGTTCTAGACCAAGTCTTAATAGTGTCTTACTGAATATTTTCGTATATTTCTTATAATACTTTTACATAATTATAGTGTCTTAATGAAGTTTTATATTAATATAAGATAAGCTACGTTTAAATGACTTTCATCTCGGTTTATCTAACGAGATTTTATATTAAATTAAAAATGTAATAACCAACTGCATAGTACAGAGCATTTAGTTGAAAATGAAGGATTTTCTCGTTTTTCAATTAAGAAGCCGACTTGCTAAAATACTGGGTAAAAGGTCTAATTTAGTTTAGTTTGATTAGTGTCGTAAATGAACTAAATGAAAATTGTTTTTAGGGTGGCGCCTCCGTGGCGCAGTGGTTTAGGTCGCCACGCCGATACCACTGCAACGGGAGGTCGTGGGTTCGATTCCCACACGGGACAATTATTTGTGCGATCCACAAATAATTGTTTCGGGTCTGGTTGTGCTTTGTGTCCGTTGTTTGTATGTTTGTAAAAGTCCCCGCGACACAAGAGCAATTCTTAGTGCGGGAGTTGTCTTTTTAAAAAGTTGTCTTTTTAAATGAGAAAATCGCTGGAAAATGTTTTTCTAACACTCCGCTTTAAATGTTTCTCTACTTAGCATGGGTGTATCGCCCGCAAAATTCGGTCAGAAATTATTGGTTAGTATATTTAAATCCATAATATTATAATATTTTAATCACATGCTCCAACGGTGAAGGAAAACATCGTGAGGAAACCTTGCATGCCTAAAAATTTGTTTAAAACATTTATTGAGGGCATGCAAAGTCCCCAACCCGCACTTGGCCAGCGTGGTGGACTCAAGGCCTAACCCCTCCCTCATTACGGGAGGAGACCCTTGCCCAGCATTGGGACATAAAATGGGTTAAAAAAAAAAAAAAAAAAAAAAAATATTTAAGGATTTCCCATAAAAATCAATGCTTTGAGTATCAAACTCTGGCTGATACGATTTCTCCTCTAAACTATTTAACCATCACTGAGATACTAGAAGACTTAAGATACGATTTTTTTAAAACAAATAAAGGGCTTGAAGTAGACTCAACCCCAAAATACATTCCTTTTTTCGATTCTTAAATTACGAGTTCTCTAGTATAATATTATTACACATATAAGTTTAACAAAATCTTTAAAAGCTTGTTGTCCCTCTGCGCTCCTCTTTCTGCTAGAAAAGATAGAAAATCTGATTTACAAGGCACGTGGACACACGTATCAACACTCACATAAGTTTCACAAGCAATTTGTTATAAATCTCATCGTGACACATGTTTCAGGCACATTCTAAAACATCAGTGTGGCGCCATTTGTACGTGGTCGTATTTTCATTATTTCGACAACATTTGCTTCACACATTATAACACGAGGTTTCAACTAAGGTTTGGAATGCGGCTGGTCGGTGCGAACGATGTGGATGGTTTATTTTAAATGACAGGTTAAATTACGTATTATACCAACTATTTACTTACTTATCCACTAGCGGCCTATTCAAATTTACAACTTTTACACATAAACGTTCCACTTGAATCACCCTATCCATAAAAAACAGCATTAAAATCTGTTGCGTAGTTTGAAGATCTTAGCATAGGAACCTGCATTGCTTTATACTATGTAGTGATTTCAATTACAAATGTGTTCATTGACCATGAGTATACAAACGTAATAAGTTAAGCTTGTTCAAAGATTAAATTATTATTAAAAAAATGCGATTTTTCACTTATTTAGGTATTTACCACGAAAATAATTTTACTGCTATTTCAATATTCAGGATTTTTAACGGTAGGTATTTAAGTCCAGAAACAAATGACTTGCTCATTTCCTTCGTTGAACGCTTTAAAAGGGTAATTATATAATAAAAATAAAGATAAATTTCATTAACTGCAAAAATCAATTCATAAAAAAAACACTTAATTCTAAAGTTATGTTTTTCAAGCGTTTCAACTGTCCAATATGGCGTCCACCTTATGCCTAACCGTGCAAACTTTAATTGCATCCCCTGAAAACGACGGCTTGGAATGTAAATGTGTATTGTGTTTTAATTGAAGGTATTTGCTATGGCGCTAATTGTACTCTGACAAGTGTTATGACAATTTATGCTGGCATTACAATTTATAATTGGTTGGGTGAGATAGAAGTGTGAGTGACCAATCGCCTGCATTGAGGTTAGATTTTTCTATTTGTATTTATTATATCAAGCTCTTTTAAACGGCAAGTAGAAGTAATGGTTTAGGAATAATTGGTTTGAACTTCGATTAAAAAGAGTGGACGGGAGTTTCTTGCCAGCTCTTCTCGTTGGCCCTACCTTCCGAACTGGCAGTAAATTCACTTTTTGTATCATTGACTATCATAAGTGTCAGCATTTGACCAAAATGAATAAATGATTTGTTCAATTGGCGGCTCGCGGATCAAATCCCGTTCTGCACTGCCGAACCCTATATGATTTCACCTCTGTTGTGTATTTTTAGTATTGCATTGTCCATGATAAAATCACTATGCTAGTCATCTTCATGTGCTACTTCTTCTTATCGTATGGTTACTAACCACTACGTTGACCACTAACCATTGGTTAGTGGTCAACGTAGTGTCAAAGTTGTTCAAGCCGCCGAAGGCCTTTGACGTGGCTTACTTATAAGGATAACACATGATATGTTATGAATTTTATTTAAAACGTTTTAGCTTTATAAGGCAAGCTCGCCGTATTCTGACAATAAGAAATAACAAAGAAAATCTTATGTGAAGAAATCGATCGATTATTATTAACCCTAGACTAGTGATGGGCGACAATATTCAAAGCATTAGGAACACAAACATTAAAACATTAAAGTCTCACCTAGCTTCTTAATGAATTGACGATAATCAAGTTCAATTACACTAGAAGCGACATCTTGACTAAATAAGTTAAAAATTTTTTGACCAAAATATTTGCTTGGTTGGTGGATCTCTTCACAAACGTAATATCATTATATGAATATTTACTTAGGCTATGCTTGACTGTGGGTCTTTGATTATATTCATGCTAAATTTGATCAAACCCGATTCAGCAGTTTAACCGTGTTTCACAGACAAACAGAAATTAGGTTAGGTTAGGTTAAGTATATAAAATTTTTATGTCACAATGTTAGTTACCGTACCTAATCCTCCGAATTCTCATGAAATTTTGTGAGCATAATAAGTAGGCCTGAGAATCGGCTAACATCTATTTTTCATACCCCTCAGTACTATATTTTGTTAAATTTATTTGGCAAAACAACGTTTGCCGCGTCAGCTAGTATAAGTATATACATTATAATTTGAATTATCCAGTTTCGTGAAGCGTCATGTCTAGTAACAATATCTCAGTGGTGACCGACGCTGGCAATTAGCAGTCTATGTAAACGAAACCCGGGTATTCGGTGCCGTTTACTTTACAACGTGCCAACACGATTTAGGCGGCCCCGCACCCACAGTCCCACACAATTTCTAGCGGAGACTAATTTAGCACAAGATTTGAATTAGTTTACACTTAAGTTTCTAGTCTGTTTTACTAGTTTTGTTTAGTAAACGTTAATTGAGAAGCACCTGTTTAGTAGGGAATTCTTTTTGGTAAATAATATTAGATTTTAAAGTATGTAACAATATTTTTCTATTAGGATTCAGTGTGACGTATGGCTTTAGAACACTAAAAGGATAAAGTGCATTGGCCGGTAAACCGTTTTTGTATAGCAGCAAAAGATACTAATAATATTTTTCAGACTGATTTTCGTAATGAAATACTTATGCAGGTGTTTTTAATAAGACACGCAACAAAATCATTATAAATAGATTTTTAATTAAATGAAATTCAGAGGCATGAAAAACTAGAACTCAATTGTGAGAAAAATAATTTCTCATTATGCTTATAATAGAATGCATATAGCTATAATAAAATATAGGCAAAGAATACACAAAAAATAGATTTATAGTATTAAAAATAGCAGAAATCATTTTCTATTATTATATTTCAAAACATTAATTGGTTTTTAAACATTTTAAATTTTGTTCAAGCAAAGGAATTCACCTTCTATAATTCGTATTAGTGGCCGTCTGTATTGCGAGTGTAAGATGGCTATTCATTGTTCAAAAGAGAACATGAAATATACTGTAAAGCACGATCCGTTACACGCGATGAAACACAAAAGCGGAAAAATCCTATTTATATTATAAATGTGAAAGTTTGTCAGTATGGATGGATATATAATCTTCCACACGAAAACTACTAGACCGGTTAGAATTATATTTGGTACAGTGATAGCTTATATCCTGTATTTACACATAAGATACAGGTAAGGTAAATTTCAACGCGGACGCGGAATAGCGTTAAAACTCATATAAAAAAAACGCTATTGAATAGATAAACTACCGTTAAATGTACTCAGAAACCGGGGGTAAGTCGCGGGTAGAAGCTAGTAATAAAATATTTCTATTACGGATTTCTTTGTTCGTTTTGGAGGGAGGGAACTCTAATTGTGAGTTATGTATAAATAATGGACTTAAAAATGCTCCATTGCGTCTTAATTGTTGCATTAGAGGATATTTATTAAAATGTTACTTTCTTAATGCGTTTGGCACGTTTTCAGGTATAAGACGGTAATGGTTTTTAGTTTATTAGGTTTTTTTTCAGGTACAGAGTAAGTAATGACAAGGATAAGTAATTTAGAAAAGTTTTAATAACGTTTTGGATATAATTCTTTAATTAGAGTAGTGATATTTTCGTAGTGAAACTGGTTTCAAAATGTTATAGGTATTGTAGAAATGAAACTTGTACGTCATAGAACGAGATACATAATATTTTTTTAATTTATAACTATGTACCAGTAATAAATTTAGTTAATAAGCTAGCTGTGAAAGCTTCATCACTGCCAGATAATCATTAGAATAAAAACAGTCACATTATATAAACTATCTGATAGAACGTAATCAAAAGAAGTAAAATCGACCCTAAAGCTTTTTTCTGTCTTACATTCCTAATCTGTGGTAAACGCAAAGTCACGTTTGAAATGAGAATTCAGTTTGACATAAACAACGCGGGTGTGAAAACGTTCTTATTTCAAAATGTGTACGTTTATTTTTCTTGAACTTTTTATGGTCTCAAGGCGGCCATCGCTACTGTTTCGAATGAAAAGTCGCGCCATATTTTTTATTCGTAGTGTACTACAAAATATTTTTTTCTGTAAAAACAATGTCACAATGTAGTGATGCTTTTTTGTAATTTTTAGTCTCTTGTAGACCTATTTAAAACCACCTATTTTTTATTATCAATTTTAGGCAAAAGTTTTACATGCATTGTGTCTATTCAGTAATCTGTGATTAGTTATACATCAGATTTTAAAGGCTGTAATACAACAACATCTAAGTATTATGACAAAGAGCAAGCATTTCAGTAGCGCGAATCCCTACCACTATCGTCTATCAACAACCGGCTAGATATCGAAAAAAATTGTATGAAAACTAGAAAAGCGCCTCTAGTGGGCGCCACAGGAACTATTTTCGCAGTTCATTTTTATATGTCAAACTTTCAGTACTTAATAATACCGACTGTAAAGAAAAACGACACAAATTATCAACATCTAAATTACAGTTTTCCGTAACAAACCGAATTTTTCCGATACGATGGGAAATTAACATCACTTTATAATATTAAATACAAAATTGAACCAACTATCTGTTACAGTTGAGTAAACAAGTTAATGTTCGATATCTGTCGCTATCGTAGCTTCCGTTAGAGCGGGCCGTGTGACGTCACTGCTATTATCTACGTGCCAACTAGTTGCCTATTATTTAGAGTAGCCCTGTTACATACTGCATAGGGCTGCGAAAAATCTAAATATATTGAATATAATTATATTCTGATTGCCTTCCTGGCGCAGTGGTTAAGGTCGCCACGCCGCCGGGTTCGATTTCCACACGGAACAATTATTTGTGCGAACCACAAATAGTTGTTTCGGGTCTGGTTGTACTTTGCGTCGGTTGTTTGTATGTTTGTAAATATCCCCGCGACACAAGTGCAATTTTTAGTGCGGGAGTTGTCTTTCTAAAAGAAAGAAAAGAAATTAAACATATATATATACACACGTAAAATGCACTGGTTGCGTTATGTTAGAGATCTTATTATGGATAAAAGTGTAGTAAAGAAGCGACACTATCTAAACTATTTCTTATTTTATGAAGATTGCTTTTGCAAAACTAAAACATTAATAGGTGCATGCTTTTTATGTTTTTATCTATACTAATATTATAAAGCTGAAGAGTTTGTTTGTTTGTTTGTTTGAACGCGCTAATCTCAGGAACTACTGGTCCGATTTGAAAAATTCTTTCAGTGTTAGATAGTCCATTTATCGAGGAAGGCTATAGGCTATATATCATCACGCTACAACCAATAGGAGCAGAGTAGCAATAAAAAATATTACAAAAACGGGTAAAATGTTGACCCATTCTCTCTTATGTGACGCAAGCGAAGTTGCGCGGGTCTGCTAGTATTTTATATTTAGGGATATAATAGCTGGATAGTCTTTGTTTGTTTTGGAAATAATTACTTTTAAAGACTTCTTAGTATAATATTGACATAAGATTATAAGTCGAGTTTAACACGTATCTCAGTTGACAGCTAGTGTACGTCAAATTGATGGTCACTATTCAGTACATTGCTGTTTTTACGTGACGTGTTATTCACTATATTCTAAGGAAGAAAACAATGTACAGCATAGTGGTTTTCAAATAGTTGTCAACTGAGAATTTAGAATTATTCTCTTATAACAATAACAACAGTTCTTTTTTCTCTCTTTTGTTTATCATCGATTCCAATAAAGTTAAAAGAAAAATTTCCTAAGTTGCAAGAATTGAAAAGTGCAAACTTGTAACTGCGTGACAGCCCTAACGTTAGTGTCACACAGCAGGATGTGCGAAGTAATAACTTTTGTTCCGAGTTCGACCTTAACTCGTAATAGGGTTGCCTCTTCAGAATTCGATCGAAATGGTTATTGATATGAATCTCAATTATGAAGGGAATATTATTCTCTAATAGGGGTTCAAAACTTGACTAGAAATTATCTCGCTTTTTAAACTTTCGCGGTACATGAGTAATTGCTAATATCTTATGCCTTTCTTCGATATTAAACTATCATCCTACCAAATTTCATCCAAATCGGAACGACGTTTTACCGTGAACGACGGACAAACAAACACAATTTCAATTTAAGTTCTATACTATCATAAATCTTGGTATATAAGGATTAATATGATTATGCTGGTTTCTCGCGGTTTTGCTTGATCATTGGTGACACTAACTGCCGCAATTGTCAAATAAAAATATATCATTATCATAGGTTTATTATTCATGTTTTCTATATAAATATTTTAACAAGACTTTTCATTTATTTGTAGGTGCTCAACCCAACCACTACTACTAAACTATTTAAGTCACTCGTATGTCGTAACCCTTCAACTATGGCTTTAAGACTACTATCTCAATTGACAATAGCCGGATTGACTTTATACGTGATCTTGGAAGCATAAAGACGCTTTACTTTATCCCTAAGCAACCAAACAAACCCCGAAGATTGCATATTTATATTACACTGGTGGTCCCATGTTACATGTTTTTCTCAAACCCGTAGCTCGATCGCATAGCAGTCTCTTTTTCAATATTTTTTCATGAGAGAATGAAATCCATCCAGTAAAAGATTTTAAATTAACACGACTTGTACATATGATTTATAATAAATTCAGACAACTGAAACATTTCTCATTAGTCCCTCTGACTGTTAGTGACTAACAGACGGAAATAAGGTCGTAATAAGATCGATAGTTTTTGATTTTTTTGCCAATAAACAGCTAAACTAAAGCGTCTTGACTTTTATAAGTAAGATACGGTACGGTAAAGAAAGGCAAGCTTCGTTAAAGAAAATTCACAACAATCAAAATCGTATAGCTTAGCAATAAATCATTAACAATTTCTAATTAATTCCTAATTATAATTAAGTACTACAAAACGATATTTAATCTTACTAAAGGATTAATTTGGTTAAATATCAAACTATTTTGCTTCTAACAACGTAGGTGAGCTCTAATTAAATATTTCCAAGCTTCTTACCTAGATTACAAACTTGGTTTAAATATAGGAACTGGGTTTTATTAAGCTGATAAATACAGTTAATAAATGTAAGTAGGTATTTATCTGATGATTAGGGGCCTGCTTACCATAAGCATGAAGGTCGTAGGTTCGATTTTCAGATGAAACAAATGTTTGTGTCATCAAATAGAAATTTCGTGTCTGGTTGTACTATGTGTCTGTTATTTGTTTGTAGTTATAGTTCCTGCGATAAAGATTATTTAGAGCAGGAATGGCTTGCTGATGTCAATATAGCATTTATCAATATCATCAAAAGCAGTAAGTATTATTTACAAAGTTGCAACGGTTTTAACTTCTTTTTCATATAGATATATTTCATAATTTTTATACAGATTAATTTCAATATTTTCGTGTAGATTCAGGTGTACCTACCTAGATATTTTTGCACATGACGGAACCATATATGAAATTAACACATAGACCCATTCATAATACTATATTAGTACATACCTGTAATATTGGCAGTCTAATAAAGGCCTAGAATTTCTAATATCGGCTGTGTGAGGGGACAAAAGAAAATAATTGTCATTTGCCGAATGTAATTACATGCGAAAGAATGATGAAAGAAAATATCGGGGAACTTACGCATCTCTCTCTGGAAAATGTGTGATATATACATAATATAACGCCTGTTATACTCTAAGGTGTAGGCAGAAGTGTAGGAAATAGTCCCAAGATTAGCCATAAAAAAAATTGAGTCTCAAAAATATTAGTGTACTTAAGGAAAAAAAAATGTCACATGTAGAGGGCGAGCCTTTCGCAATTTTCCGGGCACGTTAACACACTCCATGCTACTAAATATTCTAATATGAATTAGAAAAGATCAATAGCACTGTGATCAGCAGCCGGATACACTGCCGAACGCCAAGTGAAATATTCCTTTATACTTTACCTACATTATGGCAAGGTCACCACGCCACTACCAGTGCATCGAGTGGTCATGGGTTCGATTTCCGCACGGAACAAATATTTGTGCAATCCTCAGATAGTTGTTTCGGACCTGGTTGCACTTTGTGTCCGTTGTTTGTATGTTTGTAAAAGTCCTTGCAACACACGAGCAATTCTTAGTGCAGGAGTTGTTTATAAAAAAAAAAACAATCCAAAAAATAAAAACATTATATTATCATTTATTTTCCGGTTACATATTATATCCATTTTCAGGTTACATATACCCATCGATAAGTAAATTAAAAGTACTAAGATACATTTACTTAGTCTGTCAACTCGCCACGGACCCCTAAACAATATTATTTGGTATTTGTTGTGACAATACAAAGTTCGTGTGAATGATTTTCACGGTGATTTGACATTGACAGAGCGTGTTCTTATCGCCGATATCAGGTGCTAAGGTACCGAATCTTGTACGCATGGCAACAGCTTCGAGAACGAGAATCTACATTTTTTTTCAAGCCACCTAACGTTGTATTAACAAAAAATATATAAAAAAAGTACCACTACCTACTTAATAAAAATAATATTTCGCTTGCGTCACGTAAGAAGAAAGGGCTTTGAAACATTTTTCGTTGCTACTCCGCTTCTAATGGTAGTAGCGTAATGTTATATAGCCTTACTCAATAAATAGGCTATTCACCAGAAGAAGAATATTTAAGTTCGCAATATAAATATATACCTTATAAATATTAATTACCTTCGAACCAAGCACACTAAAATTGAATTAAATAAATTGTCACATGCTCAGCGTGGTGGACTCAAAGCTTAGCTCGTCCCTAATTCCTGAAGGAGAATTTTGCTTAAAGTAGAACGGTAAGTAAGCATAGTTTTTATCTGTCTTTATAAGGGAGAAAGACTAGAAATTTGTACAATCGACTAACAAGCGTTTGACATTTAAAATTACCAAAAAATTGTTCCTCATAAATACGCAAAAGGCGCGAATTAGATGTTCATGCATTTGTCTACAGATCCAAGATTCAGATTCGTGGTACAGAATTGACTGGCAGAATGTGTGCTCAAAAATCAATGAAATCTCTCATACCTACGAATTGAAAAATAGCACAGTTTCTGAATACAGAAACTTAAATACATTATTCATTTGGTAATTAAATCCGCGCATGTGATCGACAGAGCGGGCGTACACGATCACTTTAATTGTTTCATTATAATTACATTTCATCAATTCAATTCGATAATGTGTCCGATTTTCAATGGATTGTTTTCAGTGATTTCAGTCAGTTGGTAGATATTATAACGTTTGATATTGTATAACATTATAGTGTTTCATAATGAAGGTTATTCGTATTATTATATTCAACGCAAATGAAATCTAATGAGTAATCTTTTAGAATATCAGTTGCTAACACACTGTTGTATCTATATGAATATATTCCTTGCTTTAACGTCATAGGAAAACATCGTGAAAAAACATTACCGCTTACTAGCTTTTAAAAACAATTTTAGAAAAAAAACTATCTTTTTTTTAATTCTCTACTCATTTTCACGAGGTTTCTTTCTTTCCTGCCAGCCGTGAGACAATAAATTATAGACAAAGTGACATAATTTTATAATAAGGATGTCCTTTTCTAACCTATTATAAAATACCTAAGAAGAAAAGAGCCAAAGCAATTTACCTACAGCAATAACACAGCGTTTATCTAAAACGTTCGATGATCCAAACAGTGCCTTAGAATTCAATTTGGAGGCTTTTAACACATAATAGAATTTGTGGTGCGTCACAACAACTATGTAATAGGTATATGGGACGGTAGTTGGAGCAAATAAGCTTGGATCGTGTTACGAATAACTCACTTATGTGTGATACGTTTAGTTTGTTTCGATATTAATATTTGCTTTAGTTTTGATATTTTGTCTAGATTGAAGATATATTTTAAGAAAGTTGTGTATTTATATTAACGTTGTGAATAAATGTAAAATAAATTTAGTTGGAGAATAAATAAATAAAATAAAAGCGCAGAAATATAAATCGATTTTTGAAACCGGTTTATTGGTGGAGGTATTTGTATGTAAACTGCTTCGAAAATGTTCTTTCTTTAGTATATAATTTTCTTGGTTTTTGATACTCGATTTGTAAAACAGAGTTTCGTAAGCATTACTTAAAATTTGTTATGGCATAGATTCTCACACGGCCAATAGTAAAAAGTTGTCTTTCTTTACGCAGTCCAGGGCAGAAACCAAAAAGCACAACTATAACATCACTACAGTTTTGAAAATTGCTTACGAATAAAAGTTATAGTTTTAAAAATCGCTCTCAAAACCTTTCTGAACTTCCTACCAGCAATAAAAACATAACATTTCAAAAATTCAGCAAAACCAACATCAAGATGGTTTCCTCGAATGAAACGTTAATGACGGTGCAGATCGCAAATATCGTGTGCGGCACAATTCAGCGATGAAGTGTCTACTTTATACCTCAGACGACCACGAAAATAACCAACGTCAAAGTCTATCTCATTGTCCATTGCCGGTTTTGTTTTACGTGAGTTACACTTAACACGCACGAAGTCATCAATGGATGTTGTATAATGTGTTGAGTGTCGTTTTGTTGGTGGGTATATTAGTGTTATAGTAACGGTCGGATGGACCCTTATCATAGATCTAGTAATCGATCGATTAGTAATCGGAGTACGTGTACGCACCTTAATTGAGCCTACTTGCTTGGTTATCTTAGGTCTATTATTTATGTGGTTACGCCTTTTTGTTACAAGGTCAAAATTAGCTAAAGCTAGGCTCAATTTTGCATATTCAGCGCTTTACATTTCCTGGGTTTTGTAGTGAATTGGACCCTAGATTAAAGAACCAGTAAGATGTTAAGCTAGTCAATAAATCTTCGGTAAAACATATATTATTTCGTCAGGTTAGAGTGGTAACCACACCTAACAATGGATGCAAGGGTCTTGGATTTGTTTTGAATGTGACGCATATGTGTGATCCACGATTTTTTTTGTCTGTTTTTTTGGTAAAAAGAAAACGAAATCGTCTATGTTGTGTAAACCGTAAAGATAAAAGCTTTTAAGACCCTTTAATCTAAACAATTTTGATGCAACACACGTTTTAGAAAAAAACATAAATGCATGAATAAACACAGGCACGAATTCCAATTGCATATTCTACATCAAGATAATTCCAAAATGGCGGCATAAAACTCGCTAGTTATTGATTAAAAACGTGTAAAGAGTGTTAATGCACTGTTCATATATGATTCATAATTCCCAGTAAATAACAGCAGACTATCGTATGAAATATTCACGAGTGCGACTCGTTATTCGTTAATAAATTAGTAATTTTTCAGTTTGCGCAAAGAATTTTTATGATTTTTATTGCAGTTTGTTCGAATATTGTATTATAAAAGTACATATAAAAAACTTAAAACGTTTTTGTTATCAATGTGATTGTAGTTTTTGATGTCTTTTTGTTACTGACCAACACTAAGATAGTTAACTGCTTTTGTCTTTTTGGAAGCTAACATATTGTAAATTGCAAGGTTCCCAGTGGGACGCGGAGTATCCGATTGGAGGTACCGCGTCCTGGCCACCTTATGGTGACTGTAGAAGGAACACCGTCAGGTTTTTAGTCGGTATGCCCACGTTAGCCGGAACGCCTTGCTGGCAGGAGAGCCCGACAGACCCCCGCTTTCCTCCCTGGGGCGGGATATGCAGCAATGCATTATCCTGACGCAAAAAAAAGGTTCCCAATTTGATCTTTTAAATATATATAATTTAGTTCAAATATTCAAAGTAAAATTATCGGCTTTTAAAAAATGTTGCAGTATTCTGTTAGCAACGTCTCGGCACCACATTTTTTTATAGACATACACTGTAGATATCAGTCGATTACTTGTAATACATAGTATTTTCTAGTAACAAATAAGTATTTCATCTAGATTATTATCTTGTTAGCACAACACGTTTACCTCTTCGAGAAATTCTAGCCGTACCTCGTTAGTAGGTTGTCATATTATCTGGCGGCGTGTCGTCTCAATATCGGCAGTAGATGTGACGGCTATACGCCAGCCCAGTCACTTGATATTACGATACACTCGTACGAAATTGTCGCATAATCGACTTTGTAATGTTACATGGCTTGAAAGAGTTTGTTTTGAAAGAATGAGATGGAAATAAGTAAAATCGCGTACGTTCATAGCTGGTGATGGACAAAATTTTGTAAAGTGATTTCGAATTGTATGTAAAGCAGTTTATAAATTAAAATAGAAAAGCAAGAGTTTATATATTAGCCTATATACGATAAATAAAACAGTAGTAATCCCTTGATAGACATTTATTCATAAGTACTATTTATAGCGAGTTTGTTCATCCTGACTTCGAAAATAACTAAAAAAGGCGTTTGCAGTTGATTGTAAAAAGTCGTAGTTTCGTTGACACTAAATGATAAAAAAAACATTCCATGCATACAATAAAATTGTCCAAAAAAATAAATCAATTAATAGAAAACTTTAAGTAGAAGAAGGGTATAATATTTATAATATCGTGATAAAGGTAGGTAACAACGTGACAAGTTGTCAAGTGTCCTTGCCGTACAATAAAATTGTTTAAAAAATACATAAATCAATAAAAAACTAATTTAGAGAAGGGTGTAATATCTATAATATCGTGATAAAGGTAGGTAACAAGGTGACAAGTTGTCAAGCGTGTCGGATTACCGACAGTCGACAAAGTTAGTGTTGCGCTCTAGGATTATCTGCCGACGGCGTTTATAAGTTCAACGAACTGTGCAATGTTTACTAGGCGATTAGATGGTGTAGAGTTAAATTGTTTAGTATTTTACAACTGAACGGAAAGTATTGAAAATGTTCAGAAAGTAGGTTATTCTTTCCTGAGTGTGCCGCTTCTAAAAGGACCGAAATATCTTTAGTAAACTAGGGTTCCTACTTAGGAATTCCTACTTAGTGTTCCTAGGAACTTCCTACGCGATACAAGTTGACAGCTATAATAAATTTAAAATCAATTTTTTTAGTTAATAAGAAAAATAACGAAAGCGTCATTTTGTGAATGAATGTATGTTAATAGTATCTTAAGTAAGAGGACTTGTACATATGTCTAGAGTTTCTGATATAAAGGTATACTGTAACTAACTAAGCGATGTACTTAATCTGCCTAAATTCAAATCTAATAAAGTTATATCTCGGTAACAACATTCAAATTCCGTCTTGAATTTATTTAGCCAGAAACGCTTTCCTGACGAAATCCTATCTAAGTAGGATTAGGACATCTAGAAACTCGAAACTCTAAAATAATTATTTACATGAATAACAAAACCGGTAAAGCGCCGCTTATTTTCATAAACGAAAACATGATTTCTAGAATTCTCGATATGTATAAAGAACAGTAGCGCGATTATATACAGTTGGTACTCTCGAGTATCAAGAGTTTGACATTTAAAATGTACTGCAAAAATAGTTCCTACGGTACCCGTTAGAGGCGCTGATCAGATTTTTGTACAACATTTTTTGTCGACAAGCCGGTTGTCGATAGTCAATAGTGGTAGATAAATGCTCTTCAGACGAAGCACGATCAAAAATCATTTCTGGCGTAAATATCAAAACTGTCTATAACTCTTGTAAGACTGTTATCATAATTTTAATATAAAAGGGTTAGTTAGGACAGTTTCTCTGGGAATTAAAGACCGACGTTCTGATCATCAGTACCGTATTTAAAGAGAAGATTGAATGTCTTAGGTATATCAACAAAACCTTGTCTATTGCCGTTCGTTAAAATAGGCGTAATTTTATTTCATGGTATAATGTGTTTCTCAGTACTTATATTAAAACATTTTGGTAATAATTTCGAGTGTATTCATACATTCAAAAGGCTTTGCGAAGTGAAGCGCTATTGTCACACAAATAAGCTTTCTTTTGTGTTCTTTGCGAGTATTCTCATGAGATTTTTTTTGATGATTTTAATGAAAGTAATATTTTGGTAATATTACCTTATATTATATTAATCCTGGCTCAGTTATTATTAAACTAGTTTCGGCCCACGATTAAGTACGCGTGAAAAGAAATCTGAGATAGTAGTATCCTATGTAGTTATTTATCTATCTTAGTCCCTCAGTTTTGTCATTATCAAGATCCATTTAAACAAAACTTTCGCGTTTATAATATTAGCAAGATTTCGGATTTTCATGCAGGTTCCACCAATAAACAAAGTGACTCTCATATCTCTTACCGGGTTAGTAACACTAAAAATCTACAGCTGTTTATAGAAATATCAAATGGATAGAAGCCACAAAATGCGATCGCCATTTTATGTAACAGGTCAGTCAATGTCAGTATGATGATTGATCAGTTTACCTAGAACCGAAACTCAATTAATACACGAACTACTATAGCAACGTTCAGCTTCGTGGTATTAAAACAATAGTCCTATAAATTGATAGGTGCTACGGCGTAGTAGCTCTACGACGTAGCAGACGGATCCAATTCCATGTATCTCCTTTGTGTAGCCGTAGCCAGGTATATATGTAGTGCATATGTAAGACAGCACTGTGGGAACACAAACAATAGGTACAAACTCTGTTAAGATCTGAGTTAAAGGTGAGGATAGACTTGGACGTTTACATGTAACGAACATTCGGGCGAATGTTACAGGTTACTTGTAGAAAGTGAACAGTTTGTTTACAAACAATCTAATAATCACATCAATTTGGCGTTCCAACGACCAAAAAAATCGGCGATGATATTATTGTTCTGTTTGTATACCCTGTATGTTTGTTTATTCAGTTCATAATTAATATCAAAATTATTTCAAAGGTAAAATGATGTTTGACATGATTGTCACACATTCATATTTAGTTTGTCATTTATTAATAAAAATATTGAGAACGTTTTGACTGAATTGACTTGAACATGCACATAGTTTTATTAAGCTTGTAGCAAAATTCTTACAAAAACAACCTAGAGAAATTACGTTAAAAGAAACCAGTATTTTCCAGGGTAACGTTTGGGAGAATAAAAAGTAAAAAAGTTAACATTTTATGGTCCAGAACCACGTAATATTTTTGCATAATAAGTGTGCATTTCACCGCATCGGAAACCCGACCTCTAGAGAACAGTTCCGCCGGACGAAATTCAGCGAATTTGCCCCTCTCTGCCTCCAGCTTTAAATTAACGTTTAAAAATTATGTATTTTTTACTTGCAATGGAGATAGTCTTAATGTTTTAATTTATTTCCTTATGTAGAGAAAGGGTTTTATGTTGTTTTTAGTACCACATTTTATTTTTGTTAAAATTATTATTGTTTCATTTCGTATTCACCCAGTCTATGCTATTATTCTTTACTAAAAAAAAGCTACGCTCTTACAGGGAACTAAAGATTCAGTTTAGATGCCCACTGTTGTAGATTATATCTCAGTGAAAATCATAGGCTACTGTTATTTTACAAAAATTCTATTATAAACTATTTAGCCGACTGCCTACCTATAAAGTAACTTTGTCTTTTGATTTTATAGACTTATCACAACTACAACTAAAATAGTGCTAAATAATATTTTGAAGTATTGATTTGTTTTTACAAGTATCTATTTCTATTCAACAGTCCCTTCAATTTTAGTTTCAAATTTAATCACTTATCAATACTTTCCAATTCTAGGTATTTCTAAAATACAATATTGTTTATCGTTTATCTCAAAAGTTAACAGTTTGAAATAAACAAAGTACTGGGTAAAGTCTGTGGCGGTATTAATTTATACTAATATTATAAAGCTGAAGAGTTTGTTTGTTTGAACGCGCTAACCTCAGGAACTACTGATCCGATTTGAAAGCAAACTTTCAGTATTAGATAGCCTATTTATTGAGGAAGGCTATAGGCTATATATAATCACGCTACGACCAACAGGAGTGGAGTAGCAACGAGAAATGTTACAAAAACGGATAAAATTATGACGCATTCTCTCTTGTGTGACGCAAGCGAAGTTGCGCGGGTCAGCTAGTTTACTTATCGGTAGCAACAGTCAAATGTTCATTGTAAATACTCTGGACTTTATCATAACTTATTGATGGTTTCTGAGAACGGTCTCTGATTTCTTAAACAAAAGTTGTGTTTTATTTATAGAGGTTTGAATTGAGTTTGAAATGTTTATCTAATGTTTTTGGTCCTAATGGTCTCTGTGTTCTGTCTAACTGTCGGTCTAATGTTTTGTCTAACTGTCGGTTAAGATAAACCGTGTTTGATTCTTAGATTATTGATATATTCGAACTATTTTTTTTCTGATTTCTGCTTTAATATTCTCTATTCACGGAGTAGCATTGTGTTCGTATATGGAAATAGGCAGACCGAAGTGGCATACGACCAATAAAATGGATTGTAGATGAATCAAAATACTTGCACAGTATAAAGATACGTTAGTTTTATTAATCTAAAATCAATATCCATATTTAGCAGTACCAAAGTATAAAGTTACAGTATTTCAATATTATAAAGAAAAAACTTGTACCAAAGTTATGCTATAAGCTTTATAAAAATCTATACACTGAAAAGATCTTAAACAAAATTTATTTGCAGGTATAGGCTTTATATAAACCTGTATATTATGGCAATAACACAGATACAGTAAGTATCTAAAACCTGATAATGTAAGTAAAAATGTGTTTTTAACGCGCTCCTTATTTTCCTTTTCACTTACTTGAGCGAAGTTATCAAGATATTATCTTTGCCGTGATATTGAGAAGAAAGTTATATAAATGCTAAATATACGGGCGTTTCCTGAGACGCCGTGTTTTAATAACGATTCTTCATACGTTTGAAAACATAAAAGATAATGGGAAACGAATATTGCGGTTTTTACGCATTGCGCTTTGTAGTTAGTTCTCACCATATCGCGGGCTATTTCCCTTAATATTGTTTGTCTTATGACCCCGTTTTACGTCCTTCTGAGTTGATCATTTCTAATTGATGCTTACTTTACAAGCTTTCGGTTCGAATCCTACCCGGGTGTAATATTTTTATGAAGAGCAAGTGCTTTTTGAGCTAGGTTTTAAATTTATTTTTATAAATATTTAGTTATTTGGAAGTATTTTAGAGTGTTTTTGGTCTGTCCTTTCGTTTCTTTAATACACTTCCAAGTTTCGATAGCTCGCATCATTTTTTGTATTGACGCCACTTGGAGCACAGATATTGAAGATTTATTATAATTGGATGCACATTGTATTGCAGATAAAAATAATTGGAAGAAACCAATACTTGAAGTATGGTACAATACAAACTTGATACATAATTATTTTTAATGCAATTGTTTTTAAGTATCTTTTGTTATTCATGAAATATTCTCGACTAGCTGACCCGCGCAACTTCGCTTGCGTCACAAGAGAGAGTGTTCCCCGTTTTTGTAACATTTTATACTGGTACTCTGCTCCTATTGGCCGTAGCGTGATGATATATATACGCTATAACCTTCCTCGATAAATAGGCTATCTAACACTGAAAGAATTTTTCAAATCGGACCAGTAGTTCCTGAGATTAGCGCGTTCAAACAAACAAACAAACAAATTCTTCAGCTTTATAATATAAGTATAGATAATGGTAAAAAGTCCGGTACATTATTTTGTTAGCGTTTAAATTTGCTCCTAATTACCTTCTTTATCAAAACTACTGTTACGGGCTAAATACAGAACCCTACGCCTAAGCCTCCGCTGTTTGTCTGTCTGTACATCTGTCACCAGACTGTATCTCATAAATCGTAACAGCTTGGAAGCATAAATTTTAATAAGCTCAATTTTAGAAACAAAGACATACTAAATACTTTTTCAGATTATTAATAACACTTCGATGCTGCCGTGCGAAAATGTAGAATAGGTATTAATAGAAATAAAATTAAAGCATATGTTCGCAATTGAATAAATGAACGCATATCGTTTCACTTCAGGCAACACATAAAAACGAATGCAACATTAAAACTAATTGTACAGGCGAAAGTTGGCTAACTTCCGAGAATTGCCGACGATTGCCGAAAAGTCCCGAAAGTGTTTCAGGTGTAATTTATCAGCTAATCCTTTACTTGTAAGTAGGTACTGGTACGTATCTAAATTGGGAACGAGTTGGAAAGTTGTGATATAAATCAGGAGATCACCTTGTTGTTGAATGGATGCCAAGAGTCGGAGATGAGACGAAGAGTGTACATTGGTATTGAGTTTGGTGATTTGAAGTTTACCGATTTATCGTTTTTATTTATTCGTATCAGACTGCTAAACACGAGGTCTCGGGTTCAAATCCCGTTCGTGCATAAAGTTATTGGTCTTTTCGTATATAAGTTAGAATATTTATCAATTGTAGTCTGAAGTTTGATACCTATATATTTATTTGTGCTAATGATTATGGAACTTATTTTATCTGTTGTATATTGTTTTTTAACCTTTTATTCATAAGCTTTTTAGCCGTGGGTCGATCAAACAGGATAAGAAAAATATTCAAGTCATTTCTATTATAAAATCTTTAAGATTTGCTAAGCAACCCACTCGCGGTTTATTTTTTAGTATCTATTATAATAATATTATAAAAATATTCTTTGAGTGGGTTTATTGATGATTTTATTCCTAATACATTTCCTCATTCATTATACAGATCAGATAAGCAGAGGTCGCTCTTCTGTTTTAACTGCACGTTTGGCGCAGAGGTTAACGTGGTCACCTCGTCGCAATAATCATAGCGCCGCGTGTGGCGGGTTCGAGTCTCACCTGGGACAAATATTTGTGTGATGAGCACGAGTGTTTGTTCTGGGCCTGGTTGTTAATTTATCTATATAAGTATAAGTATGTATTTAGAGGTATAAAAGTATGTTTATCAGTTATATACCATACCAGGCCACCATAGTACAAGCTCTGCTTAGTTTGGAATCAGATGACTGTGTGTGAGTTGTCCCAAAATATTTATTTATTTTTCGAAGTCAATGAATTCCTTGCCACAAGTGAGTATTTGCTTGAAATGGGACTACAATTTACTGTAATATTGATAAAATAAATTATTTTTTTCTTACATTTGACAACTTTTAGAGCATGCAAAAATTTTACGTGTTCATAAAAGAAAATTTGCAAGGCAGGTTGTAGCCGTTTTCCATTATCATTATTTCTTATGATTTATTTTATACCTAGTATCGTTAAACAAAAACCCATCTGCCCACAAAAACATATTCCGTAGTTATTATGATGATACATTACCAGGCTTAGTTTCATATTATTAGTGATACATTGTTACGAGAAAGTATTTTTAGTATGGTCAATTAAGGTTTTTATGACTCACATAGCTAGATAGTATTTAATGATAATGTGAAAAAAACTAAAAGTTAGGACATTATGAATTGAAAATATGATAAAATTAAAATAACCTACAACCTATTTCATTTATTACACCTTACTTCAAATGAGTTAAGGTCTAACTTTATGAAAAGTCATAATTGCGGATGATAAAGTCAGCATTATAAAAGTATTGAACTCCAAATCTATTTGTTTTTCTGAATTTTTACCTCAGTCCATGAAAAAAGGCAACGAAATAAACCTAAAACATCAACAATTCAACACCCTTTCTATCAAATAAATGAACGAACCCATAAAATTGCATTACATTCCTATATCCCGTCATAAAACATTCGGCTTGGCGGCAAATTAGCCCGTATACCGGAATAAACGAGTTGAAACCGTAACAAACCGGATTTAATCGGTTTTAAATGTGGCGCTTTGTGTGACGATCATTATGACAGTGCCCTCAGGGACTGTCTCGTGTTACACTTTAATATCTGTTTTAGTGGGTTATTTTGTTAGTTGGGGACATGTTATTGTGTGTGTTTGTGTGTGTGAGTGTGTGTGTTACATGCTCTTTTGTTTTGGGTTACTAAAACTAGTTCAAATCGATAATTGACCACCTGACTTCTCGCCGAACACCATAACTTTGACTTAGATCGAGTAATCTCTACGTTAGTCAGCGAACGTATCAATGTGGTATTAATCCTGTGTTTGACCAATTCAATGGTACCACCATACACAATTGATGCATGATTACTACCGCATTAAAACTTCTAAGAACTTGCTATTTTTTAAATGCATAATAACGCTCATCTCCTCCTATCATGAACTTTATATAGACACATCTACGAAGTATCTTTCAACAACCCATATAAGACTATTCTCTTCTACATCATATACGAATAATCATTCACAGATCAGTTACTTTATCACCCAAAAATTCTCGGTGAGATTTAGCAACACGTGGCCCCACTGACCAAGTTATACGAACACATAAACACATTTACAAATACATTTCGTGTTTCGTTTGTAGCAAACCGCGTAGCCTCTCAAATAGGATGCTCCACGTGCCAGTGAACGCAGACGCGACATCGCCCGTGTAGAAAATATATTCATTGACGTCTAATTCACTTTGCTTTCCCACCACGGCTATGGATTCAATTTATATTTTATAATGTTGGCTTTTTTGTACTATAGAGATAAAAGACTGGCTGTTTTAAGTCTTTAAATGGTATAGGAACTTTAAAAGGATAAATGATTATTATGTGGATGTATTGGCCAATTTCAAGCTAAGCAGGTATTATGAAAAAAGCTACTATAACGAGGATAATCTAGGTAAAGTACTCGTAGTTGCGCTCTCTGCTCGGTAAACGATCAGTGACTTAAGTAACCTTGGCGCGGACATTCCATAGATGGGTGAGCGCATAGTTGTATTTAACTGGGCGTCTCTGTGCTTAGGAGGACATGTTAAAAGGCGGTCCCGATTGTTGTCAATTAAGATAAGATAACAAGCCATGTCAAAGGCCTTCGGGCGGCTTGAACAACCTTGACAGTAGGTTGACCAATAACCATACGATGTATGAAAATGAGAGCTATAATATACGTCAAGCATTGCCTATTTCCATACGTAAATTACTTAAAAATTATTTCTGTAATCTATATTAACAATTAATATAAGGAAGGTCAGAATAAGCTTTTGGTACTTAATTAAATTATATTTTTCGCAATATTACATTAACTACAATAATATTTTTCGAAATTATTTTAAGACGTGTAGATGTGACACAGTAGTCTCTTGATACTCTTATTAGTAACTGAATTAAAAAGCCAATTTGTTTCTCCACGTAGTCATGCTACGGCGTAGGCGTCGTTCGTAGCGGCTGCGTAGGCGTTACTGCTAAGTGCTACGATTTTGTGATTGTTACTGAAAAGCCGATCGTATGTAAGGCTTACACGCGAGTATTTGCGTAATCCTATGAATATTTTCTGTGTAATCGACAGTAAGGCTATTGAATTAAGCTGAGGAATGCCCACGTTGTTATAAATCTATCGTGTTAATCCCAAATAAGTTTATAAATAGACACAAAAATGTGATGATGAATATAATGGATGGATATCAGTGGCGAAGGGTCATTTTTTATAAAAGGTAAGCCGGAGCTATAAGTCATTGTCTAGGTATAGTACTTACCTACATATTATGTACCTACATCGTTAGAATGCCGACGTAAAAGTAGCGTATTACTGCATAATAACAATATGAGAGTATTTTCTACATTCGACTACAGTCTGTTATTTCTCTCTCTACATACTAATAATACCTACATAGGTACTTACCATGCTACCTAATCATGCTTGTTTTGCATTAAGTTACTCTGTCTTCAGTAGTAACACGTAGGTAACACAACAGCACATATTTAAGATAACGTAGGTAGGTATATCGAACGATTGATGATTGTCTCGCACTGGTTGTTTAATAACATATTATACTAGCAATTTAGAATGTAAACATCAACAATAAAATATCAAACACATTATGGATAAACTTAGAACACTTTTATAGAAATGAGTTTAACCTATAAATCTGACAAAATCAAAATGTACTCTAATAGAAACATGTAAAACAATTACTGTTTAATATACTGATACATTCACAATTATGCACAAACACATTTATTAAGGAATAATGTTGTAATAAACACAAATATTCTAATTTGTTATAGAGCGCGCGAAAGATGTAATCAGTAAACAAACATAACCTAATGTCAAACTGGAGAAAGAACGTTATACTTATGCAGGATGCTTAGCTTTTGTTCGCCATCTCGCTCTTGCACGCGGCTCGCGCCGCGACAGAAACATGCGTAAGATCACGTGTCCGCCGCGGCGCGAGCGCTGTAGCGCGAGGCAACCCGCTCTTCCTCCGGCTTGCTCGCCACTATGCAGGGCGGTGTAATGCGCGATCCAAAAGGTCGTAAGCGACATCGCCGCCATAGTTTTTATTGTACGCGATTCCCGATCAGCGCCTCCGGCTTATTTCATTATTATTACCTCACGTTGTGTTTTTAGCGGAGCGTAATTTTTGAAGGATAGGCGTTTTCGTACTGTTTCGATTAGATTAATGATTCTAGTTTAAGATTTCGATTTAAATATTGGTGATTATTTATTAATTGTGTATTATTTGGCAGTAGTAAACAATTTATTTAACACTAATATTAAGTCTGTCCAGAAAGGGAAGCCGGTAGGAATCGAGTTGTATGGAGCCTTCGCCACTGATGGATATATTATACACTATTGCAGTATTTTATAATAAATAAAAAATAATACTGTTAAGCAATAGGCTCTTTATTTTATTCTGGACCTACCCATCTCTATGCTTACAAGATTTTATTATGGTGTTGACATTAGGCTCAATTTTTGTGTCAAGAATCTTAAACAGCAAAATTTTCGACTTGTTTGCAAATAACCAATCAGTTAATACGAATCTCAACTCTCAATTACTGTATTTTTTAAAAAAGGGAGCATTTACCATCAAAAATTAGCCTTTACGAAATATTAAAGAAAACGATTTTCTCAATCAATTAATAAAAAACATTTCCCAATAGCTATCAAAACGAAGCCAATTTATGAGCTTGTAGCAAAACATTACAGTGAAGATGTGCCCAATCCGATTTTAATTGGCGTATCTTTTGAGAGGCACGAAAAGTTGAAGCTTCGTTAATTGGACATATCGTGTGACGTCACGGGAACGCCGACGGTATCGGATTTCCCGGATATATGGCCGACAGTCGATGGTAATTGAGAAGTTAACAAGATCAGTCTGTAGCCGCCGGACTAGAACTTTCCGATATTTGAGATTGTTAGTTACTACCTATAAGGTTTTTTGATACGCTGTTTTAGAGAAGTTAATAAACGAAAAATCTTCTATTTCTTGATTTTCTTATTATTTTTTTTATCCCAGGCTACTTTACAATCAGACAATCTACCAAACCAAATGTTTACGTCAACTGTATGACAGCGATTAGTTTGTGTCAATATTTGCAATACGATTACTTATGATAAATTAGACAGTGATTAGTTTGTGTTAAAAACAATATCATATAATTGAATGTGACACGTAGTTAACTTGAATAATCACATTCATTAATTGATTGTAACAAGTTACTACATCACTACAACACTCTAACTCACCCACTCAATTTGCTTTTCAAGGCAATAAAACAAAATATTTCAAGTTTTCACTCACAATAGCTAATTCTCGAAACGTCGTAGTATAATTATTTTAAAAAACATTAGGTACATTTTTACAATTATTATCATAGATGTGATAACAACAATCCAGAGTTACAGTGATAGACAATCGTCGAGTTCGCTCGCTTCAGTCTTACAACACAAAAGATCATTGGAGAACTATACTTCAACTAAAACATTACATTACGTTACCTCAATTTCGAAACCAAAAGTCATTGTTTTACTCTATCAAAATACCCTATAATTGTTCCCAATTGTTAACTAAAAGGTCAATACTTTTACACCCACTTCCCTTTACAATAGACGACCAAATCATTCTTACGTGACCTTCGTAGTTAACAGTTACATGTTAATTTGTATCAAGAGTGGATAACGACTATTCTAGGTTTATTACTTGTTACATAACAAAGGCGACCTTTATTAATTACTATAGAATCTGTAAGATTAACTGTTGGTGTGTTTGTTTGTTTGTTCGTTTGTTAAGTTGTTTAGTAAATACGGTTGAAAGCTGATTTTCGTAATATTTGTATTCGAAGAGAGAGATAGAAGTCTTTTAGCAATATATTTTTGGTAAGAGATACCAAAGTAAATATACTGAAGAAATTATTTTAAGAATGCTTACACATTTACGTGTAAACTTTTCACAGTCTCTGCTAAACGGTAGAAATGGTACATAATGCAATTGCAGATTGTAACTATTTTACATTTTGGATTTAGATTATTTGAACCAAAATTCTTCTTCTGCCTCTTTTGATAGCAAATCAAAAGAAGTCTTATCTCATCTTACGATGAGATCTCACAGAAATAATAGTCGAATTGTGAGCTTTAAATACATGTAAGCTTATTTTTAAAAATCAAACTGGAAAATGTTAATGAACCCAAGCAAACCCGTACACAGAACTCATAGCTAAATAACTGTTATCTCAATACATACAGTTATTAGCTTCTATCCTCGTACTAATTTGAATACAACCGCTTTGCAATCAACGTGTTGATAACGCCCTGATGTATGAACGCTCTGTATTGAATCTATACTAATATTATAATGCTGAAGAGTTTGTTTGCTTGAACGCGCTAATCTCAGGAACTACTGGTCCGATTTGAAAAATTATTTCGGTGTTAGATAGCCTATTTATCGAGGAAGGCTATAGGCTATATATCATCACGCTACTATCAATAGGAGCAGAGTACCAGTAAAAAAAGTTACAAAAACGGGCAAAATTATGACCTATTCTCTATTATGTGATGCAAGCGAAGTTGCGCGGGTCAGCTAGTACACGATATTTATTGAATTGTTTTCAAAGCTTTGTGACTGGAGTTGATTGATATGTCGTTGTTCTTTTGGCTTGTTTATTGGTCCAGTTTGTGCGATTGTTCTAAGTCTAGGTTTTGATTTTCGTGTCGTGAAAAAAATATATGAAAAAAAATGAGAATTTGCATGGGAATGTTTTTCTATGTGTTCTTTAGGAATCACCCTATAAAATTACACACAAATTAGTTCATCCGTTGAAACGTGAAAACATTCTACAATAACGAAAGACATACAGACATTTTTACAATCACTTTTTTCTATTGAAAAGTTTTCTTGTAAAGTACTCTTACAGTTCGAAACAATATGAACGAAGCTATAATATGCATTTTTTTCACAATTAATTAATAAGGGAATCGTAAATTCACAATCTTTTTGATTTTAAAAAGTAGTAGATTAATAAAAGTAGTAGAATCAGCATGAATGGCTATAGGCAGTATAGTAGTATAGAATGTTATGGATATGAGTGTTGTCGTTTAAGAACAATAGCAGTAGTTACCTGTCAATAGCGGCAGTCGGCGAGTTTCGAATTATCGCTAACGAACTCACATCTTAGTTCACAACTTGATAATAGCTCTGGACTAAAGGCTTGTTCATAGTTTGAAGAATTTTATTTTTGTTAAAGACTTTACTGCATTTGTTTGTGTCTTTATGTTAAAATTATTTATAGAACTAGTTTGTCATACATTCATAGTTAAGCTTATCGATATATATTTATAGTACAATAATCATTGATTTTAATAATACAATAACATTGCTCATTTTATCCATTCGATTACCAAAATTATGATTGTGTTCGATTTATCCTAGGTAAAGGGATATTGCAAACTTTTGCATAGAAGATACTTCCCATACTGACTGTTCTAGATATAAACTATAAAATTATTTACTTAAATATGCGTTTAAGAAGCCCTATAGTATTATAAATTAAGTAAAATCTTGTTATAAAAGTGCACAAGTAAGCACTCAGCTTAAGGATCGCAACTAGCACTCGGCAACTCGTTGTCAAACTAAGCTGGAGCGAACGCCTCCCACTACATATTACCATACACTATTAGCTCTTAATACTCGTGCTGTGCTTCAAATTACGACGACAATTTAAATACGGCTTATGAGCTCAGCTTAAGTATATAAGTAGACTAGGTTTTGAAATAGAAGACTTCTGTTTCAAAACACTTATTATTATTCTTATTTACACTTAGTGTAAACGAGAATTGTGCATGCGAGCGTATCATGCAAATTCTCCATTTTAGAATATAAAAGTTTCTTGTCGAAAATATTAGTATAGAAAAACTTGGAGAAGATTCTACTGTCATATATAATATGTTTTGTAAAAGAATATCCAACCTTTTCATCGTTCTGTCATTCTTAATTTTACTAGTATTATAAGACCGGATTTGGATTGGATGTTTTGATAAATGGTTGTTAGTCAATCACAACAAAAAATACTAAACGGTTTTTTACCAGTTAGTTTATAATCTGTCACGGGCAGAAGCAAGTTGACTCTACGCTAATCAAAATAATTATGGTAGATGGATAATAATTTTTTCTTCCACACAAGTCTTTACACAACGCGTGTAGGAAACAACGCGCTATTGTCTTTTAAAAGTCATATATTATGTTTATTAAAGCAATAATTACCTAGCGAACTATACGTTGCTATATTTATATAACAGTGAAAAACATAATGCTAAGAAAATCTTGCCGAGAGTTTTACTCAAACAGTTGTATTATATTCGTTAAACGTCGGTACAATAAGGCTTGTCGAAGATGTTTCCAGCGCAGTGGCTGGCAACTTGGAAATATAACCGTCTAACTTGAACATCTCCGCGTCTCCGTGCCTCCGCGTCTCCGTGCCGATGGTTACGGTGAAACGGGTATACGAGGCTCTATTAACATATGTAGATATGCCTCAGTGAAGTGTTTAGTGTAGAGTTTTACATAATGTAAATACGAGTTTGTATAAGCATGCTTAAAATATTGTGGTTAAAAAATACTCCTTCGTATTTTGTAATTGATGTTAATGTAATATATGGTCTGGTCACTAATATCAATTAGTTTGTAAGTTAATAAAAAGGTATATTTAAGTATATAATCATCATATTTTATTATGATAGGTAATGTTTAATTACAATTCTTAAAGGCGAAACGTGGGTGTCTTTTATACACCTCTTCCTGCACGTTAGAGTACAATCGTTGGCCAAAATATTAATATATATATATATATTCGCTTAGCCTTTGTTCCAAACTATGTTGGAGTCGGCTTCCAGTCTCACCGGATGCAGCTGGATACCAGTGTTTTACATGGAGCGACTGCCTATCTGACCTCCACAACCCAGTTACTTGGGTATTAACACGATACCCTTCGGTAAGACTGGTTGTCAGACTTTCAAGCTTCTGACTACTGTTAACGACTGTCAAAGATCTTCGAAAATGACAGCCGGGACCCACAATTTAACGTGCCTTCCGAAACACGGAGGAACTCGATATGTATAAGATGGTCACCCATCCACGTAACAACCTCGGCAAGCATATCTTAACCTCAGAGATCGATCCGTGCGGCTGTGGTTAACTAAGCCACGAGCTCCAAAATATTAATAATTCAATATTAATTTCTATTAATCCCACCTCAGTACTAAATGTCATTTTACGTGAAACACAATCGCTTATTGCTCATAACCTGAATACATCCTACGTTTTCCTTGAATGACCTGAATACAGTCTCCACAGAACTGAGTAGTAGTGCTCGAGTATCGAGTAATTGGTAAAGTTGGTGGACTTCTGACCGAGTTCAGTTACATGCAACCTCACGACTGCGTTCAATAACTAACAAACATTTATACTGGGAACTTTATTTAGGTCCGTATTGAAAGACTGGTATGGCCAAACCACTTGAACAATTTTGATATGCCATAATGAAAGAGCAGTGATAGCCGAGTGATATAAGTTGGTAATTCCCACCCAAGTGGTTGCATGTTCGAACCCGAGGCAACACACCAATGACTTTTCGAAGTTATGTGTGTATTAGAAAAAAATATCACATTGATGCTATTAATTAATTATGACAAACGGGATTTTGATGCAGTGCTTCCAAGTTGATAAC
Organism: Anticarsia gemmatalis; assembly: GCF_050436995.1. Classification (NCBI taxonomy): domain Eukaryota; kingdom Metazoa; phylum Arthropoda; class Insecta; order Lepidoptera; family Erebidae; genus Anticarsia; species Anticarsia gemmatalis. The sequence goes on from NC_134758.1 coordinate 3,691,625, forward strand.
ATATTTTTAAAATGCACTTTAAACCATGTGACCCGCGGGTCTTGATCACGTGATATTAATTATGGTATAGTTTTATCTAAATCCTTATTATACACAATAATTATCCTTATATTCGCACTTATTATATCGTAGGATTTAATAGAATAATATGCGAGACCTTATATAACACAGCTTTGAGCCACGTGTGGAATGGTCGGAATGTAGCGTTTGAAACGATTCCTATAAGTCGTACGACACGTGAACATATGCTTGCTAATTAGCATTTAAACTACATGTTATAAACAAATATAATTCCTATTCCAAAGGAAACACCACAAGAGCATATAATTATTTGCAAAATGTAATCAAGCCGATAAATAACAGAGAAGGAATTTTTTGGACTGGACATTTTCTTTTATTTTAATTGGATGAATTATCTGTATTACGCCTGATCAAACAAGATATAACTAGAGTTATTTTTGTTCTTTATAATAATAGTAATATTGTTATAATATATTATATGTATTTTTATTTGATATACAGTATATTTCAAGCAGTTTTTGAAATGCCAGTGAAAACCATGTCACTATACTCAGCCTTCAGGCTTCAAAAGCGCCAATAGAGAAAAGCATTCAGTATTTTACTGTAAACTTCAGTTCAAAAGGACACACAGTATCAGGTATTCAGTAGAGCGGTATGTTTCACGTTACAATAGTGTACAGTACAGACGTGGACGCGAGGCGGAACTGTAGTGCGAGACATAGGAAGCGACACTCTGACACCGTTTACACCGTGTCTGTTCATAGATGTGAACAAAATGTAAAAAGAAATACACATATACGTAAATACTGTAACTTTAAAAAGTACATTGTATGATATTATGAAGTTTACAAGCTCGTGTCTGTGAATGCCACTGACGGTGATAGAGGCTCTTTGAGGCGCAGATATCTAAGACCTCAACTTAATAAATCCAGATGGTTATTGAGATTTTTTTAACAGAAAAACTTGATTGTAATTTTTTGGCCCCATACAAGATTTGAAACTGAGACTTCTACGCGGCTATCACACACTACCGACCGCGCGACAAAGGCAGTCACTACGCTATTATATAGCCTCGTAAAAGATTAAAATTAATAAAAATATTTTATCATTTACCGTATTTTTTTCACTAAATGTAATACAATTACTGTTAACAAAATAACTTACAGTCTGCAAAATTCGAAACAACTTTCAAAAAGTTTTATTCTTACATAAATATTTTTACAATTCCAACTTTTGATGACTTTTTAAACACTGTAATCACAGCGGTTTCCATGGAACTTCTAGAATAGTCGTGGAAAATTGGATTCTAAGTATCGACGAAATAGCAACAGTTTATTGGACTTGATGCCTTTCTAGGACTTTCGATATTACGTGTTTTTGAATTCTGGGAACCCCGTTGCTTTGATACTATAGTTCGACAGCTCAGTTGAAGGCCTTGGCATGATTGATCTAGATTATAATATTTAACATTGCTATTTCCAAAATAATGTTGCTGTATCAAGTAGGCTACCGTGGGCTACATAAGCTTGCCTTTCAGTTGCGTTCACTGATCGGTAAACGATCTGTGGATTAAGCAACCCTTGGCGTGGTCATATCATAATAATATAATAGATTCGTCACCGCATAGTGGTTGCTACACTGGGCGTCTCCGTGCTCCGGAGAGCACATAAAACGTCGCTGTCTATTAAGGCAACATACGTTAAGCCGCGGCATAGGTCTTCGAGCGGCTTGAATAAACTTGAAACTAAGTTGACACCTAACATAAATTAAAATAAATCAAAATATACAATTACCCGGGCCCCCTTTGCTACTTGCCCTCTACTGTGACCACCTTACGATATGTTATGTGTTACGATACGATAAGATAAGAAGATACCGTTGTTCTTAATTCTCCATTTTGTATACTTCCGACAGCGGCGAAACCTGTGTACAAGAATCTCTACTAAGTTCTTATACTATATAAAGTACTGTAGAATTGGTTCCTCGAATTCGTTGTTTATTCTAAACGGCGATAGTACTCGAAAGAGCATTTAGTTTATAGACGTCTATTGGCAATTAACTTGCTGTTTTGCTTTGAACAAACAGTGGAAGAGAATTTGTAAGGCATTAATGATTTTAATTTTGTTTGATTGGTTGGAAAGTGCATTTTGTAAGAAGTTTATTCGTTTAATAAGTTTTGATTCTGATTTATAAGTAAAAGGAAAAGCATTTAATTTTATAATTTGTTATTAATTTATTTTAAATATTTTATTTATGTTACTATTTGTGTTTGTATCATTTTACTCGACTGCTAAGAAAGGCTTTTTTTAACTAAAGGCTATCGTCCAGCTGCTGACTTTTGTAGAAAGACAGCGCTTCTAGTGTTTCAGTAGTAACAAATTTCGAAAATCATTATAAATGTAAAATTCTCAGTTCAGTCTCTTTAGTCATTACAACAGTAATGACACGCGATTTTCGTGCGACGAAAAGGTAAAAATCTCTTTATATCTTTAAGGAGAACAGCATTTCGAACTTTGAACAGTTACACATCGGTGTGATTGCATCCAAGCTGTTCTCGTTTAATTTAGCAGAACAGGCGAGTGTCGATAGATACAACGTTCAGCTAACTGTGTCAAATGCTCGGTGCCACGGTGCTACACGTGCTCACTGTGTCACATGGGAGGTTGAGTTTCAGGTTAAGGGATGTATGGCAAGGTTTAGTTTTGGGTGAGTGCCTGTTGTTTTGTATGAATTAAAGTTAATATTTTTTTCTTTTAATTTGTGTTAAACAAGAATAATTGACGTACATATTCACATATTACAGGTTAGTTATTGCTTCTCATTTGATTTTGATTTTAACTTCATTGTTTGGGTATTATTTTATTTAGTACTACTTGATTTGTTGTACACGAAAGTTAAGCGTTGATTGTAATTTTTACTTTTAAGGTACCCATGAGTTATTTATTAATGAGCGATTATTCTAGGTGTTATACCAGATTATAATCTATGTACCAAATTCATTTCTTTATACCAAATTTTACATAAAACAATCAAACATAATAATATGTACATACAAACATCCATCCTTTTAAATTTTCGCACATTATTAAGATAGCTAACTTTTTTATGTAAAGCTAGCATTAAGTTACAGAGTTTGTTTGTCAAAATATTTTTGAACAGTGAAGGTTACGGTTTATCAGTAATCCTTCCATCAGGTTCTATAATACAAAGGAGCTATGAATGGCGGCGTTCGATGATATTATCGTTTAAAAAGTTTCGCCTTTTTGGACCGTAAGCTGTTTGGAAACTCCGACTTTGTTAATATCGGCTACATAATTAAATGTAAGTACTTTTATTTTAATTATGCTTTAAGCTGTTTTATAGAATACTGGTATTAATAACGGTTATCATGTGATGGGAGTTATTTCTTTTTATATTTTTTTGTGTAATCCATTAAGAGATTATTGACATTGGACACTAAAAGATATTTATTTGAAGAAAAATGGAATTCAGAAAGAAGGTAACATTAAAAACGTTAAACAATAATTGACAGATTTGTTTTTTAAATATTATTATAAATTGGACAAAAGATATAATTTTTTGTATTACTCAATGTCTCATAGAAATAAATACTATGGAGTCGCATAAAAGCTAATCTTTAATTAATCCAAAGCTCATTTTCTCGTTTCTTTTTTAAACTAGGTCCTCTTTGTCCCGTAGCCTGTAAAAGTACCGCAGACTTGTTTTTGTGAATTGTGTACATTTGCGAGAGATTCTTGTAAAAAAGCCTTTTGTAACGATAACATGTGTCCGTTACACGACTAGCCGCAACTATTTGTTTACACAGAACCGAAATAAATGGACGAGACCAAAAAAAAATCTTTATTGTGCATGTTTTTCAGTCATTCTGATGCTGTTTTTCGAACTTCTTTAAGAGGGCAGTCGACATTTATTTTGACAAAATTGATTTTATAGTCTGACGTAATAGAAAGGTATTTTTTCTACGACTTATGCTTATTCTTCAGACTTCTGAGACTGAGATTATTGTCTCTTTCTCCAGACTTAGACTGAGAATGTATGTCTCTCAGTTCAAATGTTTCAAGAATTAAATATTAAACTCAATGATGTACTGAAACTACTATTATATTATTTGATTTGTTGCACTCAAAATTCATCTGATAACACAAATTCGATTTTTTTTAAATTTCCATCTCCAATAAAAGCAACATAAACATGCCTTTTCTAGCACCTTTAACTCTGTACCCTACATAAACACATTCGTCCGTTGAAACACATAACTCACGGCGGCGGCAGGGTTAGTTTGACCGTTACTGAGCACCTGTGAATTGACTCCTTTAACCCCTTCAACGCTGAGTAGAGCCCAATATGTGTCAATCAATGCACTGTTTTTCTACACCTATTTCAATGAGGCTTTCGGTATTCGTTTCTAAAGGACTTTTGGCTTCTAAATTGCTTGGAATTGTAACTATTTCTAGCCGTTTTGGAATTGTTACGGCTAGTTTCAGTATTTTTAGTAGAGTAAAATTACTGTAAAATAATAAAAAAATATTTCCAGTTTTTTTTCTCAAAAAAATGGTATCAAAGGATGTGGCTGATGCTTTTACAACCTGCCGCCTGCCTGACGTCAACTCTCTTTGAAAAGATAGCTGTAAAATTTAAAACTTATAAATAAAAAGTACTTTTAACCTTATCTACAAAAAAAACAAATACATATAACATTTGCATTTGAAATGCTGGACGTAAATAAATAAAAGAATTTTATTTTTAAAACAAGTTCCAAATATAAAAATTACCTGTCACCTCCCAAATTACCAGTGAGACTTGGCCAGTTGAATTTGGAAATTGGAATTAGTTTTGGAATAGCCAAAATGGCGCCCGTTGCCCACCCAATATTGGCTCTAAATATAATTTTGTTTGGTAAACATCTTATAACCTTTGGAAGTTTCTACACTTTACGAATTCTGTCTGGAATGTGGCAATGTCATAAATGTTGTTATTGGATTTGTCAACTAGCTGTCAGCACTACAACTCCCAAGCGTATATTACGGAGAGAATTTGTATGGAGATATTGTAGACAGGATTCTATGTATCAAACAGAAGCGCGAGTACCACTATCGACTATCGACAACCTCTACAACTCGGTTAGCTATCGAGAAATGTTGTATGAAAATCTGATCAGCGCCTCCAGCGGATGCCGTAAGACCTATTTTTACAGTTAATGTAAAATCGTTACAGAGAAAGTTTATTTGTGTCACTGGTCGTCATTATCACTTTGTAAAAGATAAAAAGACATGCATGTTTGAAATACACCCACGTTCGTCGCTATTCACAATGTTAGTCCCATGTAATAGTTAGTAAGCTGAGCAATATACCTACAGGGCATGATACCGAACTCCGGTCTAGTGGTTGAGAATAATCTAATGTCATTTGAAAAATAACCAATAAAGCCATATTAATCCCATCCCATATTCATTTTTAATCCTTAATTAAAATAAACAAAAAAAAAAAACATTACATGACCGCGTTATATCTCAGTGCATCCATTTTTCACAATAGTATAAAGTATAACAAACAAAAACCATTAGTACCGCGGAGTTTTTCATTTGTACGAACAAAGAGTCGCTGTACAACTTTGTACTACAATATTGTTAATTCATCTTTGAGATGCACACAGCGGTTTACGCTTACTGTGTGGTTAAAAAATCAGAGTGCAATCTTTGCGCAGATATTTTATAGATGGGTCACCGTCAAAAAGAGTTTTGAAGAATTGATAACATCTTTGGACAAGCTCACTTTGGAATCGAATTTAAGCAGCTTGTACTATGGTAACCAGATAACTGTTAAATACCTATATACCTATTATTCTAAAAAGACATGAAGAATAATTATTTACTTACAGCACAGAAACTCGTGATCATCACACAAATATTTGTCCTAAACGGGATTCGAACCCGCCACACGCGGCTCAACGTTTGTTGCAGCTCCTGTCACACTTTGAATCTGATAAAAAAGCGTTTTTTTTTTAAATTAAATTGGGTCCGGCATTCATCGACATAGCAGGGCGGCAAAACCGAATGTGTGTAGATGAACCCGATCGGCACAAGCCGAACAAGTGAGTGGAGTCGGTTTTGTTGTTCGATTAATATTGCTGAACCAAACGTACGAAACGAAATATGTGTGTGGCAAGCCATAACTACATAAATAGGCTAAGCTAACTACGTTTAGTGATAAATGTAGCGAAAAATGTCTCTGACCCAAGTTTAAAATAAATCTTTAATATTTTGTACACGATAGTTTTTAAAGTGTTCTCGGAAAACACCCACGCTAGAATATAGCTAGAGGCATAATTTATTAGAAAATTATTGCTTCCCAGAATACTTAGTTATTTAACTTCTATTTTTAGTTTATATCACGGTTGATACACTTTAGTAATTTAAATAAGCTATTTTTAGCTGAAATCTATTAATTTTGCCTTTAGCTCGTAGAATCGGGGCGGATTATTTTTTGATCTATCTATTACACACACACGGCTAAACTGTCGAATCAATTTTCGACATGGAGTATTTGAAGATCCGACGTCACTTTTTTGGATTCCGTACCAAAAAGGTAAAAACGGGACCCTATTACTGAGACTGTTGTACTTGAACCATACATAAACATCTGAAAAATATTAAATTGCAATTGCCATTCAACGTGGCAATGCTGCCAGCCTTCTGGGCACGTTACCCGGGGACTGCGATGCGGAGATATTTTATGATGCCTTATTTCAATTTTATTTATGTTTAGTTCCTGTATTATTATTATTTTTTTTTTCGTTTGTACCTACATATAAAATTATTATTTAATGTATTAATTTTAAATGAGTGTCAAATAATTATTTCGAATTTCGAATATGTAATAAAAAGTAATTTAAACATCTGAATATTTTCACAATTGATATACATATTTCATTTGTAAATATTTAAGAGGGCTTCCATTAAACAAACGTGAATCCCAGTGCGCCAGTTGAACTTTTTTTTCGAAACCTTATTCAGCTAGTAAAAAATATTTTGATTAAGAATCAAAAAATCATGTAAAAGTATTATTTTTTTTCTAGTGTGCTAACCACATAGTATCATAATATTGAATAATAAACTAAACAGCGAATATAACACAGTTCAATAAAGAACTTACTATTTCTCTCTAAAGTGCAGTCTACCTCATCAAGTGTTGAGGTCTCGGAGGCCCAATTTTTCACGCCGCGTCCGATCCCGGGGTTTAATTGCAGCGGGTGAAGTGCTCTCCCAAGCGATTCACCGGCGACGGCTTACCGCGGTCTAGTGGACAAGTGTCTCCATAAAGGATTTGGTGGTAGATTAAAATGTATTTTGGATTTTGCTATGACTATATCAACTGTTGTAGGACTTGTTTATTTTTCGCGGTATGTTTATTTTACTGTCTTAATTTACATGTGTAATAATAATATGACTAAACATTATCTTGTCCATGTACACATGACTCTACATATGTATGTAGGTAATTATACCTTGTATGCTGTTTATGCCCAGCTGTGGATCTCAATAGATTCAAGATTGATGGATGAATACAAATAATTTTGGAAGATACATGTTAAACTTGTGTCTTATCAAAACCTTTGTGTTAGTTTTACAACGAATCATTCCAGGTAATTACAAAATAAATTATAACCTATAAAATAAAAAGTGCATACAGTTAGTGATAAAGTTCATCCATATTAATACCACGGGAGTGACCTATCGGAATTTTCTCAACTGCCATTAAAATGTATGAAAAACTTACTCAGTTTTTATTCGCGTCACTTGAGTTATTGGGAGAATCTCTAGTACTTTAAACGTGATTTCTGAACCGCCTTCTTTGCCAAGCAACCGAATATTAAAAATCTGTTACCTACGTGTACTATAAAAGACGATATTTACGCTCCATCACTCCCGTTCTTCGTAGTGTTATTATCAAATCGAAGATTGGCATAATACTGTTAATTATATTAATGTACACAATATTTAGAGACATAGTTCATACAAAACCTTTGTAGCTTTTATGTTAAAATATGTAAAAATGTACTTTTGTTTGGGGTATGTAAGTACTTTAATGAACAAAATATTAATTTAAAGACAATAGTATACCTGGCCATTTAATAAAATATCATAGCAAATGTTCTTGAATAGAACACGAAAACGGGACCTATTTTTAGGGATAATAAATCTATCGATTCTAAAAAGCTTTTGTAAAAGTTCATAAAATAATAATAATGCATATTTACTCACAGATATTACATAACTTCCATTAGGATCATCCCCCTATAAAGTTGTAATAGTATTCAATATCAGGCCAGCTAATTAATAAAAAAATCTAGTAACAATTTTTCTACACCATGTACAAATAAATTATCCTTTCAGAACATCCTCTATAGCCTGAAAGTCGTAAAACAGGTGCACAATACATAAAAAAGTTTAACAAAAAGAAAATTTTAATTAAAAAAGTAGGTAAGCCCTGAAATTAAAAACTTAATTTCTGAAGAACTTTATGTGGAGAAGTTTAAAAGGAATTTATAATAGATAACTAGGTGTCTGTGTTTTTTACTGCTTCTAATTTATTTCAGTTTGGTAATTAATTTATGACCTTTGAAAGGGGTAAGTTTAAGTTTTGAATAAACTTTGCGTAATACAAAACTTTTCTATTTTTAATTATACGAGTCAAAATAAACTGTTTAATAATATTTAGTAGTAATAGGTATTTTTTTAAATCGATAATTGGGCAAGGGTCTACTCCCGTAATAAGAGAGGAGTTAGGCCTTGAGTCCACCACGCTGGCCAAGTGGCCACAATTTATATACCAAAACGCAAATAATAATATAGCCACTAAATAAACTACAAACATTTATATTTTTAACTAGCTGACCCGCGCAACTTCGCTTGCGTCACGTAAGAGAGAATGGGAATTTTCCCCGTTTTTGTAACATTTCTCGTTACTACTCCACTCCTAATGGTAGTAGCGTGAAAATGGGCTATCTAACAGTGAAAGATTTTTTCAAATCGGACCAGCAGTTTCTGAGATTAGCGCGTTCAAACAAACAAACAAACAAACAAACAAACAAACAAACTCTATAGATAAAGTTTTTAAAACTCTTACGATTCAAAACAGCCTACTGCACTTGAAAAACCACCACACCCACTCAATTCTGTACAAACATCAACCAATAACTTTATCAATATAAATACCTATATAAAATGTACAGTAACATTCAAATACCGCTAGTATTTTGATCTGCGAGCCATTAATGCAGTTACGGAGAGCCCTCGACCCGGTTCCCAAGTGGAATATATACTGAAACTGCTGAAACGTACTGAAACTTTGGATCGCACCGGTCGATAATTACGCGCGATTTTACATCGTATTGGCTTTGGACGCTGATTGGATTTTGTTACAGTTTCAATTCTGAAATTAGGTGTGTGGTTTTAAATTGCTTAATTCCTAAACGAGTTTACGTTTTTTGATCAGACAATTACAAGTATCATAACTTTTAAACTCTCGCGTTGCATGTTTATTGTATAATAGAATATGGGAATTAACTCCCAATTCTACTATACATTATACTATAAGTATGTTTCTTATTACATACATGGATTGTTTATTTCTATACGAAAAACACTGTTTTTCTTTGCTATTAAGCAGTTTGTTAAATCTGATGGACACGTTGGATCGCATCGGCTAATAATAGCGCGCGCTTTTACATAGTTTTGGTTTTGGGCGCTGATTGGATTTTGTTATAGTTCCAATTTTGAAATTAGGCGAATGGCTGTTATTTTTTTTAAAGCAAAACTATTGAGATGTTTTTTCCTGGTTAAATACTTATTATTTAATTTTGTTCTTCATTTAAATAGTTTTTTTTTGTTTTTATCCTCTAAGCTGTCTGCCATAATAACTTGCTAAAACTTTGGATCGCACTAACCGCAATTACGCTCGTATATTGTATTGACTTTGAACACTTACGCTAAGATTTTTTAAGTTTCGAATTTAGGATGGGTTGTGTGGCTGTAAAAATTTTAGATTAAGCGTACTTTTACTACGCTGTTCTTTTTTGACGAGATAAGTTCCTTATCTAACAATAATATTCTTACATGAGATTTTATGTTTCAAAGCTATCTGCTCTACAGCATGCTGAAAACTTGGACCGAACCGGCCAATAATTAGAATTTCGCGCGCTTTTACTTCGTATTGGCTCTGAACGTTGATTGGATTTTGTTAGTTGGAGTTTTAAAATTAGGTGCTTTTTTGTATGTTTCAAGTTTCTGATTTAATTTTTTTTTAAATAAGGTGTTATATTGTGCAACGTATTTTTAGTTCATGCTTGTTTTTGACGAGACATCTATTTATATATAGCTATATTATATTTTTCTTTCCTTCTGTAAAAGTCAAGTAAGTACCTAATTAGATAATATTTATAGTGAATACAATAAAATACATTTTCGATTATGTTTGTCCAGACAATGACAATCCTAAAACTTAATTCCAAACTAACAATAACTTCCTTAAAGCTCTAATAACTTTTGAACAATTCATATCAAAACATTGAATTTCCCTAGAGCCGAACAGGTGTACTCGAGCGAAAATCCTTAGTTATCAAGTATAGTACACCTAGGCTATCTTAGAATGCCTAGATAATGTGTAAACCTAGGTGTAGGCCAGGCAATCAACGATGTTAGCACGTGCATTAATTAGTACAGTGTGGGTACGCTAGAGGACACTGTAATCGATTTCAGTGGATATTGTGTTTAGAGAAAGTGTTAGATGAGGAAGACTGTTCGAAGGAAGAAACATGAAGTCGTGAGGTTTTAAAGGCGAATGTTACTGTACTGTCGGACTATACTTACGTAAAAAAAATTGAGTAGTTAGGTTATAGAACAGTGGTTCGTCTCTCAAGCAAGTGGTCGTGGGATCCAATCCAAGTCATGTAGTGTTGACTTGGATGACAAAATGATTTGCAGGAAAATAATAATATTATCAACTTTTTATCGATCAAGTAAAACTTCATGAAAGACACCATAAGTCTAAAACAATACATATAGTTTATTATTTTACGTTTTAGGTAAAACGCAAAGAAATTAACACCATATACTGATACACAAATAATTTAATTACAACACATTTGTCAATCAACAAAACATAAATACATTGTTTCAACCGCTTAATCATCATGGAAGCCAATCACTGAACACACACACATACACACACACACACACACACACACACACACACACACACACACACATACACACACACACACACACACACACACACATACACACACACACACACACACACACATACACATACACACACACACACACACACACATACACACACACATACACACACACACACATACACACACACACACACACACACACACACATACACACACACACACACACACACACACACACATACACACACACACACACACACACACACACACACACACACATACACACACACATACACACGCGCACATACACGTGCTACCATAGATAATTATATGCAGCCAGTAATTGGCTAATCAGCTAGGTAATCCCGCCTCGATGGCCGATCATAATTACCTGTAATTATTCAATCGTATGCCCGTTACTTGATAGTGGTAGGTCGCCAATTTATATAGTCCATTCGTTCCTTTGATGGAACTGTGAATGCGAAATTAGGTACGGCTGTCAAATTAAAGGGACAATTTTCTACCACTATCAACTTTATTCATTGATTAATCGCATGGTTAGTGGTCAACCTAGTGTCAAAGTTGATCAAGGGGCTCGATAGCTTTTGAGTTGATTTTGCGACTGTTATCTTAGTTGATAACAACCGGGACTAACTTTTTTACGTACTTACTCTCCGAAACACGTTCGACCAACAAGTAGCGAGGACCAATTTGGCATAAAAAATGCTAGTTTTTCAATTAGATTTTAACTGCCCGCTCGCTAGTCAGTAGCATCGATCAAACAGAAACCACGAAAGAAAAGGCCAAATTTGAAGCTTAAAAATAACAAAATAACATTTCCGATCTGAAAAGATGGGCGCGCAGTAGTGTCATTTTGAGTAACTGCGCGTATAATACTCATACACCTTAAAATGGAATTCTTGCCTCTTGAAAATGTTAGGCTCTTAATAATAAAGTGTTAACCCCACGCGAATAAAAGCACTAAAACCTTAAGTACTGCCCTAAAATTTGGCAACTACTTAAAAACCGCTTCGCTCTGTAAACTCCTATTTCAAAACCTGAATAGCGTTCCTTGCACGTGTGGTACCTTCTCATAAAAAGGTATAAAAAGTTAAGAAATAAAAGTGAAACGAAATAGCAGTTTGTAAAGGCTTTCTGTTCCCCCCGCGATCATAAACACTGGGTAACGTTTGAAACGTCCGTTCTCGTGGAAAGTAAAACAACTCGTGATAAAATCTTTAGAAATAAGTTTGTTAGATTCGTAGGTACTTGTTGTTGTAAGTACATATTATAAGATTATTAGTATTTTACTAATAGTCCTGTAGTTTCTTTTTACAATTTTCTCGTTTTAACCGATTCGTTGCGACTTGCGTTTTCGTAAACTTCTAGCTGTGGCGGCAAACAATGTATTCAAAACAAATAAATCTTTAGTTTGAAAGCACCTCATGAAATCTCAATTTTAGCGAGTTATATGATATTTAAAAAAGACACGCCTCTCGTGTCATACGCTATATATAAAAGAATTGAATGGCACGCCTGTCGTGCCATCCGCAACGAATCGGTTAAGGTGGTGTTACATCTCCTCTTTAGTGAAAAGGAAATTACTGCTACTTACTGCTATTTTTTAGTTTAATGTCATAAATAGTAAAGCTACTAAAACTTAGCAGGTTTGTTATTGTTTTAAGTTAGTATGAATTGTGTTTGATAAATACGGAACTAAAGTTTTGCTCGATCCCAAAAACGAACTGTGTGGTCCGTAGTCGCGTACGGCACCAAATTTTTCATTATTACTTTTTTAGGTCAAACCTTTTAGGTACGAAAATAAAAAATGCTTTTTAATTCAGCAAACGTTTTTTTTTTAATGGATCTACTTTCTTATTAAGTAAAACATAGGTACTTAATCTTCTAAATATGTTCAATATTCGGCTCGTAATCGCAACAAAGCTGGTTAGTGGTTTCCAAAACATTAATTGAATCGTCAAAGATCTATGTATTCAGGGATTGATATCAGCATAATCGAAAGCAAGTCGTCAAAGATCTATGTATTCAAGGATATCAACATTGCAAATCCTCAGGAATAGGTGTTATATATTTATATTTTCCATTTGACTCAGAGTAGAGTGTGTAAACTCTTCGATACTAGCAAATATTGGGCCAATCGACTTTTGTAACGAATCCTGATGGATCTGGCCGGTAGCAAACATACAAGATGTGATATATTTCGGCTGGCAACTTTACGAACACTATTTTCGGTTTTATTTGCTTTTCAAATAGACTTTTTGTACCGGCTTTAGGGAATTTGTAAGCTTTGAATATTTCTAGTTTGTTGATGGAGTGTGGAATGCAGTTGAACGTGTGTAGTTTTAGTAAACTTGTAACGTTTTATGAATACAGCTCTTTTGAATAAGGTATAGCGTTATGTAGGTTGTGTATTATTGAAACAGCAATTTGTACTAATAATTTATGTTGTTTTTATTGCAAATTCAATTACATGAAAAGGATTATATATATGTGCAGACCAGTGCAAGCTGAAACTATTGTTTTTTGTTAATAATTAGTTTTTAGTGTTTATAACGAAGCTCGAAAAGTGCCAGAACCACGCCAGAATATCAGTCTTAGAGCGCAGGTTCGATTATAACAACAAACAAAGATATGAAGATTCTACACAAATTTGTTCCAGGTTGGCCGATCTACATTGCTTATACGTCTGTAAAAGTCCTCTTTACCGGAACAGTATGATACTTAACTTTCAATAAAAAAAAAAACATTAAACAAAAACACAGCAAAATAAAAAAATATAATCACAGTACCATTTTCATCATTGAAACATCCAATGCCATTAAAACAAAAGCATTTCAGTCTCATCTCTTAAGAGTTTCTATTTTGACGGCGACATTTGACCTCAGAGAGTGCACAATTAATACAGTCGTCATTATAGAGGTCGCCACTGTCGGGAGCACAGTAAGCATTGTTGACCTCATTGTCAGGGTTGCCAGATGTAGGGGAAATCCGGGACTGTCCCGGTATTTGCGTCTCGTCCCTAGTCCAGTGGCTTTAATGAGCCGGCTTATCTTTTGCTAAGACTATCTAAAGGGAAGGGGCAACGGGGGAAGGGAGGTGTTCTCGAGACTTAATTACATACATACATATATATACATACTTGGTATTATATTATAGATCTCACAACTTTTTACGGCGAGACTTGAGGTTTTTACAGAATGTTTTTGATGGTACGATTGTCCCGGAAATAATAAGTCAGATCTGGCAAACCTAGTCATTGTACGAATATAATATAACGTTTATTACGACTAGAGATATTTTGTTTATGGCCAGATTTTTTCGTCTACCATTTTTTATTTAATGGCGTCCAGATTTTTGACAGCTAAAGTTTTTTTTTGGGAAAGTGGAATCACTGGCTTGGGTTGAGAGTGCTGTTATTTTGCAGTATTGATTATGCATTATTACGTTGCGATATTCTAAGTAGTTTTTAAGAAATAGTGCTTATCCGTAGTAAATATTAAAATAGTTGTTTCAGGTTGACTTATGTTTTATGGCCACTTTTGTGTATCACATATTATGTAGCTTGTTTTTAGTGCGAGAATGGTTTAACTAAAAAAACACATATAATGTAAGAAGCCATAAAAATTAAGACTACGTTCTATATGATAACTTACTAACTTCATGATCTATTTATATAATTTTAAAATCCCATAGTTTTTTGATTAATTAATGATTTCATTTTTATCATTTTATATCAAGCGTAACATTTTTTACGCCTGAATCTTTTTACTGAGCAAATTACGCTTATAATCAACTAGATTACTAACTATGAAACCACACTAATTTAATCTCGTTTCACAAAAAAAAATCTTTTCGACTTTTGTGTGCCTTCAACTTTTCATTTTAATTAAGAACATCTCTAATGAGCTGTTGACTATTATACGATCGGTCAAGTGTCACTCGGCATAGGTATATTTTTTTTTAAAGTTTCGAATGCTTACAAACTTTTTTACCTGCCTCTTGTTTTTGTTAATTGGATGGTTATAGACTTGAATAAGCTTGTTTTTTAATTTAAAGTAAATATGTTTTCATTTTATTAAAAAAATAATTTGAAATATTTTTTTCGGCTTCAACTTTTTAAAAACAAAGAATAAAATCTAGTTCAATTTTGCCCTTAGAAATTATACTCACATAATTAGAATGTGAGAACAAACGGAATCGCCATTTATTCACCAATACAATACCAAATTTCAATAAGCGCGAACAAAGACGTTAATTCCGTGCATTTTTGCGTGCGATATTATAATACGAGTTGAGTCATCCGTCGCGCCGTGCCGCACAGATAATACATCCATGTCCGTCGTACACTCGTAGTGCTCGTAGTATCGGCACAGGTCGATAACATTCCCGCGAGTGCCGTGCGTCGAGGGCGACGGGGCCGCTCGGCATACCCGACACGTGCCGACCAAGTGCCGAGCGAGCCCGAACACTCGGCGCGGCACGGCCCGGCGGCGACGCAGCGCGGGGGGGACGCGACACACTTTCGGCGCGGCAGCCAATCGACAGTCCGCACGCCGCGTCGCTGTCGTACACATCATTTCCGCGCCCGGTCTCATAACCACGCTTTATGGTTTACTTCAAAATGTCCATGGAAATACAATTAATAAACCAAATAGAGAAGTACGAATTCCTCTACAATTTCAATCTGCCGGAATATAATCGCAAGGATTTGGTGGACGAAGCGTGGACGACTATCGCCGCGAACACAAACATGTCAGGTAAGTACGATGGTGACGTCACCGGTGCAGCGTATACATCGCGCGCTATATTTAGCCGGCTATCTATTTGTGACATCGCGTGGTTCCTTCACCCAGTAATGTACGCGGTGCGCATTTATCTCGTCTTTGTGAATAGGTCCGATTCAATGCCATGCCGTAATAGTTGAATGGCGGTCGGCGCGACAAATATTGAGGCACTGAATTCAAGACGTGATCGATTGTTGATATTTTGCAGATATATTATTTGAATATAATATAAGGATAAAGTTCTATTATCCGTAAACGGTTTTGTCATGTAATAAATTAAAACTGTGTTTTAAGTGCTTGTCTAAAAGTACTTAATGCTAAAACTGTAAACTCGTTATATTTTATTTTTGTTTGTAACAAGAAAATACCCGATGTCATGTAGAGTTAGCTGAATGGTGATAATACCTAGTTACTATTTACTAACTACTTTGTTATTTAAGCGACGTACGGGCCCGTGCGTTGTGGGTTCAATTCCCACGTGTCGCAAATACTAGTTTACAAATAGCCGTATTATACGTTGTAGTAGTTGTTTTATCTTTAATATCTAGCTGTATTACGGCACATTAATCTAAATAGCGCGTACAATACTATTAACAAACTTGGTAATCAGCCAGCCATTTGTTTATTGTTATACTACATTAACAATGACTTATTCTAATTACAGTAAGCGACTGCAAAGAAAAATGGCGGAACATCCGATCCTCGTTTCTCAGGAGTATGAAGCCTAGTGGTTCTAAAGTTAAGAAGCCTTATTACTTAACAGAGTACTTGAAGTTTATACTACCGTTTTTAAAGCCAATAAACGTGGACAATGCAGAAGAAGGGCATTATAATGAACAACAAGCAAGCAACGGGAACACAGATCCACAAGTAATAGTCAGTTTTATAAAGGAAGAGCCGGACGAATTTGAAAATGATGTACACACAGAAAACAATACAGAGACTGGTATTTTAAACGATCTATTGACACGACAACCCCCAGTTATGCGTAAAAGAAGACGTTTTATACCAGTTGGTAGAAGGAACTTAGCAGAAATGTCCAAATTAAGGGGAAAAATCACTTCAAATTACCAAAATGATTCGACAAACAATAGTAATCATGCGTTGAAAATGTTTCTTATGAGTCTCTTACCAGAATTGGATACGATGACAGAAGACCAGATACGATTGTTCAAAATCAAATCAATGATGTTGATTGATGATATAAAGTCTAACTACACTCAAATGAGACAGAACATTAGTACTATAGATTCGAATAGATTGCAGAAACGACTAATAAATTTGCTGTTGAAGAATTTGCAGAGAACGACAGAAGTGAACTGCAAAGATGGTGATAGAATGAAAGAAGATTAGTTTTAATTGTGCTCTTAGTTAATTATATTTAATACTTTTGAGAACTGATAAGTAATAAGCTTTTGTAAATTTTTAAGTATAGCTGTTGTTTTGTTCTTATTCCACGTTAGAAGATGTCGGCACAGTAGGTTAATTTTCATTCTCAAAAAAATGTTTTTATAACAGACAGGTTATAATGTAGGTATCTCAGTTGACAACTAGTATACGTCAAATTGATGGTCACTATAATTCATTGCTGCTTCGACGTTACGTGTTAATCACTATAATCTAAGGGAGAAAATAATACTTAGAAAAGTGGTTTTTAAATAGTTGTCAACTGACATACGAGATAGCCCCTCCTGTTAGTTGCCTGCCTGATGTCAACCCTCCTTGGGAATAGATTTTTAGGTATAACACGCTGGGGTAATTTTGGAAGGTTCATGCCGCCTTCTTTTATTTAGTGACTATCATCCTAACCAAAGTATCTAAGGGTTTTAACGATTTTAGGACAAAAATCTTCCCGTGTTTGTGAATAATTGTATTTATGATAAGATAAAAGATTTATGCGAATTTACCCCAATGCGCCTTATATACTTTTGTGTGTGTTATTTTAAATTAGAGTGTACTTATTAGGATGCTTTATGCTGTAGGTAAGCAGAGATTACAAAAAATACTCTTAGATTTATTTATGTTCATCTTTTATCCACATTTATTTAGCCGTATTTTATCAAATAGAAATAGTTTACGAGACCTTTAATACATACATATATAAAATCACGCCTTCTTCCTATAGGGTAAGCTGAGACTAAAAAAGGCCACGTGGTAAATCCCCACAAACTTCTTTGCTTCAGTCACATCCATACACAACAACCTTTATATATTATCATAGTAAAATTGTATTTCCACGAAAAGTTATACCAAAATTATTTCCTATTCATTTGGAGTTTCCCGATTGCAGTTGAAATTAATTTTAGAATTTGAGTTAAAATGTGTTCAGATGATATTTCAAATTAAAATGTAAATATACGCTTAAGCTCATAAAACTGTGAGAGTGTTTTCACAGAATTCGTTGGAAAAGGAATATGTTTCAATAGTTATAACAATTTTAATTTATGAAACGTATTAAGCTTTTGTATGTACATAATTATAAATTCCGTTATTAATAACTGGAGTGTTTATTTTAAAATTGCACGCAAAATAATTGCTTTTTATGAGTTATACTTGTACCACTGCAGATATTATAACTATTAACACTGCGCAAAAAACGCGTTTATCACATGAAGCTAAATTCAAAGGTACAGCGCTTTTTTTATTACACGTAGTTTTCACTAATTTTCATCAACAATGACCGCGAGTGGGCTGCCCATAATGAATATGTAATCATATTAATTTTAAATCGCATCACATTTGACCCTTAAATATTGAGAGTGTCGTGCAATTTTAGATTAAACATACTTTACTTAACTATAATAATACTACTTTAATTTATATGCAATAGATATTAAGTAAACCATTAGCTTCATAGCCGATTTTCACGCAAGAAAAAGTGCTTTTGCTCTGTTTTAGTCAAAAAACAATTTTATTACTCGCCGCTTTTTTATTTGTAATGACTATCTATAAGTACTTTAAGGACCACGTGATATTAAAATAAACTTTATAATTTATGTACTTTTTTATTATTCCCATTTGCGCGTTCCTAAAGGTAGGTCCACACTAAAAGAGCAGAGTCTAGCACGAGCGGAAAAGAAACCGATCACAAATTCGCATAGTGTGGACTTATGACTATTTAAAACACTCTCCTATAGATCCAAAACGTAGTAGAGAGCCCGGGCATGTTAAATTTGTCCAGATTTGAATTAATACTGCTGCGTTTTTTTATAAAAAGTAGTTAGATAATATGTCAAACAGATCACTGTCAGCAGCATAAGGAGTCAATAATGTTCTAAATTCAGATGTTTGTGTACCTCAAACAGTAGCAAACTATGCGTACAAAGCACTAATACACTATAAAATAAATTTGTGCCCGGTCCGTACTCAGTTTCAGTGTTCACTTGTATTCCGCTTTTCTATCCTATACCCATTTTCTTTTTTCTTTACAAATGTAAAGAAAAAGATTTAAAACTACATCATGACCTTAAACCGTAAATCTTTGAGCTTTAGCATTTTGTAACGCAAAATCCTTGTAGAATAAAAAGTACAGATTACGAAAGCCGGATATAGAATAATGTTGCGCTAAAAATTCACATGGAGCATTTTCATTGTATCCTTTGTTTATATCGCATCGTTAAAATAACCAAGTATTTGTTTGTTCCTATATTTTTTTAGGAATAAATGTTTTTCTATACCATTTACATACGTAGATAAAATCAAGCCTTTTTCGTATAGGGATAAGCAGAGACCAAAGAACGCGTCTTAGTGCAATCCTTACAAATGTTTTTTGCTTCATCCGCGTCCATACATCTTGTCACACAAAGCATCTACATACATATTATTTTGTTCATATGTACAACATTGTATGTACTTCTGTACATCTGCAATCGATCTTATGCAGCCGGTGACCTGTTTGACAGCAGCAGCAGAACAGCTTTGTTGCTTTAAAAATACATACAATTTTTATTATAATTTTAATAAATGCCTGCCAAGGCACTAAGACGAACATTATATAAAAATTTGCGCTTCCGACCCTACCAGATTGATAAATGTAATATTAAACTTATTGATTAATGTAATATTTAAAACTTATTAAGGCGTGGATTGGCAAAAAACAAGAAACTAATACTCTCAACACAATTTTCCTGTTAAGCAGCACCAATTCACATAAAACCGTTTTCATTGTTTCTACTCATTAGTATAATACAAAGAAGGGTGTAATCTTGCAAGTATCCGCTGGCTCGAGAGCGAGTGTACTGTGAGTGTTGCTCGCGTCATTACTCGACCACTTAGTGGGGGAATCGAGCCGTGTTATGTGAAGACTCGAGTCTCGGTGCAATGGTCGAGTCGTGATCATTGTGAGTTTGTTGCTTGTGCTTGGAAGGTTGTTTCGTAAGTGTTTTTGGTTGTAAGTTTGTGTAAAGAGAGGAGTATGATATTTTTTGGTGATCTTTCAAACATGTACCATTCGTTTTATTCTTGTGGAGGCTTTGACTGAATTTTGGATAGGAAATCAAAGATATTTTTACACTTATTTAAATGTCTAAAGTAGGAAAAGCTTATTTATTGCAAAAAACATCTAGAAAATAATTGGTTTGTCATTCGTTTACTTGAGTTATGAAAAGACATGAAGTGATGTACTTTTCATGACCCGGGTATCAATCCCGAGATCCGTCTTGTAGTTGTATGCACTGCCGACCAGTCTACTGATGACATCGTTGCAAATGAAATTTGACTAATAGTTGGTGATAATATGCGCAAAAACACATTTCAATGAAATAGTTATGTCTATAATAAATAACTATTACCCAAATAGTGTTAACACATTAGGCTCGTGACACACGTGGTAGTTAATACATTAATAACGAAGCCTCACACGCTGCGCCGTAGTTTATGAGATGTGACGTGTGATATTTCATGAAACTTTCACGTACACAGCTGTATATTTCAATATCGTACGAAGTGTGAACGAAGAGGTAGAATATAGAATTCTTTTTTAAGGCGTTTCGTATTATATTGACCATGTAGGTGGAATTGAGACCTTTTAAAAAAATAACTTGGTGATACTGATAACTCTTAAGTTATGGCCTTTAATGTATTTTACTTAAAATGGCGATGATGATTCTTAGACCCGAAGAAGATAGAACCATTAGAGTTTTAATGACATTTTTTTTTCGAGTAATTAACAGAATAATCAGCCATAACCCCCGTTAGGAGCTCGATCAATATGCTTTATTTATTTTAAACAATCATTATCACAGTTGAAAGATTTTAAAACCAGAACCTATTCTCTCTCATAAATGCCTCATTGTTCAAAATCAAAATCAAATCATTTATTCATATTATCCGTGAATTAGTGAAAACTACATACATGAATATCCGTTCTTTACTCATAACTTTTTAGAGTACTTTTTCATAAATCACACACAAGACTAGATTACGAATACACACAATTTTATTTCAAGTAGAAGACTATTGTTTTCAATATTAGTTTCGTAGCTTCCTATAGGTAGGTATAGTACTTGTATTGTATGTTTTCAAAGTTGTAATCTGTTAAACTTCTGTGTCCCGTTCCCTTGTATTTTTCTTTTCATTAAACTCGCTTTGTTCGTTATAAGTTTTGTTTTGTTTCACTAAACTATTAGAAAAGAACGGCTTTGCGCTTGTTTGTGTGGCGTAGTAACGGCTCGCAAGCAAAGTCTAGGTAGTGTATAGATTATCTTTGTTCTTAAATTCTATACAACGTTTATTATAGATCTTGTAAAATCGTTATTGAAAAATGCTGATCATGTTTTAAAACAACCCAAAGACACTATGATAATTATTATTTTTATATAATTTAGTGACAGAAAAATCTGATTTGGTTAAGTTTACTCAACATATATATTTTTAGTATGTACCACTTTGATAGTTTTTCCACAGTCTGCAATAAAACTGAGCGAATATATTATTTAGTATATCCTAACTAAAATTAATATGAGTTCAGTTCAAAAATGTTTCCAGCAAACATTAGTTAATCTTAGGTTAAAATAGTAAATATTTAGATTAACCGCTCTTTGAACTTTTACAATAACACATAGAATACATTTCATCAACATTATCAAGATCAAAGTCTAACAAAAAGCCCTTTGTTACTTTAATCAATGTAAGTTTAAGAAACCTTCAATCAATTTGTATCATCGATACACTACACAATACTAAGGTACTCTTTCTAATTCTCTGATTAACTAATCCAATTTGTAAATACAGAACATCTGGAAATACAAAAAGATTTGAAACAAAAACATTTGAATCGTTTTTGTTTTTAGGGTTCCGTGAGCAGAGGGTAAAAAGGGACTTTATTACTAAGACTTTTTTGTCCGTTTGTCTGTAACTAGGTTGTGTCCCGTGAACTGTGATAACAATACAGTAAACATTTAAAATCAACCCATTAATCGGATTCCCATGGGAAATAGTTTTTTTTTGGAATTTTTTTATACAAAACTAGTTTATACCCGCGGCTCCATGCGCGTGGACTATAGATATTATTTCATTTACTTATTCCCGTGGAATTCCGTGGATAGAAATATTCCATGTCCTTTCTCGAGCCTCGACCATTAGGTTTAGGTTAGTTTGTAGCAGAGACAGACAGACAAGTTTTTTTGTTTTTTAACCCATTTCTGTACATCGCGCTGGCGAAGTGCGGGTTGGGGACATTGCATGCTTTCAAGAAATGTGCTATAAAATTTTTGGTTATGCAAGGTTTCCTCACGATTTTGTCCTTTACTGCTAGAAAAAGTGATAATGATTTTTTTGACAAAGTTATCACGACAAAAATATTTAAAATGACGGAACCATTCATGCGCTAGTCCGTCTCGCACTTGACCAGTTTTTGTTTCATTCTGCGCTTGTCTAGTTCAATTTAGTGTTCAGAGCTGTTTCAATTGAGTTTACTTCTAGGATTGTCATGTATTTTCAGCGCTGTATTTTTATAAATGCAAGCGTGAAACATGTTGGTACCGTTGTGACACCTTCACAGATAAATCTTTAAGCCATTAACTTGTTTATTTAATAGTAAGTGATTGACTTAATCGAGAATATTGTAGGGAAACTGTAAATAAGATGAGTTGACTGAACTTTGCTATATTAAAATTAGTTCTTAGTGAAAAAATCTCAAGTTTTATATATTTATTGTTAGTTTTTTTTATAATATTTGCTAAGAATAAGTTTTTTATAATTGCGCATGCCCTTGTTGAAGAGAGAAATTACAATTATAATGACTGCGTACTAAGACATACGGTACCTATTAGAGATACTTTTAAATGCTGACTTAAGCATTAGGTACGCATTAAAGATAATTTAAAATATTATAAAACAGTTCAAACTTCTAAACTGATTTTATACAAAAATCAACTCCTAAGCGGCTGAATCCGGTGGAGAAACTTTGAACCCGGGTGGAGCCGCGCGGGTCATCTGTTTAGCATACAAGTAGTTGAACATTGTGTATTCTTTGTCAGAAGTTCCTAAGAAGATGGTGAGTTTTCTATCTACTATAGAAAAGCGGTAACCAAACAGTAAAGTAGTAAAATATAGTTCTACAGTAGTATTTAAGGATGGATCTACAAGTTCTCTACGACAACTTAGCTAACACGCTAGTCACCGAAACTTTATCAATACTGTTTTTGTAACTGCTTATGAACAAATTATATAAAATGAATACTTTATCTGTCTTTTGTTAAATACTTGAAACTGTGGCGATAGACATTTGTTTATCGCCACAGTTTCAAGTATTTAACAAAAATAAGCGTTGTTTTATGTGTGCATAGGTATAGACAAACCCTTAAGAGCGTCACCCGGTACGATTCATACACATACAGGACCGCCAGTTACGAGTACTACGTACCTGACCTTTTGCAAAACATAAATAACTAGCTGACCCGCGCAACTTCGCTTCCGTCACATAAGAGAGAATGCAGGGTCGTAATTATCCCCGTTTTTGTAACATTTTTCGTTGCTTCTCCGCTCCTTATAGCCGTAGCGTGATGTTATATAGCCTATAGCCTTCCTCGATAAATGAGCTATCTAACACTGAAAGATTTTTTCAAATCGGACCAGTAGATCCTGAGATAAGCGCGTTCAAACAAACAAACAAACAAACAAACAATCAAACAAACAAACAAACTCTTCAGCTTTATAATATTAGTAAGTATAGATTATTTTTCATATTAGAAAAGGCGTGTTTTCCGTTGTGTAATTTCAGAGATAAATTGTACAAATAATTGTTGCCAATATAAACAAGTAAACAAAGAGGCCTTCGACAACATTTTGATTATTATTGGAGGGCTATTTTATTAATCTAATCTTATTGCCTCGATGTCTTCCTTATTGATATCGTATCCAATCGTGGAAAGTATTCCTAAGATTTCCAACGCTCATTTTCTTTTTCAATCTTATTCTGATGTTCGCTTTAGGAAGGTAAGCAACCTTTGGTAAACACTGTTTAGGTGGGATGAAAAACGATACTTCAAAAAAAGGCTAATTTGATTATTAAAAATGAGGGTGGTAAAGACAACCTCCTCTTTTTTTGAAGTCGGTTAAAAAGTTTTCCAAATCCGGTCGGTATGTCAAAAGGTTTACTTGTATATATGCATTAATATTATTTCGGTAACCTGTCATTATTGGTGACAACATATTATTATGTAGAAAATCTGACCGTTAAATAACTAAGCTTCTTCGTTTAACGTGCTTGTTGATAACAAAGACAACCGTTATGAATTCAAAATAGCATAGTAACTCAAACTTCAAACTAGCCGAATAAAATAATCTATACTTAATATTATAAAGCTGAAAAGTTTGTTTGTTTGTTTGAACGCGCTAATCTCAGGAACTACTGGTCCGATTTGGAAAATTATTTCACTGTTAGATAGCCCACTTAGCGAGGAAGGTTATAGGCTATATATCATCAAGCTACTACCAATAGGAGCAGAGTAACAGTAAAAAAATATACAAAACCGGGGAAAAATGTGACCCATTCTCTCTTAAGTGACGCAAGCGAAGTTGCGCGGGTCAGCTATTGCGAATATATAAACCGAACACCGTAATTGCTGTATAAGTGTAAATATTATATGAACACTATGCAGTTTACAGCAACATTTAAATGTATGTGTTAACACATATGTATAGGTTTTGAAATGTAACATGTATTCGCAACACTTAAATCAACTTGTATATTCTATTTGCATCACAATGTAGGTGATGTATTGGAAATAGGATTCTCGACATAGCGAGATTGCTTTATGCATTGTGTATGCAGCAACAAGATTTGTCGCCATTCACAACTAACGTCTGCGTTTCCTTGCAATCATTTGCAACGGAAAAAGTGTAAGAATGTAAACTATTGTATAACAGCTGATTTAAACAATTATTTTGCAAAAAACTCTTCACAACTTTTACAATGAAACTTTTCTCTTGAATCATCTTATCAATAAAAAAAACTGCGTCAAAATCCGTTGGGTTATTTTAAAGATCTAAGCATACAGACATAGAGATAGACGCGGCAAGCGATTTTGCTTTATACTATGTAGTGATGAATGTGACTAAATTCTCGAGTGATCTAAGTTTGCGATGAAACTTTGCATGCCTAAAAATTGTTTAACACTATTCTTGGGGGCATGCAAAGTCCCCAACCTGCCGACTCAAGGACTAACCTCTCTCTCTATTCGGGGAGAGACTTGCTCAGCAGCGGCACACTAATGGCTTAAAAAAAGGATTTTATGATTAAACCCTACTAAACAAAGCACTCAAGTTCATCTGTCAATGACTAGTCAGTAGTCAGTCATTTTACACAGAAAATGGAATGTGTATATGCAAATTGCAATATCAAATTCTGTTTCAAGCTTAAGCTACAGCTGTCTCACTACAGGTGTCTAGTATTGCAGTGTCAACATCACAAATTCTAAGTTATTGCACGAGACAGTATGTGTATACTGACTGTGAATAATAATTTTGGAGATGCACATATGTAGATTTTATACATGCTTCTGTACAAAAATGATAAAACTGTTGTAAAACAATTAAAAAATGCGTTCTTGAGTAAATAAGATATTAATAAACAAACGTGTAACAAAGCATAAATTAAATTGGAGTAAGCAAACCAACCAAAAAGTTCTTAGACACAATTCTTGAGAAAGAGCCCCCGGCCAAATTTGGTCAGCGTAGTGGACTCAAGACCTGACCCCTCCCTGGTTCAGGATTAGACCCATGTCTAGCAGTACAACAGTCATGGATTAAAAAAAGCAAACCACTCACACGTAACATTTATTTTCATATTTCTGATATCAATAACAATCACTTCACGCTATGAGATAGTCGAGTGAGCCGGTCGTATGCAAACCATCGTTTATTCCTACGATCTGCATACCGATACACTCTCATGCAAATATTAAAAAAGAACCGTTTGCTTTCGTCCATTAAGTGCGGTTGCCGGTTGCTTCCGAAAACGAACAAAAAGTGTTCTCGTGGGAATTTGATGTGCGGTGCTGTGTTCACATACATTTTGTATTGAATGTCTGTTTGTGTTTTCAGTAGCGCGATTCTGTACAGTCGGTACTGTCGAGTATCGAAATTTTGACAGTTAAAATGTACTGCCAAAATAGTTCCTATGACGCGCGCTGATCAGATTATCATACAGCATTTCTCGATGATTAGTCGGTTGTCGGTAGTTGATAGTAGCAGAGAATCGAGTTCTCTGTGAGCTTTAGTTTTAATAATAATATGGTTATTAGGCACTAGTTGACAAGTGCGGTTTTATTCGCGTTTAATTTTTTATATTAAAAAAATCATTACCTCGAAACTTCACTGCTTTTGGGGTGGATTTTGGAGAAATAGGCTTGTTCTTGTTTCTGTTTTCTACTGTCTCTTAGCTGTAAAAGCTTAAGCCAGACAAACAGACGTTCACATTAGTAATATTAGAGAGTACGAGTGAGTAATGTTTTGAATAAAATTTATGTAGGAATATGTTTGCTATGATGTATTTGTAGAACGTGTAATATGTATGTGTTTGTATCTAGGTTTGAATACTTGGTTAAATAGTTTCATATTCCCTTTCAATCCGTTCTAGGAATAATGTGAACATTCATAACTCATACTTGTACCTATTACATAGTATGTTTTAAGCTGCTTACAAATTATTCTGTTTAGAATGGTTCTATTTTAATATGAAATGCTATAATTATATACCTATTGGACCCCAGACGGTGGATTAAACTAAATACTTAAATGGGAAACAGAAATGAAGGGATAAGATCGATTGACAAATATTTAACACGCAAATTGTAGTAATCCATTTCGATTTAAGCCTTCTGACTTTGTAATCACCGGACAAAAACACAAAAAGCTTACGGCTTCCAAACAAAAAGCCGATACTGTTCGACCAAACATTTTTGTTAGAATTTCATTTAAAAATGTACAAAATTGAAATCGTACGGATTAGGGCTGACACGCGGGATGTTCGAAGTGTGGTTGTTTTTTGTTTTACATGACCTCTTTATGGGAGGTAGGGGGGAGGGCTTGTGGATACTTGACCCTTGTTATTTTGATGGTTCCGTGATTACGATTGGTGCTTCAGTGGAGAGTGATGAGGTAATAATAATGTGGAGTAGGCAGAATTTGTTTTTATTTATTTGACAGGTATGACAGTTGATATTTGATTTAATTGAGCTATTATTTCTGGACTTATTCTAAAGCGTTTTATAGCTCGATTCTACACTGTTTCCGAATATCGATTAACGACGCGAAATTTGGTATGAAAGTCTGCATAGCGCTCTTAACGGGCGTCGAAGGGACTATTTTTACAGTAGGTACATTTCAATTGTCAAATGCTCGATAGTCGATTCTTCCGACGCTAGAGAAACGCGCTACTACTTTGGTTTAAAAAATGCTATAAGAAGTACTATATGTGGAAAAATGAATGGCGATAGTTTTAATAAACTTATAATTAAAATTCAAAATCAATGACAAGTCGTAACAGCTATGCGGATAAAAACTGGTGAACAAACCCTGAATATTTAGTTTAAAAACATTTAGGCTTACAAAAAAGAGTACATTTTTGACCCGCATATTTATAATCGAAAAGACTTTATTAAAAAGGGATTAAAATTGGCGACATCCCTATATTATCGGCTATAGCCTTCCGATACACGTTACATACCATTTAGATTGGAATATTTTAATTTCACGCATGTATGAGGAAATTGAATACATTAAGGCTATTGTCCCCGACTTCGCTTGTGAAGTATCAAAGGATTTGCCGCTTTTCAGCATCAGTAAATTACAATAACTTCAATTTTGAGTGTTATATTGTTAAGAAGCAGATATTGTGCTTTTAGTAACGTTGGCCCGTATAGAATACTTACCTTATCTAGGTCCAACAGCCATTTACTAATCTCTCCTCTCTTTAAAGTCATCAACCAGTCTATCTATGCGGGGAAAAGACTACTTCAAATAATTGTAAATTAGTAAAAATTCGAACGGATATTTGGAATACTGTACTACCTAAATATGCTACAACTAAACAATTGTTCAGCCACCATTAAAGTTCAAATGACCAATGTTTTTAGGTTACTGAAATGAGATTATTACGGCACGTAAGATTTTACTGATGACATTTATTTACATTATTGACTAGCTTGATACTGCCACTAAATGAAGAGTATTTTAACGTTACGTATTCAATTAAGAAAATTGGCCCTCCCTTCTAGTCTAACTATATTTCCAACTTTTTTTTGGGTTAGGGTTAAAATAAAAGTCAATATAATTAAAAAACAATAGTTTATTACAGACAAGAAGACAGAAGGTATAGATAAAGGGATACAAAACGATACACCAGACACACCAGCAGTAGTTAGTACAAGATATAACGCGGGTACAAATTGGCAATCATTTCATTATGATACATTATGATGTAAGCTAATTTATATGTAAGTGTGGTACTTTTTGTGTCCCGCAATGTAACTAATAAAAAAATCAGTGATATGTCATTTTTCATCTTTAAAGTAGCGATATTTATGTCAAAGTTTAAAAAAATAATTTCGAGTTGAAAAATACTTTATTTCTGCACAAAATATTTATATTTCAAACCAACACTTGGTTAAAGTTACTCATTTATAAGTTTTCTACTTTGGTGTTAGTTTAAAAAAAATGTGTTTTATTCAAATAAAACTGTTACTGTTTTTTCTCAGATTTTAGTAACATTAATACTTTTTCGATACGTACGCTTTGATTAAATCTCTGAATCTACTATTGTCTTTACATTATAATTTATCAATACCAAATTAAATCGTTTCAAACATATTCGTAGTTTCTTCCAAATGTTTCACCGAAAATATGATTCAGTATTCCAAACAGCATAGCGAATGTTTCTTATTAATAAAGAGAGGTTTACTTCAACAGATCCCGGAGCATCTTAGCGTAGTGATAAATTATGTAAATTCAGATGCGCTTGCTCGCTGCAGTTGGTGCCTCGCGTGGTTACCAAAGCTTTATGCGGCAATGTATACTGTATATGCGATCTGACCTCGTTGCTGTAAATATACATGTTAGAACTAGGAAGGTGTGTCGTAATTAACTTGGTTTTATGATTTTTTGTTGAGTTTGGTTTTGGACTTTTAAACTATATGCTTCAAAAATTCTACGACGCCCTGTAGAATTGATTTTGTTTTTCTATATCTTTATATATATAATTCTTCTAAGTGTGTATGTCCTGAACTTCTCTTAAACGATTGGACCGATTTTGATGATTTTTTTTGTGTGTGTTCAAGGGGATCTGAGAATGGTTTAGGTTTTTTTAATTAATTTTTACAAATTTAAGACGTGTAGACAGGACAACGTCTGTCGGGTCCGCTAGTTTACTGTATAATTGTAAATATTTTCTTATTTGCTGGTTCGCTGCTTCTGTTGCTAATAACAGATTAGTATTAAAATAATATGTAATGAATGTATTATTTGTACCTACATACACACATTCCAGTATGAAGACAATTTGTTTCTGATTGAAACTTAATTTATAAATACCCAAGTGTCATTTTCAAAACCAATTCTCAGAGGTATTTTAACTAGCACAATGCAATGAGCACAAAAAGCAGTAGCTATATCGTATTTTCATAACTGAAGGAGCAGTTCAACATAAGATATTGGTTCTTAACGAGATTTAAAAAATATAATAGATAACATAGTATAATCCGTATTTAAGTATTACTGACACAAAAAGTACCTTACACACATAATTTCAATAAACATATTACATGTTCAACAATATTAAAACTCAGATTACTTAACAAGAGACCCATATAGTTGATATTTTCTTCTAATAACAAACCATACTATATTTTGGTCCCATTTTAATGATACAGGGTGATATTTTTTTTCAGTAGCTTTGTGTAACAAAAAGAAATTAGGATTTTGATATGTTCATAAATATGTGTAGTTATTTCCCCATTTCCCTCCTCTAATTTAAGAAACACGGCATGCATTTATCATCAAGAATGTATGGCACTTTTTTTTAATCCGTTCTCATGCGGTAAATACTTAACAAGATCATACTAAAACGTTGTTCAATATAAGTTCTTCTCAACTAAATAATACGAAAATATAGATTACAGAACTTTTGTTTTTTTTCTAAAAACAGTTATTTATTTTCAGTTTTCCTAATGAGGATTCAGCTGACAAATTAAATAATATATTATTTCTATAAAAAAATCGTTTCCCGAACTTTAATAAATAATTGCTATATTTGATACAGCAATAACACCTTTCGTTACACAAAGCTACTAAAGAATTTATCAGTAAAAGTTTAGCTCAATTTTAAAACGGCTCAAAGGGATAGAAAATAAACAGTGTTAGTAAACGATTAATTAGTCCAATAAATACTTTTTCCTATTTTACGCCCCAAACACAACGTCAATATTTGTATTTACGTAGTACAAATACAGAAATCGCTTTGCTTTCGTATTCGAACGACACTTTTGAGACCTGACCCATATTTTAGTTTATAGAATTGCTTAGAACACTAACGTTTTATAAACAGACAAAATTATGACACCTATTGCTTACCTAGCAAGAGTTTTATATAATAGCCTTAATACCAATGTGATTCAAAAACTCAAATTATATGAAAGTAATATTTTCTATCGACAACCGAGTAGCTTTTGAAAAGTATTTTTAATACTTATCAGCGCCCCTAGCGCTATTAACTCTAGCACTATTTTTTGAAGTAGTTTTAAATTATAACCAACGCTCTGTGTCAAAAACTGACTTCCATACAATTTCTGCCGTTGGTATTTGTATGATTCATGAATCGCGTAGAGGTTCTTTGTCAGTACCGTTATTTACTAGAAATTCTTAGTCTCGAAGGATATAAAGGCAGATAATACTCCTGTAATGTAAATCACTTCCGAGAAAATGACAACGCCAGTGTCGAATCTTGATCTTTGCGTCAATGTTCTCAGCAGTTTGGTGATAAGATCTCTCTTGGGGAGATATTCATATTTCAAAGAAACTCCCCAGTCTAAATTTTACCCGAAATTTTAACAGAAACTCGATATATAAAACAGATTGCAAGATATGGATCAGGCCTTGATTCTTTCTTATTTCAATCATATGCATTAGAAATATAACCATATATTTCGTTACATAAACATAGAGTAATTACACAATTTTCTTACAAAATAACAACGTTTTCTATTACCTGACAACTTAGTAGACAGTTTGCCGTTTTGTGGAGTATAATAATATCTATGTCCAAATACACGTAGCCATAGCAGACAGGATACCATCCAATACATACAGCATGCAGATGAATAATGCTATAAATTTTGAATTTTGCATGCCTTCGCCACCTGCGGGCTTATCACGTATCTCAGTTGACAACTAGTGTACGAATTGATGGTCACTATTCATTGCTGCTTTGAGGTAGCGTGATGTCCACTACAATCTCAGGGAGAAAACAATGTTTAGTATTAGACTTGGATTAGCTGTCAACTGAAATACGTGATGACAACCCTGCACACGTTGCTTATAATGCTGTCTACTAACCTAAACCTGCTGCTTTTAGGCTGCTTCCAATGGGGTGCATAGCAAAACTGTTAAGTTCTGCCCCTCAACGTCTAGAGTAGCAAAGGAGTGGATGACACAAAGAATCAGAAATGGTCAAAGTGTCAACCAGGCATTAACTGGCACCCCCACCCCTAAGATAAGATAAGACGCTGTCTACTAAGTTATCAGTGAATAGGTTTCATTTCATTTTATCATTTCTCTTTACACAAACAAAACATAATTCATTTTATGTGTAATCCACCATTATTCAAAGTAAATGTTATTTAAGTCATTTAATTTGATGACGTATTAACATAATAAGAGTTTTATATACAGAGAAAATCAATTTAAAGCCTCGATTAAACTTTACGTACATTCTTAAACGTTAGCTTTGCTTTGAAACAACTTTTCTTTGTAAATGAGCAAGAAAAACATATCAGATTTTAGATAGAGTTTTATGGTGATGATTTTGTTATAAAGTATTTGTATTTTAACGTCCTTTATTTGAATAAAAAGCTTTTTAAACTATTATATAGAATTTAATTGCGTATCGATACTCGACCAATAACATCACACGACTCACAGTTCAGTTTTGTTTGAAACAAGGCAGCAAGAAAAATGCAAAACCACGAGATTAGAATAGGATATGTGCGTATATTTGATTACATATTCAGTAAGTTATAATCACTGTTTGTTGAAAGTATATTTTTTAGCAGTATAAAATGCCAACCAAATAAAACATGATAATGTAAAATAAGTATTTTCTATAATAATTTCTAAAATAACAAAATCACCACCAACAACAATAAAATTTTATTAATATATCTTTGAAAACTTCAACTATATAACCACCAGGTCATTGAACCTTACCTTTTAGCACCTATCACACAAAGTTCAATCTTATTCACAAATATCACTGTACAGCACATGAACGCTTTTCAGTTTGTCCTGAAGACCTCACCAGCCTGTTTAAGGTGATCTTTGGACTCCCACTGGTGCTATCCGTGTCTCCTTTGGCACAAGTCTTGGTTCTCATTATCATTAAGTCAGTTCGAATGCTTGGCCGCCTCACATTCGGAGCGACGACCCCACAAGCATCTGACAATCTTCTTTTTATTGAAAGAGTACATTTTTTACTTCTATTACTTTGGCTACTAGTAGGTGGTAATGTACAAGGGCTCCCGAAGGCTGTACTGACCCGTTTGTGGTGATTTGGAGCCATTTCTAAAGGTAAGTTGGCGACTACGAAGAGCTCGTAGAAGAGGTCGTCGACGTGGAAGTTCTTTTTGGCTGATGTCTCGATGAAGACGCATGCTGAGTCTTGTGAGTTGCAGTAGGCTACTGCTTCTTCTGGCTGGACAGTCCTGTTGGAAGTAATGGAGAATTAGGGTAATAATACAGATGCACAATTTTAATAGGTATTGATAAGACAGGTTACACTAATGAAGGCGACGTCGCATAACGAAGTTCTAAGATGTTGCCCAGTACCCAGTTAATTAATAAAACTTTTAGAAATCTACATATTGAGAGAGCTTGAGTGTACTTTTGTGTGCACATTTCATGGTTGTTAAGTATTTTATTAATTTTTACAAACAAAAGCATTTAATTTAGCGCATCGACCACCAAAATCTCAGAATTGCAGTAAACAAACCATGATGAATCCATCTGCGTCATCCCTAAGTAAATGATTATAATTGTCAATCCCTAAATGATTTATCGCAGGCGGCTTTATTTCAGATTAGTTAATAAATAAACAACGAATTCTCTGAAATTTAGAACTCTTAACTGTTTTTAAGTGTGTTTTCAAACAAAACAATTCTTGAAGCAGTTATTTCTTTTACACGATGCTTGAATAGTCTTAAACATTTGATTGTGATCAAGTCGCAGTAATAGTAAAATGTTATAGTATTAAAGTACTATTCATTCATTCATCATTTTCTTTTTATAGAAATTGTCCAGTTTAATATCACAATAGACTTTTTAATCAACAAGTCTACAAAAAATATCGCAATCACTGCAAATCAAGAACCACAATCGCGACAAATTAAAACAAAACACAAGCCCTTAATATTTCTAAAAGTCACTGACCCGTTTCAAAACTCGCAATTTCAAAAGAAACTATACAGCGCTTTTGTACAAAATATTTATCGTAGCGACAATTGTCATCAACGTAACCGTACCACGATCCGTAGCGCGATACTCTACCACGACTATCGACATCTGACTAGCTATGATGAGAAATGTTGTATGACTTTCGGTTCAGCGCCTCTAGCGAAGAATGTAGGAACTATTTTTGCAGTATGCTTTAAATGTCTAACACTTGTTACTCGATAGTAACGACTGTAGAGAATCACTTTGCTATACTTAACTGTAAGGGAACTTTCATATTATTTTATCAAATGGTTTGTGGTCAATCCAATGTCAAACAGTTTTAAGCCACCTGACAGCTCTTTCACAGGGCTTACCGACTGTTATCTTTGTTAAGAACGACCAAGACCAATTTACCTGCCCTCCGAAGCACGAAGACGTTAAGTTCAAATACATGCAACCGAAATTACCGCGCAATAGATAGCTTTACCCACAGATCGTTTATTGACCGGTTAGTGCAACTGTCTATGAACTATCGCAAAATGTTCCCGTTGCCATGGTTACAGCGACAAAGAATGATAATATGAGTATACACGCGATAATGCTTTATGTATTGACAACGAGTTACTTAAAGCTTATAAGTAGTTTGCAGTGGTCATGAATTTGGTGTGAATAAAGTGTCGTGCGATGCTAAAGTTTCACTTAATAATGTTGTTTTAATGCTGCATTTGTAAAGTAAACACAGACATTTTAATGGGCTCCTGTGCTCTTATACTAAGCTAAAGTATTTTAAGTATTGAAAGTTATTTACTTTCGCTTCTAATTTTATTTTTTACGTGCAATTGCTTTGATGAAACTTTTGGAGCCATCGGCCACACTCGAGTGTGGCCGATGGCTGTCGTTAATACAGCCATCGGCCACACTCGATCTTTATGACAATCAGACCTTCTTCTATACAAAAATCACGAAAAATAACGACAGCCATCGGCCACACTCGATCTTTATGACAATCAGACCTTCTTCTATACAAAAATCTCTTCGATTAAACGTCAAAATCATAAAACATAAATAATATTTCAAAGTAATTCTTACTTGAGTTCTCTGTCACTCTTATTCCCGGCTATCGCCATGGGGACCCTGGGTGCTTGTCGGCGTCCCCTGCTGCCTCCACCACTGGCACTAGCCTTCGTCTCCAGGATCTGCTCCCTCAGGCGGATCACCTCCTCGAACGACTCGCGGCTGTCCATCGCGAACACGAGGACGAATAGATCACCTGGTGATAAACATAATTAATTATTAAATGGCGCCATAAATGTTGCAGATTATAAGCTCTTATGTCTTTAGATTATAAGTGAATCATTTCATACTTTTGGTATTTTTAGTCGTATTGCATTCCTGTCTAAATTTTAGCAGTCGACATTTATTTAAAAAACCTAGTTCCTTCTCGTTTCTTCGCAACACGTTAAGAGCGCTGATTCTTTTTTTCATACAATACTCGACAGTTACGGGAACGTTCATAGAAAATTGTGCTTCTATACACTACTCAACAAAAATGCTATGTCATTTTTTTTTTCTTCTACAAGTCGTCATCTAGTTTTGTTTTAGTTATTTTTCTCTTTTATATTCGGGCCTTGAAGATTGTTTAAGCACGCTTTTCTGTTTAGAAGCATTCCATAACTTTAAAGTCAATCAAGATCTAAATATCCGTCCATGAATATGCCTTTTTAGGCTCTCAAAGTATTTTACACGTTTCTAAACCTGTATCACTCCACAGCTACGTAAATAATGTATGATACAGTCAAACATGCACACGTGCTATCCAAATGACCACAAAGGCCGGAGGTGCACGCGACCATTCGATTTACCCACGGAAATGTTGCCCGTTTAATGCAAATTGCTTTCAAATGCGCTGTTCAAGCCTTCACAACTCATGTGCTTGCTTTATTGAAAAATTAAAGGGTAATAAATAATGGTTGTTTTGTTGGGACTAGGTTTTATATTTGATTTAGATAGATTCATCGAATAATTGCCATACATTTTGCATAATAGGTATGAAAGTCTGCAAGTTTTAGCCAGTGGTGGACTCGAGGCTTAATCCGTCCCTCGTTCAGGAGGATACCCAGCAGTGGGACAGTCACGGTTACAAAAAAAAGATATGAGCATGCATTTGAGAACATATAATATCTGCACGTTAGAATAATATTCTAAAAAAAATAGCACAATATTATACGTAACTCACAAATTTTGATTAATTAACTTGACTATTGTCTGTTCAAACTCGTACAGAACGAACAACTAAAATCTCTTAATTTCTCATTTTCTCAAGCTAAATTCCATTTTCTGTATCATGTAATAACCTTTTATGTATCTTGTAATTAAGAAATAACTTGCAGTCACACCAACTATTCATGTCAAAAAAACTCATTCAACACTTTAATTTGAAACTTTTTGTTTAAAACTAACCGCGGAACACCCTGTAGAGTCGCCACGAAACATTTTAAACTGAAGCTAAGCGACCGTAAGCTGTATATTATTAACACAGCGGTTCCAAAGAGACCATACATATTAGATAGAGTGGTTAACTCCACTAGAAATTGGAATCCGGACGGATATGGCTAATGAAAATACGTTTGTGTGTGCGTCTGTTGCTTTTATAGGGAAATTGGTGATCAAATTTCAATGTTATTTAATAGGGAGATAGTTTTGACGCTGACTAAAACTAGTATTCTTAGCTATGGAATTGCAGTTTTCCATGTAAATGTGGCTAAGGGCAAGCATATGGAAAACGAATTAAAATTAACAGGAATCAAATCACATACACACCTATACTACACCTATTTCTACATGTAAATTATTTAATATTAGCAATAAGTGGAAAATTTCCAAAAAAAATCTAAATTGACCAAACGTTCCTCAAAATTTTTGTCAAGAGCGGACAAATGTATTCCATAACTAAATCTTGCATGTAAACGAAATCGCGAACCAAACATAGTTGCTAATAAATAATTCTTTACAACTAATCTAATACGTTGTTACGTAATACGGTTTAATAACAATATGGTACGTCTATCGCTCCCTTGATGGTTATTCCGAGTCGTAATAATGTAGCTACTGAATATGTGGAAAATTTATTCAAATACTTCGTATATCTTGTAAGTCTCTTGTTTATAATATGTTAAGAAGAGTATCGAGTATTTTTATTTCTTGTGGATTTGTGGGAGTTTTATAAAATTTGGTCTAGTGGAAACAGCGGAACGACAACTTTCCCAGATACCCGTAAAAATAAACATTTAAATTACTTATGGTTGATAATATAATAAAGTGTTTTGTCACTTTCAATCACTTTGAAAATGTATATGATTGATAAAGAAAAAGCTGTGTACGACTAATCGCAGATTACTAGTAGGATATTATGCATATTGATATTTCTAGAAAGACAACGTCTTATTTT
Source organism: Anticarsia gemmatalis (assembly GCF_050436995.1). Lineage (NCBI taxonomy): Eukaryota > Metazoa > Arthropoda > Insecta > Lepidoptera > Erebidae > Anticarsia > Anticarsia gemmatalis. Next base: position 3,729,264 of record NC_134758.1, read on the forward strand.
TACCAACTGCTGAAGCTAAAATGAGAAATTGATGTTTGGTATAAACCTTCTGAACGTCTCAAAATCATGTCTATTTTAAACCAAAGCAATAAATAGGTAGCCATCTATAAATACACATAATATAATGAACGAAATCACTTTCCTTTGAAACAAAGACTTAATGAACTAAAATTGAATTTATATTATATTGAGATTGAAAATCAAATTTTATTGCAATTTCGTTTTGACTCATAAATTTCGAATCTTAATTTATATTGGAATGTTACTGTTATCTTTTGTATTAATTTAATAAGGGACATTAATTAAGATATCATTGTAATGCTTTTATAAGTACTTTATTTTTGTCTCGTAAAATAATAAGTCTTTAACACGACAATTATTTTATTTTCCACACGATTAAATAGACAATATGAAAATATTTAAAGGTGTGGTAAAAATATTGCTTTTAGATTTTCGTAAAAAAAATCACTAAAAAGTAAAAACATGTTTTTTACTTTTTAGTGATTTTTTTTACGATTTGATTTTAATTTTTGAAGTCCGTCACAGGTCCAAAGTGCTTTTAATTAAACAAATCGTCATTATTGGTTCACTTTCTTAAGATATGATGGTCTCTCACACTAACAAAACCATACAATAAAAATTAAGAACTACCTCTTTTTAAATTCAGTTAAAAGCTATAAAACGTACGTCAGAATTTTAGTCTTAAAAATATTGCAGACAATCTTCAAAGAGTAATCTCTAGAGTGTTGTAAAGTAATAAAGTAAAAAGGGTTGATACAAAGTAGTAAATATGTGTTGTCTGAACAATAACCGATGTGCTTTGACGAAGGACACGACTTTGTTCAATCTTCATACAATTTAGTTACAGTTTTGAAGTATTTGGAAGTTTGTTTAAGGGTTTCTGACTTGAGATATGAAATGGAAAAGTAATATTGATTGGAATTTTGTTTAGTGTGATTGAAATTGAGGAGCTTGTGGCTATAATAACAATGACCGCGTGGATCTCTCAGGTTGAGCTACGCATATCGAGGTTGATCTATGGATGGGTGGACATAGCGAGTTCCTTTGGGTTTATTAAATTATGGGTTCCGGCTGTAATTTTTATTCAGAAGCTCGAAAGTCTGAAGACCAGTCTTACCGAGGGAGATGGGTTATAACACAGTTCACTGGTTTGTGGAGATCCTATAGGCAGGCAGTCATTGTATGAAAAATACTGGTATCCAGCTGCATCTGGTATGACCGGAAGCCGACTCAAACATAGTTCGAAGAAAGGCTAGACTGATGATGTGATTAAAATTAAAATCTTTGTACGTTTTCTTTTAAGATACCTAAAATTTAATTTAAGAACTTATTAATTTTATTAGAGCTAATAAATGTTAAAAGACAAACCTTAAATATTTTTTTGTTTCTGAAAATCATATACCATATCCTGCATACGTGGTTTTTTGGCCACTAGCCAGTCTTGGCTGCATCATTCACATTTATGGTGATTACTCTGAGCTCCCCGTAGGACTGTTCATTGTTACTTTATGTTACATAGCCTTCCTCATACAAAAAATAGTATTTTCTAAATTTTTCTGGTATCTAATTTCAGAAAGTTACGTGGTCGAACCAAGGAAAAAGTTAGCTTAGTACAGTTATTTTTACAAAAATTGTATTTCCTGAGTTTAACTTGTGCCCATATCATTAAACAATTTAGCCAGGTCAAACAAACAAAACAGTAATTATATATGGTATACAAATAATATATTTTACAACTCACTTAAACTGAAAACCTATAAAAATTATCTCCAAGAGAATTCCACGACCTGGAAATCATACCATAGAACAAATGCCGGCGATTATGTACAGAAGTTGCATAGTACAAAATAAAAACCTTCATTTTGCTACAGTTAGCTAAATAAACACAGTATTTCTAGTTTAACAAACGCTAAATCAAATAGCAAACAAACACATATTCATTATTTTAATTCCCGGAAGGTTTGTTGTACCGTAGTGACGAGACTTAATGAAGGTCCGAGAAGGGACTAATTAGTTTATCATTAATACACGTGGTATTGTTCTGCTCACGACAGTGGGACAAACGGCGTTAATATTTAACAGACCGTGTACGAAGGTTTTCCTTGTTCGTTTGTGTAGTTATCTTTAATTGTGGTGAAGGTTTGAATGTAGTTTTTTAAGCGCGCTGTATAGTTAGTATCTTCTACATAATATATAACCCTTATTTCTATATATGACCATAGTAATCATAATAATATGTTTCCGCATAAAATTATTTACATACGTACAGTAATATACAGAATCAATACAGAACCACTTAAAATTGCTTCCAAAAAATACATGACAATATTTGAAAAATACATTATGTCATTAGTAGCCGGAACAAACCTAGTAACCGTATACCCAAATTTCATCAATATACGAACAGAAATATTGTGCCGAACATCTTAGAAAACAAAGGTACAATAAACAACAAAATTTCACCAAAAAGTTCCTCTATATTTTACTACGAGTGAGTAAAACAGCTAAAGAATATCTTTAAAACTATCACTAAAACGACGATACAATATCACCGTTCTAACGTTATTAATATCTCACTAGAGCAAGCTTATAAAAGCGTTATTATTTAAAGTTTCACTCAAGTTTTCAATTTATTCCGCGCCCCTGCTAACTTCGTTGAGTAACGTTCTCACGAGGTAATTTCATACAAAACATCACACCCCTAATGTCTCACTTAATTCTTATTTTACTTTATAACGTGGAAAAGTTTACTGAATATTTATTAAGTTGGTGCATTTTGAAGGATATGTGTGTGAAATATCAATTTAATATTGATGATAGGAAGTTGTTTCTTGCTTTTAGATCTCTACCTAGTGTCTCATTCGTTAAACTACCTTTGAAACCGTAACACGTAAGCTAACCATGTTGAGTTCTATCTCAAAAAAAAAATCATCGGCAAACTATTCACACTGTCAAAAATGAGATATCAAACGAAAATCTAAATCAAGTTTCTGTCTACTTATGGCTTGCATAATTGCATTTTAGATCAATTTTAGAGTGTAAACATATCAATTTCTTGTCTAAAAAGACTTTGCAAAGATGAAAATCTGAGTACAACTATAACATCTACAGCTACAAATACTTGACAGTCCTGTCAGACATACATTATACGTATTCAAATCCGTTCTAAATAGCAACTTCTAGAAAACAAAACCAATCTGTTTTAATGTAAGTAACGAATCTTCACTCAAAGAAACGTATAAACAAAGACAAGTAAACATTTACAAAACACACGAAAAACGCACAGAAATTCCGCGAACACAATTCCACAACACCGAAACGAGAAGCCAGCCAACTAAACGTCATTAAACACGTTTCTGTTATGTAACACGTAAACTGGGCCACGTTAATTGCCCCAGAGATAGAGGTGCAATACGGGTGCAAGCGGGTGCTAGCGGGTGCAAAGTGCGACCGCGGGTGCAACTTGGGTGCAACGCACGCCCAATTTCAAATGTTGATGTCTCGACTCGCTAAATTGCGGAGTCAAGTAGTAGCTATATTTAGAATTACAATTTAGGCCGTTGATGTGTGCTTAAATGCAGTTGCCTACGGGTTTAGGTTACATTTCGTTGTAGGTAAGGATTATGAAGTTTTGTTGGTACTTGGATTTTGCTTTTATGAACGGAGTTCTGTTCTTTGAACACGAGTTTAAGTCTAAATAGCAAGCATACGCCAAAACTAATCATTTGACTAAATGAAACAAATGTTTTTATTGGTTTATTTCAAATAGATTCGCAAGTTATTTGTAATAGCCATTTTCCCCTATAACTTTCTATATTCCTTCATATATCTATGCTTGGTTTCTAATGATTATTTGATATTGCGTTTCTGTATACCAAATAATTATAGTTATAATTAAGCAGTTCCTTATGACCTCATATCAAAATATGAGCTTATAGTTTATAATTGAAACCTAGACGCAACAGAAATAACATTCTCTAATAAATTAAACAAGCCGCCCTCGATCATTTCCAATCAGCGTCTGTAGCAAAATAACCTTTTCTTATTGACGTAGACACCTAGTAATTATATTAGTTAGTTATATTTATAGGGTTTCAGACTAAAATTGGTGTGACACTTATAGAATTCGATGTCTGTCTATACGTCCGTTACAGTCACAAGCAATTAAACGTGGTTTGGCGCAGAAAGTTTAAATTTAGTGACTGTCGATAGTAAATTTATGGTAGTGTATTTTTGTATGTAGATTTTTAAAATGCATTGAATATTATTCTTTTTATTCAACTTTAATGAGCATTCAATCAGAAATTCAATGTTACTTTATAATTACTTTTTTTCAAAGGTTATCATAATAAAGACTATGGTCTAAAAACTTAATAGAGAGCCTTAATATGGATGAATTACCGAAACCGTAATTTTTACCTAACTTTAGAAACTACAAGGTCCTCGACAAAATTGTTGGGCTATTGATAAAATGTTAAAGTATTTAAGTGTTTTATACTCGGTCAGTAAATAAATACACGTCTAAATAATAATACGTATTTAATAGGCAACGGCCATATTGACAGAACAAAGTATTTGAGAAGACCGATGACATTTAAGAAATATATTTAAGTGTTGCAATTACAAATAATTAATTTCAACATCCTCTTCTTAATTGCAAACCCATAGCTATTGAACAGTCTTCAGTCTTCTGTTGACAAACTGGTTTTGTGAGGACATCAGCCACCATGTTTAGAGTTCCAACATAGCTGAGTTCAATTTCCTTCTCAGCTACCTTCTCTCGAAGAAAATGATATCTCATATCAATATGTTTGCTGCGAGCACAGTAAGAATCAGTACCTGCAAATTTGATCGCACTCTGATTATCACAATAAATCAAGGTAGGCTGAACTGTAACCTCCCGATGCAGTTCTGACTCTAAATATCTTAGCCACATAGCCTCTTGTGTGGCTGTAGCCAGCGCCATATATTCTGCCTCCATGGTTGATAATGCGACTGTATTCTGTCGTTTAGAACACCATGAGACAGACGCACCCTGAAACAAAAAAGTGTAGCCAGAGCATGATCTCCGGCTGTTAACATCTGAAGCCCAATAAGTATTTGTTCCTTTTATATATCGTAGCACTCTTTTTGCTGCCGTCCAGTGTTGAACTTCTGGTTTGTTATTATTGTTTTCTTTTACAGCTGTTGCAAATAAATATCTTTTTCTTTACAGCTGTTGCAAATAAATATCTTGTCGAAGAATGTCGTACTACCGGAGCAATAACGTCATTATATTCAGTTCCTTTCCTTTGTTTAAAACCTTTTATGACTAATCTTGCCTTGTACAGTACAACATTACCATTTGCATCTCTTTTCATTTTATAAACCCATTTGCAGGGAATAATCCTTTTATCTTCAGGTAGATTTACTAATGTCCATGTATTATTTTGAAGTAGAGAATTATATTCACTGTCCATGGCATCTTTCCACTCTTTTGCCTTTGGGCCTGAAAGAGCTTGTTCCACAGTCTCTGGTTCCTTTACATCTGAATCATTTGGTTGGTCTTGATTACAAAGATATGTGTTAGGTTTATTTTTCCTTGGCCTCAAATTCATACTTCTCAATGGCATAGTATCTTTAAATGGTTGTCTACTCATTAATGTTAAAGTATTTAAGTGTTTTATACTCGGTCAGTAAATAAATACACGTCTAAATAATAATACGTATTTAATAGGCAACGGCCATATTGACAGAACAAAGTATTTGAGAAGACCGATGACATTTAAGAAATATATTTAAGTGTTGCAATTACAAATAATTAATTTCAACAGCTATAATAAATATTTGCAGTTTATGAGCTTTTCATTCAACCATTTTTATAATTACTTGCAACCAACAGACTTATTTTTCTCAAAAATAATTACATCTATTATGTCACTCACCAACCCCATTTACATGTTAAAATCCATTATTAATCTAGTTTCGCTTTCGCAATAACCATTAGATAGTTCAACAAAACCTAATTCACAAATTCACGGAATAGCCCGTAAATTAATCGAGAGGGAATCTGCTCATGAAATGTTCAAGTACTACTCGGGCTGTGCAACCGCATGCACTACAGTGTACACTACGTAGAGTCCACGCAAACGTCACACCACTACACTTGAGGCCACACGTCGTGGCCCAACACAACATCGTTACGCAGTAACCCGGTTAGTGCTTGGAATTGCACGACACTGTAATATTAATAGTGTCTCGGGAATATCTTGAGATTGTCGCGTAATAGTTTTAGTTCGAAGTATTTAGTTGTGTATTAGACTGTGTTTCTAGACTAGAGTTCTAATAACGTGAGCTTTAGACATATGATACATTTGAGCTGCTCTTGATTATTAATATTCTCTTTGATTGCAGAAAATGGGAAATATTAAAACGTGTCTAAGTAACCCTAAGTACCTGTAGGCAGTAAGTTATGCTCTGTAAAAGATCAGTGGGTTAAACAATATTCGGCCCGGTTAATTCATAGATAGCCGGGTCCTGACTGAGTGAGCAGCCTCGCAAGGCAATGTCTAGGTCTCTTTTCTTTTAGATCAAAATGTGCGTTACCGAAATACTGCCTCGCGAGGCTGCTCGCTTAGTCAGGACCCGGCTAATGGTTTACCGCTTAGTAGTGTTTGTACTGGTCGTCTCCTTGCTCCGGCGAGCACATCAAAAGTCAGTTACGATCTTCGCCCACTAAGTAATTAAGCCGTGTCAACGACTTAAACATCTTTGATACTAGTTTGATCAATAAATTTAAAATAAATATTTTTTTACGCTAAGAATACCTTTAACTATCTCCATATGGAGATAGTTAAAGACAAATGAACTTAAATCCTAAATAGGCGGAAATTTTATTAAAATTATGAAGCCATTTTTCCGAGAAAGAGTACATAACAGACGTCCAAAATCGATAAAAACTTTCGCAACTAATAGCAAACACAAACCGATCAGTTAAAGCATCACCTGTCCTACCTAACACCTTTCAATTACTACAATACATCATAACAACGGACTATTACTACAACAGGTTAATATTCGTATCATCCATTACCTGAAGCCCTTGCAGCGATGTATCGCGAATTAATTAAGATGACGATGCTCTGTTATTAATATGTCATCAAACTTTCATGTAGATATACATACGTTTATTTATAAACTGTCGTTATGGTTTAAATTGTTGTTTATTTAAATTTTCAGGGTCAGTAGCGCGATTTTCTACAGTCGGTACTGTCGAGTATCGTTCTTACGGAGACCGTTAGAGGCGCTGAAAAGATTTTCGTGCAAAATTTCACGATAGCTAGCCGGTTGTGGACAATCTAGCTACTGTTATTAATAATTCATCAAACTTTGATGTAGTTATACATACATTTATTTGCAAACTGTATTTTTCGTCTAATTATTGTGTATTTTACTTTTCTATGTGGATGTCCAGAGTCTAATAAATTCTAAAAGCTTTTCTTTCAATTTGTGATAAAAAAATCTTATCTCAGTAGCTTGGAGTTCAGGAATTGGCTTGTATGAGGGCTTGTATATGTCAAGTGTTTTAGATACCTTTGAGTTTCTTAATTTATACAATGATTACAAAAGACTTATTTGGTTAAACAGCTGTTTTTTAAATTTTGTATACTATGTTTTAACTAAGGCCAAAGATTTTTTTCCCTTTAATCGAAATCAAACTATCAGAAGTAATCTAGTTTGTAACGCAATATTATAATCAGACATTGTTCACATTATCTCATTTCCTACTAATTTATCGTGTCAAAGGGAAACACACACAAACACGCACACACACACAAACACACACACACACACAAACATAAACACACAACGTGGCGTAAACGTTCTGTTAATTTTCAATTTGCAACATCTGTTGCGTCACACCGTTGCAAGTTGTGCTACCTACATGATCATAACATAACTATAGTCCCACGACTTAGCATAGACCCTTGAATGCGACGTGCGCGGGTGACTGAAGCTTGCGAAAAGTTCGGCTCGACAATATTTACCTAACAATAAAACTGACTCGACTCACTTGTTCGGTATGCGCCGATCGGGATCGTCTACACATATTCAGTTTTTTCGCCCGACTTCGATTAATGCCGAATGTGTGTTGAAAGCCTGAGAGATACAGAATTAAAAAATATAAAGTCATTTACCCGCAGACTAACGAGCGAACAGTCAGCCTATGTGCTACAACTACTTTTTATGGACGTACACCCAAATCTAAGTTATATATTGAATAAATCATTCAATCCAAGGCTTTTCACTACGTCGCCGGACTATAAGAACTCGTTAGAATTGCGGTCACGAAACTTTGGTAAACGCAACAGTTTCATTAAATCCTTAAACGATAATATTATACTGTTAATATTGCAGTAACTGCCTCGGTAGGTCGGTAGTGTATACGACAGCTGATCTTGAGGTTTCGGGTTCGTTTCCCGGGTCGGGCGAAGCATTGTTAGTTATTTCTAATCTATACTTAATATTATAAAGCTGAAGAGTTTGTTTGTTTGTTTGAACGCGCTAATCTCAGGAACTACTGGTATTATTTGAAAAATTCTTTCAGTGTTAGATAGCCCATTTATCGAGGAAAGCTATAGGCTATATAACATCACGTTACGGCTTTTAGGAGCGGAGTAGCAACGAAAAATGTTATAAAAACGGGGGAAATTATGACCCATTCTCTCTTATGTGACGCAAGCGAAGTTGCGCGGGTCAGCTAGTTTCTTATATTAGACTAGCGGTCGTCCGTGACTACGTCCACGTGAACTTAGGTTTTCCCGTTTTCACATATTTTATTTAATTGAGATTAGCGCATTTAAACAAATAATTAAACTCTTCAGATTTATATTAGTATGGATTATTCTCAAAAGTAGCCAACTTTGTTAACGTGACTGCTATATCGCAATAGGCTCGCCGCCTATTGCACGGGACTTACCCTGCACACAATGAAACCTATGTATTTAATTTACCTGTACCTACATCTTCGGGTATAACAATAATATGTATGTATATCAGTACTGAATTTACTGTCATAAGTTGCGAAATGTTCCAAGAATCACGAACGTAGGATGCAATAGAAACGGGGCAATACCAAATATTTGCTGCTAGTGTTTAAATCAATTTTGCTGATATTCGTCAGAGGCGTTTTAGTGTACGTCCTTGTTGATAGTAAAGAGCTTCAAAAGATTACCGATTTGGTAATCCCATTTGGAATCACTAATAGATAAAGATATTCCCATAGGAGTCGGCAGGGACCAAAGAACGCCACTTGCTACGATCCTTAAAACTTCATTGCCTCATTCGCATATATTCATCTTGTCATACAGGACTGCCAAGCTAGCAAGTGAAATTTTTAATTAATAGGCTATGAAAATTCAAGGAGACGAAAGCCACTATACCACTGGGCTATAATATTTGTTTCATTTTAAAATGTTATATTTTTACCGTAATTGTACGGTAAAAATATAACATTTTTGGTTTTATTGCAGTGTATTAATTAAAAAGGTACTTTATAATGCTTATAGTAAACATTGGTTTACTATAAGCATTATAAAGTACCTTTTTAATTAATACACTGCAATAAAACCAAAAATGCAGAAACTCGAGCATTCGAATAAAGCGACCATAAATCCCTGTTTCGAAAATAATTTCATTAATCATAATTCGGCGTACAAAGTCGTTGTACGGTACACTGAGCACGGCTCGAATCAGCTCGTTCAATTCACGGCCCTAAAATAAAACACGAACTGTTTTACAAGCACAAAGGAAGATCTTTCATAAAATTGGAGCTGGAAAAGTGATACGGGTGATGGAAAATACATCACTTATTGACTGGTTTTAGATACCTTCTTTGGAAATTAATCGACAGGAGCTACGGAGAAATATTAATAAAATTATATGTTGAAATGGACAAATAAATACATTAATAAATAATTTCACGCCGGTTATACACGAAAGCAGGGGGTGAATGACACACACGTTTCGCTATTAAAATTATAGGTCCTAGCTACTATTGAGAAATATTCAAAATGAAATAAGAAACTACCAATAGCACTTTGCCCGATCCGGGATGCGAACCCGAGTCTTCTTGCTTATTGTTTACATAATTAAATATATCTTGACTAACACTCCATGAATTTTGAAAGTTGTAGGGCGATCCTAAACTTTTTTAATCGAATTATTGTCGTCTAAACGTCAAACACACAACACAAAGATATGCGAACTTAATAAAAAACTTGCGAGTAAGTCGTGATTGTTTCTTAAGAAAATTCAACTTTCAAGTAAAAACTTATGAATCCTTTGATTTTATTCACTGTACATTTTGAAGTAGCTTTCAATGTTTTCGTTTTTATTACGTACTTACTTCAGTTCTTGAAGAGCATTGTGTTGTTAGCTGCTAAAATTTTAAACTTAAAATATCTCGATATCAAATTTACTTCGAATAAATCCTTTTGTACTTGCTTATTTAATGATGAAATTTAATATGTTTAGTCCATTGTATTTAAATAGAATGAGTAAAAATAAACTCGCATTATTTTTATTCTATCTTTACACTTCATTCATAGATAAGACTTGTTTATTTCTTTTATTACTTAGCCGTTTTGCAAAATATTTTTGTATAATAAATGAGAAAGACAGGGAGATTAGGAGAAAAATAGGGGAGACCTTTGCCCGGTAGTGGGACACACAATTAGCTGTTTTAAAAAAGGTACATTAACCTTATTTACAGGACCTATTTTTAAACACGGAAAATATTCGGAATTTCCAAGAATATTTTAGTTTTTATAGCTCTTCACTAGGGTGTTAAGAATTAAACTATCGTCTAAGTATGGCTATAAATAACTTAAAGCACCGATACTATAAACTTTCGCTTGTAATAAAGTTTCGTGAAGACCCTAAACTACTGAATAGTGGAGCGGTTAATCCAATCGATATGAAACCTTCATTGCTTTTACACGAAATATAAATGTCGGAAAATATTTCGTTGCAAAAAATATTGTAGGATTTAATAGTTTTTATTTATATACTGAAAAGATCTTTAACATTATTAAATTTGTCCTTTTATAGTTACTATTTATTTTTATCTGTACCTAATTGTGCAATTCAGCAAGATTTGTTTTTATATATAAATAAGTTGCCATGCAGAGTAAAATTTACTGCTGTCAAGTATATGGTAGCGCGATTCTTTAGAATCTAACTAATTTTAAAATGTTCTGCAAAAATAGTTACTACAACGCCCGCTAAAGGCACAGATCAATTTCTTAGTTGCTAGCCGGTTGTCGATGCTCGATATTAGTAGAGAATCAGGCTACTGGTTGCCATAAGCGATTCAAAGTCCTCTGCAGTTTGTATATTGACAGTCTTGAATGTGGTCAGCTAGATTCACTGACATTGGTTTCGGATCTTGTAACATATGTTGTTAACCTTACCATGTTTGTAATATTCTACTCTACCAGTCACTCAAGCCATAAATTCTAGCTAAAATACCTGTGTTTTTCGTTCACTAAAACTGCATATTGACTTGCTATCTGAATGTACCCGTGTGCGATGTTCCCGTCAGTAAGATTCACTGCCACGTTCAATTTAAAGTTTCAACGTCAAACTGTTTCCTCAGAAAACGGAAGCACACTGACAGCCGGATACGTGAGTGATATTATAAAGTTGATTTTTACTTTTCGGAATTCTGAAAACTTCGTTGAATTTTTAAAAGTATTTTCATATAAAATGAAGTCAACATTTCAGACTACTACGTTCAAAGGACATGTTTTTTTCATTTGCTTTAAGTATTTACTAGCAACTCAACCTGGCTTCACCTTAGCTAGCGTTAGAAATAATACATACACTCAAACCCTGTTCGTAAATCGCTCTATCTGTTGCTGAAAACCGCGTAAAAATCTGTTCTGTTGATTATAAGTTTATTGCGAACATACGGACAGATGCGTCGGGTGATATATTTTTTATGTATTATGCAGTACAGAAAATAATAGTGATAAATTACTTCATACATTAAGCAAAATAGCCTTTGTTTACGTTATAAAATGTTATCTAAAACCAGAAGCAAGCCCTTGAAATATAAACCATATAGCTACATTTCCATGAAATGTAGCTATATGGTTTATAGCTACATTTCATGGAAATACTAATACTAATAATTCTAATACTAATACTAATACTAATACTAATACTAATAATTCTTTACTGTTACTGTATTTGATTCTCTACAGTCGGTACTATCGAGTATTGAGAGTTTGATATTTAAAATCTACTGCAAAAATTGTTGCTACATACCGCCGCTAGAGGCGCTGTTCAGGTCTTCATACATCATTTTTTTTATAGCAATCCGGTTGTTGATAGTCGACAGTGGAAGAGAATCGCGTCACTGACAAACTTGCTCAGCACATCTTTCACTAAAATTTTCCTACCACATGGTAAACGGAAAACCAGCCTTACCAACAGATTTACGATAAGAGCACTTCTCATTACCTCCTACATAACTAAGACACATCAGCTGCGAAGATAATGACTAATGGCTTAAGCCTCAACGCACTTACGAAACTACAGACTTTCTAGACGAAACCTGATACAAGGACGTCACAACAATTTGGAGGAACATTACAGGCCCCACTTAGTGTAAGCGCCCTTCAATATTTCAAGCCATGATAACCGTCAAACGCGGTCAGCACTTTCTACTTGCTAAAATCTTAATCTCGTCTCAAGTTAACGTCCTAACTTTGCCACTCTTGAGTAATCTTATGAAGTGACGGAAGCGACGCGTGTGTGTGAATTTAGCTAAGTACTTGTGTGTCTGTGTGTAAGGAAGGAGACAACGGTATGAAAGACATTGACGTGTGAGAATATCGGTGTATTGATAAATCCTACTAATATTATAAATGCGAAAGTTTGTGAGTATGTATGGATGCTTGTTACTCTTTCACGCACATACTACTGAACCGATTGCGGTTAAATTCGGTATGTAGGTAGCTGAAGACCCAGAATAACACATAAACTCCTTTTTATCCCAGAGTTCCCGAGGGATCGGGATTTACACGGGAAGGGCTTCCACGCGAACGAAGTCACGGGCGGCCTCCAGTATGTTAACAAAATCCCACGCGAATGAGAAAATATTTCTACGCAGAAACTTAAACAAATAAAACTTCAGGAACTCAAATTCAAAGTAGTCTTTTTAAAGTGCACGTTCAACACATTAAGTACGCGTTTTCGGGTTTCCACGCACACGAAGTCGCGGGCTCGCGGCCTCTAGTCGGTTATAAAAAAAGAAACGTGCTATCAGAAATCCTTTCCCTTACTTTTTAGTCACTAAAGTGGTTACCCATTACAGTCTCACTACTGTCCTTCCGCAATGGGGGAGGGATTAGGCCTTGAGTCCCCTGTTTGAGTTGGACACGGTTTGGCACCCGGTCGAGGACTTTGCCAAAGAACTCTCAGACATGCAAGGTTGCATCACGAGTCTTTCCTTTACCGTTGGAACAATGATAATAATTATTTGATAGAAGTGGTGATAGTTTAAATAAATTCGTAAGTCTTAGCAGATTCCAACTGTATGTATGTGTTTTAAAAAAATCGTTCAGACAACATCGATGTATCGATTCTTTCTAAGCGATTGAAAACATTTCGTCTAAAACATCGATGTATCGTTTCCATCCCTATGTCCTATGTACGTGTTTTCTTGTATGTGCGTACGTTTAATGTGTGAGTTTGTGTGTACTTTTTATACGACTGTTGTATGATTGAATTTTAGACGTAAAATGATTTTCCTGGTACGATACTGAGAGAAGAAACGCCAGGGGACTACCGCCGATATTCAATTTGTGTATTGATTCTTGCAAACAGTGCAAATTCTATGATCGAATAAAAGCCTCTTTTACTGTTTATTTTGTAATAATGAGAACATTATCCAACGATTATGTATTTTAAGAGTCCCAAGGCGTGTTTTTTTAATAAGAATAACATAACCTATTTGATTACCCCGCATTGGTCAGCGGGGCGGACTCTATACCTAGCCCATCCAGTCGTTTAGGAGGAGACTCTTGCCCAGCAGTGGGACAGTAAGGGGTTTATCAACTGATTATAAATGAATGAAATATATTGACAAACCCCTATACAAACCGGAAACTTGTATAGAATACATGTAGGTATTGGTTATCGTAATGTCATTTGTTCTTTCGTATTTTTTGGAACTGGCGTGTAAACACATTCGATATTATTCTTAGGACCCTATTTTTATATTCCTCGCAACTAGTATATAAATACGTCAAATAATGAAAGATTTTTCTAAAATTAATCCAATTCGGTCCTAAATACTTCCACGAACAAAGCAAATTCTTCAGAATTTTTTAATAGGTATTGTGTAGGATCTTTTCTGATAATTCTAACTTCCAATAATATCACAAGAAGAAGTTAGTTAGTGATCAGATAGAAATTAATTATATCAACAAGCATTCTAAAGCAACAAAAGTGTAAGAATATACAGGAACAGTTTACTTAAAAAACAAACTTGATTTCATAGACGTATTATAAATGCAAACTTTAGCAAAGATTGTTTACTTGTCAAGTTCAAAAGGCTCAAAGAGGAAGCGTTTCACTGTTTTCCATCGCCATAAAATTATACGAAGTTAAAAAGAAAAAAAAACGGTTATTTTTGAACGGTTCGAAATCCGATATTCTAACGAGCGAATGACGGATGACTGACTTTTATTTTAGTTGCTACGTGTTCAGGCCTTTTTTAAGTTTACTGCCTCTTTGGCCTGGGTGGTAGTGTCTCCAGACCTCGGGTTTGATTTCCGGGTCGGGTATGTGGCGGTCGTCGACCACGACTTATACTCATGTGATTAGTATGAGTAATGATGATCTTCAAATCTTACCCTGACAAATCTTTTTCTGATGAACACGAGTATTTGTTCTGAGCCTGGTTGTCAATTTAACTAAATAAGTATGTATTTAGAAATATTTACGTATGTTTATCAGTCATTTGTTTACCATAGTACAAGCTCTGCTTAGTTTGGAATCAAATGACCGCGTGTGAGTTGTCCAATGATATTTATTTATTTTATTTTATTTATATTGCGGTGGTGCCACATGTGATCGATACGTAAGCAGCAGTTGTTGTAACTGTCATCGTAACATAAGCCGCGCTGCTCCAGTACTGCGATTCTCAACAGTCAGTACTGTCGAGTATCGAAAGTACAAGCTCTGTATAGTTTGGAATCAAAGGTCCGTGTGTGAGTTGTCCAGTGATAAATAGTAGCTCGGAGTTTGGTAACGAGCTCGGTTTATGACAATAGATTCACTCTATTTAATATAGGACCAACATTGTTAATAGCGAAACGTAGGTGTATTTCATACACCTCTACCTACACTTTTAGGTACAAAAGGTTATATCATGTATGTGTGTTATATGAAGTTAATCCTTTTTCAGACTAAACGCTCAAAGGATTAAAAGTTATACTCGTGTAGGTGGAAAAATGTTTCATGTAGATTATGTTGTTGATATTTCATTTCCGTACTAATGTGTTGAACATGCATTTTAAAAAGAATACTTTGAGTTCGAGTTCCTGAAGTTTTATTTGTTAAAGTTTCTGCGTAGGAACAGTTTCTCAGTCCCGTGGGATTTTATTATCATATTTATACTATACAGATCTACTACGAAATTATCTATGATCTTTGCACTACACATATTCATTGTTGAATAGCGTCCGCCTGCGACTTTGTTTGTGCTAAAAGATTTACCGCACTAAAAAGTATCCAATGCCTCAATTTAGGTTAACCAAGTTTGTATCTCATTTTATTAAAATCCGTTAAGTAGTTTTTGCGTGAAAGAATAACAAACATACATAATTATGTAATGGGATAGAAAGTTGAAATATGCGAAAGGCCCAAAGATTAACATTTAACTATCCTATAAATTACTATCCACTGAGGAAGAAAGTTTCCTTGAACATTCACGTAAATTGTGATTTCTAGATGGACATGAATGTCCCACACTTTGTTCTTTTACTAGTAAAACAGACTTATCGTACAATGCTTCAAAGAGTTTAAGTTAAACGGCTAGAGAACTCTTGTCCTGAGAGACGTGTAAAAACAACTTAACTCGGTCACCCGCTTACTTCCTAACCATTATTTATTCGAGACTATTCAGAGACGATTACAAACGAGTCGAGTCAGCTATCGACTTGCTAACGCGTTTTTTGTATAGAAAATTTATCAGCGTATTTTCAGATAACTATTTTTGATAGTTACTTTATTGTGTCAAACGTTTGAACCGCAGTTTCTTTAGATGTATTTGACAACATCTATCTTACCTATTTTTTTTAACCGATTTACTGTCTCACTGCAGGGCAAGGATCTACTCCCAAACTAGGGGAGGTGTTAGGCCTAGAACCCACCACGCTGGGCAAGTGCGGGTTGGGGACTTATCTTATTTTAACTATATTTTTTTAAAATATCTAAACTGCTCATTGAATGCAGTAATCTGCAGCAATATTTCTTTTACTTGTTTTTTATGACATAGAACTAAAAATTAATCCCCTCCGGTTACGTTAAGCGCTTATCAGTTTTTCATACAAAATTCGACAATGAATATTGCATTGTTGAAAGTCAACGGTACATTTAAAGCTCTTCTATTCATAGAAGAAACTGTTCTTAAAACAAAAAAAAAATTCTTTAGTTTTCCCTCAATAGATATTTTGGCTAGATCCTAAGCCTAATGTTTTCAAGGAAATAGGATGGAGTAGGTGATACATCTAAATAGTATTAATAGTAGGCTATTCTACGTCACCGCGCCGAGGCCGACGTTGATAAATGGCGCGATCATCAGTCCTCCTGTTTTTATGAAACACTAGGATAAATACTAAAGTGTTTTCTATACAATTGATATTGATACGTTTTTCTGGACATCTTGGAATAGATTTGGATTACGATAAATACATTACGATATATGTTTGATTTTTACAGAAACAAAGACAACTCAAAAAAATGTGTGTCTATCGTAGATTGAGCGATAGGAAATAAACTACACTGAATTATAATTCCGAAAACTTTATACCACGCACAACGTCATAATTGGTGTATTGTAAAAGGTTAAAATTAAATAACATACTCGTTTGGTAGGCCTAATTTTTTTGTGTTTTCGTTTAAACTTAGCCTCTTAAATAAAATAAACGTAAAAAAAATAAACACTTACTACTAAATCATGATACTAATCAAAATGTAACCCTAACATCCGTTACGAACTTAATAAAATCCTCATTTCTTTAATTTCCAACACGTCACGAGCAAAAATAACGTCTTCGTACTAATGAGTGGCGAGAAACAGCCGCAAGCCACGTCAAATCACGACCCTAATCAAATACTGATCAAAGGAACTTTTTCCAAATTAATTGCTAATTAATACCGCTTGAAACGACTTAATTTTGAATAAACCTTAAATACCAACTAATAGGATTTTACGATTAAATCTCGAGGAAAATTTGTTGAAGGAAATTAGGATTTTTTAGGGAAGATTAGTATTTTTAGGGACGTTTCAGGTCGGTTTTAATGCGGAGAGACATTTAAGCTAAGACTTTGACTCTTATTTTTTCGCTTATCTTTAGAATAAGGGAAATTAGACTTAAAATGGAAGGTGTCACATTTAATAAACACCGCGCTTCTATTCAGTAGATGAGTGACCATAGTATTATTTTAACTATGCGTCTCTGTGCTTTGGAGGGTTCGTAAAATATCGGTGGTTGTTTTTTAATATAACAGTCGTTAAACCACGTCAAAGCCTTTAAGGCGGCTTGAACAACCTTGCCACACAACAAGTAACCAATACTAATTATAAAATAAAATCAAGAAATCACTTTTTTCGTATGCATTATCGAAACGTTAGCAGCCAAACAACATTATTTATTACAAAAGTATTTAAAAAATCATAAGAATATTGTTAAACACAATAATATTGTTAAAATAAAACTTATACACCAACCTAACATAATTATATTTCACCTTAGAAAATGTTCAACATTTACCAACACTACCGATCCCCGCTTTCGTAACCCTCAACTGGCCAACTTCTCATTCAAATAACCATATCACAATACACGTACACCTTCGGACGGAAATCTATACTAATATTATAAAGCTGAATTGAACATAAAAATACTATTTATTGAGCCATAAATCTACGAAACTTTCAGTTACAGATGAAAAAGGTGGTGTGAATAAAAGTTTTAGTTAGGGTACGTTAACAGGGAAAGAGATTTTAATACGATATTTTGCGGTAGATATAGGAGAAACTTTTCAATTAATTAAAAACACGAGTATGTTTTATATCATTTTTAAGATTTATTAGGAAGCGCTTAGAGAAATGCAGAATCTTGAGCGTTTCGGAGTTAGGTAGACATAACTGAGTTGTTTTATGTAGATTTCACGTTTAGAGAATTTATTTTGCACCATTTAATTTTATTTTGTTATTAGTATATGCCTAAAATAATTTAAAATAACATATTATATTATACGGTATAATTCAAAACAACATTATATGATCGCAATTTCAATTCTTCGCTCTACACACAAATTTTTATTTTTTTAAATTAATTAATTCTTACTCAAACAACATTCAATTAATTAATTCTTACTATAACAAATATACTCATTTTAGTCCTAGAAGTACCACAAAATACGTCTGTCTGCACCGCAGTCTCGACTAAAGTAATTCGCGCAAAAGTTTTCTTCTAAGTAAACGTGTCTTTAGAGACATGAAAAAGGCTTTGTGAATGAAGTCTGAAGTTTCAATGCCAACCGATGTAGGGGATATTGAATAAATTGTTTTACTACTTTTTTTATGGCACTGTTGCGTAAGTTTTATACTCTGTGTAAAGATGTGTTGCTGCATTTAATATTTGTGTTACAAAAGTTTTGGGAAGGATACTGCGGAGTCTGTTTTGCGGACATTTTAATGTTATTACGAGTGAAAATTTTATTAGTAGTGTTAAAGATTATTTATGTATGTGAATGAGGCAATGGGAGTTTGTATGGATCGTACTAAGTGGTTTTCTTTGGTCTCTGCCTACCCCTATTGGAAAAGGCGTGATTTTATATAAGTAAGTAAAGGTTATTTTTTTGTTTCTGCATTTTTTTATAAAACTTGATTCAGGAAACTTATTTTTAAGTTAAATTAAATAAACATCTCAAATATCGTAAGTTCGAAGCTTTACCAACTTTACAATGTACACATATTTTACGCAAAAATACATAGTCGTTTACAATAAAGAACCAACTTATCGCCACTCAACACTAAGCTGAGAATTTATTTCACTTACACAAAAATACTCCATAAGCCGACGAACAACATAATAATATTAGCGATTCTTACACCAACATAACACCACACACAACATTTTATTTACCCAATTAGGTCGCGCGACATAAACCCAAGTCTACATTAGCCCTTCGGAATAAAGTGGGACTAATAAACTTGTTATTAACCACTCACATGAACACTGTAAGGCTAAGTTCACACATACGAACGCAATTGATCGGAACAGCGCAATTAGTAAGGGAAATCGAACGCTTTCGAATGAGCGCAATAACGCAGCAATCAGTGGTTGTAAATCTCGGTTCACGTAAATCTCGTGAGGGTAATCGTTGGGTTAAATCGCTTGTGTGCAACTAGCCTTAGGGTAAAGGTGAGATGGACTCATTTCTCGTTTATCTTCGCTCTACTCGCTCGGGTTTATCGCCGGTCATAGAATGCGTGCTTCTAACTTAGAAATAGTTTTATTTTTAGCTTTATGGTGGATACGTAATTTGCTGAGATGAGTGAATTTGGGGAGGCTCTTTTCTTTGTTGTCTTTTGTGATTCATGGTTCGACATTGTATCGAGTGGCTTGTTGCTCAATGGTTTTATTGCCACTATTTTGAGTATAAGAATAATAATCACTTCGGTTACTTGTGGTAGTGTTGTTATTTTTTATTCTATCAAGGCGACACTGACATACTGCTAGCTATAAGCTAGTATAGTATCAGTAGAAAGGAGAACCATAATCTTTTTTCTTAACGTATCTGGGGGCACGGAAGTGCCCCCGCAATCCTTTTCTCGAAGCAATTCGGGCTATTTTATACTTTTATTATAACCTCTTTTGTGCCTTGTACTTTTATTATAGCCTCGACTTATAGAACCAAATATGATACCGATTTCTCTGAATGAAAAAATAAAGAAAAACTCAGTTCAATAAACCCCAGAAATCACATACATTACACTATAACACAAAGTTATGAAAACACGAAGGTATATGAGAACATTGTCTAATGTAGGCAAACTTTGGCCGCGTCGTGCCCGCGTCAGTTTGAGCGTGTAACGTGACGGCGGCAAACATTGAACACGGCTCCAGTTATTACACCTCCGACGTGTTAACTGGCAACATTCTGTTCTCGAATCATTTTGAATTTGAATTATGGAATAAGTACTATGTATATTTAGGTTACGTGTATTTTTCCAATTTCGTCGGACGGCTATTTCTGTCATTTAATAACATTTAGTATATTCGAACTTTAAAAAAATTAAGAAACGGCTTAACACCAACCTATTTGCTGAATATGATTCCTAAGTTAAGAATTTTATTATTTATGTGACCCTTTTGTGTCCCACAAATTGTTATTTTTATAATCTGGTTTTCATAGTGTTCTCACTAGTTGTCTTTGTCCATTGCCATTGTATAATATTTCCTATTCAATAACATTGTATTCTAGTTTATTATGTTTTTCATAAAACGAGTTGCCATAATCATACTAATATAAGACTATTTCACGTTAATACCACTTTCCTAGCTTTAAAGGTATCCTGCAGTGTTTTAATAAGACAAAATTGTCTTATAAAATGGTACACGAGGAAAGCAAAATATGTTTTAATAAGAGATGCAAGCGAGCAAAATTTAAGTCTACGTGGTACGAATATCTAATGACATACTTAGTCATAGCGAGGAATAGTTATTCATCTTTAAAATTAAAGTAATTTGCCATTTCCTGTTACGAATCCGCAGGCACAAAGTTTTGCCTCGTATTCATATCACTTAGAGGGTATTCTTTACAAAACAGCACGTTCATTATAATGTCTATTCGATTTTCTCTGAACTATAAGTTCATCAAAATCAATACAGCGGTTAGCAGAAAAACACGAACAGACACGTATTTATTATTTTAGTAAGACGAGGCCATTGGATAGAATGATGCTTGTCAAGGCCGCTCATAAACAAAATCTTAGAAAATAGATGCAGTAGTAGTAGAGTATTAACGTGATTAAATGAACCCCTAAAATCCGAAAGAGAACACGGAATCCGGTAACTGAGAGTCTCAAAGTCCTAACTAATTACACACAAGACTAAGCTTAGAGGCTTATATTTTTTGTTAGAGTGCATTTCGTACATGTAGAGCAAATCCATTCTACATTCATAAAGCAATATAGTAGTAGTAGTGGTGTTAAATCTTTAGTGTTGTGGAGTCCACTTCGAGTTTCTTTCGGGAGATTACGAAGCTGATCGACGTTTTCAAAAAGCTGGCCCGTTTCAGGCCAAAAGCATGAAAACCATGCAACGTGGATATTCGGATTGCCTTTTGGCCATGTTACCAATAGACAGTAATGTGGATGAATTCTACGACGCCCAGTAGTTTTATTCATGTTTATCGTAAGATTTTTTTCGTTTAGTTTTAAATAGTTACTAGTTATAATAAAGATGTCATTATTGATATCTGTAGCATTGTTCAGTCCCCGACCCGCACTCGGCCAACTTGGCCACTTGGCATTCTGGGAGGAGACCCTGGCCTAGCAATAAGACATTAACGGGTTATTTAAAAAAAAGGTTTTATATAAGCAACTATTACGAATATGACATAGGAATATCGCGCGATTGACGTTTGAATATTTGAAATATTTTAAGCTATGATTTGTTGGTTTTTGAACGCGCTTATAATTAAAATGGCTGACCGCGACCTGGTTTGCCTGTGTTTGTATTTAGCGATAAATATTGACAATTCTGTTATAATTTT
Organism: Anticarsia gemmatalis; assembly: GCF_050436995.1. Classification (NCBI taxonomy): domain Eukaryota; kingdom Metazoa; phylum Arthropoda; class Insecta; order Lepidoptera; family Erebidae; genus Anticarsia; species Anticarsia gemmatalis. The sequence continues at coordinate 3,751,350 of NC_134758.1, forward strand.
ATCAAATTATGCACTGGTTTATAATTTGAAATATAGATATAGATAATACTTAGATGTTTATATGATAATGTCAATGTAATTCAAAAACAATATTTAGCATTTTTTACATATTTGGATTAATTTTGTTTAATAATAATGTTTAATGCTCTTCTAGAGAATAAGTTAAACTAACATTATTTACAAGTCTACTATATTCCGTTTTCATCTTAAAACATTCATGAACTATACTTGAACATTAAAAGCTGTTACCTATATAAGGTAGCACGTAGCAGTATTGTGAACTGAATGGAGTCCACAGAATAATAGACAACTAGAGCGAAGCACATCCATCAAATAGGATTACCGTGTTTAGTTCCGACATTATTTACCATAGACACGACCGCTGTGGTTTGTTTTTTTAATTACGATGTGAGTTTGACGTTTGCTTTTTTGTTTTGTTTTTTTTATGGCTTTTATTTCTTTTTTTTACAATGTGTAATGTAAGTATGGGTTGTAATAAATAACCTACAATTTGAAATACTGGATATAGTTTACATTAATAATTATGTTAAGATGCTTAATTAAGTCAATTAAATAAAAATATGTAGAGTTAATTGCAAATAACGTTTAGTACCTAATATATTTAATTACCTAGATCATATTATTTTTGCTATTATAAAATCAAATGTGTAAAATTAATTGTTCATATAAAAAATATATTTTCATTATTCCCAAAAGTTATTATTTCAAAATTTACGTCTGTCGAGAATGTTTTTGTTATAAACACGAGAAAGAGTTTAAAAAACAAATTGTTTGAAACAAAACGTTTGCTCAAATTACATGATGTGGGCTGTAGGTGTGTGTTTTTGTTTTATTTTGTTATTAAACAAACTCAAAACTTTGTCGGAACAATAATACGAACGTTTGTGAACGTGGAAGGTACTGAGTTTGAAGGACATCAACCCTTTTGGTACCAGACAGTTACGTTTTGTGTTTCAGAGGCTAAAACTGTGTCAAAGTACCTTTTGCCGTTTACTGAGTTTGAGATATAAACTAACATTCAGGGCAATTTCACGATGTGATGCTGAAAAAAATTACAAGGAATTGAAGAAAAATTGCGTGGTGGGCTCAAAGCCTAACCCCCCCTCCCCCCCCCCCCCAATTAGGAAGAAGAACCTTACCCAGAATTGACTTAGTAATAAAATAATTAAGTATTGCTTAAAATCCAGCTACATTAAGTTTAAAATGATGTATTCGATATTGAAACATTTGAGTTCGGTTTCTCCGAACTTCAAGCCCATGATACGATTGTTCAACATTATTTGAAGTTATTCTCTGTCACAAAATAAGTTGATTCTGAGTTTACTTAACAGTATTGTAAAAGTATATTTCTAAAGATCCTCAAAATTTCATCGGAGAAATCAACACCAAACATTAATTATTGTCACCAAAACAACTTCTAATTTCGCATGACGCGCGATACGCAATGATGACAAGAAAATAAGGAAACGTTTGAAAGTCGCATTCAAAGTATTCAAGAACTCATCAAAAGGCTCCAAATACTAAGTTTGAACGTTTTCCTTTGCCTTCTTTTGTTATAAAAATATACCATTTTAGCAGTATGGTTATTTCTAGGGTTCCATGCCTAAAGGGTAAAAATGTGAACCTACTAAAAGATTTCTCTGTCTGTCCACTAGGCAGTATCTCAAGAACTGTGACAGTTGAAATTCTCACAAACAATGTTATATTTTGCTTAATTTTGTTCGAAATCGATAACGACATCAAGTTAACAATCAAGTAGACGCTAAAAATATTTACAGAAAAAGTATTTATAAATGGACGTAGTTGAGCAAAAGGGACTCAATCCACACTTTGACCACAATGGAGTTAAGTATAAAATCATTCTCCTGAGGGTCAAATCTATGATATAGTGAAATTCCTATTTTTAAAATGTACATGAAAACTACTTTTCCTACTACCCCGACTCAACCCACATTATCAAGAGTGTCAAAATTTACCCGCGAGAGTAAAGCGATCGTAGCTTTATTAGAAATAAATGAAAGAGTTTGTTAAGTAGGTAAAAGCACAGCTGTATTGTTCCAAACACACTGAGTATACAGTACAGAGTAGGCACAAGAAGAGGTAAGAAGACAGAAAGTATATGCACAAGATAGAAACACGAAATTGCGGAAAATAGGAAAACTTAATAATTTAAACGTGAGTATATGTATTAACGGGCGGCGGACAGCGCGCGCGCAGCCTCTCGGCGTGGTAAGCGGTTCGAGACTGCCGAGCCGGTGAAAACCGAACGTACACGAAGCGCGTTCGGGCATCTTCGTGTCATCGCGGCGCGCGCGACGAAGTCGAGTAACGGTTTCTACTAAGCCGCCACATCAGCCCCCCCGGAGACCGTTAAGGTCGAAAGAAATCGGGAAATCTCACACAACGTCCAGACCTAGATCGACGCACTATGTCAGGGGTAGTAGGAACGCTTGGGTTTATTTCCTCTGGCGAATCGTCAAGTAGGTACGCTGGCTTTAGCCTATTAATCGTAACTGTAACCGTCTTTCCCTGAACGTCTATCTCGAAGGTTTTTGCGTCTCGCTTCAACACCTTGTATGGACCAGTATAGGGAGGGTCGAGTGGACGTCTCACTGCATCTTTCCTCAAAAACACATAATCCGAGGTTGTAAGTGTCTTAGGTACGTAAAACGTCTTCTGTCCATGTCGACTGGCAGGTACTGGAGAAAGCTTTGCCATGTGTAGTCTCAACCGAGATGCGAAATCTGTGACATCGACCATACGCGAGGGTGATGGTTTAATAAACTCGCCTGGTAGCCGTAAAGGTTCACCATATACGAGTTCTGCAGTGGACGAGCCTATGTCTTCTTTCCAGGCCGCTCGTATACCTAACAAAACTAATGGTAGAACTTCACACCAGTCTTCCGTAGCATGGCACATGATCGCCGATTTTAGCTGCCGATGAAATCTTTCCACCATACCATTTGCGGCTGGGTGATATGCTGTCGTCTTCGAGTGGTCAAAACCGATTATTCGGGAAAGTTCCTTAAACAAATTTGCCTCAAATTGTCGACCTCGATCCGTTGTTATTGTTTCCGGACATCCAAAGCGTGATACCCAACCAGTAACAAAAGCATTAGCTACTGTGTCAGCCTTGATGTCTTGGAGCGGCACAACTTCCGGCCAACGCGTAAATCTGTCAACTGCTGTTAGACAGTATCTGTATTCCTTCGACATTGTCAAAGGTCCTACCAGGTCTATGTGTACATGGCTAAATCTGTTCCTTGTAGGAACAAACGCATGCACTGGTGATTGCGTATGTCGGGCAATCTTAGACCGCTGGCATGAGAGACAGCTGCGAGTCCAAATCTTGCAATCTTTTTTTATGCTTGGCCACACATATTTTTGCGTCATCATCCTAACTGTGGCCTTAATTCCTGGGTGACTCAAGCCATGCATACTGTTGAATGCTTGCCTGCGGAAAGGCGGTGTCAGGTAAAGTCTAGGCGAGGAACCAGAAATGTCACAGTATAACATTTTCCTGGAACCGGAAACCTCAACCTTTTGCAAATTTAGTGACGATTTGCCTTGTAGGAGTTGGCGGAGCTCTTCATCATCCTCCTGCGAACTTGCTAGATTATCTAAGTCTATAGCGCTCGAGAGGGCGATCGTATTCTCCGCGCTGGCGTCAACGGTCCCGGAGCAACTCTAGAGCTGGCCCGAGGCATTGCTGGTATCATCGCCGTTTCGGCAAGGCGTCAACGAAGTGTCGGGAGCCCTGCACATTCCAGCAGGGAAACGGACAAAGCAGTCAGTGAAGGCGGCGACGCGCGACTGCAATAGTGTTGTTGGTGGCCGTGTTTTCATTACAGACCGTAAGACTAAAGTGCAGTATTTAATAGATACCGGTTCCGATCTATGTGTTTATCCGTATAAGTTAGTTCGTAAGAGAAATTTTGTTAAAACCGATTATAAATTGTATGCAGCTAACGGTTCTATAATTAATACATATGGTTGGATAAATTTATCGCTAGATTTTGGCCTCAGGCGTGCATTTAACTGGCGGTTCGTCATTGCCGATGTCACTAAGCCTATAATAGGAATCGACTTCCTATCGCATTTTAATTTGTTAGTAGACGCTAGGCACCATCGCTTGGTCGACAACATAACGTCGCTAACTGCTTATTAGGCTAACCTGCGTATTAGGCTGGGCAGCGATCTCATGGATTTTATCCATTATCTGCGCCACTGCATCCAACGGCAGGTCCACCTGAGCTGCCATAATCGCTTGCATGTGAGCAGGCAAACGACTTGTCCACAGCGACCGTATGAAGTCGTCTGGCACCTCTGATCCAGCCAAACTGCGTAGGTGTCGCAGAAACTGTGAGGGTTTACGGTCGCCCAGCTCTTCCAGGGTCAGTAACTGCCTCACTCTCTGCTCTTTTGATTCCGAAAGACGGCTAATTAGTTCTGACTTTAATTTCTCGTACTTATTTTCTCCAGGTGGTTTATTTATAATGTCTTTCACCTCACTAACGTATTTATAGTCTAAGTTAGCGATGACGTGGTAAAATTTTGTAACATCAGTCGTTATATTCGACAACGCGAACTGACTTTCCAATTGGGCGAACCACAAGACCGGCTCATTTGCCCAAAATGGCGGCATTTTTACGCCGACCCGACACACCTCACTTGAAACGTCTGCCACGCTGGAGTTATCCATACTCGCAATATACTTGCACTTCGCGTGTTCGCGGGGTCACCACTAAAGCGATCGTAGCTTTATTAGAAATAAATGAAAGAGTTTGTTAAGTAGGTAAAAGCACAGCTGTATTGTTCCAAACACACTGAGTATACAGTACAGAGTAGGCACAAGAAGAGGTAAGAAGACAGAAAGTATATGCACAAGATAGAAACACGAAATTGCGGAAAATAGGAAAACTTAATAATTTAAACGTGAGTATATGTATTAACGGGCGGCGGACAGCGCGCGCGCAGCCTCTCGGCGTGGTAAGCGGTTCGAGACTGCCGAGCCGGTGAAAACCGAACGTACACGAAGCGCGTTCGGGCATCTTCGTGTCATCGCGGCGCGCGCGACGAAGTCGAGTAACGGTTTCTACTAAGCCGCCACAAGAGTCTAAAAAAAATATCCAGAGAAAAGTCAAAGTGTGGATTGAGTCCTTTCTGCTTAACTGCGTCCAAATAAACTTAAATTTTATAGATGGTACTGATCTCTTTGTGCGTGACTCCCACCCGCACTTGGCCGGTCTTTTTAATTTGATGATCATTTGATCCATTGTAGGGCGCTACAATTATTTTGTGACAGATACAACACTCCTTAGAGCCTCTTTGGTTGATGTCTTCCTTTGGCAAACGGCCAGTCTATTAAAAAAAGCGGTTTTGTGAATAGAAATAGGATCGTTGAAAATAAATTGAAACGAAATATGGCTAAACCGGATAGATTTTTTTGCTGTATTTGCTTTGCGTGAGAAAAGGTTTGGTCTCATAATAAGATGAATCAGTCTTTGTAATTGAACGTGACAATCATTGAAATAATTTGAACCAACCAAATTAAAAAAAAATAGCATTTGTGCTTTAATATGTGTTATCATAAGTGTGAGTAGCCAAATACAACACAGTCAAAGTCGTTAGTCCTTATCGTAAGTTTTTATTATTTCGTGAATTCAAACTTACGATTGTCCAAAAAATATTATACATGTTAATGTAGAAATAATGTTTCATATTGTTGCTAAGTAATGTCAGTCAAATTGATATTAGCAACTTTATTTTAAAGGCGGTCTACAAATAGAGACACTGATGTGATATTAGAGATTTCATAATTTAGGCAAATTGGTGACTTTTGTTATTAAAGTTAGCTTTACCATGTAAAAACAGACGTGTAGGTATTTAAAAAAGAACTCACCCGTAAGAAACGACAGTCTCCTCATAGCTGGAAAGGGGTGGTTTCCCGAAGTATCCAGCAGGTCCAGTTGGTAGACCTCTCCTCGGATCCTATACAGCTTGCGGTGGAAATCCTCGATGGTCGGCGTGTAGCTGTCCTCAAACTTCGTACCCAGGAACCTTGATACTAGTGACGTTTTACCCACCCGAGCTGACCTGGTGGACAAACGAGAGAAAAGTTATTATTAAGGATTAGCTTTGATAGAGTTCAAGGGAAACATGGTTTTGGTTTTCGTAAAAATCTTTATCTGTTAAAAATATATCTTTTGCCACGAAGACGATACCGTTATGTACCTAGTGTGTCTAAAGCTGTCTGTCTCTCTAAATCCAAAAAAAAATCGTGTTATTTTCGTGAGATCCTTGCCGTTTCTTCTGACGAGCAACAGCTTTTCCGAAACGGTGGTAGATTAAATTATTATGATGATTTCAAATATTTGAAAAGAGTTTGGACAAATGTAACGTTCGCGGGATTGGTGTTTTTTTATTAAAATCTTTTACTATAATATTTAATAACGAATTTATGAAAAATATTTTACGAAAGGAAATCGTGTGTGGCTATAGTACCTACAATATTAAAAAAAAAAATCCATTTAAACCGAAAACATTTAATCAGAGTAACTCAAAAGCGACAAAGCCCTTAATAAAGAAAAAAAAAAAAAAAAAAAAAAAGAGTAACTCAAAACACTTTTAATGTTAATCCTATTAAGAATCACCTGATCTCACTAACGTTACTACTTTTCCCCTCATCAGTGTAGTTCCGCATATTCTAGCGATCAAAGCTGCCCACTGACAGCCGGAACGGCTTAGCAAGCTCTCAGGATCACGGAAGCAAAGAGAATCCCTAATCAGATATCTACGTAATACCTTAAAAAGACAAATGGCTAGTCTCTGGAGATGTGTTAAATAGTATTAGATTACTTGTTGATTTCTTTTGTGAGCTGTATGTACCTAAGTATCTGCTTGAGGTATTAAACAAGGATTGCGTAATGATAAGTCAGTAATACTAATTCATAATGTAAGACAGAGTAATCTACCCGGATTTGTTTTTGTTCTTATAAAAAAAAGACAATTCTGTTTTTTGTTTTAAAAAAAAAACAATCAAAGAAAATTTCAATCAAATCAATGTTTGTGTAATTTGTGCCTTTTGAAACTCTATAGAAAAAACAGTACCGCGATTTTCTATCACTATCGACTACCGACAGATAGCTATCGAAAAATGTATGACAATCGGTTCGGCACCTCTATCGGGCGTCGTAGAAACTATTTGGCACCACATTTTAAATGTCAAACTCGCGAGACTTGAAAGTAGTGACTAAACAGCATTCTGTTTAGTCACTACTTTCAAGTCTCGAGAGTTGCTTTACATTTAAAGAAAAAGAAGCGTTGCAAGCCATATGACATAAGTATGGTTGAAAAATATGTGGTAATAAAACTTAACTTCAGTTTGTATAGAGATAGGTAGGTAATAAAAGAGTTTTAAAGATGACTATGTAAATTATCACTCGATTCCCGAGCTGGGCAAAGTATTACTGGCTTTTTCTAACTTAGTCCATCATAAAATTCTATATACTTCTTTATTGAAAGAAATACCCTTCTAGGCTCTGCCTGAGTGCCTGTATTTCAAACTTTAAGCCAATATTTCCCCACATAACACGTATATTTACATAACTAAAGTGATAAAGGTTGATGGTATCGGCTTCCTGAATTGATCCATTAGTACAAAGTTGTTCAACGTCCAACTTGGCCGATCGGTTTAACTTTGATGGTTCAATATCTGCCGGTATTATGTTAAGGGACTGTTATTGAAAGGCCGTTTTGGGGCAGTGTTTGAATACTTCGCTTGATAAGACGATCTTTTATAATTCGTTTCTGATATAATATCAGAATTAATCGGCTCATTCATATTTAACCATTCCTTCAGAAGATAATATGTAGATCGTTATATTTATACTAGAGTTCAGATAACTGATTTACCCCCGGTTTCTGAAGTACATTTAGCGGTAGTTTATCTATTCAATAGCATTTTTTTATATGAGTTTAAACGCTATTGAATAGATAAACTACCACTCCTCAGAAACCAGGGGTAAGTGGTCTCCGTGAAACAAAATATTCTAACTGCAGATCATGGACTGTCACCGTTAATGTCTAAACGAAAAAACCCTTACATTTAACCCGGAGTACGAACCGAGGCCTGTGCGTAACGACCAAACCAATATGATTAAATCTACATCATAGTGGCTATTAAAAATTAGGATTGGACACCTACATTACTGCAAGTACTTATTAGTAACATCTATTTTTATAGCAAGGGAGATCTCTACAAAAATGTAAAGAAACTACTCTTATTATAACACTAGCTGTCCCGCGCAACTACGATTGCGTAACATAAGAGAGAATGGGTCAAAATTTTCCCCGTTTTTGTAACATTTTTACTGGTACTCTGCTCCTCTTGGTCGTAGCGCGATAGTATATATGTATTTTATATACTCATCTATATTTTATGTATAGTCACATGACCACATTGTTATTTATTTGTAAACCTTTTTCTCAACTAAATTTTCCTCCTTTATAATTTAAACACCTACTTCATTTAATCTCTGCATCACCCCAAGGTAGACTGGCAGAAAATGCCTTAGGCATTAAGTCCGCCTTTATACAAATTGTATAAGAAATTTAAATAAATAAATAAATAAATAAATATATAGCCTATAGCCTTCCTCGATAAATGGGCTATCTAACACTGAAATATTTTTTCAAATCGAACCAGTACTCCCCGAGATTAGCGCGTTCAAACAAACAAACAAACAAACTCTTCAGCTTTATAATATTAGTATAGATAAACATCAGTAGGTATAACCTACAAGTTAGCAAGTTTCAAACGTTGCATACAATGCCACTCTAGTTATTTTCAGTGTGACTGTAGTCTATCAAATCAAAGGCTACGTAACAATGTGCGAGTCATATCTGTGCCAGTCTATTATACATCAACAGTCTAGTTCTATAGGCACTTTTCACATTGTGTTGTTTTGTGTTGTTGCTTATCAACTAGTGGTTTGTACGTTTAAATACCCTTTAATGTTTCAGAGTTTATTTCTGTCTTTACTTTGGTCTCTAGTCTCTGCCTACCCCTATGCAAGAAGGCGTGTATGTATGTATTTTGATCGTGAGCATCCCAACCAGAATTTCATAATATTTTGTACGAAAGACAGTCCAAATGTAACTTGACTAAAGACTCCGTAAGCTTTAATCCATTGTAACCTAGTCTCCATGTACTCAAACAAATATCACATATTAAATTGCCCGACCACTCAAACACAATAGTCCCAAATCCTAAACGTTTAAAGAAGAAAAAATCTAGACCATACAAAATCAAATTCCTCCATTAATATTACTTCTACGACAAAAGATAATAAGAAAAATGCGAGATCAAATCGTTTCAAGTTTCAGGATAATCGATTTTGTTACAATAGATATTTGATTTATGTCCCAATCGAGCGTAAAAATTATTCAATTTCGTTTCTATCTCTGGCGTCCACAAAATTGGAGATTACGGTCATTTGATTTGATTTGAAGACTGCTGACTGACTTATAGGTCGGAATATTATTGACATGAAGGTGAACCTTCTTAAATATATCATTCCAATTTTAAATTATGAATACTATTGAAACTTATAGTTTGGTAAGTCGTTTATGATTTAAAAAAGTAAAAAAAAACTTATTGCATCTCAAGTGCTTATAAATAAGACTCCATATTTTTTATAGGATGTAGAATATTAGTTAAGAAACTTGGAAACGAGCGCAATTGATATTCTTTTTACAGATAACGAGAATAAATAAATAAATATTCAATACCGAGGCAGAATTTTCTTTTACACAAATACTTATATAATAAACGATGCATCAACCTCTAAAAATAATGAATGAACCTAAATAAATCTGCACCGCAATTACCTGAATTAAACATATGCATTTCATGAATACGGTTTTTCACTCAGCCAACAAAGTCTTTGTACAAACAAACGTGCATTTCTATATTAATGCCGTGAATAAGGCACCGACGCAGTTTCAAACAACGCTTTCATTTAATTTAAACAAACGAGAGAACAATACGTTTTTTCTACGTAATGAGTAATTAAATAATTACAAAAATAATATTGTGGACGGTATTCTGGGTTAGGTATGGAAAAGGGTCTATAGCCTATTTAAAGAGCCAATTTCTCCAGCTCATGAAAACGTGTCAGATTACTTATCTGTTAAATAAAGTGATAGAAAATGTATGTAAATATCTATTAGATTGCTTTGGTTGATATGGTATAATATTATGGCTTACTTCCGATAGAATCAAATTTGATTTCAATAAAATCAGAATCGAGCCTATGTAAATGAGTCCTTTTAAATTCTAAACTAGCGCATGATCGAACAGAGGTTTTAAACCACTCTGTTTGATCACGCGCTAGTTATATTAAAATAATTTAAATCAAACAATTCAATTAGTTTCACTTTAAACTAGCGTTCAATCATACGCTAATTTAGGATTTATGAATTCGATTTCACATTACCTCAAATCTGATACAATCGAATTCGAATTCAGCTCTTACATGAGACATATCTTTTAACAAACAAAGACATCGAAAATTGGTATTGATATAACTAAATAGAATATAGATCTACCCAAAATTTAAGGCGTATTGTTTTCGCAAACTCTTATTTTAACAAAAACACTTCCCTGCCGTTGCATGAAAATTGCTGTTGAATTGCGAACGGCCGCAGCTAAAATGCAATGTTTCGTAAATGAGGATTCATTTGAAAAACATTGCACTTTTAGCAGCCTTCAAAAAAAATATATTCTTTTGCTGAATACAAATATTTTTTTATTTAGTTTTGTCCTGTCAATTTTTTTTTTAAATAAAGACCGTGTATAATATTTGTATCTATTTCAAATATTATTATTTTATATGCACAAACACAAAGAGAGTTAACAATATCTCTTTCAAATATATTCGTTGAAAAACAAAACATTTTTGTATTCGATATGCATGACTGCTTTTATTTAAAAGAGTATTGTATCGAAATATATTTTTAAAATTTAGAATTCGCAAATAAAATTCGAATAAAACCTGCCCATATTTCACATATTTCAAACATGTTTTGAAAACAGAACAAACTAAACCTCGGAGGATATAAAAATAAAATAACAATGAAAAATATTAGAATCCATTTTTAATTTGGCATTTTTTTTATTATGATACTCTTTTATAGAAGCAGTGATAGCAGAGTAGTATAACTTGACACTTTTCACGCAAGTCGTCGACGGTTGACAAAGTTATATGGGAATGAGAAATTATTATCACTTGTTCTAACGGAGAAGGAAAACATAGTGATAAAACCTTGCATGCCTATAATTTGTTTAATTCACTTTTGAAGGGGGTGTTAAGTCTCCAAGCCGCACTTGGCTAGCGTGGTGGTCAAAGCCTAACCCTTTCCTCGTTCGGAAGGAGAGATTTTTATAACTCATTTCTTACCCAGAAGTAGGATGGAAATGAGTTAAAATATTGTTCTATTTTGTAATTGTCCTCGTATTTTTTTTTATTCATCATCTATACTAATATTATAAAGCTGAAGAGTTTGTTTGTTTGTTTGAACGCACTAATCTCAGGAACAACTGGTCCGACTTGAAAAATTCATTCAGTGTTAGATAGCCCATTTATCGATGAAGGCTATAGGCTATATATCATCACGCCACGACTAATAGGAGCAGAGTACCAGTAAAAAATGTTACAAAAACGGGGAAAATTATGACCCGTTCTCTCTTATATGACGCATGCGAATTTGCGCGGGTCAGCTAGTTTGTCATATAGGACTTTCAAGCAATAGACAATTTTAGGTCATATGATGTTGAATAGTGTATGGACTGTTATACCGTATTTTCTTAAAGACTCCTGCAATTTGTAAGAAGTCTCGTCTTAATATAGCAAGCAAGTATATAATGCATTGTGAGTAGTTTACTGTCAAAGGAAATGGTTGTTTAATTATTCAGAGCAAGGTGGAAGTGGGAGAGACTTGCATTAGACCTAAACAAACACGCCGTCTGAATCTTTATCGGATTACCTGCATACAGTAGCTACCTACAATAAATTTATATAGGAGTGTTGTGACTAACTTTTTGATGATTTTGTACAATGTAAGACGTGAAGTTATTTTTTTATTCATGATTTTATTCATGATTGAATTAAAGTTATAGAAAGAGTTGTGAACTGAAAATCTTTACTCTACTCGCAGCAACTTTGTACGCGTTTCTCGGGGTTAAGTATGACATAGGGTAACTTATAAATTCTTCCGTCGCAAAAAATATTCTGACAATTTTGTGTGAGTATTTTCTATCGTCATATAACCTTACATAACTTTAACGTTTTGACAGATAACCTACGAACAATATATAAAAAATATATATAGTAAGTCAAAATATCACAAATTTCATAGAAAAACTTACGTCTACATTTAATTTTATCTCTAACCCCCGGTTTTGAGGTACATTTAGCGGTAGTTTATCTATTCAATAGCGTTTAAACTTATATAAAAAAAGCAATTGAATAGATAAACTACCGCTAAATGTACTCAAAAACCGGGCATAAGAAAGCTAAGCACTCATATTTATTGTAAGAAATGCTATAAAAATCCTCCCACAACTTGACGAACATAAGTAAGAACACTACAAACAACAGTACTCGAGGCGATGAGTTCTGAGCGGCTGCAAGCTCTCCTTATCAGTACAAAACTAACTTGTATTAAGAACTGAGGAACTACTGCTCGAGAATGTTAGAGAATGCCGCGGAAAACATCGATGACGTCATAAAAGTAAACGTTTGTACGTGTGTTCTGTTTTGCTCTTATGTCATTTTTATGTGTAGTTGTAAATATTATAACTATTATATTTTAAGATGATTTCGCAATAAGTGATGAAGAGTTTTAGTTTGACTTAAGACGACATTATTATGATTCTAAGTAATCATGCAAATAGATGTAGTGTGTTAGCAAAGTGTGATAGACACTAATAGAGAGAGAAGTAGAGAGAAAAGTCTTATTGAGATTTAATAATTACTTGGTTGTTTAGTTTTGTGTTCATTGGTTTCTAACTAGAAGCCCCATGAGCCCCATAGAAGCTACATGCGTCCTGAAAGATTGCTTGAGAATTTCCGAATTTGATTTCGAAGATATATGATTGGTAAATCTTAAACTTTTTTCTCTTTTACAGGTAACACACCTCGAGAAGTATTTAAATGGGTAAGTCGATAAAAAATAACTGTACTACACTTCGAACAATGTATATAAAGAACAATGTATCTAGTAAATATTCAAAACTCCACACACAAATAAGTTCTAGACTGTGCTAGAATGTTCTAAGCTAGCATCGATACTGGCAACATATTCCACAGTGCAACTTTGAAAGACATCCAATATTCTTAGAATCACCGACAAGAGACTCTTTGGAAAATATTTTTCAACAATAAAGTGTCTGAAGCGAAATATTTTTAGCAAATAATGGTCGAGAATACAGTTACAATATTGCTTTGAAATTTAGAATGTGCAGTATTTTGTAGTGATGCACCAAGTACTGGTTTAAAGATGAATATTCTGGATATTTCGACAATTATTCCAGTGGTTTAATATTACTTGCAGATTCTTAAACATTTTAAAATAATAGTACTCTATTTAATTAAAAAAAATAACAAAGGATTGTACTGTAAAAATATTTTTATTGAGATTTAGCCCCGTGGTTGATGTAACTCTTCTGTTTTTTATGTAAAATCTACAAGTTTTTGATAAACCTAACCCAGCCATAATATTATTGGATCTACATCAATATAACAGAAAAGCATTATAGGCATTTTACTCAAAATATTTCCTAGTACTAGGAATATGTACAAAATTCGGCTTAAGGAAATAATCGCCTATCCGAGGTAGGTAGTTCATCTAGAGCACCCGTTCGAATAGCACCCTGACGAAAGGCACTAACCCCCGGTTTCTGAGCTACATTTAGTGGTAGTTTATTTATTCAATAGTGTCAAAACTCATATAAAAAAAAACTTTATTGAATAGATAAACTACCGTTAAATATACTCAGAAACCGGGGGTTAGCCTAGTCCACGAAGGGCACCCATCAATATATGTATTGGGCAGGTGTTGCCTTGCCTACCCGCTACGATATTCGGCGCATTCGGCAGAGCCGTTTATATTCGACAAAGACAAGTACTTTCGTATCATCACTAGTACTAAGTAATGCAGTACAAAGTAAAGTGAACCTTTGTCTGTACGTGAGATAACGAGAGATGGTTACCGGTAGTTTGAGGAGAATGCTTTAGTTTAGTGGAGCAAGTAAGTTCTAAAATATGTTGGAAATGTTTTAACTTTCTCTTCTGCTTTTGTTTTACATAATGCGAAATAGTTTTGACGTATGTAGTAACTATGAAAACATAGGGCTCCTTTTCCGACAGTATTAGCTTTATTGATAGTTTTTCTTTTATATATTTTCACTAAAAGACCTACGATGCTAAAGACGCATACTAATGCTACATCTCCTATTCTATGAATTGATGAAATGCTTAGCCTTTATTTGATCCTGGATCTTCAGCTATATCTACCATTTTTTGTTTAGCCGTGTAAGCGTAAGAGTCGGACCGACATTTGATATTTATAGTATAAACTCCATTTCTCTAATTAATCATTTTAATGTAAATTACCTTGCGACACATCTTTAATTCTTATTGCAATTATAAAAAAGAACTCTGCAGTCATCCAATAACTGGGCGTTAGGGACTATTAACCTTTTAAGCTTCTCTAGCCAGTAGCTATAACACTAAATCCTTAATACTAAAATTGCGTTCCCGCAAATAAAATGCAGGTATAACTGCATCAAAGCTGAAGACATGTCCCGTGATTTAATACGTGGTATCTAAAGCCGGCGCAGAATGAACGTAGCCACGTCGAAGCACTACAGCCGTTCTCAGGGGAATCCAGTTTATTTCTATCAATTTACCTTGCTTTGATTCAGAGATGCGATATTCTAGATCTTGAGTCTTGTGAATTTGACGTGTATCTATAGTGACTTGCTGAAGATTGGTATGTTTAAGTGTTGAAATTTATTTACGTTTGAAAATGTGGTTGGTATAGAAAATAAGTAGTTGTGTCTAAGTGTTTTATTTAAAACGAACCCGAAGTAGAAGTATTTTAGGATTTTGTTTGGTTTTTTAGTGATTGACTGCATAAACAATTCTTGCATTACACAAGCCATTGTTTAAGTTAGGTGATACGTACTAAAATAATTTAACCCGTATGCAGATTTTTTTATTGTGATTGGTTTTCGAACATGCATTTGCGGTAACTGAAATTTTGAAAAAGTAATAGAACACCGTATTAAATATAAATTTCAATATTCCACAAGTAAAAGTCACAAAACGAGTCAGATTTACAAATCTCCCAGTCAAATTTTAAGGAACCGTAAACCCGTAAAATACGCGCCAGCGAAGTTAAACAAACGTAAAGATTTATAAATTTTAATAAGGTCAATATGGGGAACGCTAATTACATCATTTAAATTCGAAGAACACTCGAGAACCCTCAAATTGGCTACAGAGGTCCTTCTGAAATTAATGACTAATGAAAATGAGTGGCCACACAGCTATTAGGGAACCTTATGATTGACGCAACTAAAAGACCAACTTGTGATTTCTTAGAATTGCTTGTTTTGTGTGTACACAACTTGGGAAAAACGTTTGATATATTTTGGCAATATTTTTTCTTAATAAGTTGTTATTTGCCGCTACGCAAGTGATCAAAATCATTTATTTATTTCTGCCATAATT
Source organism: Anticarsia gemmatalis (assembly GCF_050436995.1). Taxonomy (NCBI): domain Eukaryota; kingdom Metazoa; phylum Arthropoda; class Insecta; order Lepidoptera; family Erebidae; genus Anticarsia; species Anticarsia gemmatalis. Next base: position 3,767,171 of record NC_134758.1, read on the forward strand.
ATGTATAGACACTTATAATAGGCGGTACAATAACTGAAATGTGCTAACAAGAAATTCTCTGCCAGTATTCATATTAATCGCGAGTTTTCTAATATTTCCCACGAAATTTCCTGTACACCAAAGTCTATTCTCAGAGCCATGTAAGTGCTATATTTTGATGCATTTTCATGTTTTAAACATTTAAATTCACTAGAACGGATGTAATAGTAGGTATATGTATAGGTACCCAAACAAAAAAGCCACAAGCATAACGCTACGCGAAACTTGTTTTATGCAAATTAATGAAAAACTACCTTACCGTGTGAAAGGAAATTAATAAACTCACCCGTTTTTAATAAAAGTACAGTTTTAAAATTAAATGCATGCTTAATTAATTGCAATATTCCATGTTAACGTAACATAATTTTTAAAAAATAATTACGAAATTAATAAGCACGGCTTAATTAACGTGTTTCGTTATAATTTATACAAAAAGCAATATTTTATGCAAAGTTGCTGTGGAAATAAGGTGCACTTTTATGAAATAATACCTGTAAAAGCTGGAGCTAAATATTTTATAAACGTGATGTACGTTTAGTTCATAGAGCATGAGTAACAGTGTATGTTGGTAAAGAGTGTTATTACAAAAGTTGTTTAATAAATTAAAATATGTAATATAAATATGCAAAACTGAGGCAATGTACTTTTCCTGTGTGCAGTTTTGATTCGTACTAGTATGAAGTAATATGAAGTAAACACAAATATACGTCTAAATATGCAATCATTACTGTGTCAACTACGCTACAAGACAAGGTTGGATTTAGAATTTCAGTGTACTCAATGAATGTAATGTAATCTATAATCACAATCAAATCTTTTAGTTACTCGATTAGAAATCTATTCAATAAATTGGTTCTCTTAATTTAAGTGTAAGAGGCAGGCAAACCATAACCAGTGTTTTAATCAGTGTTCTTTTAAGTTTTTGTATAAGTTTTAACAGTAATGGGAAGCATCATAAGTTTTTTTTTAACCCATTACTGTCCCACTGCAGAGCAAGGGTCTCCTCCTAAACAAGGGGGAGGGGTTAGGCCTTGACGAGTTCACCGCGCTGGCCAAGTGCGGGTTGGGGACTTTGCATGCCCTCAATAAATGTATGAAACAAATTTTAGGCATGCAAGGTTTCCTCACGATGTTTTAAGATTAAGATTTATGATTATAAAAAGCATTTCATACATAAAGCCGGGTCAAGACAGTATAACGTGTAATGAAATCCACCGTGTAATGTTACGTGAATTCTGTGTGGACGGCTTAATATGTAGTCATACAACTATGGCTTACGATATATGCATACGAGTACTATGTTTCAAGCCATATCTTCTAGTTATCTAAGCTAATTGGCTGCGTTTATATTTAGGCGAGTAGCTGCGCTCTAAGATCATCAACATATCACAGATATAAGATGCAAATTGTGCAAAGGAACGTTCTCGAGCCATATCTTTACTGCTTTAGCCTTCTTAGTTTTCTTATCTTAATGAATGAGCCTGTGTTGGGTAAGCAGTATTTTAAAAAGCTTTTGTAGTAGTAACTATATTTTGCTCTGCAGATGAAACATCTATATCAACGCAGAACTAGAAATATCTAAAATATTTACTTTGAGCAGTATTTATTAAAAATATTATTGCATCGACCTTTATTTATATAATTGAATGACGATAAACTCGTTTTTCAAAAAATCAAAATTATCTAGACAAATAAATAAGGTACTTTATTTTTATTAAATACACATTTAATTTAATAAAGAAATCTGTTAACTCATTCATCTTTCACCAATCTTCGTGCATTAATTTCAAGCTTACTTAATGCTCATTCAGCTAATTAGTAACTAAAATAAAAACAATTAATCAACGTCTGCGTCAAACGCATACAAGCATTTGTGGAGCTTTTTATTTGTAACACGTTTAGTTATAAAAACTTTATAATATTTACTTATAAAATATATGATATTTTACCTTTTACACTAGTATAATTAGGCAAAGGGATTTTATTTGATAGTTAGAACATGAAAATGATAAAGATTGTTGATTAATAATTAGAAAAATGCTTCACTCAAAAAATATATAAAATGCACATTTTTTGCATATCTATACTAATAATATAAAGCTGAAGAGTTTGTTTGTTTGTTTGTTTGTTTGAACGCGCTAATCTCAGGGACTACTGGTCTGATTTGAAAAATTCTTTCAGTGTTAGATAGTCCATTTATCGAGGAAGGTTATAGGCTATATATATCATCACGCTACTACCAATAGAAGCAGAGTACCAGTGAAAAATGTTACAAAAACGGGGAAAAATTTGACCCATTCTCTCTTATGGGACGCAAGCGAAGTTGCGCGGGTCCACTAGTGGCCAATAAAAATCTAAGGGCTCTAAAGCACCTACCTACTATGGAGTCCTGCAATTTTCCATATAAATTTTAATTTAAGGATAAAATATATACTTATATCTTGGGAAACCGAAATTGAATAAAAACGCTACTTAAATATTAAAACAACGATGGGTTCATGTAATATTTAACACATTTTACTGTTTCAACCAGCAATGCAATAATGACAATATTTGCGTATATTTAAAACCGAAATCAGTTGGTAAATAAACCGTAATAATAATGTAAATATTCGTAAATTATTGCTAAAATATTCACCACTCAATACGTAATTGAAATCATTACTATGTAACCAAACGATATTTATTTAACCACATACAGAATTAACTGTAACTTTAACATAAGTGAATATTAAATTTAGTATATAATTTATGTAAATTATATACTTGAATAACACCCTGAAAATACACCAGTTAAAGTTACGCTACCCTGACTTACGCGAGTTCGGAGTTACGCTATCGTAAAACTCCATTGATATTTTTTTTGAGAATTCGAGCAGAACTATAATCTGGGGGCACGGAAGTGCCCCCGCAAGTCGAGCAAAAAAAAAGCGGCACGGCCGTAACATCCTTTTCTCGAAGCAATTCGGGCTATTTTTGACACCCCTATAATTTCGTTGTGGATAAAACAAGAAGCCTGGATTTTCAGCAACTAATCAGTCATTGTATAAACACGGTATATTTAAAATTACAGTCAATTTGAACCAGTAGTTTAAGAATAACAACTTGTTAAAATTTTGAATTTTGTCACTCACTGATTCACTGACTCACTGACTCACTGACTCACCGATCATCAAAAGTCTAAGGTACTTCTAGCAGACTTAGAAGCTTAAAATTTAGAATACAATTAGGGTTTAGTGTTTTAATCATGGGAAAAATTTCATATTTTCTAATTTCGGTCCAGTTTTCTAAATACCCCAACTGCAACAATAACTTTGTAATCCCATATAAATGTATAAGATTACAAGGTTACATTTGCAGTTAATGAATTATTATTACTGTAGAAAATAAAATAAATAGGTGTAAATAGGTACCTACTATATGAGGCATAACGGGAGGGGGTATAGGGTGGGTAAGGATGTTTAACCCATGAAACTGAACAACATTCCCATAGGAAAATATGTAGAATTATGAAAAAAAAAACGTCTTTCCATACAAATTGGACTTATGTTCGCTCTACAAAAAGAAGTGAGATGCCATCAAATACATTCTGTAAAAACCTCAAGTCTCGCCGTAAAAAGTTGTGAGATCTATATAATACCAAGTCGATTAATCTATTTAGTCTCTACTTAAAGGACCTTCTGTCTTAAGTTATTACGTATGTTATTATCATGCCAAATTTAAAAAAAATACCTTTAAAACAAATAGATCGACTTGGTCATCGCAAGAAAACACAAATTCGCCATTAACATTTCAGCAGCATTAACTAATCAAATCATGCGATGGCCAGGTCGGTCTATTTGTTTTAAAGGTATTTTTTTTAATTTGGCATGATAATAACATACGTAATAACTTAAGACAGAAGGTCCTTTAAGTAGAGACTAAATAGATTAATCGACTTGGTATTATATAGATCTCACAACTTTTTACGGCGAGACTTGAGGTTTTTACAGAATGTTTTTGATGGCATATATCTATACTATTCTATACCTTTTTTATTGCAGTGCACTGAACTAGAATTAACTGTTTCTAATAAGCACTCGGTCTTCTGATTCCAAACTAATCTGAATTTGTATGGTGGACTCAAGCCCTAACCTCTCCCTCATTACGGGAAGAGACCCTTGCCCAGTAGTGGGACAGTAATGGGTTAATTTTACTTCGTTCTGTATTCTAATCAAAAAAACTGAAAAACAGTTTAATTTTCTTAATTCTTAAACATATTCTATAGATCTTCTTCTTTTCGTATTGTTAGTGGTCAACCTAGTGTCAAAGTTGTTCAAGCCGCCCGAGGGCCTTTGACATGGCTTAACGACTGTTATCGTAGTAGATAACAACCGGGACCGACTTTTAACGTGCCCTCCGAAGCACGGAGACGCCCAGTTCACATACCACTATGCGGTCACCCATCTATGGAGTGACCGCGCCAAGGGTTGCTTAACCCACAGATCGTTTACCGAGCGGTGAACACAACTGGCTATGGGCGCCTATTCTATAGATAAAAATCCAACTTAGGTAAACGTGGTAATACCTTGCACCCATCGCAGATAACCTAGACAACACATTAGTTGCTATTTATTTAGTTTAACAAAATTATAGATACCCAAGTTAACGCGGTTTCAACTTACGCAGTTACTAAATGCTATCGCGTAAGTCTGCAACATTACAGTACTTCATATTTGATATTCGCAAATCCTTGAATTAATTGGACCTAAAACAACAATGGAACGGAATGTAGGGAATCATTTACTGGCTTGTGTAATCTCGTCTCTTAATGGAAATCCTTTAGGCATACAATATCGTTGAATTATAATTGATATTCTATATGTAGATAAATGTTAGTGTGAAGTGTTGGTGATATAATTAGAATGAGACTGTTATTGTAGAAATCGACAGAATTATTTGTATTTATTGGATAATATTTAGAGGTTTACTTAACATTTTAATAATAAAAATCAAAGTTATATATTGACTACTCTTAATATGGTATTTTAATAAGGAATAAGATGCAGTGCATATATGTATTAGTAGCTCTATTTACTGGACTAAATACATATAATATATGTTTATACTCACCAATCAATGGTCGCCATCGTACACACAAATACGCAATACGAAAATCGAACTAACAACACCCGGACATAGTGTATTTACCCACAGAAATATTGTTGCGTATAAGAATCGAACTGGCTGTATACTAAAATATATACTGACCACTATATCCACTGCTATTTATGTTTCATAAAGTTATAACATTAAAACGTGTCGCCTAAATCACCAACACAAAACAAATCCGTGCCTTCAAATATAATCTGTAGGCATAATCCTAAAATATCTAGATTAAAACCCGGTATCAGATGTGTCTGAAAGCTATTCATTATAGTTTAAATCTGTTCCTAAATTTATTACATACTAGATTTAATTTCAATTTAGTTACAATATCTGTTTAATTATATTCGTGTTGGTCGGCGCATTGAGAACATGATTTTGTGACATAACAATGAATTAAACTGAAAACACAAAAAGTTATTACTTTTATGCTCAGCCATAATATGCATAATATTATAATGCAACGGGTCTTATACGCGATTGAAAATTTAAAGGTTAGGATACCTTATTTGCTGCCCGACGGGAAAAAAAGTCATAGTCAAGTCGTTATCTTCAGATTCATATCTGAAGATAATTATTGAGGTGCACTTTCGACTGTCGACTAGCTGGTTAGCTAGCCATCGAGAATGTTTGTATGTATCTGTACAGTGCCTATAGCGGGCGCTGTACGAACAAGTATTGCAGCACATTTTAAATATCAAGGTCCCAATAGCTACTGTAAGTTTTACTTTGAAAGCGTGTCGTATTTTTTTTATTTAACAAACTTTCGACATCATTTATTTATTTATTTTCTTATATTTTTAATTTTATTATTATTTCACTCAATTCATTCTAAATATATCTTACACGGGAGGCTATTGCGACAATAGTAGACATAAACTATACTTATACGTTAATTTTATATAATGAAAATCAACCCTCGATATTCAGAAATTTGCAAGGGAAGCAACCCGTAAAAACTTCTTAGGCAAAGAAATTCGCATATTCTAATAGAACTGTTTGACCGTAAAAGGGACAATCCTACAAACTGTATCTCACAATGTCAAAGTACCATACAATTGTATCAAGTTATAAGGTTTGAAAGATCATTTTCTTAAACATAATAGGGATGCAAACATCATCATGAAAATATCGATGTGTATCGAAATTTCATATAAAACGTTTTATAGAAACCATCTATATATTTAACATAGTCGGTTTTAACACACCGTCAAAAGTGCTACCTCCGACCTTTTGGACATTTAGGATGACTGAATTTTATTTATTAAAATCTTACCCAATTATCAATTTCTTATAGATATCTCCCGGTAAAACTACTCTGGTATTGACTTTTACAAACAACGGATACAAAGTGCAACCAAACATTTGTTTTTAAATAAATTTGTTTTAAAATTTTATTAAAATTGTTTTATTATCGTGTTACATAATGTTGTTATATAACTGGTGTGTGGGAGCACCCTAAGATACAACCGACGAGGAACCTTTACAGCTGCGCCACGGACGTCGTCAATTGTTTTGCTACAACACACAAGATACACGTATATTTTTCTTTAGTAAAATCAATGGTAAACATCGATGTATCGTTTGCATCTCTAAAAACAAATATTAAAGGAACAAGCTTAAATTCTAAGAACCGTGAATGATTACTTTTTCCAATTTGTTTATTCGATACTGTTTGTGAATCACTGAGAAATGATTCCCGGTACTGCCTTTTTAGGAATCATTTGGATTTGATTGAATTTTCTCTTTGCAATGTTATATTAAAGAAATAATATATTACTGGTAAATTTATTTTGTATTAAATTACTGTTATAATATTAACTCGAGATGTTTGAGTTGGTTTAACCAAATCATATAGTGTTTGACTCACAAAGAGTTACAAAATATTGGCAATTCTCTAGCTAAAAGTCTTGATATTATATGTCAGAAGTGTGTCTACGTCGCTAATGCAAAGGTAGTCTATAGACCCACGACATTTCGATCGCAAGTCCGATGCCAAAAAGCTATCGTCCTTCCAACTCCTTTCCAATTATTTACATAAATATTAATTTTACTACTCCTTTATATTACTATAATACCTTATACTATATTTATAATATTAGTATAGATTACTGCTGCTAACATGACTATTTATTATTTAAAGCGTTTAGCGTTTTCACCCAAGTGGTCGCAGGTTCGAACCCGAGGCAACACACCAATGACTTTTCGAAGTTATGTGTGTATTAGAAATAATTATCACATGCTCCAACGGTGAAGGAAAACATCGTGAGGAAACCTTGCATGCCTAAAATTTGTTTAATACATTTGTTGAGGGCATGCAAAGTCCCCAACCCGCACTTGGCCAGCGTGGTGGACTCAAGGCCTAACCCCTCCCTCATTACGGGAGGAGACCCTTGCCCAGCAGTGGGACATTAATGGGTTAAATTTAATTTCCTGATAATTTTTAAAACCAGATGTGCCTTAATAATAATACAATCAACTTTTTACAAAAAAATACAAGTGCTTTAAAAGGTCGAGTTGAAAACTTAAGCAGCTTAAATATTACTCTAATGCTAAGGAAAGATAACGTTAAAATCATTACGTTATCTCAGTAAAGATGAACGATTCGGTTATTGTTATTTCCGTAAGTCCAATAGCAATTTAGCTTAATAGCTAATCCTTTGTTCATTCTTAGACTTAATCTTAAAATCGAAAAAGGTCGCTTTATGAAAAATATTATGATAAGTCCTATTTAATAAAGACATTATTTTCTTTATATTCAAAAATAAAATAATCAAGAACTTTATAGAAAGCATTTAAATTTTTCAAAAATCATCGTTTAGAAAAAAATCTATCGGAAAAAAACAAAGTCAGTCTAGGCAGTCACAAAGTTTTAAAATATATAAACAAATCTAGTACAGCTTAAAGTCGAGCGCATTTTAATCCAAAACACAGGTAGGTACTTTAAATTCCTTCTTAGTTCCGAAAGTTCTAGCACGTCATAAGTTTGACCCTATTCTACAGTACCATATAGTTTGGTAAAGTAGAGTAGGGTTTCGTGAACACTACGCACACAGCCCTCTACTCCTTTAACGACCCAATAATGAGAGACTGACATAATGCTAATATGAAAATGGTTCGCATCTATTAATTATCAAAACTATTCGTATATTGTATCCGTTTCGGAAAACACGTTAGATCGTGGGTCCCGGCTGTTATTTTCAAAGATCTTTGACGACTGACAAAGAAGCTTGAAAATCTGACAACCAGTCTTACTTAGTTGTGGAGGTAATAAAGCTCCATGCGAAACTCCAACATAGTTTGGAAGAAAGGCTAGGCTGATATACATATAACTATTCGTATACTTCGAATACTAAAAGCTGTACTCGGGTCATTATAATCGTGCGAGGTACGTCAGTCGAAAGTATCATAGAAATTTAACATGTATGCAGTTGGCCACTACCGTATGATATGCAGGTGTGAGTGTGATGTATAATAATAATGACATATTATTATATTATTATAACGTAGTTCGTATGTTTGTAATGGCCCGAGTATAGGCTTTTTAATACTATACCTTTGCGTTTAAATATTAGAATATAGAATACCCTAGGGCATCCACACTAGCGGGCATGGAATTCGAGCAGATCCTAAATTCATAAACGTTTGAATTTTAAAGAACATATGCTGTACTCACGGTGCTAGTGTGCCACTAGTGCAATGGTTTACATTCGTAAATCATTCCATGGCTCGGGGGAGTTCGGGCAACTTCGGCTGGGTTCGTTGTTGGTGTTTACCAAGATATCGTATGACTTTTAAACTTTTAGGTATTGAAGTAATTAATCGTTGCATGGCTCAGAAGCTTCATGAAGTTAAGTATTACATTACCCACCCGGTAAACGACATATAACGTCGGATGGTTTCATAATACCATTTATTAGAAATTCAAAATAGAAATATACGCGGTCATAAATATGAGTTCAAATATTGGCCGAAAATACTTCAAAAATAATTAAAAGTGGCCATCTTGACAAAAAAATAAGTAAATTCTAGTACACTTAAGGACTTTTTTTTCATACAATGATATGTTAATTTATTTGTACACTATTCATCTCTTTCTTAAAGGTAACCGACTATTTTCATCTGTCAAGTATAATTCGTCATATTTGTCTGGCGCACGAGGAATATTTAACATACTCTTTGTTACATATGTGCATTTTAAGACACACCTGTTGGGCAACTACTTTGTCTTTGGGCACAGAGCCAACGGTCTATAGAAACTCCTCTATTTGAAGCCGAGAAAAAACGGCGAAACGGTAACTTTGCTGTTTGAAGCTATTGTGCTACGAGAACGCTCAAACACTTCCAGTTTTCTGTCTTAATGACTTTATAAGCAACAATCGTATTTTTACTAACATACATACATATTATCTTCTTATTAAGTTAACTGTGTTTTAGAAATGAGTAACTTCAGTAATAATCAATTTTACATATTTCATTATTAAGTACACTTACAAAAGCGTATAATTCCGTGCATATTAATCCACGTAACGCGATTACTTACAGCCGGTACTATGGAGTATTGAAAGTTTTACATTTAAAATATTCTCCAAAAATAGTTAATACGGCACTCACTAGAGGCGCGTATCGTATTTTTATACAAAATAACTCGATGGTTGGCTAACCATCGACAGCCGGCTGGTTGTCGGTAGTCGACAGTAGTAGAGAATCGCGCTACTGATCACGTACTATGCACAGTAGCTTCATTTTACTTTACCCAGATCCCGTATACAATACAGCAACAATGTAGTACACACAGTAAATGATAAACCAACAACATTCGATATTGACGAGCGCTTCATCGAGAAACAATGTACACGCTCTGAACTGCGCAGGTTAACTTGAAATTGTTAGTAACTTGTAGTTAGAACATTGTTGCAGCTTCAGTATTCCAGATATTGATGTATTTGTATAAATTAATGCTTATGGTGAAGGAAAACATCGTGATGAAAACTTACATGCCTAAAAAATATTTAACGCATTTCTTTATGCAAAATATATTTTAATGGTTTTAGGGACGGATGTTTTTGTAAAAATCCTACTTTTCAAAACTTACAATTATGTGATATGAAGCTAGCCTATTACTAAATACCAGGCACGAAAAGCGAATTCAGGTCTACTTATGTGAATATAATACATAAACAGAATTTTTAAAAACTTAATTGCATTTTGCCTTACAGGGGAACCGAACTCAGAACCACATTATTTATAGTGACCAACACAGCCGACCATAGAAACAGCAATTTAAATTAGTTTTATCAAAAATATGTATCAAAAAGTTAAAAGACGGCACAAACGAATCGAGTCCATCTCAAATTTAATATCAAATTTCATCAAATGACATTGTATCGATAAATGAACATGACACAAACAATAAAGTGAATGTAGCCGTTAGTTATGTAAAACCTGTTGGTCGGTAATCTATCAATTTGCCACGCGAACGATCAAAGGTATAGCGAACTACACTAATCTCACACATACAGCGGACGTATAATTCGTGTTCTATTACCACTACTATTTTAATACGAAATTGTTTAAGAGTTTAGTGAGTTTTGAGTGACATTTTTGTGAGTTTATTTATAAAAAGATCATATGCTAAAACAATTTTTTTTCTTATTTATTATCAAATCTCTGTCAAACTTTTGTTTCTTCCATTTGTAATTTCTATAAACGAAATACATTAAAAATTACGAAATACTGTTTGTTTTTTTACCTGTCAGATACGTATTTATTGTTTCTACGTTTAATTACTTTTACCCCTCATTTATAACAATGAAGTTGACACCTAGTAATCCCTAGAGGCTTAAAATATTTCGTTGTAAAGTAGTTTTTGAACAATTATGAAAATAATGAAGTTTGTTGTTCTGTGTCATAAATATTTTATCAATGGCCAACTAAACTAGTTTTAAATTTCGTTAGTTAGTACAAACGGTCGTTTAGTTACTTAATTATATCTTTAAATTATTTAATGAATAGCAAGAATATAGGCAAGGTCTTTTTAAACTGTATTAAAATACATGGGTTTCCTTTTATACTGTAAACAAATTATTAAGCTTCCGGAATGTTCTAGTCGTTATCAAAAGTTGCATCCAGATAAAAAAACCTAAATATGTGCTACTAATAATTTCATATCAGTTCCTAATAGTCGGGAAACATGCGCTACATCAGATTGAAGTTCCCAGTCAATGCACTCACAATCTCGATAACTTCTCGATCATAACTCACTTTTATTACTCACAATAGTAGGGGTATCTTTATGATATTTACGCTAACATTATTCGTTGAAATAAAATTAACTTTCGGGATGGTTTTTCGGGTAGAGTAAACAAAGTAAAGGGTCAACCTTTATTATTTATACTAAGTTATATGATGCTTATAATCGTTGCTTTGTTGCTATGCTGGTAGCCTTTTGACTGCCGAACATTAAATGTCATGGTATAAAACTGTTTATGTTTTGTGACCTATGTAGTATATTAAAATTAATGCTAGTTTATATACGTAATGTATCGGTTTGCTTACGACTAGAAATATCACAGTTTCGATGACTATATCTTGATGAACATACGTCTACATCATACATACATAAAATCATCGCCAAGGTAGTCGGCTTGCAAACATGGCCAATGCAAAGGAACCGAATTCAAAAATGCTGGTACGTCATTGTACGCATTGGAACTACCTGTATAATAGAGATAACTCAATTCATATAATTTCAATACTTTTTTCAGAGTAACACTAAAGAGTAAATCTTGAGTTACATTCTCAGAATTTAGGGAATTTGTTTCAATAGTTCCGTCACAAATGTCACAGTAATTGTCTATCTCAAAGTTAAGCCGTTAGTCCCAACTGTCATGAGCATCAATGACAGCTGTTAAGAGAGGTCAATACCCTCAGATATTCGAAGAACTGGTCTAAATACTAAATACTAAAATGTAGGATGTTCCTTTAAGTTGCGAAAGTTTGATGAAAATCGTTTTGTAGAAAATCTTGATTTCTAACTTAATTTAGCAAGGCTAAATAATAGCTTCATTGAATAACTGCGAAGCTCCGCTCATAAATTTTCTTTGCCTCTTTTCTCTCAGTCTTCAAATTTAAAAAAACAATGTGTCAAATTGGCTAAGCCGCTCGTGAGTTTTGCGCTTAGCAACACATTTAGCGATTCATATATAAAATAAGAAATACAGAACTTGAAAATTAATATCTAAGTAAAAAACAAATTTCTTTATTAGTTTATCTTTCTTTCTGTGTACTTATATTCTAAAGCTAAAGATTTTTTTTGAACGTGTTAAACTCCGGAACTACTTATTAGATTTGTAAGATCATATTACTAGTGAAAAGCTAGATTATCTCGGAATAAAATTCGCGTCTTTTTATCAAATGAATTTCATGTCCGTGGTAGGAATACCCGTAGTTTGTGTTTGTAGGTAATCACGTACGTCGACGATTTGAAGCCGCGGTCTTTGCAATTTGTATCGAAGTGGAGTGTTGAAGTATTGGTCTATGATTTATTGATACTTTGCGTTATAATGTTCTGTGACTATGTTCTGTAAGATTACTAACAAGCCGTTTTTGGTAGGTTCTTTATCACTAAGATAAAGCCTACTACTTTGACTCAATTTTATATTTATTTATTTATGATGATCAAAAATTAAGTTAAAGTAGTATCTATGTTAAAAAGACCGGCGTATCGGCTTATTATATAGTAAACAGTTTTTTAAATCTATATACAATTTTTTTTTGTCGCTAGTAGTCATAACCATGTTCAATAAATAGAGAATTATCGGGAGTTTGTAAACGAGACTGCCTAACTAAATTAACGCCTATCAATTATTGATGTTTAATTTAACGGATAGCATTTTAATAGACGCACTCGATCAATTTGTTGTTTAATACAATTTTACACATAATTAGTCTAAATGTATATCAGTACTAGCGGACCCGACAGACGTTGTCCTGTCTACACGTCTTTAATTTGAAAATTTTAAACTTTTTTTAATAATCTAAACCATTCTCAGATCCCCTTGAACACACACAAAAAATGTCATCAAAATAGGTCTAGTCATTTAAAAAAAGTTCAGTGACACACACACACTTACAGAAGAATTATATTTATATATAAAGATATGTGATTGCATTATTAATTATTGTATAAAATAACCCCTTATCTGCGTTCCGCAGTCAGGAAAAGATAACTTAACTTTTATTCATACTTACAAATGAAAATATTTCTCTATAAATCTCTTTATTTTACAAACAAATAAACCAAGAAACTGTAACTAATTCCAGTTCCGAGTGAAGTTGAAAAGCAACAAAACGTTATAACGACTCTTATTTTACGTCCACTCATTAATTATATTTATTATTTAATTCGCTACTGCGGCACTGGTTCCCTCGGAAAAGTATTATGTAAATGTTTAAACAAGTTTGTGAAGTAAATATCTAGTAATAATATAAAGTACTTAGGTATAAAGTTGTAGGCTTTTTAGGTCTTGTTATCTTGAACCTTAATATTGTAAAGATATTTTGGCCTTGATAAGTCCTAGATTCAAATGAGATAAGTAAGGTCTGTTTAGTTCTATGACTGTAGATTTCGTCGATAACATATACTTTCTTGAATCGGTAATAAGAGGACAGCAAGTCCAGAAAATCATGAAAAGCAAACTATTATAACTTAAACTGAACAAGCACGGCAAAATAATATTGAAACGAATTTTTTTTATACGTGATAACGTAAATGTGCGACTGGAGTAAAGGAAAGCCCTTCTGTTAACAATATGAGACGTCTTTACAAACACTGATTTAAGTTTGTAACATATCCAAAATTATTTTTGACAAACAACTTTAGTTTCTTTAAGTTACAGGCTATTGCTAATCCCCGACACATCACAGCCAGCAAAAAGCCTTTGGAAAATGTCCTTATAGAACTATACTATATTCAAAAGACGATTACTGCGCTCTAGTCCAATACATATTAACCAAAATACCTTCACCATTGGTCGCAGAAATCCTGCAACCCAATAATCACACCGATCAGGGATCCTCAGTGGACCGTCGTAACGATTTACTATCATGAGGGTTAACTAACCGATATCACTGTTTTATTCTCTTCTTTGTGGGATGCTTGCTACAGTGCTGAGTTTTATTGTCACTTTATGTTTATGGATTTTGCTTTATGTTGTATTAGCTTTAGGAAATTGACTGTACATTTATAAGGTTCCGATAATGAGGAAAAAAAAGAAAAGCTACCAGAGAGACTACTAACTAGAGAGTGACTAATTGTTGTCGTATTATCTATTACGATAAATCTTAGGATTTTTTAAGTCTTGGACATTTTTTGTTCTTATTAGTATATTTCTCAATAGTAGCCCGGAGTTTGTTAACGTGTCTGGCAAATGGCAATAGGCTCGTCCCTTTTGCATGGGATTTACATTGCTAGCGACGAAACTAGACAGTAATTAATGCAACTCTGCCTTAAACATTCGACTATTACAGGCGTGTATTATGTAGGTATGATTTTTTTAGATATACAAGAAACTTTTCATAACAATAAATAAAAACATAAAATGTAACCCTTATTTGATTTAAATAATTACAATTTCCAACATCAAGTTGTATCCGACCAACGGAAACGAGAATTACGGTAGGTAAATCAGAGCGGCGCTTGACCAATCACATTATTTTAAATTAGATGGCGGCTTAATTTGCGGTGATCTCATTGGTCAAACGGGGCTGCTGTTTATTACGTCACAAATTCCAATTTAGAGGTTTAAGGATGACCTCATTGCTACTGCAGTGAGTGTGTTTATTATTCTTTCGATGTGTTTGCATTTAGTAAGAGTAAGTAGTTAACTTTACTTAGAACCAGTGGAGCTATTTCCTACGACAACCGGCTAGCTATCGAGTAATTTTGTATGAAAATCTGATCAGCGCCTCTAGTGGGTGCCGTAGGAACAATTTCTGCAGAGCATTTTAAATGTGAATCTCTCGATACTCAGCAGTATCGACTGTAGTGAAAATGTAGAGAGCAATTATATCTGCCACCAATAACTTGTATCTTGAAGGACTTCATAACATATATATGGAGTACTTAACTATGCTATGACCCGTACAATGATGTCACACAGGGACCAGGTCGAAATAAAACTGCACAAGTAATAAAGGAAATCTGAAAAATGGTTTGATGAGTAAAACTGTATATAGTATGTTTCCTAGAAAGAAAATTATTGAAAACTCGCAATATAATTACTATGCTGTGTTTTCTATATTATTTTTGATGCACTATTTTAACTGTACGTCTTTTTTTTGTTATTTTCGACAAACGCTAAAATAGAGTAGTCATACCAGGAATGTTATTAATGCAATGTGAAGTGTATACAAAGGGTGGAGTTGTTACCTTTCCGTGCTTTCAATCTACTCCCAAGGGACTTAAAATTGCGTGTTGTGTAGCGTATCTATATTTTAATGCTTGCCCTATTAATACGGCTGTTTGTTCATAAAAACCTACAAGCCTAAAAATGTAGCTTTAAAATTTTTCGAAGCTACGAAAATAGCCGAGTGATTCCGAAATATCCCGAACGTTAGAAGCGCTAGTGCGAATGGAATACTCGTGTTGTTTTAGTTCCTATTTCATACTCTGTTTTGTAACTTTTACAAACTGAATTCCATCAAAAACAGTCGTACGTAGCATTTCAAAAGGATTAACTTTTGCACCGTGTTTTTAGTTGTAAATGTTTGTATTAACTGTTCTGTTTCCAGTTAAATCATATTTTACACGACCTGTACCTGTTATTCATATACTGATTTAAACTTTTATTTTTATTACACGTGAATAAATGTAATTAGTAAAAGTGCATTATTTATTCTGGATTGCATTGATTTTCCGGCCTAGTTGTACTCAACCCAAAATTAAACTGATTTAACACTGCGGCAACCATAATTAATTAATTGCATAATACTGAAAAGTTGAATAACTATAAAATTATTTGACATACACATATACCTACAACTCGAAATAATTTTCCCACAAAAAAAATATTGCAAAAGAAGTGTCTCGATGACTTCAAAAATCGTAGCCAAAATTATTTTCAAAAACAATATATCCATTCCCACTTCGTACATTTGAAAGTAATGATCTCGAAAGTAATAAAAAAGTAAATTATACCGAACTCCCGGCGGTACAAGGCGGCCCTTAATCAAACGTCACTCGGCTTGATGAATGCTTAGCGATCCAAAATTGGGCTGTATTGTATGCAAGTCGTATTCATTATCGTTTGACGAGAAAATTTTTTTTAAATATTTTTTCGAATTGCTTGCGGTTTTGGTAGTATTTCAAAGGTTTCATTTGAATTTATTTTAGTAAAGTTAGAAGTAATTATAATTTCTAGACTTTTGCGCTCAGACTTTGAAACTAATTGCAAACTCGTTGCAGAAATTTTTTTAAAACCCAATGTTCATAACTCAACATTTTTTAGCTCTTTGTTATAGTAAATGAAATGACAACTAACAACCTCAAGTTTACACTTATAAATTGAGTGTTCAATAATAAAAAATTACTTACCCCAACATAACAAGTCTGTAGCAGTTCTTCGGAGGCGGCACTGCATCATCGCAAGCCTGCGACACTGCAGAACTAGGCCCTGGCGACCTCTCAGGGTCTGACTCCTCACCAATCCCAGCACCACGGCGACATAACCACGAAGTCCCACATTTATCCCTTACATCTTCTAAAGGGGCTGCAAACTGACACCTCCTTGGTGACCTTCTACCACTAGCTAGAGAAGATTTCAAAGGCGACGGTGGCGCCCTCACAGGGCTCGGTGACGCTCTGACAGGTGACGTTGTCACTTTGACAGGTGACGACTGTAATGACAGCCCGCCACGTTCTGTCGTTCCGTTCATCATTTTGATCACTTTTGGCACTTTATTTACACATCACTGTCTATTTTTCAAAGTTCACTTTTTTGTGTCGAACATCGTTTGGATGTTTTGTTATTTTTAGTTTAATTAAGCACGTATTTACTTGATTATTTGAGATTCTGGAATTGTATTTTTTAAGTTACAACAGGCTGTATGAAAGAAAAACACGAAATGTTTTCTTTATCAATTATTCATAGCTATAAATAATTACAAAGAAACTAGAACACAGCATTACGTATTGATACTTTTAATGACTGTTTTAATAAAAGTAGCAATACTTAAAAACTACTCGAAATATTAAAGACCTCTCAATTCTCTGAAAAGAAACATGCTTTTTCGATTCTCTATAAAGTTTCCCTCCATTTCGCATTTTCTTCTGCCCTTTATATATAATATATGTATACGTATATTAATCATTCTCAATTCCCATAAATCTCAAACAGGCACATTTACCTTCCTCTCTCTAACATTTTTACCAATCAAACGCTCTATCAAACAACACGTACTTCTTAATTGACAAGAGAACACTGGCCACACAGAAAAAGCCCACACACAGATACCATCAAATAACAGTCGTTCCTAAAACAATTAGAACTAAACATTGTCCACATGACGTGCAATTACCTCGCCCTCCCTTCCCCCATGTCACATGTTTACTACTAGTTGGCAAAGTTTCGTTCAACGTAATTTGAATACAAACGTTAGATTGATAGCTAACCCTTGTCAATTGGGACCTCATTATACTGGATAGAGTTGGGTGTTTTATTAAGCGTTTGTACGTTTAGGAAGTTGTCGTACTGTTATAGGTTTTTTAATACAAAAGTACTTACTTTAGTAAGCTTTAAACTTCAAGTAAACTTTTGTAAAATTTCTGTTGTTTAACTGTGGCATCTCCCATAGTAGCTATCTCCTTACTATACATATTAATATCAGAGAACTAAATTATAATACTAAGATTCACAACAGCTCTTTTGCGCGGTGAATATTATAAAGGTTACGATACCTCATTTATTACCCGACGTTTTGATCGAGATGCATCGATGTGTATAAGCCGCGATAGGTTAAAAACATTAAAAACTAAAGTAATTTAGCATGCCCCACTTCGACGCCTTAACTCTTATAATGAGTTACAAAAACCAAGGTGATATGCTAGGGTATGTCTGCGGCTTCTTTTCTTCTGAATTAATGACGTCATGAGTTGAGATAACCGCCCCTTGAATTAATAATTTAAAACAACAATATCTTGTTGCTAACAAGAGCGATTATACAATACGGTCGTACCATACAAATAATGAAAACAAAAGTCTAAAACATGTTCCATCACCATCCACTATATCTTCCCTAAAATCTTAGTTTAAAACAACCAGGAAGCCCTTCTCTCTCATTGAACTCACACAACCTACATCACTTACAAACATCTTTTCACTCCATACAAATCCATTTACATGAACACAGAACAGTATGGTCTCAGTTAAATGAAAGCCTCGCTTGAGGTAAATCAACAGTGTCGACGCGACGTTCGTTATGCAGCCTCTAGAGGACGGTTATTTCCGATACAGGACAGTGTGAATAAAGCCTTATTGTGTGTTACACGCTTTTTGTTCCTATTTGAAGCTTGTTTTTGTTGAGGTGTGTTGTCTTGTAATTAAGTGTCTGTTGCATATTGTAGAGAAAGCTGTTTTAGAATTTAATGGGTATTTTGTTTTTCTTAATGATGTGTACAGTTGAATTTATTGTGATCAGATAGGATAGAGCAGTTACAATTAATTACAGTTACAATTTTACATTATTTTCATAATAACAAACACACGTTTTCATTATTTTTTCAAGGATTTCAGCATAAAAAACGTTTAACGTATTAAGTAAATACTATGTTCAAAAATACATCCTATTCTATTAATATCACTAAAATATTAAAGTTTATTAAATGTTTGTTTAAAATCAATGTTACTTATAAATCTTACTGTAAATGTTTTGATAAACACAAAATTTCATACAAAAATAATTATAATTATTCACTCCACAATAATACCGAAAATCATAATTAAAATTTCCAACATCGGAATTCAACAAGACAATCTAATTAACGTGAACTCCTTTCGTTAAAACTTATGCAAAATGTTGACATCAAAAACAAACACGTAACAAAACTTAAGTGATATGTTTTCAAAAGTTTATTATAAATAAATATAACTTTCTCATTGTTCATTTTACTTGGTTTGTAAAAGCAGTTTGATATGATTGAATTCAATTATTTTGCAAGAGCTATGTTTCTTTATACCTTGCTCATAAGTTTTATAAACCGTGAAAAAGTGGCTATATGTTGCATTTTCCGTGGTGGCTAATAAACAAGCCGATGATTAAATATATATCGCGTTTTTAATCGAATATAATTGTGCAATTTTGTCTGCAAATTGACAAACCATAACTTTACATTATACGTTCGGTTTAGACAATAACGACGACTTTTTTTGCTTTAAAATTGAATTGAATTATACATTAATTTACCAGTAAACTTACGCCTAGATAATCATATTCAAACATAACATGATCTACTCGCATTATAACACAATATAACATTATAATAATCACTTTTCATCAAGAACACGGGCTTCAGATCAAAATATCACACATAGTCCTTCTAAAACACCATACAAATATTCCCAATAGTATCACCGATGTTTCTGCCCACAATAAACTTTATTTGTCCGGTATCTCATACGCTGTACACTACAGTAGACTCGGCCCAATTGTTCGCTATTGTGGCAGCCTGCCCGTGTGGAAGCATTAGATGAACTTGGCTGTATGTCAACCGAGCACCCGTGACACATTGTTATAGATATTATAAATATTTCTTTATTAAATAATAATAATATTGTGTTATTTCTTTACTTAAATGTTTGAAAGCTGTTGCTCTTTTACACGAAAATTTTCCCGGAGCCGGAACTCCATACCATAAAATTATCCATAAATAAAAGAGCACAGAGAAATATAATATTTCTTTATTAACAAAGAACTAATCACGCGTTTTAATTTAAAATACTTTTATATGAAAATGTATGAAATAGTATGAATTGATCCCACACATTAACTATCGCAAAATATTGTGCGCATTGCCGACTACAAAGCAACATGCCAAAAAGTACAAACATTAGCTCTCGCTACATAAATGTTACAAAACAAATTACGTAAACTATTTAATAAATATGGTTTTAAAACATTTACCGTTCTGTGTTTGAAATAATATATTATGAATCAGCGTATTCTGATTTTATTTCGAAACCACACGGCATGTAATAGCTGCGATTTTACTGCTTGTTACTACATATGCAATTTAATATTTACACGAGGTGACGGTTACGTGTGTTTGCTTAAAAACTTGAAGATATAGTCTTAACAGACGAAAGAACGGAAGGTCACACAGGCGAAGTATTAATTTAGTGCGAAAGGCATTTTATTTCAATTTTGTAAGAATAGTGGTCAGCATAGTATAAGTGATCAGGCAGCACGATTATAAAATGACTTTAGTTTTTAAGCCTTATCGACGCTCGGCTGAAACACTACTAAACAGGCACTCTATAAATAATATGATAAATAAATATATATCAGCTTAGCCTCTCTTCCAAGCTATGTTGGAGTCGTCATAGTCTTCCAGGCTCACCGGGTGCAGCTGAATACCAGTGTTTTACGTGGAGCGACTGCCTATCTGACCTCCACAACCCAGTTACCTGGGATAACACGATACCCTTCGGTAAGACTGGTTGTCAGACTTTCAAGCTTCTGACTACTGTTAACGACTGTCAAAGATCTTCGAAAGGGACAGCCGGGACCCACAATTTAACGTGCCTTCCGAAACACGGAGGAACTCGATATGTATAAGATGGTCACCCATCTACAAATCAACCTCGGCAAGCATGGCTTAACCTCAGAGATCGATCCGCGCGGCTGTTGTCAACTAAGCCACGAGCTCCTCTCTAATATGATAAATAAATAATAAATAAATATGATTGGACAACTCACACACGGTCATTTGATTCCAAACTAAGCAGAGCTTGTACTATGGTAACCAAATAACTGATAAACATACTTATATACTTCTAAATACATACTTATATAGATACATTAACATCCAGGCTCAGAACAAATACTCGTGCTCATCACACAAAGATTTGTCCCGGGTGGGATTCGAACCCACCACACGCGGCGCTCCGATTGTTGCGGCGAGGTGACCGCTTAAACCACTGCGCCAAACGTGCAGTTATAAAATGTCCGCGCCAGGGGTTATCTACAGATCGTTTACCAAGCGATGAGCACAATTGTCCTTTCTGTAGTACCATTACTATAACCTGTACCCAATATTAGGCATATTCAGCATTGAATTAAATAGGAGTTGTTCAACACAACAAACATGAAATTAAAGTGTAAACCTTGCCGCAACTCGCAGCTTATCGGAAACCGATTATTGTAGTGGTCAGAATAAGCTTTACTTGCAGGTCGAAGCTATACTATAATAATATTTAGGTCATAGAGATTGTCTCATTTAGCTTCTACTTTCGATAATTTGGTTTATACTTTCCTACTGCGAATTAAAGCTGTTGTCCTCTCGTCGCAAAAAATAGATGGTTTTGAGTCTACTACGCCTGCTAAGTGCAGGTTAGGATTTTGTCTAACATAATATCTACGCTAAAACCCCTATTATTTTTTATACAAATTATCGACGACAGAGAGGCAATTTTAAACATTTTCTATGTTTAAAATTGCCTATAGCAAGGATTGACAATTTAATTTACAGAGGAATCTTTGGCGATTTATTTAATAAGGTTCATTTTCAAGCGAAAGGTTATATTGGAAATAACTCAATACTTGGGAAATTTAAGATATTTTTAATTTGTGACATTCTGTCTTAAGCCAATATCCTAAAAAAGCAGCAGGTTAAAACACATTGACAATATTTTCACACTAAGACATGACTGAGATACATAAATATAAACAAAAAAACATGTATTTATATAAATATATAGAATGGCGTGACTGAGTCAAGAGAAGTTTGTAAAATCGTGAGAGAAATTTGTATCGTACCAAGTGGCATTCTTTGGTCTCTGCCTCGTGGGAAAAAAGTGTGTTTTTTTGTATGTTATTACTTTCATCCAATTTTCCGTTTTCATCAGCAGAATCTATAGCTTGAAATATCCTGAATGAGCTGTGTATTGTGAGCCGTTGATCAACAAACAATGGCTCGTTCCCACACAAGTTTTAATTGGACCATTTGGTTATAGAAGTGGAACAACGCTCATAATAGCTACACATAAACGATTGTATTATTTCGGGTTCCCATTGAATGTTGATAATAAACTATTGGCCATATTGTGTGATATTAAACTGATATGAATACTGAATATTGATATTTGTAATAAAATTTTGGCCCGTTGTCTGCCACCAACAATCATAGTAAGTAATATTCGAACTTAATTGAATTTGACTCCTAAAGACGACTTGCAGTCATGCTTGAAATGTTTTAATTAAAGTATAAAATAGGTTTTTCACAATGTCATTAAACGCATGCTTTTAACCTGGTAAGGTACTGGTAAGCCGCGGAAACGGCTTACCAGTATCACCAGGCTTTTATTACACACTTTTAAAACAAACCTAATTAATGTAGATTTTGGAGACACTTAGAGTCAGAAACAAACTTCCGAAATTTGAATTTTTTTACATTTATATAAAAAATACTATTTATGCAATAAAAAATAGATAGCATTTTTCTTACTATCGAACGATACAGGCACACATCGTGGGCACATAAATATATTTCCACTGCAAAGTCCTCAACGATTCAAGACATTGAAAGATGTGAAAACTTTCCACATTTTTCAGTGTCCGTTATATTTCAGACGCTTGTAAAAGTATCTTTAAAGGTGGGTCTAGGCTTGAGGACCCGAATATAAGCAGAGCGAATATAGTAGAGCTCTCGTTCAAGGCTTGTAAGCTAGTCCAGACAACACGATAACTACTGCGAATAACAAAAAAAACAAACTCTTGTACATCTACGATATTTTGTGATAAATGTCAAGAGGTGCATCTCAAAACGAACATGCAATAGAACATTTATACATACATATTTATTATAAATCTGTGTACATACCAAAATCCGTTCAAGTAACATATCTATTCTTATTTCTCTTTGTCTGCCGTATCGAGTATCGAGGGCACTACAGAAAAGTTAGCGCCCGCCAAAGACGCTGATCAGATTTTCATACAATATTTCTCGATAGATAGCCAGTTGTCAATAGTCGATAGTGATAGAGAATCGCGGTACTGGCCCATATTCTTGTGCTCGACTTGAGCACTACTTGTGTTCGGCTACTCAAACGTGGACTAACCTTTAATATTCTACTTGACATTTATAATTAACTAGTTTCCGGCCGCGGTTTCCTTCGGATGTAACTCAAAAACAGTACCGTTTTAATTTTCTAGTTGGAAAATGCCAGTTATATTTAGCTCTTGAAATTAGTAAAACATTTATGCGTGGAAATTGCTCTTGGTAAAAGAGTAGTTAATAAGCACTTAGTAGAAGTATGTATGAATAGACGGAATGTGTATGATTTGGAGCCAAATAAGTAGAAAAAGAAGAATTATAATAATTTGTGGACGAAAATTTATATGATACATCGCTGTTAAAAAATCTGCCTCGTTCAAAAGAGTTTAGTATAATTAACCTTAAACTATTTTAAAATCAATCGCTACAGAAATTATTAAGGAATTATAAATTAAGTATGCCAATACGTCATAATAGTATCAACTATCACAAAATTCAGTTTATGTAAAACTTCTCATCAACTTTCGTTATAACAAAATAAGCATTGTTTAGTGCAAACTAAATTAAATTAGCTGAAGCGGAAAATCCTGAACTTTCAACAAAGTTCAATGACCCGGCAAAATATTGCGGAAAGTAACCTCAAAGGATTTATGTTCCCAAATTTTAGAACTAAAGTTATTATAGTGATAATAAAAGTATATTTAACTAAGTAAAAGGCCCCTTGACAGCTTCCCACTCTATAAACACAGAGCTTTTTTAAATAAGTTAGTCACACTAATATTACTGTAGAAAACATTTTAACAACCACGTGATTGCCCGCTACTGCCATCTATTGGAAAAACAAATAAACTTTAGAATACAACAAGATACCCTTAACAGAATAGATGTTTGGTTAAGTTAAGTTTTTTAGCATTTATAAATAAGAGATTTAAGCACTTGCGAAAGGACCGAGAACCAAACCTAAAACCCTACACATCATCACTTCAAACGAAGCAGACAGTCACAATTTCATACAAAATGAATTACGACAAAACGGATTCGTAACTTAACCATAACCAGTATTACAAGATCCCTAAGTTCTATAAGTTATAGCTAAGTATGGAACAAACTGCGGCAATCGAAAGTACGTGAGGGGTCAGCTAAGTTGGGACCTCCAGGGATTACACGGGTAGGCAGTTAGCCACTAACATTACTTACTTGACGCAGTTTCCGATTATTGCGTTTAAGTAATATTTCAAAGATTCATTTCTAGAACCTTTCTTTGTTTGGTAATATATATTTTAAGATAGATAAACTTTTCAATAACCATTCAAAGCTTTAGTCATTTGGTTTTAGCTGTGATTTTATAATAGACGTTATTCGGAATGCATTTTATTTTATTACATTACTCTGGGTATTGCTGTTGTAATTTCTTCCTGAAATAATTATTTACTACAACTGTTAAGGTCTACTTTATTAAATTAAAAATAATACAAAAAAACTAATCTAAATCTTAACCCAAGATCCTACTTCTAAATCCATTTCTGGAATGAGTGTTTGCGTAAAAATATTCCCATAGTATTATTTCTTAAACCTAACATTTTTCCATCAAACAAATCGCAGAATCCATTTCCTTGGAAAGCACATTACTAAGAAAGTAAGCTTTAAATTTTAAGAACAAACGGAAATTGAAAGCGATGACTTACTGGAATAAAAACCAAATGAAATCTCTTTGAATCGTTGGTATTCAAAAGAAAAACCTTCTAAATGTATCGAATAACTATCGCAATAAGTACTGCTCTTAGAAATAAAATTATATTGGATTCGTAAAAATAAATGTGCTAATTTGGTCATTGAAATTCTGGGTGCTTTCGAATTAAATAGCGGTACTGAGTACTGGCTAAAAAGTATAAAGTGTTGTGCCTAAAATACTTCTCTAACTTTATACTACTACTTTTATTCTTAAGAAGATCAGGTGCGAATGTAGTGGGACAAAATTAGGTTGTGTATAAAGAAATAAATATGCCGCGGAGCGCGCGCGCCTTCTGGCTGTGGGTGAGTGGGAATCGGGTTTATGGCTGCAGGCTCTCCCGTCGTCCAATGTAGGGACTATGTTGGACGACGCCACCTTCCGACTTGCTGCCTGCCTCCGTGTAGGGGCACCTTGTGTATCTCCGCACCGCTGTCATTGCGGTGTACTAGTCGACAACCTCGGACATCACGGCCTCTCCTGTAGTAGGAGCGCCGGCCGCATTTCACGTCATTGCAGCTTAAATGACATAATTCGTCGTGCTCTTGTCACCGCCGGCGTGCCAGCTGTTCTTGAACCTAATGGGCTGGCACGTGACGATGGCAAGAGACCTGATGGTATGTCGTTGCTACCTTGGAAGATGGGTAGGCCTTTGGTATGGGACGCAACTTGCGTCGATACCCTTGCGCCATCACATCTTCCTAGCACGTCGATTTGCTCCGGCGCTGCTGCTGCAGCTGCAGAGTCCCTCAAACGGCGCAAATATGCAAATCTTATTGGTGATTGCATATTTGAGCCGTTCGGAGTTGAGACGATGGGGTCGTGGGGTCCGAGTGCAAAAAAAATTTTCTTTGATATCTCTCGCCGAATAATCAGCACGACTCGTGACCAGAGGGCTGGCCTTTACTTAGGGCAAAGAATAAGCATTGCCATTCAACGTGGCAATGCTGCCAGCCTTCTGGGCACGTTACCCGGGGACGGCGATGCGGAGATATTTTATGATGCCTTATTTTAATATTAATTTTATTTATGTTTAGTTCCTTTATTATTATTTTTTTTTTTTTCGTTTGTACATATAAAATTATTATTTAATGTATTAATTTAATGTTTAGTTCTAGTTAATTATCTATAACATCTGTATATCTACAATATCACAATAAATAATATTAAGAAATAAATTAATGCGGATGAAGAGGAATAAACATAATCTTCTACCAATGGTATCTTTCAGTCACTGCCTACATTGACATTATTAACATATTTGTTTGTTATGTAGGTTTAACATACTTTTACCCTTAAATAAATACCCATGTTTATAAACACGACAAGGCGTTACTGAAACCCTCTAAGATCGTTTAATCTCAAACTTATTACCTCAACTTCCAAAATTTACAAAACACGTTGAAAAGTTTAATAATAATAATCTTCGAAACCTTTGCAACCTTCTTTAGTATTTCCAATACAATTTTAGGCTTTGAATTTGTAAAACCCATTTGGGTTTACGAATAAAAGAAAATCTTGAATAAATACTAAGTGAAATCGCCTTTTGTAATGTGCGAGGTTAATGACCTCATCTTAGAACTTTCTCGAACAAATTGAGGACCCGTCTCAGTTTCATTTAATGCGGATTGTAGAAGTACTTATTGTATTAGGTTTGGTTGTACACTTTTCGGCGAAGCAAATATTATGATGGAAGTTGAAAGACAATTTTGTTCGCACCTAAGAGTTTTGAATCGTACCGAATGCCAGTATTGTATTTTAAACCAAACTTAAGATTGTCTGTACCTATATTAAATAAATAAACTAAGGCATAAAAAGACCTAAATTGATTTCAGGCATATACTTTTAGCCTTTGTTTCCAACTCAATTAAACGAACACTAATAAAAAATCTGTGCCCAAAACTTTTATTTGGGACTTATATTTTAAGCCAGGGACGCTCCAAAGAACAAACGTTTTTCTTTTATAACCAACAAACTGGCCATGTTTCTATTCAAGTTCAACCTAAAAACAAATACTTGCCTTAAATAATATAAATCAAGGTAAATAGGCAAGAAAATAAGATAACGTTATTACAGAAAATGTGCCGTTTTCCTTCGCAGAGATTTGCAAGTTGATTCTACAGACGCTCCTTATTTTCATTATATTTCGTGAGATGTCGCGACGCGTGGAAGATTTAATATAGTCACAGTTTATTTATTACAGTTGACAAATAGATATATGGTGGGACTATAATTTGATTTTGGTATTAAATATAAAAGTATGTTGGAAAATCAAAATTCAGAGACATTTTCTGAGACGTCATGCCTAGTATTTTCCAACTATGTTGGAGTCGGCATCCAGTCTCACAGGATGCCTCTAAATACCAATATTTAACATGAAGCGACGGCCTATCGGACCTTCACTACTCATTTACCTAGGTTAAAACACGATACTCCTCAGTGAAAATGGTCGTCAAAAATATTTCTAAGCACAAATCGAAATTCTAGTGAATATCTATGTGGAGACAATAGGCATTTAGCTGTGGATTACTAAAGTTAACAGTTGCTGTAATCATTTCTGGAGTGCCCACTCCTTTAACGGCCATACTCGGTAGTAAAATATTTATGACCCATAAAAAACGTGCACTCTCTTTTTCATTTACAATATTTTTCATCATTTCCACAAACAAACAATCAACCTTTGGGGCAATCATTAATTTCTCCGCAATATCAAAGGCTTTGCACATTTTCAATCTGTGAAAACCAACTTTCGCTATGTGATATCAAAAACGGCACTCGTATTGGCAGTGCCTCGTTCAAATGAACGTCTCGAGGGAAATCTAACAGTTTAAGGGCACTGTGGCCAATAATATGATTTTTCTCGAAGAAAAATATAGCGGTCAAAGAATTTGAGTTATTGAAATTGTTGTAAATACTTTAGCGTTTGAATGAAACGTTTTGCTTCCCTTGTGGAGCTTTCAAATGAATTGGAAGTGAAATGTTTGTGTGAATGAATTTATTAATATGTTATTTTTGACAGCCTTAGCAAAACAGAAAGTTTGTTGATCATAGAACAATATGCATCGGTGTTAACATATAATAATGGCCAGACAATGTTTAACGTATCGGTGTCCAAGAGTGGGAAGGCAAAGACTCGGAAGTTCAGCAGCAAGATGGGTCGATGACACAGTTAAGTTTGTTTAAACACCTGAATACAAGTGAAATAGGACGGGGTGACTGCCGATAGGCGGAGGAGGTTTATGCTCCGGAATGCACACCTCAGTGACTCCTAATGATGATAATGTGTTGATTTACGAGTATAGGCAAACTAACATTATAGACTCTAATTAATATTTATTTTACACAAACCAATCCATCTTAATCAGTCCCGGGTCGTATTTTACCAAAATCAATATAATACTTTAAAAACTAAGTCAACATAACCTACAATATAAAAACAAAAACATTCCACTATTTATATTCAAAGTTATTACACATTATGACACATTACAATGATTCACGTATAATTTTGTAACGATCGTATCTTTCTAACAACCTATTTATACAGTTGAAGCGATTTCCATCTGTACTTATTGTAGGGCCGCCAGCTGAAAAAGTATTTTAGATAACTGGTATTCATGTAAATGTTAAGATTTTTGTAACGTAATGTAAGCAAAAAATACATTCGGCTTTATCGTGAAGTTTGAAGATAGGTAAGTAGGGAAGTATATAATTAAAAACAGTTTTACAAAAGTATATGAATTTTGCTTCTAGAACTTTGTCTTATTATTACGTCTACTGAGTAGAGTTCCATGTCTGGCAATGGATTCAAGGAAACACTTTGCTAACAGTGCGCAAGCAGTGTAATATGAAGCGTTTATATTAAACGCTGAATACCGTATACCTTAGAGATTTTTCAGCCATAACTATTTTTCTATTTTTCACATAATTGCCACTATACGTAATAGTTATTCAAAAGATCTAATTTCCTCTTACATTTATTACGGGTGCCTCATAATTTCGAACCCTTAAGTAAATATAACACAGCCGTGATAATACCGACGGTCCCTACGTACATTCCCTCAAGTGGTACTTACGGGATTTGCCTTTTTTGTTTCCGTGACCTTCCGGTTGTCATACATTTTCGATTGATTAAAGAAAAATTGGTAAAAATGCTTTAATTCTACCCTAAATCAACACTCGACAAACCCCAGAACTACAACACTTCCAATGTAAAATGTCACTAGTGAGAGTTAAGTCATTTTACATTGGCAAGTCGACAACACCCCTGCGCGCCTTCCCCGTAACTCCCACATGCGGGCTTGTTGCGCTTGCGCAAAAAAGAAAATGAAAAATGTAAAAGATAAAGGTAAAACCATCAAAATATCATCAGTTATGCTGAATTTGACGTTTTATTTTATTGTACCTTCTTCAACTTTAATTATTAATCAGTAAAAAGTTTATTTTTAATTACATTATCAACTTAAATTACTTTTTTGGGTAATCTAAACAAGCTTTATTCAATTCCGACGTAATGAGTCGCTTTTGGTAGTTACGTTATTTTACTTGGGAATGTTTTGAATCAAAAAGGTCTTAAGTTTTACATAAGTGTTTTTACGTGGGAGAACATATACTACTGTTTTAAGTAACTGCCACTTAAGTTATTTTACATCGGGAATATTAAATTAAAAATGTAAGTAATTACCATTTCTGTTATTTTACGTTGTTTTTTGTTATTTTTTTCGGGTCCATTTTCGCTAGCATCTAAAGATGTACACTAAGATATGGCTCAAATCCATGCAAAAATGAGTCCTACGCCACCCTCGGCTCCATTAGTTTCAAATTTGCTCGGTGATAAAATACTGTCAGATTCAAGTATAGTAGAAATATTGGAATCGCCACAACCGACGTCTTCTCTTTGGCTCCAGGGAGTTTCTCAATCACCTATCAAACATCGTGTTCCTTCATGGACTCCAACTCCCGCTTCATCGCTGCTATCCACTCATGGCTATCAGGTCTTCGAAGGACTTCTTTGTACGAACGTGGTTCTTCCTCTAACTTGCATGTACTGTTGTAGCAATATAGTCCACTTTGTGCGCTACGAAGCCTATCCCTCAGAGATTATTAGCCTATTTCTCGATATTCACACCTACTGTTCTGACTCTTGTATCACAATGTTCAGCATCAGATTCATTTGGATTCACAGGCTCCACAGATTCAACACAAGGATCTGTATCCACATCTGCTGAGTCTGAGCTCTCCTCCGCATTTTCAATACTGTCTGGGTCTGTCAGACGTGTTTCGTTCTCCACATGCCTCACGAAGTCTTTGAAAAAGTTCAAAGCTTGAGATTTCTCCCTGAGAAAGAAATTTACTAGTGAAATCGTCTACTATTACGAACATGTAACGAGCTCCACCATAAGAACGTTCCGACATGGGACCACACAAATCAGCATGTAATAAACTGAGTTTGTCTTTCGCTCGCCTTGCTTCACCGTTTGGAAAAGGTATTCTATGTGCTTTACATCTTATACAAGCAGCACAAGTATCCATTACACTTTTACCTCCAACCTTGATGTTAGGCAACTTCTGTAAATCATTCAAGATAACATGCCCTAATCTACGGTGCCAAAGTGCCAACGAGTCTTCAACTTGAACCGTAGCCAAAGCACCACCTACAATAGGAAAGCAATCATCCAACTTATAGATACCTGAGACTTCACTAGCAGTAACCACAAGTTAACTCGTTATCTCGCTTATCGATTGGTGAAACATCCTACAGCCATCAGAATCAGAAATAACTCTCCATCCATTCTGTACCAACTTAGATACCGACAAAAAATTAACTTTCAAGCCCGGCACAAAGGAACAATCTTTTACAAAACTCCTTTCACATTAACTCCTTTAACATTATAATATCACCTTTGCCTTCACTTGACATTCTATCATCATTTGCACACGTCACAACATTCTTATCAGTAACCTTAAAGTCTCTAAACCACTGCTTCTGAAAACTCATGTGTCGAGGCTCCACTATCGAGATAAAACGTCGAGGGGCTGAAGGATTTGTGCACCGACAGTGAACACTTGAACAGCATAACGCAACTTTCTTGGACTTCGAGAAAACCGTTGGTAAGCGTGCACCATCCACATCCTTCTTCAGAATGTCCAGCATCGGGCAATCGGACTTCTTATGACCTTTCTTTCCAAATTAAAAGCACTTTAGCCTTAATACTGACTGTTGTTTCTTCACTACTAAAGCCGAGTTCGACGAGGAATCATTTGAAGAGCTCTGAGCGCTATCTTCTTGTAGAAGCTTTTGCCGAACATTTTGAGAAGTAATCTTCATTGCTGAATGCTCTAGTGCCATCCGTAATGGTCGGTAAACATCAGGCATACCTCGCAAAAGTACCACGGCAACCAAATCGTCATCGAAACTTTGATTGATTTCTTTACGCTTTTGAGCGTGACTCATGACAGCAGATCGGTGGTTTTCCAGCTTCTCATCCAAGAGACAATTCATCAGAGTTATGCGCCTATTTATTCCCTTGTCTTCAAAAATTATTGTCAATGCATCCCACACTTCTTTTGCGTAAGTAAGATTTTGAACATACGGATACAGATGAGATTCTAAGTGAAGGCATATTAACGAGTATGCTTTTTGATCCTTCTCGATCTCCGCTTCATCATCCTTCTTTGGAAGTGTTGATGTATACTTGAAACATTTTTCTCGAGCAACCATATTCAACAAGTACCTAATTATGATTGCTCAATATTATTACTATGTAATATTTTATATCTTTATGACGAAGAAAAGGGTTGTCTATTGTGAATTTAATAAAAAAAGTTTTTAAAATATTTCTTTTTATTTTATTATCAGCCCTTACCTCATGGCTCCCAGTATGAAAACACCGTAAGTCAATATTATACTCAACGTAAAATTTAGTAAAAGGCAGTTACAATTATGATCGTTGTTCAATCCCCCAAGTAAAGATCAGTAAGTACCACTTAGGTAAATGCTAGTCAGAATGTTACCGATCTAAAACGACGGTTGTGACCAATGGAACATAAAATGAATATATTTTAACGTTTTTATTTTATTTTCTCATAAAAGACAACAAATAAAGACTTTGTGCAAAATTTCATAGCTCTGCGATTGATAGAACTTGAGATACAAGTGTTTGAAACTTCAAACCGCTCTCCTGTAAAATTTGCGTTTTGCAATTAGGTTATTGTACGTAGGGACCGTCGATACAATAATGTCAAACATAATCATACCACAAATCACTGATATTCTCGTAAAAGTAACATAATCCATATGTACAGAATAACGGTGTCACTCGATATAAGGGTGTCTATAAACATAATCCTTCGACAAAATTGTAATGAAAATGATCGTAGCGAAGGCGATACGCAATGTGAGTATGACATAGAAATAACGCCTTGAGGAAAACATAATCAGAAAAGATGCTTTAGAAGGTAAAGGGCTATTTTGAACAACGACAAGCTAACGAATAGTAATAATAATACGACACTAGCTGTAAGCAAATCGTATGTGGTAGGTAATTAAGT
This sequence comes from Anticarsia gemmatalis, assembly GCF_050436995.1. NCBI lineage: Eukaryota > Metazoa > Arthropoda > Insecta > Lepidoptera > Erebidae > Anticarsia > Anticarsia gemmatalis. Next base: position 3,799,906 of record NC_134758.1, read on the forward strand.
TTCAAAATATAAGTCAAGTGCTATACTAATAATAATGCTACAACTACTAATCGTTCTGACGGCACTTGAATCATCTGCGATAGATGGACGCAGGCCAACAGGAACACTTTTAATGTAGACTTTACAGCTCCAAATTCTTTAAAAATTTTGGTGAATTAAAAATTACGCAGTACTTTAGCTTAAGATTTCCTAATTAAGTGGATAATGAGGATCTGCCACCGATAGTTTAAGTTCTGGGTTGCGATAGGGTATTATAAAAATTGTTTCATAATATTCGTCTGCTCTAAGATTTTATTCCAAAAATTAGAATTTAAATCAACTTTATTGTCAATCACATGTATTTTATATAATTCACTAGCTGACCCGCGCAACTTCGCTTGCGTCACCAAAGAGAGAATGGGTCATAATTTTCCCCGTTTTTGTAATACTTTTCGTTGCTACTCCGCTCCTAATGGCCGTAGCGTGATGTTATATAGCCTTCGTCGATAAATAGACTATCCAACACTAAAAGAATTTTTCAAATCAGACCAGTAGTTCCTGAGATTAGCGCGTTCAAACAAACAAACAAACAAACAAACAAACAATCAAACAAACAAACTCTTCAGCTTTATAATATTAGTATAGATTAGATGTATATAGGTAATTTAATTAAAACTTCTCAAAAAAGTTGAACTTAGCAGATGAAGACTAATAAATTTTTTGCAAGTGTATGTTGGTTTTCAATTAAACCCGATGCCTGGCTTTGATTAAACGCTAGTATTTGCACGTCTATTGCTGTGTGACCTCGATTGACCTATTGAAGCTTTACAGTTATGGACTAAAGGAATTATGTTATTGGAAGAAAGTAAAGGGATATTTATACTACCTACTCTTGTCTTACTTCTCATTCTTAAATAATAACATAATAACAATAATAAATCGAAAAATGCGTTGCTACGCGTAAAACTCAAGAACGGCTCAATCATATCGACTTATTTTTGTAAAATTGTTCTTAAAACACGGGCAATATTTTTATGAAAAAAAACATCTAGATTCGTGAGCGATGCTATGCCAGTCAGCTTGTAATATTATAAGTAAGAAAGTTTAGATGTGTGAATAGGTGTTTGATACTTAATCACGCCAAAACTACATAACAGATTTTGATAACATTAAGTACACAGATATTTTAAAACCTGAATAAACGTTAGGAAAGTACTTTTTATCACTGGAATTACGTACTCGCGGACAAAGTCACGAACAGAAGTTAGTTTTACATATTTAATACATGGGGTCGGCAGAGACATGGAGTAATCCCTAACCGTCCTAGCAAGATTAAGAATAATGTGTTCGTAATAGCTGTCTCGCAGTGGACAATGCAAACAAGCAAATGAAAGACACAAATACATTGATTAGCTTTAAACAAGAAATAAAAAAACATGTAAGTACCAAAATCAATGATCACATAAGATGCTTTTAAAACAGGATTAAGATTGAATTATCACACTACACGCATTCCAATCCCTATATAGGACAAGAAAACAACAAAATCTAATATTCTTTACCGAAGAATACGTTAAAAGTTATAAGAAATACACAGAGTTACAAAGACGGACTAATTTAAAGTTATACTTGGCAAGTAAAGTCCTAGTGCGCCCACGGGAATACACGGGCGAGCTATTTTTATACCAGCCCACCATTATGTACGTATAAACAAATATAATATAATGTATATTTATCAAATATTAAGGTTTAGTAAATGTTTGATATGTTTAAGTAATTTAATCGTGTGCTTTTTTGTTCCATGCGTGATTTGAAAACGGTAAAACGATCTCTTTGTATTACATTTGCAATATATTCGTTGGCAACAATTAGTTAAATATATAAGAAATACTTGAAATTCATTGCTCCATATGCGACAAAAACAGTTCTTCTCCGGAAAATAAACTTTCACATTGCAAAATTTTCTCCAAATTAGTTCAGCCGTTTTCAAGTCGTAACAAGAACTACTTTACAATACTTTAACATTTATAATACTAGGTAGCTTTGATAGTGGTATGCAAACTTAAGAAAGTCTTGCGTACGACAAAATAAGTTCATATTACTTCTTCCCCTCTAACACATTCAATCGGTATTTACCCAGCTGTCCCCAAAAACTGACAAATTATGTTATTGTATAATATAATTTGTCAGTTTATGTTATTGTATAATATCTCATTAAATGTCAAATTATAGACAACTATAATAATACAAAGACAAAATCATTACAGCCTTTCATAACGACAATATTATTACATCATTTTACAAAAAAACTAAAATAGACAATTTCCATTGAAATCTTTCCGTTCATAAAATTGCCATAGAGTTGTTTAGTACGACTATTAAGGTTTTGTTATAATTTATTCAGTAGGCGTATAATACTACGCACGGTTCGTCATTCTCACCGAATTACGACTGTCTGGGTATACTGGTATATAATTAGACTTTATATGAGTGGAAATGCTTATTGTAGAGAGTAATGCTTATTTGATAAGACATGGCTGAATGTGATAATTCTAAAAGTATGTGTCTAAAAGTACGCGGCAAATGCAAGATAAACTCGCGCGTAAAGAATTCTGTACTACGACTTTTAAAAACGGTCCTATAAATATTATTTTAAACCGTTTTCTAATTGGTGTAACGCTAACAAAAGTACATTATCTTAGAAGTTTTCAATTGTCTTATCATTACGGGTCGTGAGATGCAACCTGATGACAGACAGATCGACAGCAAAATCTCAGAAATAGCGTCCCATTTTTACCCTAGGCTTCCTAGGGTTCCGTAGCCTGAAAAAGATTATTCTTGTGATTTAAAAAAAGTTCAATTTTTAAATTTTCTGCAGAGCTACTGCTGCCCTTCTTATAAATGCATCGCGCTCTTTGTCACTATCAATCATGTTCAAATCTAGCTGTGAGTGAAAAAGACAAAACACTGTATGATAATAGCTTGTACTTTTATTTTCTGTGTGTTTAGATATTATCACTTCGAGAGTTTGACATTTTAATATACTTTTTTTAGAAGTTGACACACGCTTTAAACGATATTCGATTTTTTGATTGACGGTTCTATTTCCGGGTTATGCGGTACTGTTTTGATTTGAAAATTTTCAGTAGCGGGGTGTATTTTTTTCTGTTACTTAATTTACATACATACATAAAATCACGGCTGTCATTCGCGTGAGCAAAGGTGGCCACCATATGGAATACTTACGTTTTGCTATTTGCAATTTTAGTTTCATGTACTAATTTTCATATATAGGGCACGTTGCCAAACCCCGGACTTCAATTGAGAAATATTCAAATACAAATTAGAATACCCAATATTACCACGAACGTCTTGAATATTGAACCTGACACCACCTAGCATTCGAATACACTTGCAACTGAGCAACAAACCTTTATACCTATTTAACCTACATAGTTAATTAACTGAATTAAATTTAACCAAAATATTCAACATTTTCTAATTCCATGAAAAATACTGACGTATTATTTTATTTAAAAACAAATAGAACTCCATATTGGATTTACGCATGACATTTCAATTTGACATACTTGAACCTCAGCAAAAGTTGCCAAAACCCTTCTAAAATGTCACGTAAATATTGAACAATGAACATTTGTTTTACGCTCCTAAACAAATACAGAAGTCTAATCGGCCCAGGATGAACATATTATATAAGGATCGATCAACTCAACTTTCACACTGGCAGAGATTAAGATTTTCGATTTAATACCAAGATCAAGTTTCGCGTGAATAAAAAAGAAATATAATTTTGTTAGCATTTCACCCTAGTCTAGAGAGGCGTTCTAATTTCATATCTTCACGTTGTGAATATATTTTTAATAAAATATTTAATTTCTACTACTTTTTTTTTCTAAAGGCTACATCCGCCGTGACTTTGTTCACGAAATAATGTATCCCGTGGTAGAAAGAATCCTGTGTGTTAATCAAGGTTATAGACTATCTGTGTATCAAAATAATAGTTTAGTAGCATTTGATACACATAGTTATAATAGTTTTTATCGTGAGAGTACAGCAAGCATACATATATATCCGTCCTCACAAACTTTTGCATTTATAATATGAGTACAAAGTTGACACAAGCAAGCACACAAAGCTCTGTAGTAAATACGGTTCAAAATATAATCTTGGCGGTATATTTTATCGTTTTTAAAAACCTAATATCATATGTGTCCGAATCAACAATTTTGAAAATGACAAACCATTCTATCCAAAAAAACCCTATTCGAATTCTAGCGGTCAAAACGACACGGCCATGCAAATAAGTCAGCCTACCATCAGACACAGCCAACTTTATTTCTACTCTATTTTATCCTCTCAAACATTTAAGCCGTAGTAAGTTCTAAATCACTTTATTAGGGCGGCAATATCGGGTCCTCAAACGAACTAGACAAAGGTATCCGTAATAAATATCGTAAGCAATCTCGCTTGAATGTTGGGATCTTCCCGTAAAGAATATAGGACGGTATTCCCGCCTTTTTGTTCCAAACTCCTTGTATATGAGCCTGCCTGTTCAATATGTAAGGTTGTTGTTTGTAAATCGCGTTGTAAGAAGAATATATTTTGTGGGATAGAGGATTTATTGTAATAAGATTGTATCTAGCTATAATAAGATAATATGTTTGTGAAATAATTTAAGTGCAATTTTTTTTTAATAGGATATTTTACTTAAAGTCATGTTATAATCTGTCGTCATGGTCATCAAATGTTGCCCATGGATGGGGTGAATGGTGTAACCTTCATCCCAAAAACTCCAAAGGAAGAGATTGGCTTGAGAACTTTTGGAGGATTTTTTTTAGGTAGGTATCCCAGATTTCATAATGATGTTTTCCTTCATCGTTGGGACAACAGACAAATATTCAACAAAAAATTACGTTACAACAAATAAATAAATAAATCATAATCGTCTTTAAGACAAAAAGTTTAAAATCAATAAAGAAGTTACAGAGAGATTTTTTTATTTATTAAGTGATCAACAAAAAAGTCACTCTACTACCTTTCAATACAACAAAAAACAAACAAAGTCCTGTCATATCTCTAATTACAGTAATTGACTAAGACTGGCCGCAGATCTCCTAATTAAATAAAGTAAACAAGAAAAAAAAGAAGCGACCATTCATCCCCTCTCCTTTCATTTTCAATTAGGAAGGCCTACCCACTTGATGTAATGAAGGCTTGCTTCACAATCGAAGTACAGGCTTGATGTTAAGAAATGTTGAAAAGGCATGTGAGGTGCTTCGTGTAAAAAATGTACCTTTAGAAGCATTTCGATGTGAATTACCTACTGTGGAAAGTGAATTGTCGAAATTTTAATGGAATTATTGTGCTATGGTGATAAATATATGTTGAAGTAAGTGTTTGAAATAAATGATTTTTTATTACCTATACAAGTGCTGTCGACACTTTAATGGCGATTGTAACACGACCCTTGTCACTTCGAATTGTTTTTATTACAGATTTTCCGTAAACAACTTTAACAATATAATTATACCGCGAACAAGGTAATTCGACCAACCTTTTTCTATACATATAAGACCAACCATTGCAAATTAATAATAAAACCTACGTTTTTGTTCTTAGTGTCTTTTTCACCATAACTTTATTCTACCGATAACCATTTTTTAACCCATTGCCGTCACTGCAGGGCTAGAGCCTCCTCTCAAACGAGGGAGGGGTGACCATTTAAGATGACATTTTTACATAATCAAGAACATAATGTCCTAAAACATTAACCTCAAATCTGACTTCAGAAAACTGGCTTTAATCCAAACCTAATTACAAGGTTAAGACACATTATCAACTTTGAACTTATACAAAGTCAAATACTGCAACGTCCCTCAAGATACGGCAACGTTTCCTCACCACTAACCAGTTAATTCTAACCCGAAACTACCAGCGTAACTCAAATAAACCAATATTAATTAACGAGAACTTCGTAATAAACTTAATACATTTACTTAGAAACATGACATGTTGTGTATCTACTACATTATTTATTAATACAGCTGTTACTATGTGAATTTCACTATAATATTACTAAGTAACTCGTACGACCCCGCTCGCGAACTGACTCTCAACCAATATCTCAGTCGCTTGGGCGTTGATTTTTGGTAAAAAATGTCTTTGTTTAATTCTATGCATTCAACTATCTCCGTTAAAATTCCGTCAAATTTGATTTAGCAGTTTAGACGTAAAGCATAATAGATTGAAAGATAGAGATATAGTATGAATGTCGTTAGTTTTTTATTAGGCACTAGAGCCTATAAAATGATTAGAAGTCGAGCTTATGTCTCGGATTTTATCCGCATGGAAAGGTGTTCATTCATAATAAAAAGTCTTAGCCTCTCTGTCAAAAACTTTATTTAAACATAAAAAATCGTTTTTATTTGTCTAAGTAAAAACTATCCAAACTCAGAAACTGTTTACTCAAATTCCGATTAGCAACAATCTTATTTTCTTTCCAAAGAACTTATAGTGAATATTTATGATCCAAAAGTGTTAGACAAACGATAAATCTTGTGTAAAAATAGACAACCTATCACTAACTATTTAAAGACTAGTTATTTTCGAACCAAAACACGGGATTAAAAGCTAAAAATAATATGAAACCGCTTGTCATTTATTAGACGTTAGTTCAAAGTGAAGCTTAAGCGCTCATTGCCCCTGTATTTATGAAGGGTTTTGTCGAACCGATAACAGTTATCGATTCTTACTACAGTTATCAACTTCACGGTTCTTAATTCCCACGTCCTTTGACGTCAAACAGTAGCTGTTTTATGCGAAAAATGTGCGAAAACATGAGTCATGGAACAACTATCGACATTTTTAGATCCTATCCGTTCCATATTTTTACTTGACATGAATATTCTCCTAGCAAAAGATTTTGAGCTCTACTGGCAAACTAAGTTAATTTAGATAGTAAGTGTCATCAGGAAAGTAAATAACTATTTTCCATGATACATGTTAGCATCTTGCAATTTTATTCGTGGCGAATGCTCTTACGTTTCCCTTCTTAGTAGCTTAAACACATAACGATTATTCGTGAAAATGTACTGTTATTGTAATCATAACAAACGTCAGCGTTAATCTGAAAGATGTGATTATGTTGAGTAGTGTTTAGTTGCACATCTCAATCAGGCAGTCGCAGCAACATCTTATAGGATATTAGCTTGTCGCCCGTGGCTTTGCCTGCGTGCAATATCACTTTTATTGGAAAATAATTTTTAAAAATCCTCTCTTAGTGCTCTTCTACACTTCCTAAGGAATCTTCACACCAAATTTCAACTTTCTACGCTCAGTAGTTTTGTCTATGCATTGTCCGCGAGTCAGTCACTCAGTAACGGAAGAGTTTTATATATTTTAATTATTCTTAGCATAAATATGAACCTAGATCCTACTTCTATACTAACTTATACATCTTCAATATTTATAAACATGTTCATACTACGTATGTCAAATATTTCACACCTGACCTTTGTGAAGGACTCGTGAAATCGTTGTAGGACTTTAGGCAGGTCCTTCCAGACCGTAACCTCTTGGCATTTCCATTTCAAATCTGATTACTTCACACTTATATACCGCTTATAATTAAATTACTTCTGAACGCTGCATAAGTTACTTCTTTTTAAGACAATTTCCGCAACTATTTTTGTGTCGTATTTCGATAATCTATAAAAATATTAATTGTAGGGATCTGATTTTAGGTATCAATTCAAAGTTACTAAGGTTTCCCACCATCCATAATTATATTTTTTCATGACTCAGATTATAACCCTGTGGTAGAGGCGTATTTAGTACTCGTACATATGCATACAGTTTATCATTTACAATATAAAAAGGGGTTTTAAATAGAAAAAATAGTTTAAACAGATAGAAGAGCCTTTAAATAAATAAGTATAACAAACTTCAAATGCAGGAAATGTCAGCCATTAATAATATTTTGCCGTCGGATATAATTAAGGCTAAGTACACGCGTACTCATTATTTTCATACGCTCCTCATCACCTATTGCGTAAGATGCAAAAGATCACTCATCTTTGAATTCATCTCCCCCACCTGTTCTTAACGATGGGAGATTTTATCCCGTAAAGAAACGTAAAAAGTATATTTTTAAAATAATTATTGGTACCGTCAATAAGGTCTTTAAAACTGTTAATTGCGAAACCTAGGTGTATTCCATGGGCCTCTACTTACTTACACTTTTGGGCAAAACAGATATGATGTTATCTTTCTGAAATTTTAAACGGATATTTATTACTTCATCAAACCAAAACTACTGAATGGATTTTGATGAAACTTGGATATACTGTGACGGAAACTATATATTAAGGATAGTTTTTATTCCGAGAAATCTTTACTCGGAGACGTAGTTGCGAACCGTAGCTAGTAAATAAATAAATTTAATACATATAGTCTTTTTAATACACATTTTTAATCACATATATAGTAATTTATATATTACGATGTAAGTTGGTTTACTTTAATACGTTTGCCTGACGATTTATATTAACTTAACATTAATCAACAAAGATACCACGGCGACAGTACCAAAGAAACGAAAAAGACAATAAATCAGACAAACACAAATCAAATCAGTAGAAAAGCCTAAAATTGTTTGTCCCTTGATATTTCACCGTGGGGCAAAGCTACAAAAAGGTACATATAAGTCCACATTACGACAGGTAATAACAAATGGAAAGAAGTTGTCAACCTTTTGTCCATTGTGACAGTTATCTCAGCTCGAAACGCGAAACAATATAGAGGGACCTTTTTTCATTATTATTTTTATTGAAAGGTAAACAAACACAATGGAATTCCTGACACTCTGTAAAAGATAATACTTATTACTGGTACAAATGAAAATTAAATGTGACCCGAAGTGAATTGCTATTTAATTTTCTTTTAGAACAAAATAATGTTTGTCGAAACAACGCCACCTATTAATGAGAATTTAAACTAGCTTAGTCTCAAAGTTTCTATGTGTTTTTCGCTTTTATTTGTTATTACTCGTTTAATGAGTAGCGTGATGTTACATCGCCTATAGTCTACCATGTAATTTTCATATTGTGGCTAGGGCGAAGCAATTGCCATATTGTACCAGGCACGTTACCTCAGCAGTCTGCCATTAAACTATTAAAATGAAGGAACTAAAGCTGTAAACTAGAGAAGATCAATTCTTCCTTAATTCTCGAACCGGGAATCGAAATCGAGACCTCGCCATCAACGGTCGAATACACTATCTCCGCGACCACTGATGCAGTCAAAAAACGTATGTAGCTACGCGAAACTGAATTCTACTCGTACTATGTAAATTAAATTCTAAATGTCATTTATTTTGTGTTAAGTATTTGATATAATCATATATCTGGGGGCACGGCAGTGCCCCCGCAAGTCGACGAATTATACATATATTTTAATCAATACATAGTTTTATCATATTAATACCATAATTGTATTTCAAAAGGTATAGGACTTGGGAGCATATTATATTTTATATTGACAAACTCGTTTTACTAACATGTATAAAAATGTAACATTTCCCTATTCATCGCGAGCCATCAAATTCAGATATGAAAAGTGAACGACAAAATAAGGCAACATTTATTGAAGAGCCTTCATATAGATAAGAGCGGCCATTGGTAAAGGATTACCGATATTCATCCATGCCGAAGTTACCGGGATTTCTTTGTAGTTTTGTTACCTGTGTTATTTAGACGGGTTATAATCCAAGCTCTTGCTTGGAATGTGCAAGTGTATAGACTGTGGGGCAAAATGAGAATACTGTAATTGTAGTATAGCTTGCAGTGTATTTGCCAAAAATATTTATAGAGGTTTAAGAGGAGAACATCTATAAAATGTAGACCTTGAAGTTAAGAATGCTAAAAATAAACTTTAACTTTTCTTTAATAAGACAGTTGTATGATTTAGATTTAATGAAATCTATTAACAGCTGCGTTTCTTGTTCATATTTATGTTTTTACAAACAGTTTTGTATTTAAACTTGCTAATTTAAACAAAATCATTTATGATGACTGTACTGTACCTATAAAATTTCTAGCCTATCAATTGTACATGGACATGGATATTAAACCCCTAAATCTCGAGTTAAACCTCACAAAACTGGTATAAACATTACTAAAATACGTTTATCAAATGTTTCCCGTACATCTGCAATGTCTAAATTGTAAGTAATTGAAGGAAATCGAAAGAATAGTCGGGGTGAGCACAAGGACACTCGCGATAACATACTTGCGAGACAAGGACAAATATATATCGCTAATACTTTCAACCTTAGGGTTTTCAGAGTGTGGATTATATCTTGATTGCTAGTTTATTTAAAGGTGAAGGATAATATTTAGATTATTGATGAAGTAACTGACTTGCTTAATGTTCTTAAATATGGTAATTTCAGGTAAAAATTGTGTTGTAAACCCGCACTTCGATTCTGTTATCAAGCATGCCTTCAAATCTTTTAAGCATTTAAGGTCAAAAACTTAAGTTCCTGTTACCTATCGTAGACCCGTTTACGATTAGATAGTAAAAGATAGATCAACATAAGATAACTTTTATTGTGCAGTCGTCACGTCATATACGATTCCCCAAAGTTAAAAAAATATATATCTATTTTACTAAATTTTCTTGAGAGCACTCTAAAATAAAAAATACCATAACGAGTTAACGTTTCAAATACAGCTAAAAAGGCCCGAGAACATATACTGTTTACCAAATCATATTTACCAGCTCCAAGGCTCCATACAACATTCAAATCACTCTTGGGACTAATATGCAAAATACTCAATCTTATTAACAAAAGCCATAATTCATGTGCAAGCAATTTTTCACGTTAATAACAAGAGTACCTTTAGACATAAGAAACAAATTGCCCTAAATTGTTTATGAAGTCGAACAATAATATGTGTTTGACATGCACTCAGTCTATTACTTCAGTTGGGCTTACTTCCAAAGTTTGCGCGACTTGGAACCGATTCATTAAAGTAATATGTTGTAATCATCGTGACTGTAGCTATTTGGATACCTTAATACAAAAGTTGGCTTCGTATACTCATATTTTAGAGAAGTATAGTTCAACAAATTAGTTAACGGCTTTGTATGGAAGGTATGCTGGTAGCGGAAGTAAAAAATATTGAAATTCACATATCACACTTATTCAATAGACTGTTGCCAGTTTAAACTAAATTAATATCTTTACTCTAAATAAATCTGACAAAGAAATTCCAAGGCTCTCTACTAAGTTTCCACACTATAACATTGGTGGATGAAATAATCGTAAACTAAATAATGTTTTATAGTTTCATAAGAATTAAACACTTTTACTTTTAAAACGTTTATTGGTTCTACTCACTAATATGAGTCATGTGGATCAGCCCAGCTAAGCTTGATGGCATTTGTTAAGAAGGGGGTCATGTTAATGCTAACTTTCACTGAATATGGTTCAGGATTTTAGTTGTCAAGGCGTAATAGACGGATAAAGTTTCATATTTTGTAATAACAGCTGTGATAATGATAGTATAGAGTATGGATAAAACGCATCTGTTCATATTATTTATTTACAGTTATTTTGCAAATAAATGCTGATATGTAATCTCACTTGTCACATTTGCGATCGGATCGGTGCCGCGTGTCACCGAAATTCGCCGAAATAAACCGAAATTCACCGAATATTGGAATTACAAGCGAAACACTTTGAACATACAGTGTCAACGTATTAAATATTTGCATCACTGAACAACGAAACAAATTCCCTTTTAATGCTGAATTAACATTTAAATTACGATTTTATGTATACATGGTGCGTTTTGGATAGAATGTATACAGTATGTATCTATTTTTGTTACATGTTATTTTTTAAAATATCATACTAGGAAAGGTTAACTGTCTGATGGCTATCTATGAGTTGCAAGGCTTTAGAAGACCGTAGGATTTCATATTTTTTATAATGCGAATTTTATATTCACACTTAATTTTTAAAGGACGATTCTGTGATCATCAAACTGACGGCCCAAATATGAACAAAATGCTGACCGAATTTTTAGGGACCGGGACTATAATCAGCGAAACTAATATACATGTATGTCATTGTATGTGTACTAGATGACCCGGCAAACGTTTTTTTGCCATTTAGATTATATACTAAAATGGTTATTAAAAAATAAGATATACTGATAATAGGGTAACAATTTTAATGTATTTTTAATACGATATATTAAAACAAAAATATCTAAAAATAAAAAAATGTTAACGGTGGACAATCCTTATCACTAAGGCGTATGAAAAATGTTTGCCGATCCTCGGACCTACTTAATATGCTCACAAAATTACATGAGAATCGGTCAAGCCTTTTCGCAGAACAAACATAGTGACACAAGAAATTTAAAAAAGTATAGATTGCAACTAGAGAAACAGCCAGCAACAATTAGGCAGAAATGTGACCAACATAAAAACAATAAATTCCCATTAAATAATAACTGCCAGTTACAAAAGTATTTCTATCACAGAATTTCGTGTCTTGGGAACAGATAAAACATATAAAAAGAAATAATACTTATTCGTAAGAGATTCTTAGAAGTGAATGTAGGTGCTTTGTCTTGTGAAATTGATTTCATACACCACGTCACTTGTGATGTACCGGTGTCTTTTTAACGTACGGGAAATTGGGTTTATGTAGGATAACTGTTTTATTTGATAATGTTTTTTGAGAATCTCTTATTATTAATTAGACTTTTTCTTTTATTTATTTCGTCCATGAAGACAACCTGTGTTACCTACTTGAAAAATATGCTCAAACTGTTATACATTGTTGTAATTTTCACCCATACAATGAATTTTCAAATTTCACTGTAAAATTTAAAAATTGATTTGAAGTCACTTAACACTATGTAACGAATCATAGCTCACACGTTTATTAATAATAATACAGGTTTAGTAAAAGAAGCAAAGTGAGTTTCTTAGTTGCAAACAAGTATCGAACCATATTTAAATATGTTAGCTACTTATAAATCTGTCAAAAAATTACAGACATTTTATTAGACCACAACGTACGGAATGATCCCCAATTCAAAACATGTGTTTAAAAAGCGACATTTGCAAAAAAAGTAAAGGTCAGAAGATCAACTGAGTAATCCGATGGATACCAGTTCTTGACGTGTCTCTAATCTTAAATGTAGGTACAAGTGTCTTCTTAAAATAGACGCGTCCAATTCAGTTTCAACTTGAAACAGAATACCGTACATAAAACTTTACGAGATCATTCTAAAAATATGTTTTCGAAAGAAAATTAAATGGAAAATGAAGAATTGGTTTCGAAAAGACGTAGCAACAGACTCGTTAAAGTAGTTTCGATTACAAAGTTTTGAATTGAAACCTTATATTTGTTAGCAATTATTGTGAAATTAGCAGAGCCGGCAGACTTCACTTTACTTGAACTAGGGGTCCTATCACAAACCCTTATTCTTTTTCGTCATCTTTAAGAATCATCAACAGTTAACAGCTGATTTAATCAAAACCTTTAGAAAATATACACTAAGAGTAAGACCTGCCTCATGATTAACTTGTCTATTGGTGAAAACCGTATGTTTCTCCTCTCAGTAGTATCTAAGCTAAGCTAAGTAGATAGACTACATACACAGTTATCTTAAGCTTACAGTATTAGGAATACATTATATTAAAATTCCAGGCTGTTGGTCAACTGAGAATTTCCGCGTAATTTAGTTTCCCAATAAGTAAAACATCAACATATTTCTATAGATTATACCAAACTCTAATCAAGAGTTTCACATTAAATTTGGTAAGAATACAGTAAGGAAAACCAAAATTGAAAACTTATAAACAACAATATCAAACGTTCTGTAAGCAAGTCAGTTTATCTACTTTACAAAGATCATTGGTCACTGAACCCTATTTCTTTATATAAGTGCAACCTACAAAAATTGCAACGTCACTTCTTCCAAAAAGTCATAAGTCCACGCCACCGTACATCAACTTACGCCTTTCTTCCTCTACAAACGAGATATATTGAGCCATTTATCTAAGAATCAAAATTCCGATCCGTCGTTTTTCCGTCAGCACGCGTATTACGTAGAACTTTACTTATTCATAAGGCAGACACCTGCGACGAAGGATCTGCCGAATCAACTATACTATATAATATATATACTATCCTTTATACAATACGGTTATATACTTTGCCTACTTTTTTAGGTTTGCCGAACAATGGGGTAGGAATATTGAACGTGTAGAGAGTAGGAAAGATTGAATGGAGTTATGTTTCGGTGTTAGTGCAAGAATAGATCGAATTATAGTGTTTTATATAGGTAAAGTAATAATATTACATTATGAGCATTATACGTTCTTAGTTTATAATGAATACCAAGGGTTATACAAAATACTACAAGGTTTACAACGAAATACGAATATATAAAATCCCGTCTTCTTTCTATTGTTATTGTCAGAGCTAAATAATACCAATCGCTTTGCAAACTTTTGTTCACATCCCATTTCTAAATTCTAACTTTCAAGTAGTACACTTCAGCTAATTTTCATAAACTCATGTAAATCGCATTTATCCGTCAAATAAAACCCCAATATCAATTTTCCACACACTCCTAACTTCACACACCTACTTAATTACCCGTGTAAAAGTTACACCGTTCAAATAATCTGTACATATAACTATATAATTCTCAGTCATGTTATCATATAAGTTACAAAGCGGTTGTAATTATTTGAAGAATTATCACTAGCTGATCTGAGCATTCCGCGCCTTAAGTTTGTTTTTTGTCTCTTTAATAACCTTTCCTGTTTTAATGTCAATTTTACAAAAACAATACATCGAGTTTTTATAACTATTTTATATACTAATAACCTAGTTTTCACCTAGCAATACTTAGCGATTCATTTTTATATATAACAAGATATAATACAATCCTCATGATCAAAATTTTGTGTAACCTTATAAACCCATTCACTCCTACCTTCATATAATAATGTCCCTCTAGCCGATATACGGCTACGGCGGTCAGTTTCATTGAAACTGGCCATCTGTGCAGGACTTTGTTTATAGTGTCCAAGTGTGTGCACAATACACAGGTACACTCTCTATTCCATCACTCTCATAGTTTGGTGGGACGGATAACCGACACGACCAGTAAGAGGTCAGGCGCAGGACCGACGGCTTTACGTGCTCTCCGAGGCACGGAGGTCTTCGACCTCAACTTCCTAACTCCGGGCAATCTCTAAGAAATTCTTAACAGAAAATCCCAGAAAGGACTTTTTGGCCCGACCCAGGATTCGAACCCGAGACCTCTCGCACCGCAGTCGCATATACTACCGACCGCGCCACAGAGGCAGTTATTACCTTCATATACCTACTAAATTACCCGTGTAAAAGTTATAGCAGTTCAAATAATCTGTACATACATCTGTAATACACACTCATGTTTCAATTACTCGTATCTCATGGGTTATGAACGTCTCAAGAGATCGAAGTTCGAGGTTATTACTAACTCGAACGGTATGGAGTTTATAGCTATAGGAAGGGGGAATCAGTCTTGAAAGTATAAAGATGTGACAGAAATTGATGGTATTAGTTGTAATTAGAAGACTGTTGCTGTTTTGATGTATCAAAAGGCTACAGAATTCTTTGCATTATTTTGAAAATTTAAGTTAAGGAAATTTTATTCGAAAATTGTTTATTTGAAACAGGATTGTCATACATTATTGTGCCAAAAAAGGAATATTCCGTAAAAAAAGTCATCTAACTTTCGATAAAATATTACCCAAGCTTTTTCTATATTAAAACCGCGACAAAACGATTACTACATTTAGTAAATATATTAATTTATCATACCTTACTTGGCGTTAAACTTAAATGGAATGTACACTTCCGTAAATAAAATAAAGTCTACCAAAATCTAAAAAAGGAATGCTAAAAGATCCGATCACCCTTACAAATCGCGTAACAAATGTGTAAACTTAGGTACATACAATCACAATGTAAATCACAAAAACAACCGCAATTCTCAAACAAGGAAAACATCAAAACTCAATCGAACCCTTCCACACACAAACATTCACGTCCCATCAGTCATCAGTCACTGAAATCCTCACACAATAAAATAAGATTCTTTCCCCAACGAATTTCATACAATGTCTCTCAAATTCCTATAGTAAGTACGGTCAACGCCAAAAATATGTACACACTATCATATTTAAAGTAAAAATATAAAAATTTTATTATTAAAATTGTTAAATTTCAAATGTGTCTACATTAACTTCAAACCTCTTCGTAAGTTTTGTATGGATCATACAAAGCGGAGTTATTTGGTCTGTGTCTACTTCTTTAGAAATAAGGCATGATTTTATGTATGTATTTATTAAATTCAGAGTAATTTATCAATCAATTCGCGTTATTTGTTAACCAACAGCAATGATTAAAGTGATATTTTCATACTAAAAAATACAATTGGAAATGAGAGAGTGTATATGTGTTTCTGACGTTGACTGTACCCTCTTGCGATCGCTTCATACCTATGAGAAGGTAAGCACATAAGCCAGGACTCACGCAGGGTATAACCCATTTTTACCTGCCAAAAACCCTTCTTCTATAACCCTCAAATATCTTGTGACTTTGATTTAAGGATATTTATGAGCGCTTATTAGGACCCCTGCTGTTTCGAGAGGGTTTACTATTTATTGTGATACCTGGATTAGAATTTATGGTACGGATGCGACGGATATATTATATCCTTTGGCATAAAAATGTTGATGGCTTATTTACTGATGCAGGAAAATACGCTGTGAAATGTATCGAGCTTTGTTGAATTTGATTTTATTTTAATATTTGTTGAAATGAAAAATTACCTGTACGATTTTATAGATACGTGGTTCAAAAGTTTAAAACAAAATTGTTATACTTCATTTAAAAATAATAATAAAACAGCCTGTTATTACTTTTTCACAAAATCTTACGAAAGTTCAAAATACACAAAGTTTTTTCACTAAGCGGTTTGTACTCTCACTGCACTTAAAAAAATGTGTCAACCGCAGACATTCACTGCATTCAGTCAACAAAACCACAAAAGTAAAGCCGGCCCTCGTAGCGTGCTACGAAGCTACGGCGCTACGGCGTAGACCGTATAGAGCTACGCGAGTGTCGACGCGCGCTTCTCGGCTGACACTGACTACGAACCGAGTGGGATGCCAGTCGCGAATCAAATTACCCGATAACTTCTGAATAATAGAGTGGGAGAATATTTCCCCCAGCTGCGGCACACAATGTTTCGTAAAAGTTTTGTTTACGACTTTTGGAAATTAATAAAGAAATTGAAATTTGTTGTAACAATGGCAGTTCTGTCAATTATTTCCTCCTTATACTCGTATTGGCAGCCCTTCAGAATAATATTCAAATGCAATAAATCAATTACAAACCATAATGTTACACATATCTGCAGTTTATAAAATAACAACGAGAAAATACTTAACCAACATTAACCACACACAAAAAAATCACACACTCAAAATCAAAACCAAATTTTCAAAAAATCACTCCAAAAAAAACACCTCAATCTCCCCTATTTTAGGAAAACAGTCTCCAACTAGCCACACATTTCAGCAACAGCTATCTGTTGCGCTCGGCATCGAGCCATCGCACAATTAATATCACGTTCATAGTTTACGATCCCATTTGTCATAAATACTATCACAAAGGAAAAACTCATAAAACTTGCCAAGAATGGTGACAAAGAATGACATATTGTCATACTTCGATGTTATTTTATGGGAACGAAGCGATATTGAAGATTTTCTTGTGATTTACGAAAGTTTATGTGAGTAATTAATTCTCATATATTTTTATGAAGTTACATTCGCCACTATGCAACAGTTAAGGTTTTTTTATAGCTATCTTCTCTTATATTTTTTCAAAGTTGTACTCACCAAAATGCAACAGTTAAGTTTTTTTTTCTATATCACGATGATTTCAAGAAAAAAACTTGTATCTTTGAGAATGTACCACTTTTTCTCCATTAATGGGTAAAGTAATAAGGATAATATAATTTCCAAAAAATGGGAGTAGAATGTATGTAAATCTTCTTTGACATACCTCATAACAGTATGCACCACTACCGTAAATTTCGATTAGGTGTTAATGTACCTATTTATTTTCAACACCAAAGCTTCACTAAAAAAGCAAGAAAGAATATATATTATTATATTTGGCACATTTGCGCCTAAAATTAGTGAGAAGACGCTTACAGCAATCTAAATTAGATATTTAAATATAACACAATCTGGAACTCAGTACAATTTAGCCAAGATTATCTGAACATTTAACTTTCTCTTCACGTCTACATTTAGATATAAAATTTCTTGGAAATTGACGTAATTTAAAGTAAAACTACGTATTTGGGACGTGCTAAGTTGAATTAGAATAAACAGTGTGAATTCTTAGAACTTTTTCTAACAAATACTCTCTTTGCTAGAACTAGAAACTTCGTTATCGATTCATAAGTTTATTTTAAATCAAGATTTCTATGGACTTTGAGTATTTTTCTTCGATTTCTCGGAAACTCCTGCCTGCGTTTTCCAAATGGCGCGCTGCTAACTGCTATTCCTAAAAATTGTGTAGGTACATACGAAAATACATACGTATATTTCTACAACCAAGCTCAGAGCAAACTAAATTTTAAAAAAGTCGGTGTACAAGACAATCCCTCGTCTACTAACTTTTTCTTCTCGACGTCGTCCGCTTGAAAATATTTTCTGGGATAAGTCAATTTTCAATATTATTATGTATTAATCTAGGCTACAACCCATCCGTGCACCAAATTTCATACAAATGAGTTCAGAAGCTTTGAGCACACAATCGTGTAGCAATAGGTCCTCCTAGCCAACATCTGGCTTCACCCACCTAAACATCAACACTTTCGCATTTATAATATATCAGTTTTAGTAACATATACATACGATCATACCTCTACACATCACATTTCTGCCAAGCTGTCTCAGCTTATTCTATACCAGAGCAAATCCACTCAAACTAAGATCCGCCGTACTATAAAACAAGTGCAGGTGACACGGCTTCCCAACGATTTATCTAGATGAGCCGGGACCAGGTGTTCTGTACTGAAATTACTTTTGCAACTGATCCTGAACCCGCCTTATTGAGTAACCTAGAGAATAGCTTTGTTAATTTGCGAAGAAAGTATTGAGAGCTCATTTCAAACGTGGGGAGAATTGTAAACGTTTAAGGTTTGAAACTGGGTTGTTTTGTAAAGGGAAACGTTTGGGAACGTATGAATGAATAGATTTTGAAGCGAATATTATGCTTTAGATTATGTTCTTAGGAACAGACCATTTAGTAGAGATCACCTTCAATCGCAAACTAATACTAATAATACTAATAACGTTTTCTTATATTACGCTTAGTAAATTTTAATAACAGTGAAGCGGTGGTCAAAATGACTACAAAATAATTCAAATAAAAATACCTATTTGATTTTATGGAAATACATTATTTTTATTTGGATGCCTCAGCATTCTTCCCATTATAATTCAAAACTTCTTCTGTGCTACTTCTCCTTCGTCCGCAACGATGAAAAGGAACTTGTAATTGTCTTCATGAAAAACAGTTGAATAGCTTGCACGAAAATAAAATACATATTAACACATCATAGACTTCAGTTTAATCCAACTAAACTTAAAAAGAACATCATTCAACACCCAAAACTATCAGAAAACGTTCTCCCGCCGAATCACCTGCAAATTCAACAGTTCAAAGCAATAACACGTCTATAAAACTAATTTTAACCTCTCAACATATACAAAAGTTATATAAACTCAACAGATGAACGTTGGAAGCCGTTTCACGTATAAAATGTCAATAATTTTCAGCTTATCCTTAATCAATAACTTGTGAAGTATTTATGGGAACGGAATCCACTCCGGACGAATTTTCGGGGCACGTAAAATGTTTTATTATTTGTTATCTGGTTTTATATCCACTAGGTGGGACTCGAAGTTTTGCTTTTATTTGCAGTGATGTGATTATATCTTTTTTGTAGATTAGTGTGATTAAGGATAGTCTATACTTCTATACTAGATGTCTTTCTTATGAATGTAGTATTTATGTTATATTTAATTTTATATTTTTAAGTCTAATAGCTAAATCTGATATCAGAAATTTAACTAACAGTACTGCACAAACGTAAAAGCAAAGACCATTGTATTTAACTTAGGATCTGCTCCGACTTTGCCTGGGTTTTGGCAATGCGTATATACCGTATTCCATATCTATCCTATGTCCGAGTTTAATTCTGGTTTCCAGTACGACACCCTTTAAATGACAAAGAGATTTTCAAAAAAGTTCAGTTCATATTTTAGATATTGCTACCTAAACATAAGCAAACATAAAATAAACTACAGTTGTATAAATAAAGTGATAAAGATTTTATTATTTTGTTTTTTATTTATTCGAGATAAATCATAGAGGCAGTATTCAACTGTGACGTCACACCGCTGAGATGCCGCTTGAATATCAAGTCTTTCCATCTGAGATACGGAATCTACATTTTATGTGTGTCACAGTCATATTTCACAAACGTTGGTTATTACATGTCCAATATACAAGATATATACTCAATATAATAAAATTACAAATAAAAATATGATGTAGAAAGTAGGCGAAGATTTTTTTGAATACAATATTTTTTTCTCATATTATTTTCTTATATCATACATTTGAAAGTGTAGATATATAACGACTTCGCACCGCTGTTTATTTCAGACCTGTTACACATTATATTCTTCTAAATGTAGAATGACAAGCTACGAATTCTCACGGCTTATGTCGGTCCTAACTCCGACGTAATATGAGGGCTGTTTATTGCCAAACAACAGGCACATAGCCAACCTTAAAGTTAACAATTCTCTTCATATCAATTACAGCACCAAAAGCCTTTACAGCCAGCGTGTAAATTTCAAGTTTAAATGTACAAAAAGCCTTTAAAATGTAAATTCCATGTTTAAAAATGCTCACATTTCTCAATACGAGTTCAGAAATGTAATTTCGCAACACATTATTTAGAATTTTAAAGAACAGTATACGTCAAACGCTCGTTAAACGTCATTCATCGTATTCTACTTCTTTAACATTTACGATACAATTCACTGTAAAGATTTACAACCGTTTTACAACTTTATCTCAGTATTTAAACAGAACATCAGACACTAGTTTATTAACACTTCGTACTTCTTTCAAAAACGAATAAAATGTTTCATAAATTCTAATCTTTCAGCATTCAAACTTTTAGTGGCCTGTTTAAATAAAGTATTTTTGTTCTAAAGAGTTCAGAATAACAAAATGGAAACTTCTTGATTTTCTTTGACCAATTTTCCTGCATTGGTATTTTAAAGTTTAATAATAATGTCCTCCTAGCCGATATCCATCACTCTCATAGTTTGGTGGGACGGATAACCGACACGACCAGTGAGAGGTCAGGCGCAGGACCGACGGCTTTACGTGCTCTCCGAGGCACGGAGGTCTTCGACCTCAACTTCCTAACTCCGGGCAATCTCTAAGAAATTCTTAACAGAAAATCTCAGAAAAGACTTTTTGGCCCGACCCAGGATTCGAACCCGAGACCTCTCGCACCGCAGTCGCATATACTACCGACCGTGCCACAGAGTTAAAGTTTACAATATGTACAAATCTGTTCAGCGTGTTATTATAGTTTTGTATATCCTATGGGTATATTATAGAATTATAGTTAATTCTTTAAGCTGTTTAATAGTCCTATGAGAGATTATCATTAAAAGCAATGAAAAAATAGTATATAAGAAATACTTTGCGAGAATGAAGCCTCAAACGTCTTTACTAAACTCGGTCACCTAAACTGCAAGTCGGTTTCATTCAAAGCGCTGCCTATAAAATTATTTCCCATTTCTGAAAATTTGCAGCAGAAATTAAGTGGCTATCAACATAATTAGATACTCTTTGGCTTTCTGACAGTTATTCAAAGTTTTCACTTCCTTATTAGGCTTCCATCACTTTTAACTTTTGAAGTTACAATTGTATTAGCTTTATTAAGAGTCAGTTACTGAGTTTGGCTGCCAGTTATTTTTGGCTTTGATAATTAGTAATGAACTCTGTATTTTAGACATTTGAGTAGCTAAAATATAGTTACTTACTAGATTCTTTGTAGTAAGTGTGCACGTTTGCCGATAGTATTTTTAGCTCGCCAGTGGTTTACTTAACTCGGTATCCAAAGTATATTATATCATAATTGAATAAAAGATACAGCAAATGTTAGCTGTTTTACTTGTTCGCGCAATTTATCTGTTTAGTAAGATGACAACAATAGTTACTTAAGTGCAAAAAATATTTTTATCAATACCTGAAATAGCTAAACCAAGAACTTGTGGTTTAAATACTTATATATACAAAGATAATTACTACTAGCTGACATATTATTCTACATCAATGACAATTATACTTGTTTAAAGTACCTTTCCTAAAGTGTCATCTTAGAGCTCTTTCCAAAGAAATTCGTGAGTCGTTCGCAATGAAAGTCGTCGCGAACTTCCATCTTGTACTCGTGTCTTCAGGTCTTAATCACTACTATTAGCACAAATTAAATAACTAGACAACTAACCCTTTGTTCTAAATGCATATAAAGGTAGGTAAAAGTTCAGTTCGTATTCGAAACTTATTTAAAATTCCTGGACGTACGGAATTAATGCTCTTGAATTCGACCATTAACTAACTTCACGTCGTAAACTGAGATTTGAATACAGAATTCTAGTTTTAAAAAGTAACGTATAATAATAATGTCCTCCTAGCCGATATACGGCTACGGCGGTCAGTTTCATTGAAACTGACCATCTATGCAGGACTTTGTTTATAGTGTCCAAGTGTGTGCACAATACACAGGTCCACTCTCTATTCCATCACTTTCATAGTTTGTTGGGACGGATAACCGACACGACCAGTGAGAGGTCAGGCGCAGGACCGACGGCTTTACGTGCTCTCCGAGGAATAACGTATTGTTCCTTAATTACTGCAGCTCGATTCTCTACAACTATCGACTACCGACAACCCGCTAGCTATCGATAAATTTAAAGTGAAAATCACGCTTATGTTATAGTTTGTAATGTTTAAGCGAAGACTACATACTTCAAATGAAACAGCGTTCTTAATTTCATCGTATTAGGTACATTTTAGTTAATCTAACAAAATAGTTTCACAGTTCTAGTTTAAGGTTTAAACGATTACTTAATTAATTAAATACAATTACAATTATTTAGATTTTAAACTAATTTCAACGTTATTTGTACAACAGCTGTTACATTATTTAGATTTTGTGAATTCTAAATGAATTGCATTAAAATACTGCAAAGCTAGATCATAAAGGTCTATCTGTATTTTAAAATAAATATAAAACATGGTAAAGACGTGTACGTCAAAAGGCTTTCCGAAGTAAAAGTCTTATATTATATAATCCATCTAGTTTTGTAACCTGGATAAACATAGTTAACACTATCAGTGTACGAAAATTTTATCAAAATCCGCTCCTACTGAGCGGATTTTGATAAAAATTTTTTGGCGTAATTGAGTAACAAACATCCATCTGCACATGAGAAACAAACTTTCGCATTTATAATATTAATAAAAAGTCTCAAATTGAATTTAATATTTAGCGTATAAACATAAATATTTAATAATATGTATTATGATTAGTATACTACGAAGAGTTACAGTAACAGGCATAAGCTGTATGCACTAATTACTATAACGAAGCTGTGAAAGCAAGCCGTCAGATCTCTGTGCTATTTGGCAGGTTGTTAGTAATGGGATATCGTTATTATTGCTTTGTATTACGTCATCATTAGTCTGCTCTATTGATATCTCTTGATTTATAGATTAATCTTTCATGACTATAATAATAAACTATGTAGTTATTGTCATCATTATTTCTCCTGCGTTGGCAATTAACAATGAGCAGTTGATTTGACCGATCAAGTCAAGTATCCTATTAATTAATAAGCTCTTTATGATATTGTTCAATACATATTTAAATGAAAAAATATTGCGACGCCATGTTCTTTTTTTTTGTTTTATCCTACCATAACTGAACATTTTCACTTTACATTGCTAAATTAGCCATCTAAAGTGCATTTTACTATATTTTGCTCGATTTTACGGCACGGATTACACAACCATACCCACAAGCTGACTCCACACTAAACTAATAAAATCAAATAGCGAGACTATTGAACCCTTAGTTTTCATAAAAAGATTTGCACAAAGTGAATCTAGTTGAAAGTCAGACTAACGATTCAGCGTTGGCGCGTCTGAAATCGTTTGACAATGAACGAGTGGAATGCAATATACATTCAGTCTGTGAATGCTGAACGTCTGAACGTCTGAATGTAAATACGTTTCAAATATCGTATGTCGAATGACAATAGCTACTGTTGGTGTATATAATAGCATGGGGAGGCGGTAATGTGTATTGTTTTTTAATTAAAAAACTATTGGTAATGATGATCCTTTTTTGATGCTATACCGTGATATAAACATGTTTCCTTTTTTATTAAATGTTATTTTTGTAACTTTTTTAAGGTTTCTGTTGTATCTTTAAGGCTTTAGTATTTCTGTTATTGTGTTAAATTTTTGTTTTCTTTCTTGTTTTTCTCTGTGACGATTGTTATAACTGTCTAATTCTTACTATGATTTGTAATGGCAACTCACATATAACCCGCGAATCCGATTTGATCGAAATTTGGCATAAGGATAGTTTAGGACCTTAGATCAAACTTACTTTTTAACCTAGCTAGTTTATACGTTACGTACGTTAGTGAACAGCATACATTCCGTCATTAACATAATATCTAGTGGTAAAACAGATTATTCTTGAAGTAAACTCTTCAAACCTCAACTATTAAACTGAGTTTAAAGACATGTTTACATCGCAAGTTGACTGACCTGTCCGTAAACACTCAGCTAACATCACTCTTTGTTTAACATCTAAGATTGTACACTAGCGCTGAACGTGAAAGATGCTGTTTGTTTTGTAAACTAACTGTAGTGTTGGGTCATGAACGTAGGTTTGATATTGGGAATGAGATATACTAAATAGGACTAATATAATAGTTACATATTTATTTGTGAGGATTTGGGTGTGAATTAAACCGATATTTTATTGCAGTAATATAAACATATATTATATCTATAAAAAAGACAGTTAGTATTTCACGACCAAAAAGGTCGTGGATTTGAATCTCGAGTAGAGCATTTTCGTTTTGAAACTTTGGTAACATAAATGAAACACGATTGGGTACCTGATTAAAATTCATGCTATTTTTTTAAGCCCCACTATACTAAACAGGTTTTTATATACTTTCCGATCAACAATGTAACAGTAAAACAATATATTATAGAACCCAAAATAATCAACGCAAAACATTTAGCACCTACCAACTTTAAATCATAACCTCTTCATTTCTTTTCACACAATACTAAAGTCCTCTACTCTCATATAAGAACTAGTGACGTACAGTCGACCCCACAAGCTTACCCTAGTTCTTTCACTTTTGTAAAGGAGCGTGTGTACACTTGAGTGCATGGCTGTACAAACACGGTCATGTCGACTGCACGCTTCACAAACTTGTTGCTTTGAACTGTGACGTTCCAAATTAGAATTACTGAGGATTTTTTTAAAGTCTAAAGAATGGGAGTTCGTTAAATTTTTGAAGATTTTTTCTTTTACATTTTTTAAGGGGTATCTATGTATTGTCAAATTAAAATTATTAATAAATTTATGGAAGTTTAATGACAATATGAATAAATTTAACTTATTATAAGTACCGCCAAACATCGGAAATAATAGTGAATGATTTTTGGGACCGCGAGTTGTGGTACGTTCAGCTTTCTTTCTAAAACACCTACTCGAGTTCAATTAGTTTGGTGGCAATTGCATTTGTTGAAAATAAAGTCGCTTATAATTTATTTTGTTGTTCTCAGACAAAGCAATTATAATGATTGCTAAGACGCACTTTTCAACGAAATATGAAAAAATAATTAAAAGTCTCATCTTTTTAATTGTAATGTTTTATTTTCTTAAGGGTGCACTTATTTTAATTACTTATTGTTTGAAAGAAATACCTTTTGTCTCGAGACACAATGTCATTTTAAAGTACCTTGTAATTATAATTAAGTATGTACTTATTTACGATATTTGAGTTTAATTGCGTCTGTAAAGTTGAAATATTGTGTCGATAACCTAAAACTTAAAGGGCAAAAATAGACAAACATGTAATTAAAATGATAATTACTTCAGAAACTGGTTACTATCAGACTTCCAAGCCTGTTACTACTGGTAACGACTTTCAAAGATTTTTCAAAATGACATCTAGGACTCATAATTGACCGTTCCTGCCGAAGCACGGAGGAATTCGGTATTTAAAACGGTCACCCATCCACTGACCAACCTTGCCAAGCAAACCTTAACCTGAGAGATCGATCCGCGCTGCTGTTGTTATTTACAGCTCCACGAGCTTCTCTGCAACGTTATTTAAAAATAATAAGGTTTATTTTAGTAAAATCTTGTCGTTATTAAATTGATCACGAACTTCTTAACTCAGACGGATATGATAGAATAACATAAAGGATACGTGTCTAATAGCACGTGATTGAAAATGTTAAATTGATTCTTCACGTCGTGTTTATCCAATCTAAGTATTTATTTTTATTGTAGCCCGATAACATTTTTAATAATACGCTCTGAATAATTGAGTATCTAGTAGTAACCTAAGTTAAAATGGCAATTCTATATAATCAATCTCATAGAACATAGGGATTAGTCAAGTGGCCTAATAAAATTAGATATATTTTTGATTTGATTGATTTAAATTTTTTCGGCAAAATTACGCCATGGCTTGGGTTTAATCTTGCACCCACTTTAATTAAAAAACAAAAGCCTTCTATTTCCAAAAATTAAACGTCAAATCGTAAAAAAAATTGAAATGAAATCTGAGGTAAGAATAGGAACAAAAAGGTTGATAGTCACTTGACCTTTACCGTAGAGTTTTGGGTGTCGACTCCAATATAACTCATATTGGCGGTCTCTCGGTCTCTGCTCCCTTCTGGAGAGGTTAATTACGTTTATTTAACTAAGTGAAGGTTCTATTTATAAGTTCCGGCTTCATTCATAACGAAGAGTCTATCACTTACTTATAAGTGTAGGATAGATTACTTAGTAAACGTTACCGGAAGCTATGAAAAGATTCGTCAATATAGAGGTAGTATACTACTGGCCGAAATTCAGCCGCCAGTGTTAGTGAAATTGGTCAACTGCGCGCGGATTTTCTGTTTATCATGCATGATACAGTTGCACAAGCAAGGTCTTTGTCGCATACAAAAATATACCTGCTTCTTTAACTACCTGGTAAAACTAATAATGTTAACATAAATCATCTGTGATAAAAATAGATTTCAAGCTATAATTCAATTTAATAAATAATACAAGGTAAATTCGCTAAGTGACCGATTCTCAATAGTCTTTCACGAACCTTGATTGATATGATTGCCGATCTAACTACATATGTATATTGATTACAAATCAATCACTGTAAGTCATCGTCTATTATATGATTTAATGTTATAGTTATATAGCTGACACACATTAAAAGGGTTCGCTGTTACAAATCCGTATAACTCAATTCGGAGCCCTAGTGTAGGGTCACCATGAGCTTGAAAAACTTTGGATACCGAAACTACGAACGCTCAAATTGTAATTCACTCATCCATCTACATATATTAATAAGACTTAATAGCAATCGTCGTTTATGCTTTAAGACCGTTGCCAATGGTAGGCACATCTCAATTAATTGTTTAATAATGATTTTAT
Organism: Anticarsia gemmatalis; assembly: GCF_050436995.1. NCBI lineage: Eukaryota > Metazoa > Arthropoda > Insecta > Lepidoptera > Erebidae > Anticarsia > Anticarsia gemmatalis. Next base: position 3,827,868 of record NC_134758.1, read on the forward strand.
AACAATATACCTCCGTTCTACGCTGAATGGTTAGAGAAAAGTTAATTGGTTAGAAATTGCAACGGCATTTTACATTAGTAACGACGTAGCATTAAAATACCGAGCAGGCTGAGAAGCCTTATCGTATTTCTTTAAAACAATGTTTAACTATTTGAGCAGAAAACGACAAAAAGAGCTGCCATAATATCTAAAGAAAAAATACTACCACGAGAGCAAAGGCTGTAAAAAGATACGCTTAAATATGTGCCCTTCAATATGTTTCTGTTCGAATTCCCATTTTGATAAAACCACGCACCTGCACAAAACATTTACACATAGATTGGTGAAACAATTTCCTTTTATTTTTGTAACACGCGGGAACAACGTGGCATAACACACCATACGTTCCATACGTTCGGAACGTGCGATATTTATGTAAAACATAGCTTAACTGATGTCAACAGGCTTTCCACTTCCCGGTACAAATAAAAATGCGAAGTAAAAACAAAATGGCCAGTATTTGGCTTGTACATTTATTTTCTAAGCTGTTAAATTTATGCAGAGATAACATTAGACCGAACAACTTGAATCTCAGGCAGGAATAGAGCTACTTTTGAATTGGTACAAATAACTCCGGTTTTCAATCGAAAGTATCCCAAAAGTTATTAGATTAACGCGCTTTGTTCGACACTAAAACTAAACGCGGAAATTCAGATCATCGATTACCTACTAACTCTTTGAAATGAAGAATCTTATGTTCAAAAACTGAAGTAACATTTAGGACCAATTCAATTTAAGAATACTATCTTAATTAATATACTTATTTTTAATTGATTACGGTTTTACCCAATCACAATTATTTTGCAGTCGGATTATCCTTCAATCAATAAATACGATGGTCTACATAGTGATCGGTCGTCGTCGCCGACCGCCCGTCGCCTCTAATGGACTAAACTGAGAGCCTTTTAGATTAACACTTTTCACACTAAATGGGTCAATGCTTGCTTATTTACTTACACTTACCATGTTTTGACTTTTTTACTGTTATCGTTTAAGTAATGGACTTTTTGTTTAGGAGAATATTTATAAAACAGTGTGCGCTGTCGTAAATCCTTTGTAATTTTTAAAAGCTTTTTTCATTTGATGTTAGTAACTATAGGAACAAATAAAATAGTATTTATAGTAACAAAATTGTATAGAATGATTGCAAAATGCGAGGGAAATAGAGTGAATGACACTCCTCTTATCTAATAAGGCAAGTTTAGATGTTGAAAATATACAAAACATATTCTTTTTCGATAAGGCGGACTAGATACCAAAGATTTAATTCGGAATCCATTGCTTTATTTTTTTTACTAATCGAAAGAATGGACTAAATAAAGAGATTTAGTAGGAGAAGTACATAAAAAATATACAGACTACAAACCATATTTGCATAATACTTTTTCACTGAAGCACTTACAGGTACACTATCAACTTACTCAAATAAATTGTCAAATCAATCGAATAACCAAATCAACCCGAAAACTCGCTCTACCATGCAAATTCAATCATCCATACACTGACAAACGCACTAGCAAAATAAGTCTAGTATAATAATATCATTATAGTAATATATTTGTAAAGTAGAACATCTTACTAAAAGCTTGTATGATAATAATATAAGGTAGAAATACGCTTAAAAGGGCAAACGTAGGTACTAACCTGTTTACAAAGAAAATTGCACTGAATCCTTTTTTCTACTTCGCTGCCGAATGCTGAGTTTGTCGTGGGCCGTGCTTCGTTTAGAATAAAGACTTGAATATGCTAATGTTTAGTTTTGAAAGTGAATATTGTGGTAGCAACACGACGGAAACTTTCAAGACTATATTATAGGTACGGAAGTTACCCACTTTGACACACTGGTTTGAGATAAACAAATTAGTAGGAGATTCAATGCCTTGATTTAATTACAAGCAAATATATTATACCGATCATATCGAAGCCTACAAAGAACAGAACCAAATAAATAATGTATGTTAACATTTTCCCATATCTACACTAATATTATAAAGCTGAAGAGTTTGTTTGTTGGTTAGTTTGAACGCGCTAATCTCAGGAACTTCTGGTTCGAATTGAAAAAATATTTTTGTGTTGAATAGACCATTTATCGAGGAAGGCTATAGTATAACATCACGCTACGGCCATTAGGAGCGGAATAGCAACGAAAAATTTTACAAAAACAGCAAAAATTATGACCCATTCTCTTTCGTGACGCAAGCGAAGTTGTGCGGGTGAGCTATTTATACTATACATGAAAAAGTTAAAAAGAAAACCAGATTAGACCAAGGGATTCTATCTTACTTAATAATTTTAAAGTGACCTCTATTTGAAGTAGATATGTTCATACTGGTCTAAATTAAAAGCTTTTCAAGTCAAAATATTGGTACTCTCAATCTAGTAACACGTACAAGTAAGAAGACGTATTCAAACGCAGCATAACACAGGTAGTAGGTAACCGACCGACCCTTGGAACTTTACAAATAAAGTATTAGACACGAAGCGCACCTAATCCCCCACGTCATCTAAAGTCGCCTACACGCGCTCATTCAATAAATATCTTTACTTTTCACGTTGGCTATCAATAGAGAACCTCGAGTGTGACCTGCCTAACGTCCCACGCTAGTCAACTACTGTTTAAAGATCGTTGTACATTGCTTCAATTGGAGTTTGATTCAACTACTTACGTATTCGATCGATTTCGGGTCGGACCTGGCTATTTTGAGTCATTCTGTAAAAAAAAACGTTGCCATTGCTATTGTTCTGGTACAAGTAAATATACGGATTTATAATTATAAGTAGCCTTTAGGTGTTAATATTTTAAAATAATAATAAGCTGTTAATATGTGAAGTAAATACTTATTGCCGGTGTGGTTTGTTACTACTTTTCAGTTTTAAGTGCCTAATATACGAATGAAAACATATCTAAGTGGCAAAATTTGAATATAAATACCTCAATTTCACGTACATCCCAAGATATTTTAGATATAAAGATAGAAAGTTAACAATTATTATTGTCTGTTGTATAACAAATAAACATTTTCAACAACACGTACAATATAAGGCTTTACTAATAGGTACAGTGTACGCCAACTTTTACAGTGTAGGCGGTCGGTTGATAAGGGTCAATTGGTTATGTTTCAAATAATAATAGTTTTATAACAAATTTCTATAGATACTGACCCACGTAGCAGTGTAGGTGTTTATTCCAAAGATATTTTTATGAAGATAACTACGCCTTCTCAGTTGCCTCTGGCTTGTTGTTAAAAAAAAAATGTTGCCATAATGATCGACATTGTAGGCAATGTCCGTGGTATCCTTATTTATTATTTTTCAACCGTTCTTGCCAAAAGGGGAGCAAACATGGTTGCGCAATTTTATCTTTATTTAAATCATTACTAACCATTTCTATTATCATGTTCATATACATTTTGTTAGCATAGCTTAAGAGTAGATAAGTTGACCGCTTCATAAGTACCTAACTTTAACTTGTGATTATCTTTACACATACAAAATCAAAATATCAAAACGTAGATAATAAATTGTTGTTCTTTCTTGAAGCGAACTCTATTAGCTATTCAATCTCTTTGAAGCTAAATAGAGTAGAAAGCACATAGCTCTGAAACTCGTAGCTCGTAGCTTTTCCGTAGCACGGATCATTCAAACACGTAGCAGATATATCGCTACGAATAGCTACGTACCCGTAGAAATTGAGTAAAAGGCCTTAGTAAGAAAAGGTAGTCCAGACTTTAAATAAAATGGAATACATAAGTAGCTTCATGTTCCGTAATAATCTAATGATTCGATTTTACGTGACTACTAAAGCTAACTTTATAGACGTGTTAATAATTACTTACAGCCTATTTCTTGAACTAAATACTACCGAAGACTCTCTTTATGAGCCCAAAGGGGTGCTTTTAACAATGTAATGAGAAATTAGTAGAATAGAGGGGTCGTACCTAGTAGTTTCGTAACTGCTCACCCACAAGAGACTATATCAAGTCATTATCAACGTATCTAAGTAATGAAAACTAATAAGATAATATATTCTGAGTTGAAACTATAAGTAATAATATTTAGCAATGCAGATTTGAAGCTCAAAGTCTACTAAACTGTAATAAATCAAAATAAACCCAACATTTTACAGATGAAATCCAATATGCAATTTATCAATTCCATAAATTGAATCTAATAATTTTATGCACAAACCAAAAAAAAACATTATTTATAGCAATGCTGGCTGATCGACGTTTAAAAATAAATGATTCCATATTCCAGTTGCAAATGTGGCGCGAAATAATCCAATAAGAAAACAAGATGGCGTTATTATTCATATTACGAACTAAGAATTGTTAATACTCGCTATATGAGGTGAATGTAGATGGTATCTATTATTCTTGGAATAAGTATTAAGGTCTTTATAGAAGTGATATAAAATAAACAGGCGCGGCGCGGCGGCGTCCGCGCTTATACTTCTACTAGCTATGTCTTTGTCTACTTGCATGATAAGATTTTTTGAGACCTCATTAAGTTATTCATTTACCTACCCCAGTCATTTAGATGTTTTCGCTAGCTTCCAAAAAAATTACAGTCAACCAAACCAGAATATTTTTAAGAACTGCTTCATAAACGTTCGCATCTACTCTTACGTCGCTCATAACCAATTTCGACCGTGCATCCTGACACTGATTTTAGGCATCTCACTAATAAAATCCAAAAGCAACCCCGCATGTAAAACCAAGCAAAACATATTGCAAAACAAACGATTCTCAGCATTGAGTTTATAACAGACGTGACCGGTATAATGCCAGCGTTAAACGAAGGCTCTACTATACAAGGCTCTACGAGGCTGTACGATATGAAATTCAACGCATGTACTACCAAGCAATATGTCGGGTGACTTGATTACACACGAGATTCCCGTCTTCGTACGCAAGACGAGATACGAGATCGATTAAGAATTACGTTTAGACTTTCAATTTTTAAGTCTTATTTTTAATGAGGTTGTTAGTTTGCAATAAGTGATTCTTGATACATGTTTTAACCAGAATACAACAGGAGTGGTCAGAAGCTATGACATAAACGAGGTTTTACGATTAACATTGATTTGTGTGTTAGATGAATGGGTGAACAACTGCTAATGATATCATATTTTAACAGGCCTTATAATCAACGAAAATGAATAATCATTGAAATTTCCTGTTTCACAGCTTATCATAATTTTATCCGTTGTTAAGTTTCGGTCTAAGCATGGTACAAGAACAAAAGGCTTGCTTGATGCTTATCTTATAATATCTACGCCGCGCCGTGTCAAAATAGGATAGATATTATTTACGAAATTTCGGTTTTGCTAACCATAGAAGTCCCTTAGTCCCCAGTTTTGAGCGATCCTCAATCCTTTGAAATTTTAAATAAATGTTATTTTGCCACAGCTGTTTTCGCGTAAGTTTCACTATTTAATGTAGTAGACGCATTCTATGCACGAACACACTATTACATTACCTCGGGACAAACTATGTGACCTACAGACGACCTACTACTTTAACTGTGCTATTTTACATTACACACGAAAACTACGAGTGACACGACTAACGTAAATAAAATATTAAATCGCTGCGTCAGAGTAAATTAACTAGCTACCCCATAATGCTAATGCAGCTTTTTCGGACCACGATTTGTGAAAAGTCTTTACAGTTGAGGTACTCATTTTGTAAAATTCGTTATTATTTCTTGACGAAATTCTTCTTTAAAAATAAAATTATAATTAAATCGTGTGCTTAGCTTATTACTAAACATTTAGGGCAAGATTTCTAAGTGATCAAGTTAACATAGGGCCGCGTGACAATCGCAATTTCGGTATGGTTTTATTCATATTTTGGTAAGCGTATTTTCAATGTTTCTTGGTTTCTATTTCTATAGGATTCTATGTACTTTTACAGAGTAATAGTTTTAGGGGGTAATAAAGGTATAAATAGTAATAAAACAACAAAATTATTTCAATAATCATTTTATTTGTTTACAAATTGCTTATTGCCTGTATCTACTGTCATCTAACTCATGTTAACTCACCGTTGATAATGTGAAACATAAAACGTACCCTACGCCAGTCAATATCATTACAATTTACATACAGCTCAGATATGATAGACTTAAAGCCAACGGAGGAAAAACAGTGTTCAAAACCGGGAACCTATTCTCAAGGAACATAAAAAAAATATATGTTTTTATACGACGGATACAGGTCACACAACTTTTCAAGTTGATTATTATTTGTAATACTCTTTCATATATTTAAAATGATATTTTTAGTGTTGAGAATAGACCCGGCATTAAAATCAAAATGATTAGTTCAAAAGAAAAAACATACAAGATTGAGCAGTGTACAATAAATAACATTAATAAAAAACTACTTAACACTACAATGAATTAAAATAAAAAATAAAATTTTGCTAATTTCACCACCCAATTCAAGGAATACAATTTATATTTACGTAATAGGTACATATTGTAAAACAGCTGAAACATATTTATACAGCGTCTAAAAAACCACATGTCCAAATAATAAGAAGAATGCTTAACTTTTTCATAATATTAAAAAATATTGGATAATTTACTTCCTCTCTATGAAAACACTCGACACTTATTTTGGCTACTACAAGTGCTTTTGAAAGATACACATAACAGGAAGATAGACTAATGGTCCAAATAAATATAAATACACCTTTATAAAGAAACGAGGATGGCTAGTAATTTATTTAGAGAAATATTTCAAATAGGAAAAATATTTCTCTAACAACAGCTGTAGTATACGTTTTTCTTAACCGTATACGTATAATAAATACGGTTAACACATAATTTCGAATTAATTTTCTATCCTGGCAATACTTACGCATATTGCCAAGTACAAAAATTAGCCATCCTCTTTTCTGTATCCAAATTTTAAAGAAATATTAACGTAAATAGTAGTTTTCAGGGTACCGTATCCAAAATGGCGAGCCCTTTTTTACAAGTGCTATCCCAAAGAAATAATATAAGAAGCGTAATGTTGGTAGTTATTCTAAACTATACTATAAGGGTAAATCTGTTAAGATAAAATGTGATGGCTAGCTGAGACTAACTTATTGCAAGAGTATCCTTCGCTGAAGGAATTATACTTTAATTTCTCTCAGGCATATAGTTGAATGCATGCCTTCCTTTCTTCTATACAAGTTGTAAGGAAAACGCCACCGGAAACAAAAATTGATGACATTGGTAGGTTTTGAAAACGATGCAATTTAAAAACACGAAAAAGAACAATATAATTTATGTATTTTTAAGGTTTATCTATCGACGATTTTATCTACTCAAATAAAACTGTTTTTGCTGTTTGTGTGTTGCTTTAAACCATTTTTCTAAGAAAAAGCAAAGTTTTTGTTAATGGCATTGTTTTTAAAATCCATACCATTATCATCGGATCTTGTTTTTGGAAGCGATTTCTTAACACCTTGTATACCGTGGTATATCGATTTATTTACTTGTGGCAACATTTGCCGTGCAATATCTCTCATTGCAACTCTTTTTTCACCATTTATAGTGCATTTCAGAAAAAATAAGAATATTTGTGATATAGTAAGTGCTAAATAAAAAGAAAATTTTAAGATATTTTTCTGAAATGCACTATATTATAGTCACTTATTAATTTTTGTTGTAATGTAAATCGATGTTTCGTTTACAATATTACATGTCTTTTAGGGGAATTTGAGTCTAAAAGTTTACCTCCATCAATGCTTTTTTAATACTGTAGTTAGAAATGATTGCAACACTCGAAACTGTGCAAGTAATACGCAACTACCCTCAAAAAAGGAATCATTAAATAAATAAGACATACATATTTTAATATTTATATTAGAAAACAGTCAAAAACAAACAAGAAAGTAAAATAATAATAAAGAACAGTGTGCATACTACTTGCACAAAAAAGAGTGATTTTCATAGAAATGCTGCGATAAAGATCGCTGTTTAATTTTTAAAGGCTATTTACGACATATTTTGCAAATAGCGTTGTATTTATTTACTTTGATATTATCATTCTGTATTCCCCTTTATGCTAACTTTTTCCGCTTTGAATAATCGACCTGAATGCTTGAAACTTTAACAATGCAGGTTCATTGTGATGATGATATCATTGAAACATTATTGTTCCAATAAAAAATTGTGTGTACGAATAGAGATTTTTTCATGCACACAATTAAATATACAGAACTGAGGCTTTTATTCATTGGGATTTCTCAAAGCGTCCCATTAAAATTTCAGTTAAATTGTTGACTTAAAATTCTGAGAGAGACCAGTGTCCTACAGTGGGATAGTAATCATTTGATTAATATTGAAGTTGTCTATCAAAAATAAGTCACAATGTATGTATACCATATATAATGGTGTCTCTATGGTGAAAACAGTATTGTAAATAATATAATTCTTTTTATACTGTCCGTACAAATTCACGGCCCTCTCAAAATTGTACTTAACAAGTTTCATGTGGCGACAAAATGATTTCCAATCGATAAAACCGATTCTCACTTTCGTGTCTTTTAAAATATTTATATTATTTACATAAAAATAATTTCCATGCCAATCGACTATAAATGCGAACGGCCAATGTTTAATCGACTAGAACTCAATCGAATAGTAACGACCGCGATTATCTACAAGCTTCAACTATTATCGATTTCAAATCGATTAACAACTCTTCTACTTTAGTCGACGGACTTCATAGTCGATTACACATTAGTCGAATCGCATTCGGTACATGTTATTCTCTTTAGACATTTTTTGGTAAACGTTCCACATGTTTCAAGAGTGGTCAGAATTAATTCGAATATTATCGATACAAGTATCGTATAACGTTCCGATTCGTGACGGTGGCTGTGTGATAAGACAATTCACAATGTGCTTTCGATCTTCGACAAATAGCGTGAATGCTGAGATCTAATATAATCTATACAAGGAATGCCAATACGTGGTTAAAAGTTTAATGACTAAAAACATTTTATTTACAAGATATAGATCACTAATTCAAATTCCAGATAGTAAGTTTGTACCAAGAATTGAAACCACATCTAGCAAGCACTATAATGAAATTAAACGTGAAATATAAATGAATGATTGTGATCATTAGAATGCTTGCTTTCTCATAGTAAATTTAAATTTACTTTGAAAGGAAAATGTTCTATAAAAGATCACTTAGCGAGGTAGTTGCCAACGTATGTTGCAGATAAGACTTTTCGCTTACATAGAAGGGATGTTGTTTGTGTGTCTGTGTCACACTCGCCGGTGTCACGTGACGTGTGTTGTGACGTCACAGCTCAGTTGGCGGGCACGGTGCTCTGTTGTTGTTTGTGCCGTCGGTGGTCGTAGTTTACTAGCCGCTGACCGACTAGGTACTTGTCGTTCTTTATGTGCTCGTATAGCTTGCGGAATTGACGGATCTGTGATGAAAAAAAAAATGTTAGTACACGTTTTTTTCGTAGGTGTATATTGAGCAGAGATGATGACATAAAAATATTTTATTTTTATTTTTGTGCATAATTTGTGAAATCATAAATATTATCACCAATGTACAAATTGTTTTTTTTTTTTGTTTATGTGAAAGTGCCGTCAGAGGCTAAATTCGATACTATATGATGTATGAGAGTTAGAAAAAATACCGCAATAGACCAGGAACGTTGTTTTTGTTCCGCGGTGGCGCGTTATTTGTTGCTAGCGGCAGGCAAATTAGCACCATGCTGCAATCGTGCTGGTTCCACACTATCGATTTAGGTTGCGCTGCGCCGCCGTGCTCAGCAGCATGGGTACATACCTGGAACACGGTGAGCGCGGCCAGCACGCAGACCAGCAGCAGCGCGGGGTAGACGCGGCGCGCCAGCAGGTTGCGCTGCGCCGCCGTGCTCAGCAGCATGGGTACATACCTGGAACACGGTGAGCGCGGCCAGCACGCAGACCAGCAGCAGCGCGGGGTAGACGCGGCGCGCCAGCAGGTTGCGCTGCGCCGCCGTGCTCAGCAGCATGGGTACATACCTGGAACACGGTGAGCGCGGCCAGCACGCAGACCAGCAGCAGCGCGGGGTAGACGCGGCGCGCCAGCAGGTTGCGCTGCGCCGCCGTGCTCAGCAGCATGGGTACATACCTGGAACACGGTGAGCGCGGCCAGCACGCAGACCAGCAGCAGCGCGGGGTAGACGCGGCGCGCCAGCAGGTTGCGCTGCGCCGCCGTGCTCAGCAGCATGGGTACATACCTGGAACACGGTGAGCGCGGCCAGCACGCAGACCAGCAGCAGCGCGGGGTAGACGCGGCGCGCCAGCAGGTTGCGCTGCGCCGCCGTGCTCAGCAGCATGGGTACATACCTGGAACACGGTGAGCGCGGCCAGCACGCAGACCAGCAGCAGCGCGGGGTAGACGCGGCGCGCCAGCAGGTTGCGCTGCGCCGCCGTGCTCAGCAGCATGGGTACATACCTGGAACACGGTGAGCGCGGCCAGCACGCAGACCAGCAGCAGCGCGGGGTAGACGCGGCGCGCCAGCAGGTTGCGCTGCGCCGCCGTGCTCAGCAGCATGGGTACATACCTGGAACACGGTGAGCGCGGCCAGCACGCAGACCAGCAGCAGCGCGGGGTAGACGCGGCGCGCCAGCAGGTTGCGCTGCGCCGCCGTGCTCAGCAGCATGGGTACATACCTGGAACACGGTGAGCGCGGCCAGCACGCAGACCAGCAGCAGCGCGGGGTAGACGCGGCGCGCCAGCAGGTTGCGCTGCGCCGCCGTGCTCAGCAGCATGGGTACATACCTGGAACACGGTGAGCGCGGCCAGCACGCAGACCAGCAGCAGCGCGGGGTAGACGCGGCGCGCCAGCAGGTTGCGCTGCGCCGCCGTGCTCAGCAGCATGGGTACATACCTGGAACACGGTGAGCGCGGCCAGCACGCAGACCAGCAGCAGCGCGGGGTAGACGCGGCGCGCCAGCAGGTTGCGCTGCGCCGCCGTGCTCAGCAGCATGGGTACATACCTGGAACACGGTGAGCGCGGCCAGCACGCAGACCAGCAGCAGCGCGGGGTAGACGCGGCGCGCCAGCAGGTTGCGCTGCGCCGCCGTGCTCAGCAGCAGCGGCGCCACGCTGTGAGCGAAGGCGTACGGCACCGCCAGCGCCAGCCCCAGCCAGCACACGCAGGGGGCGGCCACCGAGCGCAGGATGAACCTGGCACAAAAGCATTATTATCCATGTCCATTAAGGCGTTCTGCGTACGCGGTTAGCGATAGTGAAACGTGCACGTATACGTGTTCCTATCGCACGTTAAACCAGACCTAAGAAAAACTGGCTTCGGAACAGACTTAAACGAGAAAACAAAATTTTCTGGGTTTCGAACACAATCAATACAAACGATCCACGATGCATACATTTATGAATCTGTCAATAACAAGTCGTCACACATGTAGCATCAAATTGAATCGCATTACGTCGAATTCTTCACTATCTTAAAACAACGAATTAGTTACTTATAAAATATACTCAAAGTACACATACTTAAGGTCCATTTCCCGTATACCGTCGTGGTAGGCCTTCTCGATAGCACGGCGCATGGCCCAGTCGGGGCCCATCATGGTGAGCGCGCACACTATCTTCGTGTACAACACGCCGAGCGCCCAGTCCTGCCACACGAACAGTACCGGCGACTGTTCTAGCGGTACTCTCAGTGGTATTACTAGTACCTGGGGAGTTAAATATGTTGTTAGGATTCGATTATTTTATAGGTAAGGATGCTTATCAAGATTAAGACTGGCCGTCATGGTAGTCAACAGAGCGTACAAACAACACGTTATAATTTATATCATAAAATATTTGTGATTAATTGAATTTGGTAGTATTATCATTATTGCTAGTCATTTACGGAAATCTACATATTTATGAGGAGAGAAAACATATTGAACAAAGACTTAGAGATAAAACGAGCACGTACCAGCTCGAGCAGCAGGCCGAACATGAGCGGCACGAGCCCCAGCAGCGCCAGCGCGGCGAGCGCGGCCCGCGCCGCCACGCGGCTCCACAGCGCGGCGCGCTGCGCCAGCACGGCGCGGCCGCCGCGCGCCCAGCCCGCCGCCAGCGTGCCGCCGCGCCCCGCCGCCCAGCACACGTACATGCCTGCGCCCAGAGCCTTACTTACTAACCGCGCACGGAAGAAACTATCGACGTGAGCGAATATAACCATTGACAATATACGAAAGTTGCGATTTATATTTGTGTGCAGAGTAGAAAAAAAAACAAATTTAAAGATTTATACTCTCAAACGCAAAATCGACAAAAGCGTTACCAAAATCCCACTAGGCTTAGCGAAAAATAAAAATTACATAAGAAACATTGTTACAAATAAAAAAAAATTGAACGTCCTAATAAGCAATCATCTTTTTTAAAGTCACCGCTTTACACTTTTACTCTTACGAATAAAAATAAACTCACCACACGCCGCAGTGTAGAGTTCATGGACGCCATCGGCCGCTTTCGGCAGCCATATTGCCATCGTTTTCCTTCCAATAGCAACAGGTATCACCTACAAACAACACATAAAAATTTACTTCACTTCCTAAGAGCCCTGGGAGCAGTGTATGTGACTACTGATCACTTAAACCTTTGATTTCGGAAACAGGGAAGGTGCTATTAGAATTTTTCAAATTAATGTAAGAATAGCCTAAAGATTGCCGGCATCCTTTATCATGGGACTAACAAAGTTAATGGCGAAACATGTGTATATTTTATACACCTTCGGGTATACCAGGCCTAAAATTATAAATAATAAAGTACTTACAAGTGTCAGCGCACTGGCCATCACGAGTGATATAGACACGAGCACGAGTAGCGCGCCCAGTCGCACCGGGAACCACGACACACGGACATACGGCTCAAAGCCCGCCGGCCCGTCTCTCCGCATTAGCGCCTGAAAACAACACGTCATTTTAACATTTGTACAAAGACAAAGAGGTAGTCTTTTCTTTGAAAATGGTATATTTTTCAAAATTATATCTCGTATAAAAATATATCTCAAAATAAAGGTATAATAGGACGCTCGTATTTTTTTATAGGTAGTTGTCAGACGGTGGCGGAAAACATCGTAATACAATGTTATACTAATGTATACTTGTGAGTTCTTTGATACTGTTCTTAAAGGTATGCTTATTTACTCAAAACTCACTGAGGCTCACTCTACTAGCACTATGAGGTCGAAGGTTCGATTCCCACCCAAATCAAATAGATTTTTTCTCCTTTGAAACTATTTTACTTCTATGAAAGTTTTAAAGTCTATATGACACAAGATTGACGCCTTTTTTATAAAATATAGTATTTGCACGTGCTGTGATGATATTCCAGTACATTTAGTACCTGATGCGCAGCTCCTAGCTGGTGCGGGGGGTGAGGGGGGTGGGGCTGCGGCAGGTCGTGTCTCGCTTCACCGAGCAGGTACGACCGGAGGCCTAGGGCTCCGGCCGCGAGGCGACACCACGCACGCACGCCTGACTTCAACCAGGTACGCGTGTGGGATTGTTCTAGAAGGGCTGGTAGTATCACCTAGACAAAAAAAAAACAACGTGTATAATTCGTTATCCAAAAGAAATATACATAGATCTATAAACTCCTTCTTTATGCAAGGTGGATCATGACGTGTAATGAGTTTTTTTTTTTTTTGGTATATTCTCCATTACTACCATTCTCCAAGATGCTCTTCTTATAAACATTATAAGACACTGAATTATTCAAATAAAAATAAAAGATATAGTACGAGTATGTAAATAGATATAGTACGAATATTTTTCAATTCTGTTTGAGTACTCTACAAAAGCATTATTGAAGGTAGGTAAGAAGCAGTTTTTAACCTATTTACAAACATAATAAGACTGATTTGCACAAATAAAAATTAAACAGACAGTTTTAATTGAAGTGTCAATGGGTTAATCCATTTTATGTACAAAAATGTGTCATTATAATATAACCAACAGACAAAGGATTTAGGTCACTTCCAAGGTTAAAATTAAACTGAAATAATGTACAATGTACATTTAAGAAAGTTATATGGATGTCAATTTATATTTATAATAACTTATTAACTTATATATCCATACTAATATTATAAATGCGAAAGTGACTCTGTCTTTCTGTCTGTTACTCAATCACGCTTAAACTACTGAACAAATTTGGTATAGAGATATTTTGATATTCGAGAAAGGAAATAGGCTACTTTTTATCCCGGGATAATGAAGTATTCCCATGGGAAATTTCAGGTGGCTGATGAAGTCGCGGTTGTATATGTACATTTAAGAAGGTTATTTGGTTTTAATAAGTATATAAGTATATTTATCAGTCAGTTATTCTGTTTCCATAGTACAAGCTTTACTTAGTCTGAAATCAAATGACCGTGTGTGAAGTGTCCAATGATATTTATTATTTATTTATTTCATTGAGAAATGTATGTCAAGATTTTTTACTGAATATTCAAGTTTCAATGCATTGTATAAAACAACAATACAGGAATATGTATAAGTCTAAAAATACGTTATCAATACTCCCAATTAGATCGAACCGTTACTAATTAATAGTCATTGTGTTAAACACTAATTGACTTGATAAAATTGAATTATGAAGAGTTTATCCGTATAGGCTCAATACATAGTAACGCAATGGACCTAGGAAAATCCTACTGCTGTATAGAAACCAGGCATGTTTTAAACTTTGTGAGAGTAATATAACACTTAAAAACTTCAAATCACAGTACTTTAAAAACTTAGGTACATCCAGGACCAGTTCTATTGGACAATAGAGCATACTACAGGTATAGAAACATTTTAATCAAAATATATAATTAATCATCTACGCAGTCACGGTCATGCCATTTTTACTGCGTCGGGTATCGTAGATGCGATCGCCACTACGTAGGTTACTTTCCTTGAGACGTTATTTAGTACCTACATGTTGTTTTATTGTTTATTCCGAATACCAGATCCATTTTAATAGGAGGAATATTAAAACGGTTTTATTTAGGCTATTTATTAAAGGTAAATCTATATAACATTTTAGAGTTAGTTTGTTACAAACGCGCTAATCTCTGGAACTACTGGTGCGAATTGAAGAATTATTTTACTGTTGGATAGCTTATTTGTTGAGGAAAGCTACAGGCTATATATCATCATGCTACGACCAACAGGAGCAGAGTACCAGTGAAAAATGTTACAAAAACGGGAAAAAATATGACCTATTCTCTCTAATGTGACGCAAGCTAAGTTGCGCGAGTCAGCTGGTATTAAATTATAATATTAAAAAGTCAGGTAAATACGTACTTGCAGCAACAACAGCTCCAAGCTGAGTTCATTGACCGGCGCCTCCGTATGTACCGCAACTGCGTAGGGCAGGAACCCGGGCAGCACGTACTTGATCACTCGGATGGGTAGCCACAACATGAAGAGTACTGCTGTACCGAATATCATCGCGGAAACTAGCAGCCGACGAACGTGAGACCACACTGATAGGTGGATCATTTCCTATAACAATAAAAATTAAATTGAGATAGTGACATAGACAAAATTTTCGAGAAACTATAACATTCCTCTGTAAAAGTTTACATTTCAACGACCACGGCCTATGCCGAAATGTCAAGCAAACGGTAGAAAATGTGCTTTATCGCGCTTATCATTGAGTCAAAAAAGGTAACTTATAATACAATGCGATAGTGAGTTTTTATAGTATCGAAGTCAGAAATCACTTAGAGAAGTAGAAGAAAAGTTGTCCTAACAATTGAAATATAAGACTAAAATGACTGCCTCCGTGGCGCAGTGGCTTAGGCCGCCACGCCGATACCACTGCAACGGGAGGTCGCTTGTGCTTTGTGTCCGTTGTTTGTATGTTTGTAAAAATCCCCGCGACACAAGAGCAATTCTTAGTGCGGGAGAAAAAAAAAAGTCATATTACTTCAGAACACGGGTCATTGCTTCATAATATAGTAAATAGGAGAAAGGTTGTAAAAAACAGTCGTAAATGGTCAGCAACCTAGACTTTTAAAATCCACTTCACAGCATAGAAAAATCTATACTTATTGAACAATCTATAAACTAACATCAGTCGATACACATAATTTTCTAAACGAGCCAAGCTTGCAACTTTCTTTAAGTACCGTAATCATAGCATAAACCTTCATATAAGTATTGATTTGTTTGCAATGTACCTCTGCATTTTCTTTGAATATTTTAGTAAGTTTCAGTGATGTCTAGAGCTGTAAGTGGGTAATGCAATATGTATACGTTCAGTGGATGCTTGAAGTCACCTTTGATTTATTTAATAACTGAAATTGATTTTAATGTACTAAAGTTTGAACTATCCAAAAATCATTTCTTTTGTATTATTGTTTGGTGTTTAGTCTGTTAAACTGGTTATAAAGCGCTCATAGCCAGTCGCGCTCACCAGTTTGTAAAACGATCTGTGGGTTAAGCAACTCTTAGCGCGGTCATTCCATAGATGGGTGTCCGTATAACAGTATTTTAGCTGAGCATATCCGTGCTACGGGCACGGTAACAGTCGGTCCGGTTAAAATAACAGTCGTTAAGCCTTGTCAAAGGGCTTTCTTGGGTAGAACAACTTTGACACTAGGTTGACCACTAACCATACCATAAAATAAAATAAATGAACTTCAGTTTTGAGATTGTACTAAGCTTTTCCTAATATCAAAGCCGATGAGTCTTATTGATGTATTGCATGTGGCCTTCGAAATATTTTTGTCATTGACCTATTATGTATTACATATAAATAAATAATCGCCGTAATCGGTTATTTGATGACGAGAATTTATATCCAGTTTATCAGCTGTCGATAAGATATTATGCACTTGGTATTTATTTTTATTCAAATCTCTATGAACTAGAAGTTTCGTTTTACAAAAATCATCGTGATACTGCGAATAATCTTTTTTAGTCTCATATCGATCGTGATTCAACCATTATTATTTTTTAATTCCAGCAATCTTCAAAATCTAAAACTGTCTAGAGAACTTGGTACACAGTCTGCACACAAATTCGGTTCGGCATTAAAACCAAATATACTTATTATGTGTAAAAGGACCTGATCGGCACAAGCCGAACAAGTGGAATCCGCAACCGTTCTCCTATGACCGGTTCGCCATTGGACTGTTCGTCGACAGGATGATTCATTTATTTCCTTTTCCCCAACAGAGTCTTTCACCTATGGACATTGCGTCGACAGAAACTTTCATCTATGTCAATTTCGACGACAGGTCTTTCCAGCTACAGAATATTCCACCGACACGACGATAAACCTATTACTCTGGTAACTACAGACCTTTTCATCTAAGGAGAATAGGCTGTCAATTTTCACACAAGCGATAAAACAAAAATATACATATCTAACAGCTACAGCTTACTGTATCTTTACTAAGAGAACAGGGTTGGTTACTTGCCTTAGAGAAGTCAAACTTTGCTTACAACATAAAGAACTTAATTCTCAAAATGAGTTAGTCTTACCTATAAAAAAGCATTAACTACTCATTTATGTAGTTTTGATTACTTACATCCTATTCGATTCTATGAAAATAAAACAACAAAATTATTTTATACGTAAGTATTGTAGTGATAATTTTATTGCATGTGCATAGATACTACAGTTGCATCCTTTACTTACTATGTATTGCACCGGAAATGATCTATGTTAATATTGCGTTACAATTCATTTATTTTACATACTACGAACATATTTATAGGTAGCAAATTTAACTTTATCTGTGAGTAGGTGCTTGCACATAACGAATAATTGTAAATAAAAGTGGGTAGTTTCATATTATCAGTAACATTTTTCTTTACTTGTTTCTGGGTGTAGTGCATCTTCGTCTTAACAATTATTTGATGCTTTTAAAATGAGTAAGTGTGAAATAGTGAAATCTAAACGTGGTAAAGACACGACTCTGCTGCCGTGAGCAGAGTCGTTACAAACACGTTGCACCGAGCCGAATGATTTCGCGTACATCGCCAGTAAAACTTCATATCACGCCTATTATTTAAGTGATAGGAGTTACCTTCATGGATTAAAATGTCTTTACCACGTTTAGATTCCACTATTTCACACTTACTCATTTTAAAAGCATCAAATAATTGTTAAGACGAAGATGCACTACACCCAGAAACAAGTAAAGAAAAATGTTACTGATAATATGAAACTACCCACTTTTATTTACAATTATTCGTTATGTGCAAGCACCTACTCACAAATAAATTAAAATTTGCTACCTATAAATATGTTCGTAGTATGTAAAATAAATGAATTGTAACGCAATATTAACATAGATCATTTCCGGTGCAATACATAGTAAGTAAAGGATGCAACTGTGGTATCTATGCACATGCAATAAAATTATCACTACAATACTTACGTATAAGATAATTTTGTTGTTTTATTTTCATAGAATCGAATAGGATGTAAGTAATCAAAACTACATAAATGAGTAGTTAATGCTTTTTTATAGGTAAGACTAACTCATTTTGAGAATTAAGTTCTTTATGTTGTAAGCAAAGTTTGACTTCTCTAAGGCAAGTAACCAACCCTGTTCTCTTAGTAAAGATACAGTAAGCTGTAGCTGTTAGATATGTATATTTTTGTTTTATCGCTTGTGTTAAAATTGACAGCCTATTCTCCTTAGATGAAAAGGTCTGTAGTTACCAGAGTAATAGGTTTATCGTCGTGTCGGTGGAATATTCTGTAGCTGGAAAGACCTGTCGTCGAAATTGACATAGATGAAAGTTTCTGTCGACGCAATGTCCATAGGTGAAAGACTCTGTTGGGGAAAAGGAAATAAATGAATCATCCTGTCGACGAACAGTCCAATGGCGAACCGGTCATAGGAGAACGGTTGCGGATTCGAACAAGTGAGTCGAGTCGGTTTTGTTGTTCGATAAATATTGCTAAACCGTACGTTGCAAACCAAATATCTGTGTAGTAAGCCTTACGCTGTGGAAGAAATTAGTCTACAATTCCTCAAATATCAACTACTAACCTGTACAGGACTAAAATCAGGATCATTGAGATTCTTCAAGAACCACAGCACACCTGGCCTCAGGACTTCCCGTAGCAGCAGTATGAAGGACGCGAAGTAGTACACGTAGACCATTCCGACCAGCCAGTGGATGAACATGAGGGTCCATGGTGCCGCTTGGAGGCTCGCTTCTCGGTCCTTGAGGGTCGCGTCGAACATTGACAGGGAACATAAGTCTAACCACCAGCCACATACTAGTGGAATTACTCCGATCTGAAAGAAAAGAAAATGATAATTACTTTGATGAAAAGAAAATAATTGTGTCCCTAACTTCTGGAAATCTGATTTTTTTTATTTTGTATAGCTATATGTATCAATAGATGGTATTAAAATGGCAATTTTCACCGGGGAATTAAATACCCTTTTTTTTGCTGCTTTTTAACACAGTTCCGAGCGTACGCTATTCGTACACGTGCGTATACGCATTTTGATTTAATTTGTGTACATATTGACATTGCATTATTTTCATATAATAACTTTTCATCCAGCACACATTTCGTTTGCCATAATATAACCACACAACCAAATCATCACAGCTTTCAATCATTATCGGACATGCCTGTGTGAAATGTGTTAATACAGCCTTATTAGGAGGATCCTAAAGGGAGTGTGTACAAGTGAAAGTGTGTAATCGTTGACGCAATGTAAAGGTAGGCGTAGTCTCATTAAAATTTTGTTTAATGTTTATTATCAATCCAGTTACGTTACTTCGATAGCGGTTATCTTCGATTTTGAACTTTGACATCATTATTGGGTCGTTTTAATATTCTTATAAAAATAACTACTTGTACCTACTGCTATAAACTACATAGCATACTATAGGCAAGTTATTAAGTTGTTATCTAGAAACATTGTAAGTACATTTCGCTTATTGTAAACGTTATAGAGTCCATGATTCTTTGATAACACAGTTCAATATAGATTGCACACATCTTTGCACACAAAAAAATACGAAGACATTTATGTACGGTTATTTTTAAAACCATTAGTGACCATCGTACACGCTTTCATACTTACTAGCTGACCCGGCAAACGTTTTTTTGCCATATAAATAAAAAAAAATCTGTCAGTTAGAGGTATGAAAAATAGATGTTGGCCGATTCTCAGTCCTACTTAATATGCTCACAAAATTTCATAAGAATCGGTCAAGCCGTTTCGGCAACGAAAACTGTGACGCGAGAATTTTATATATTAGATGACGTCACATGACAATTTAACGCGAGCGAATACGTGCATATACGCATCTGTATACTTACGTATACATCTCCGTTTGGTCGTATTGCACCGCGAATAAACCGTATTAACAAATAGCGGTACTATTTAAGTAATAGGAAAATATTAATTGTTGATTAAATAGGAAACATAAATCATTAAAATAGTTCGCCGAAGTGAAGCAATTGTTACTCAAGTCTGATGCCATTTTGTGGTGATTTATGCCTTATATCATAAAGAACTCTATATGTACATACAATTCACAGTACCTGTATTCAGTATGTTATATGCATGATAATCTGACTACAATCACTACACTTATAAATGTGCTTATGACAGCAAAATTGAGGTTTAACCATACATTATTCATTATTAACCGCTAATTTGTCTTTACCACAGTAAAATTGAACACCATACGTTATTAACCGGTAATTTGTCGCATACAGACCGCAAAATCCTCAAGGCTGATAATGGTATAGCAGACGACATACATGTCGACGACATAAATATGTGTACTTACTTACATAAACATGCATAATTATGCATTATGAAGGCGTCTATGTATCTGTCTATCTGTTAGGCTTTTACGACTAAACTGCTGAGCCGAATGTCATGAAATTTAGCATAGAGATAGTTTAACCAATGAATTTAAACATCGGCTACAGATTGATTTGTAAATTAACTGTCGGGTGGGTAAAATAGGGAATTGAACATTTAACATGTATGGAGCCATGAGTGTCAACTAGTTTCATATAAATTAGTAGTAGACAGTGTAGACATCGAGTTCAACTCAATATAGAATCAGAGCATACATATGAAGGCCTATTCAATTAAGAATAAATTGTCTTAACAAATATACCCGACATGTGGTAAAACAGTTCAATTAATTAAAACTAGGAATTTGCCGCGCAATTATATCGATTTGAGGCTTATTAATTAACGAATTTGTGGTGTTATTTTTGTGTAAATATTTATAGAAAAATCAATCAATATCTTTTATTGAATTCATGTTTTAGCAATTTATGCCAAATTGCTACTTTTATAGGAGACTATGAGCCAATATTTATCATGAAACCGGTTTGATTTTTAAGAAGTAAGTATGTACAAAAAGACATTCTCAAATTTTCAGTTTAAAAAAGTTACCTAATACTGATTAATGTCAGTTTTTGTTCTGTCTTCTTCTGTCGAGTCAACGACTCACCATAGTATTGCCTAAACAATTGTTGACCAGAACCTGGCAACCTCAACTGCTTTATCCGTCGCCAAGTTAAGGTCCTCAATTGTGCAGGTTGTGGGACTGAGAGGGCACTGGAGCAGATGTGCCATGGTTTGTGATGGGGCACCACAATCACAGCCAAGTTGTTCTGTAAGAGTCTTCAAGGTAAATCTTTAATAGGTATGTAATTAAATAGCTCTGATGGAACATGTGCAGTACAAAAGCTATTCAATTTAATAGTAATAGAATTCTATATGATGTAAGACACTATTTTAGATTGATACAATAGTTTATTCAGTAAAGTATAGTTATATTACTATGCAATACTATGCATGATATTTATTACATTATCTGTAAGTATCTTTGCAGACCATAGGAATTAGGATTGAAGATCTTATTTAAGAAAATCTAAGGGAAAGTCTTTTGCTCAACAGTGGTAAACAAAAATAGGATAATAAAAAAGTTATCTTAAAGAAACAGCCTAGAGCTGTTGAAATAGGATGTAAATCTATTATACAGAAGAGGCAGCAGCAGGAGTCTGGTAGCATGTTCATAGCTCTTATCATGAGTTCAATGACAGTGAGAGATAAGGGACTTGACTCTTGAATCACATATGAGCATAACCCAGGTACTATGTGAAAGTAAAGAACACAACTAGAACCTACATTAATCACCCATCATTAGTGCTTTTTATTTTATCCAATCATCTATGAACTACAGATTGTATATCAGGTTTTTTACAAATGCTATTAAA